>NC_136420.1:268586365-269290740 GCF_052625555.1 Lactuca saligna
ATCTTTAATTAGATCAAGAATATAGTCATATATATCATAAAATCGGATTTATATTAATCTAACATGTTAAGTAACTATCCATATGCAAAAACAGCAAGAAATCCCGAGATAAGCATTATCTGATGAGTTGACTCGTCGAGTCAGGCATGGACTCGTCGAGTCTGCATGGACTCGGTGAGTTCAGCCATGGACTCGGCGAGTCCAGCCTCCACAATCCAAAAAATCGAATTTTTCAGTTATACAATGCATCAATACAATTGAAACCAAGCTAGGATCTGATACCACTGATGGGTTTTGGTCATAAGACATCCTATGTGCTCATACAAACCCTAATGCTTGGATCTAGGTTTCTCTATTGTACATGCTTTGAATCCAAGACTATAAACCATAATTCTAGCATACATATAATCATATTAACATGAGAATAAGTTTATAGTGTTACCTTGATTGTTATGTAGCAATAACAATCCCAAATCTCCTTGAATTGACTTTGGAAGGCTTAGAGTCACAAGTGTCACTCCTCTAATGGTTCACAAACACCATAAGCAAGAGGATGAAGAGGAGAGAGGATGGAGGCTACCAAAAACGTGTAGAAACCCTAGCAAGATCATTAGCCCCGTTTTTGAGCCTTAAGGGGTCTTTATATAGTTGGGCTATTAGGGTTATCTAACAAGGAAACCCTAATTTGGATGCTTAAGCCCTAAGCAACCCATAGACTCCTTTTATCAAGCCCATGGACGATTTCCTTATGGGTTTCCCATTAGAATTCGTCCATCCCTTAATATAAGGCAATCCATGGCCCAAATTATAATTATCCTATAATTACAATTCCAGTCCCTTAAGTTTAATTAATCTCTTTTAGTCACAAAACTAATTACCAATTAATTATTGACTAATATTAATTAAACAATATGATTTCTCCTTTAATATATTATTCCCATAATATATTAATAAATCATATTTAATCCTTTCTCTCCATAATTTATCCTATCAAGTTGCTTTGGTGAAGGCAACCCAAAAGGACCATGCACCATCGGGTCAAGTACATACCAAAATAGTTATGGACTTAGACACTAATCCAACAATATATCCGAAGATGCACCCGAATCCCTCAAACCAAGGCTCTGATACCAACGTAAAATTTCAAAAAAAAAAAACATTTTATAAATCATCAAAACAATATCAAACAAATTGTATCCAATGTCATTATAACAATCAAATCCATGAATCTCAAAACATAATCTCTATGAGTCTGTACGGATCATGCCGGCGCCTTCCCGCGATCCTCGCTAGTACATGAAACACATTACGCAACAACTGTAAGCATAAATTCTTAGTGAGTTCCCCAAACTACCACATACAACACATACACCACACGAGGCTACAGTACGACCCTCTGGTCGATGTGTCTCAGCGGAACCCTCCAGTCCCATAGCTCATTGGACCCTTCGGTCGGGTTTGTATCGTTGGACCCTTCGGTCCGGTCTATATCGTTGGACCCTTCGGTCCGGTCTATATCGTTGGACCCTTTGGTCCGTTCTATACATTCACATAGCATACATATATCACATTGCACATAATCTCATACATACACATAGCACACAAGACCCTCCAGTCTGCACATAGATACCGCTCTAGGTAATGTATAGTGAGAAGACTCACCTCGAATGAAGTCGGATAAACTCTCGTGCTCAACGTCCTGACCTAGCCTCCTCCTATCATTCAAATAACATCCCTGATCAATACTCTCCTAGCCTCATCTTTAAAGATTGGGTAAAAGGCCATTATACTCCTCTCTGAACTCTCTTGAATCAGCCTTGACCAGAACCCTAAGGTCAACGAAAGTCAACGATCAAACTTTGACCCGACTCTTCAAGTGCACGAGGCGACTCGACGAGTCCATGCGGGTCCTCTAAATCCTTCTAGCCTTTCTTGGCTCGTCGAGTCATCCTTCCACTCGATGGGTTCCACCTGTTACGAATCGCGGGGCAACCCCGACTCGACTCGTCGAGTCCACTTATGAACTTGGTGAGTTGCTCCCATGTTCATACTCAAATGACCTTCTAAGGTCAGATCTGCTTCTCTAATCTATAGATCTGACCTTCCCAAGCATAATAATCACGTAAAGGTTGAATCTTGGTGCATATGCAACACACCCAAAGCTTCTTTTGGTGAAATGACCTCTAAAATTGCCTCCTAAGTTGATTTCCTCCATGGAACCACATAAAGCTAGATAGGTAACGCTCTCTGGACCTCTAAAGGTCCAAATCTAGAGTCTATCACTCAATGGGACAACATATGCATCAAATCAAGCCAGTAAAGGGTATAGAAAACCCTAAAATTCAAGGATCTCATACTAAACAGAAAAAGGGATCGATTTTCTACCTCAAAGTTGCAGATCCAAGATGGAAACCCACAGAATAGCAATCCCTTGACCTTCTCTTGCTGGTAACACTTTCTCCTTTGCTATACCACACCAAAAATGATCAAAATATCTCAATCTCTATCACAACTCGCTCAAGCTCTCTAGGGTTTCTCTCTCAGGACTGGTGGCCACAAATAGAGGCCATAAAGGCCTCTAAATAGGGCACAGACTCCGATAATTAGGGTTTCAGTCCATAGCGCGGACTTGTCAAGTCCTCCCTTTCCAACTCGTCGAGTCCGTTCATTAATCCAGTCAGCAATCGCGGTCCTACTCGACGAGTCTACGACTCAACTCGTCGAGTCCCTCTCTTTTACTCAAAAATAAATGATCAAACATAATACGTAGAAATTCGGATGTTAAAAATTAGGTGATAAACCATAACCGGGAACATAAATCCTTAATCTCGAATCCAACGTTAAAAGACCATTTTACACCATAAAGGCTAAACCCAACCAAACATAGCTCAAACCCCGGAAATGGCCCTAAATCATTCTAGGTTCACATCATGGAGTACGGCCAACATACACTACCCGTACGCCCCACGTAGTCACGTTGACTAGAATACGAGACTCAAACCCGGTACATGCAGTGTTCACAGAAGTACACTCAACGTACTGGTTAGTGATCTTTTTTCATCCGAATGGCTTAATCCATTAACATACACACCTCATATCTACTTGTAATTAAGGTCTTAATCCTTAAAGTTGGCAACTTTACTGACTTACAAGACTTAATAGCACCCAACAGTAAACCCTAAGTCCAAAATACCATAAAAAGGTTAACTCAAGAATGGGTGAACTTTAGCACTCAAGCTTCGATTTTTATCACTTTTACAACTAAGAAATACCAAGATATGAAATCCAAAGGTTCCAGAGTAACTTCTACTCATAAATCCAAGTCATGGGACCAAAATATTCCCAAAACATAACCCAAAACCAGATCTATGTAAAAGAGCAATAAAGTTGGAAGCTTTATACCTCCATAAACTTACAAATGTGAAGAGATTTTTGGATCTTCAGGCTCTAATCAAATGAATGCTCCACCAATGAGTTCCTCATTCTTCAATATGGACCAAAACACATAAAAATCACTCCAAAAGCTCTAGATCTCACGAAAAGGGGTAATGGTTGGTAATACTACTTTAGGGTGAATGGAGGTTGAGAATGGAAAATCCTCAAGGAACTTAAGTTGCTTTAATAGGGTCTAAGTGTTGAATATTAGGGTTTGAGTGTGGGTCGTGTACGCCTAACGTACCTATAAGTATGCCCCAACATACTAGAGTCATCCTGTGAACTTCTGTAGTCAGCACGCCCAATGTACTACATAAATTCCTGCTTTTCTTTTAAACTTCAAACGACCATAACTTCCACACCTACCTGTATTTTTCTCATGGATCATCACCTCGCCCAAACAATACTCATAAGCATAGATGAACACTTAGTCCTCAACCCCTAGAAGAAAGGCTAAACTTTTCATAACTGGCCGAGTCACCCTTACGTCTTATCCGTGAAACTTCCACCAACCCTGCAACAGTCATGTATGCTAGCCATACATAACAATGGATTGTATAGACATTCGGATATCTGATCCAACCCTAAGCCCTTCATCAAATAAGAATAGGAAATAAGACAAAACCAGACATTCTCAGGCTATAAGATATTTGTTATATATAACCATGATGCATACACTAAGCAATTACAGTAATGATGCCAATTTCATAAAAGAAAGTTCTAGGCTATCAGGCATCATATAATCTGGCAATTGTATCATGCAGTTCCTGAAGATCCCTAGCCTATCACTAGCATGCTTTTCTAACATATCATAATATCAAATAACAACTATGGTATTTCGAGATCTACTTACTACCTCCGGTTGATCGTACACATTGCATCCTCTTTGAGCATTTTGAAAACCATGTGAAAATCATTTTGAAAATCTTTTCGTTCTTTTGAGACTGGATTTACACGAGTGTTCCTCCAATTCACTCAAACCAAGGCTCTGATACTAACTTGTAACATTCGAAAAATTCTCGAAAATTTTAATTTTTGAAATAAGTACAAACCATCATTTATTACATATTGTTTTCAAAATAAATCTCACATCAGAGTTTTCTTAGAAATCATAACACAAAATACGAGGAGGTGCAGGATCAAGGCTTCACCATCCCGCGATCATCTGAGGTACCTAAAACATAATAAAAAATTATAAGCCTAGAGCTTAATGAGTCTTCCGCAAAATACCACCACAATATATAATCATAGCTATCACGCAACAACACACATAGAGAACCTTAAGCATGTCTGGACTGCCACACCGGGCCTATAGCCTATCTGGACCGTTCTATGGGCCTTTGGCCTAACTGATCCGCCTCGTAGGCCTTTAGTCTATCCGAGCCGCAATGGGTCTGTTGGCCTTCAGCACAAAGTAGGAGCACCTCAACACAACCACACACGCACATGTCAACATATACACAACTTAAAAACACATAATCAAACAATAGGCATGGATAGATCATACAGATCAATAAGCATAGCATCATCCTATCTGCTAGGATTCAGATTTAACAAATTACTACAATACTCAATTATACGATAACCAGGATAACAATCCAAAGGGACAACCTTGTTCCCTTCGACCTAACAAGTACAGTGAGGAACACTCACCTCACAAGTAGTGCTAAACTAGTAAGATCCAACTCCAAATTTCATCTCCGGCCCAAATGCCTACAACCATCATGTTATCATTTCTATCAAAACTTTGAAATACACAAAATACCCTCAAGAGTCAAACTTTGTCAACCATGGACAAAGTCAAAGTCATCAGTCAAGGTCAACAGTCCATGTTGACCCAACTCATCGAGTGCACCTACCAACTTGTCAAGTTCCTACCGTATTCAGAGAGTCGGGAAACCCCCTAGCCAACTTGCTGAGTTGGCTGGAAAACTCGCTGAGTTTTCCAAGCTTAACACATTCAGTCATTTTTCATCAACCTAACGCCTTAAAACATAGATATAATACCCAAGGGCTAGAAAACCATGTAAAGTTGCTAACTTTACATCCATGCATGTCCCAAAGAGGCTCCAAAACACAAGGAAGGATTAATAAGGGACCTAAGGCATGAAGGAGGCCTAGAACTTGATAAAGCTTGCAACTTTAAGTCCAATGAGGCGATAAAACATCCAGATCTGAAGTGATAATTTCATGAAATACGCACCCCATGAACAATCCCAACAATCAGCCAAATATGACAATAAACTTCTAAGAAAGTTATCTAAGCAATAGATAAGAAAGGTGTCGACTTTATACCTCAAAATGACTACAACAAAAGGGTAGGTTCTAGATCAATATCCTTCCTCTAAATCAAGCCACTTCAAACTTCAAGCTCCTTCAAAAGAACATCAAGAAATCACTCTTCAAGATCAAACACACACAAATATAAGAAATGATGCACGAACTAGGGATTTTTGGACACATGATACTGATAATGAGGCCACCCAAAGGGTATAAGGCCTTTAAACAGGGTACAACACCGTAAAAGTTAGGGTTTCTTAATCAGCCACCAAATCATCAAGTTTTCCTCAACAACTCGTCGAGTTGGTCCAAAAAGATGCACAGTCCAAAAAATCTTCAATAGGTCAAGTTGAGGCCATCAACTCGACGAGTTCCAAGGGGAATTTGTCTTTTATGGAATAAATATCATATCTGGAAGTCTAGATGTTACATTCAAGTACTAAATTGAGGCGTAATCCCTATTTCTTGTATTTGTGAACTGTAGGGCTGCTATTTGGAGCAGTGATTAGTTTAGCTATCTTTTGAAATTCGAGCTGAGTTTTTGTCATTGTATCTGTGGGTCAAAGGAACCAATGCCGACCCACTAGGTTGTGTTATGTATCATGGTATATATTATGATGCTATGCTATAGTGAGTTGTTAGATTGGCGGATCTGAATGATTACCTGTATTTGCTGGACATATGTTAGATGGATAGATTTGTATAATTACATGTACTTGGTTATCTGTTATCTGTTACATATGTCGACATGTTGTGGTTGGGTTGAGGTGATCCTGCTTTGTGCTAAAGGCCAAGATACATGGGCTGTTGGGTAGATATTGTAGGCCCAAGGGAGTAGTGTAACTTATGTTGTAGGCTCGAGAGAAGTCTAACTTATAGCTGATGGCTTAACGACAGACTACCCTTGTGCTGTAGACCTTATTCCATGCATTGTATGTATTTTGTTGTAAGGGGTATTTTGGGTGAACTCAGTAACCTTTGGCTTACAATTTGATTTCATGGTTTTAGGTATATCACATAATCGGGGCAATGCGAAGGTGCGATTGTACACATCATCCATGGATATTATACTGAGATATGTTTTTGGATACTCTTATTTAATAACTAAGTTTTTGGAAACAATGTTTTGTATGACTTATAGATAATAAAATGGTTTTCAAAAATCAAAATTTTTACTATGATTTTTGAGACGTTACAAGTCGAGTCAACGGTGGTCCTCCGGTGACAACCTAACCGGAAAACAAAGAAAAATTGCAACGACATTCACCTAAATCAAAATGGAATCTGAAAAATATTTCACACGGATCACCAATTTCTCGCAATTAAAAAAAAAAATTAAAATCATTTAACAACCACTAGTCGTTGGTATAGAGTTCACACGAATCACCAATTTCTGTGTCGATGACATGCTATCGGGATAGCTTATCCAAAAAGGACATCACTTTTAGTTTCATCGACAAAGGTTTTCAGAAAAACGCAAAAATAATTTTGTTCCCGCCAACCCTATGCCGACAACAAGTCGTGGGCATAGAGTTCCGGGTTGAAGAAAATTGGTCATCTCTATACCCACGGCAAGTCGTAAGTGGATAGCCGATGTTTTAGTGACGACAAGTGCATCGGTATAGGTGTCGTCGACACAGGTGGAGATTCTTGTAGTGAATATTCACAACTCGCACTTAAGGACATTCCAAGTATAAAACATTCACATTGAAATGAAAAACAAATGTTACAACTTAGCAGTATCCTAGAAAATGAAAAGAGTAAGTTGCAAAATTTGGTTCTTATGATATTACACAATATGCAATTTCATTCAAGTTTTGTTTTGGTTACAATTTTTTTTTTTTTTATGTTGCATATATATGACCCATCGAAGTCATATCTTATGTTATTTTAATTAAATAAGCAAATGTATATTGTATATTATTTTTTTTGTGTTGTGGTTTTTTGTTTTCTTCATTTTCTTAAATTGGCCGTGTTCGTGTTAGCTACACAATATGATAGCGTGTTCTGTTGTGTTCGGTTGATGAAAAATTTCTCGCGTCGTGGCGTGTTGGATAAAAACATAAAACGACCGTCCGAATTTTCACCCAAGGTATTTTTTTTTTTTAATTGAATCAATAGTTTTGGTATGTGCAACATCGTAAATTTCTTTCTAATTCGTCATTAAACCATGCATAAGCTAAATCAAAATCATTTTACGATAAGTTAAGAAAACACTTTGCCAATATTTGAAAACTTGATTAATGTTTTGGACACATGGCCAGCGTAAATGATTAAATGTCTAGGCTTAAATTAAAAATGTGTATTTCTATAGAGTATAGAATTCTCAAAATAATTAATTGTGTCTTGATATATTTTCAAATATTGTGGTACGCAAGAATTGGAAAGATAAGTAACAAAAACTGATTATTTAATGCTCCGAATATTATTTCTATAAAAACTAACATTCCCGTTAAAACTTGCCTTTTTTAAACTAAATGTATAAATATAATTCTCTTGGAGATTTAGTCTAAGTATTCCGATTTCTAATTCTTGTGAACGACTAGAGATTGCACAAAGCCCTAGAAAAAAAAGAAGGAAGAACGAGATGGATAGATGGGATTTCGATCGCGACACCAAGTATCGAAGCAGCAAGAGGAAAGATAGAGGTGGAGAGAGTGATGAGGAGGATCGGTATGGGGATAAACGAACTAGGGTTGTGCGGTTTGATCGGGAGAAAGTTGCCGATGCTGAGGAAGACACAGATAGGGATGAGAGGAGGGAATTGGAGGATGGAGATAAGTTGCAACAACGGAAATTGAACAGGGAAACAATCACGAAGATGAAGAATGAAGTTAAAGATGAATCCTGTGGTGGAGCACCCAGTAAGGCATATGGAACCCTACATGAGACCCCTTTGGCGCCCAGCCACCCTAATCCTGCTTCTAAGGTATCATCATCACTTTCTACCACACATGAAACCGAAGGAGTTGATTCTGCAGATGCTGGCAAGATTCGAGGCATCTCTCTCAATGCTTTATCTATGGCCAAAGCAACTTTACTGAAGCACAAGGGACTTGCAGAAAAGATGAAGAAGATCCCGTTGCTAAACAAGGGTACTCACTCAGCAAGAGATGGCCTCAAACCTCCATCTAGTTCAGGAATACCCGCTGCCCCACCACAATCTGCTGCCCAACTTGGTGGCGGGCTGCCCCGAAATTCTCATGAAGCTGTAAAACGGGCACAAGAGCTTGCTGCCAAGATGGGTTTTAGACAAGACCCAGAAGTGACTGTACAACCAAAGCTTTCTAAAGCCCCTGTTCTTAGTTTGGATGCATTTGGTAGGGAAGTCGATGAAAATGGCAATGTGGTCATTAATATACCGAAGTTAAACATCTTGAGCACCCTTAAGGTTAACAATAACAAACAGAAGAAAGATACATTCCAGATTCTGAAACCGGAATTAGAAGTGGATCTAGATGAAAACCCACACTTTGATCCTCGAATGGGAATCGATAAAACTAAACTTTTAAGGCCTAAAAAGATGACCTTTCAGTTTGTTGAGGAAGGGAAGTGGGCTAAAGAGGCAGAAATTATCAAGTTGAAGAGTCAATTTGGTGAAGCACAATCGAGAGAGTTCAAAGTAAAACAAGCACATCGACGTGATATTAACCCAAATCTCATAGAAGTAGCCGAGAGAATTATTATCAAAGAAAAACCGAAAGACGCTATTCCTGATGTTGAGTGGTGGGACGTGCAAGTTCTTGATTCTGGTACTTACGGAAACGTCACAGAAGGGGGGCCACCTGATGATATACTAAAGAAAGAGAAGATAACTCTCTACATAGAACAACCCCACCCAATCGAACCGCCAGCCGAACCGGCCCCACCGCCGCCTCATCCTCTAAAACTCACCAAAAAAGAACGCAAAAGACTCCGAACTCAAAGACGCCTCGCCACTGAAAAAGCGCGGCAAGAAATGATCCGCCTAGGCCTTCTAGAACCCCCAAAACCCAAACTCAAAATGTGCAATCTAATCAAAGTCCTTGGGTCAGAAGCCACCCAAAACCCGACCCGCCTTGAAATGGAAATCAGAAGCGCAGCCGCCCAATGTGAACAGGCTCATGTTGACCGGAATATCGCCCGGAAGTTGACTCCTACCGAAAGACGCGAAAAGAAAAAACGAAAGCTTTTCGATGACCATAATAATACCCTTGAAACAATTGTGTCCGTATACAAAGTTAATGACCTTTCGCACCTTCAGACTAGGTTTAAGGTTGATGAAAATGCACAGAAGAATCGGTTGTCGGGGTGTGCGGTTATTTCGGGGGGTATTTCTGTCGTGGTGGTGGAGGGTGGGGGTAAATCGGTAAAACGGTATCAGAAGTTGATGTTGGAGAGGATAAATTGGGCTGCGGCTGTGAAAGAAGAGAATATGCATGAAGAGGTTGATGATGATGAGGATGATGATGATGAGAATAAGTGTGAGTTGGTGTGGCAAGGGAGTGTGGCTAAACCAAGTTTTCAAAAGTTTTTGGTGCATGAATGCAGTACAGAAAATGCTGCTCGCAAAGTGTTTTATGATGCTGGAGTTGGTCATTATTGGGATTTAGTGGTTAATTTCTCAAGGATGTGCAATAGTCAAACTATAAAATTTGGAGAGAATGAGAGATGATATAATGATATAAATGATGCTGGATGTGCAATAGTCAAACTATAAAATTTGGAGAGAATGAGAGATGATATAATGATATAAATGATGCTGGTTGTATTACGTTGTTGCAGCAATTTTGTTTTGGTATATAGGTTGTTGAGTGATAGATTTGTTATATTGAGATCCTACCTGAATCTTTATTATGTGTGTCATGGTTAGTTTGTCACAAGTACAGTATAAAGTTTGTGTTTAAATCTAGAAAAAAGTTGTCTAAAATTTGGATAGTTTAATCGTTAGATCAATAAGGAATCAGATTATCATATTTACGGATAGTTTAATCGTTAGATCAATAACGAATCAGATTATCATATTTATTATCATATTTAAGTGTAGTTTAAGACGGAAAAATAGGTCCGAAAATTTGCTTATCGTGCTGGGTTGTCGATAATATCATTTAAATCAAGTATAATATATCCTATATTTGTGTGTTCGTCCTTCATTCCTATAAAATAACCTATATTTCTTTTTCAATATATATTTTTGACTAATTTTATTTAAAAAAAAATTAAAGCCCCTTTCAACCTATATTTCTTTTTCAATATATATTTTTGACTAATTTTCTTTTTGAATATATATTTTTGACTAATTTTATTTTAAAAAATATATATTCTTCTTGACGTAATTGTCGATGCTCGTGTCCATATATCTATATCCAATAACTTTGCCTCTACCCCCACCCACTACAACAAAATGAAGCTAATGGAACTTTGCTAAAAGGTTGCATTAAGGCTTGACAAAATAGTATAATGCCAAAAGCAACGTTTTACTAAAGGTTACATTAGGCAAAATGCACTAGACCAAATGCAACCCTTTCATAAATGGTTGCAATTATTTTTTCGATGCAATCTTTTTTAATACAATCGTTATGCAAAATAAACTTTTTTTATGCTCATATGCAATTTGTTTTACACTTATATGCAACTTTTTTTTTTACTATTTTAGTTACAAAACATAGGTTTTTTATACTAAACTATAATATTAATTACATTTCTAGTGAAGAATTAGAACATTTCTCCAATGTTATGTACAACCTTTGTTGCATCTTCAATTGCAAAATTTACAAACTTATTTACTATCAGATGCAATTAAAACTCTATTTTTGTGACTTTTCTAACATTAATATTGTTGAATTAGGTGTCTAAACCAATAACTAGATTGGTACATATAATAGAATTGAAAATCAAAGTTCATTTGGTTTGCCCTCATAATCAGAAATAGCTAGAAATGATATTAGGAGAGAGAGAGAGAGAGAGAGAGAGAGAGAGAGAGAGAAGTTTTGTTAAGGGACGAGGGAGTTCTTTCCTCCGAACAAACTTAATCAACTGCCACATTAACATTTCATTCTCTTTTCTTTTCTATCTTTTTCAATCTATAATACATGGAAACCTTATCTTTCCTAACTCATTCAACCTAGTTGTCACATCATTATTATTTATTTAATTAAATTAGAAAATATAAAATAAAGTAAAACATAACTTTTTGTTTCTATAAAAATCTTTTGCTAATTTAAAACAAAAAAACAAATATAAAATGATTAAAAAAACCATGATTCATGCATTTAAAATAAGTGAAAAGTTTACAGAATTATATAGCAAAAAAAATCACGTTAAATCTAGTCAAACTAAAATTTTGGTTCATAAACTTATTTTCAACAAAAGGTTATTTGATAAACATTAGGCTCAGAAGAAACAAACTAAGTTAAACTTAGGACTCCTTTTCTGTCATCATTTTCAATTGGAAGCTCTAGAGAAATCGCGATGGGGAACATCATGAGGTAAATGTTGTGATACCATATCTCCTTTCCATGTCCTCAATGCATGAGAGTAAAGCTTGAAGCGAGTTCAGCAACCTGCATAAGAGCTCCAATCTCCATAAACTGTTGGAACCCGCCATTGAAGGAGCCATGACCCGTCGATACCCCCCTAAACCACCGTTGAACCTAGCCTCGACTCCGTCCTCCCTAAAATATTATGCAATTAATATATTATGTTGGAATAGATATTGATACGTTAAAATGTTATGCGATTAATAAATTAACATGATATCAATAGTTAAATAATTGATTTGTCAATTTATATGGTTAATAAATTAATAAGAAATCACTTAATTTAATCAATTGTTAATCAGAGTTAATTTGGAATTAATTAAATGTGCAAGTGATGAATTGTAATTGTTCAATAGTTAAACAAAAGAAGCAATTCTAGAAACCTCCATGGAATTGACGGTTTTGGAGGCTCCTGGAGGGTTTTTCTGAAGTCTCCTGGTTACACAAATGGAAAATATTTGAATTGAGATTAAATCTATTTCTTAATCAATTCAGATTTTGCTTTGCTTGCAAGTTACCTAAACAATAAATACGACCCTCCAATTCCATCAATTTTCTTTCATGCCTTTTCCTACAAGCATAAGAACGAAAAATCCACTTATCTCCTCTTCATTCTATGGTATCTATGGTTTAGGTGTGAGCCATCATAGACAAAACATTTATGGTCTTGCTTTCTAGATCTTGTTCAAGAAGGATTTTATTGATTATTTACAACAATAATCAAAAGGTATGTAAACCATAATCCCTTTGTGAATTTCGATAATAATAGGACATTCCTAAGGTTCCTTGATGTTCATAGATTATAGTTATCAACAGAGAAAACTTAGATCCAAATAGGTTGCATGTGAACTTAAGGGTTAAGCTTTTCTACCACTTCTTAATTATAACCTACAAAAACCATTAGTGATATCAGATCATTAAATTTTTTATTTGATTGTGCATAATAGTGAATATATCAAAATGAAGGTTTATAGAAATTAAACGCTGATGTCCACGATTTCCGTGTTGGCTAGGGTTTCTTGAAACCCTTGCCTCCCTAATCCTATTTCGAAAATGGGGGAGCGTTTTTAGGATTTTATCTTGTTGATTTAATTATTATTTTAAAAATCTTAAAATTTGAATAATTAAAACCTCATAAAGTCAACACTATTTTCGAAAATTATGGGGTTTGGATAAGGATTAAATTTGAATTATTTTATTAATTGTTTAAGTTAAATAGTTATTTGAACCCTAGATGATTTAATTAATTTAATTAATTGTTTAGTTAAAAGATAAAGTTAAATCATAATTCGTTTAATATTAATTAATTAAAAGCTTTATTTAAATAATTGATATTTAAACCTTGTATTTTGAAAAAGTTTTAAAATACACAATATATATATATATATATATATATATATATATATATATATATATATATATATATATATATATATATATATATATATACTATTAAAAGCTTAGTATATCATATGTATCAAACAAGTTAGTGAAATCGCTAGTACGCTTCATTCACGAAGCCATACTATTAGGGGGTATATGGAAGGAGCCTATAAAATAACTGATATTGGGTGTCCACTCTTACCCAACACCCCCTTGTATGGTGGAGAGTCGTTATCCAAACAGGTTTGATACGAAATAAATAACCTCATTAAAATTATAATGATGGAAAAGCATTATAAGCTTCTTTAAAAAATCCCACTCTAGTTAATTTTGGAAAAATGTGAAAAGTATGCTAATCCATGAAAACAAACATCATGCTTTATATGTTGTTAATGGAGCATATGTGGTTAACCGACACACTAATAAGGACTATAAGTAGATATGATGGACATGCTAAAAATCATCAATGTTGATAAATCGTGTGTGGTTAGTCGGCATATCAATGTCAGATGATAAATGATGTTGAGGTTGCCAATCGTGTTTTCATGGTTAATCACATTTTGTGTTTGATCCTCGGCATCTTAGTCACAAAGTTAGAGCATAATCTGAGATTAAACATGTGACGCCCCAATTCTCAGGTATTGTTTTAAATAAGATTTCTTGGGTTAAGCTCTACTCTACAAGTTGGTTGCCCTACCCGTCGAGTAGCAGCGGGGTGGGATCGCGTGTTAAGTGACCTACTCGACGAGTCCATATTGGGACTCGACAAGTAAGAGCTGGCAGATGAAACCCTAAATCCCGGGGTTTGTACCCTTATTTAAAGGGACCTTAGCCTCCCTTGGACCTCTCTACAGTTCTAAAAGATTCCTTGAGATCCCTTATCCGTGTGTGTGTGCCTTGTGTGTGTTTGAAGCTTGAAAAAAGTATCTTTGGAAGGAGAAGAGTTGGAGGAGAAGGAGATTGGAGCATTAGAGTGTGGGAATCAACACTTATCTCAAAAATCATCTTCCAAAGTTACCCAAATCACCATCTTTCTTGTAGATCTCTTCCATTGGTTGAGTTTTAGGGTTTTTCTTGGAATATCGAGTTGATATGATGAGCTATGGGCTAGATCTGAAGTTGTAACTTCAATTCTGGACCCTTTTCGGATTCTAAAAGCATAAAGTTATAGTTTTGATCATGATTTAGGTCCCTCTTTAGCATGAAGCCCCATTAAGAGCTTAGATTTGGAATTTGGAGCCTTTAAAGTCGTGCATGCATGTAAAGTTTGTTGTATGGCTCAAAGTAGGTCTGTATGGAAAAGGACTAAATGGACTCGGCGAGTCGCAAGGTTGACTCGGCGAGTCACATGAAGATGGTCGTGAACTCGATGAGTTAGATGAACAACTCGGCAGGTCCTATGAAGATTGCCATAAACTCGACGAGTTGAAGAACAACTCGGCGAGTCGGATGAGTTTTCTCCAGGATATGTATGTGTGTGTATCCGTCAAGTTGCAAGGAGGAAACTACACGGGTGGCCTTAAAGTTTGATCAAGAATCGAAGGAACTCGACGAGTCACCCCGATGACTCGACGAGTTGGAAAGTGCTTCAAGTAACTCGGCGAGTAGCCGAGTGTACTCAGCGAGTCAAGGTCAACATGGACTATTGATCTTGACTGAAGACTTTGACTTTGACCAGGGGTTGACTAGTAGGTTATAGAGTACCTTATAAGGTTAAGGACATATGAGTATGTTGTACTATGATAATAGGTGGTGGAGCCTGTGTCAAGTGATCCGAGAGTTGGACTTTACTTTTCGAGTCGACATCTGCGAGGTGATTTATCCTCACTATATCGATAGGGTCTACGGCACCAAGGTCGGCCCTTTAGATGTTATTGTTATGGTATGCTACATGTGGTTATGATCTGTTAGATCGGAATCTGGGTAGACAGTATGTTATGCTCTTATGATCCATAGGGATTGGTATGTTAGTGACCTACTAGGTCGACACTCTAGTTACAGGAGTATTCTATGATTAATGATCAGTCAGATAAGTATGTTTGATGTTGTATATGCCAATATATGATAGTTATGTGATGTGTGTAAACTCAACTAGTTTTAAACCTACTTTTAATTATAAAATGAACACACAAAGGCAGTGGACCTATTAATTGTGGTATAGCTAAATGAGTAGGGTTTCGAACACAAGGAACGGTAAATTAAAACTAAAGACTAATTTTATCTAAATCAAATAATAAGTTGGGGGGGGGGGGGGGTGTTTCTCTAGTTTTACAAGACTAGAAACTTGCTAACTATCACTTAAACTAGAAAAACAAAGATTTAACTAAATTCAATAATGAGAAGGACTTATGTTTAGTTCAACTCAATTGATCATATGGTTGATATTATGATAATAGTGCAATGGATTAATTCTTCTATTAGCTACCGATTCATGTGATTAGCTTTGCGTTCGCTGTACTAATCCTTAGAGAACAAACTAACTCAAATAGTGATTAGTTGTCTAACTTAATTTAATTCCCTAGATTATTTATTCGGGTTAATTTAGACTTGTAATAGCTAACTAATTTGGTCATTTAGTTAACCTCTTGTTGATGGTCATCAAACAAGCTCACACATGACTTTACCTAATTGTCCATTAATTCTAGTTTCACGTTCGTTAATTCTAGACATATGATAAAGTGGTCACATAAACATATGAGGTTGACAATTAAAAGATGTTTATACTAACTAATTATCTTCCTATTAACAAAAAATAGTTCTCATTCACACACAAGCTTCTTTAACAAGCTAAAATCAAAAAAATCACTAATATTGAATTAATCCTATCAATAATCAAACCATAGTCTCAATTTCGTATCCTTAAACAGAAGTTTTAGAGTTTTAGCTCATGATTGAGGTAATTAACAGCAATAAAACAAATTCTAATTGGCTAACCATAATTTAAAAACAATAGATCAAGTAGAATGATGAGAATTTGCCTCAAATCTTCTTCAGAATTGAATTCTAGGTTGTATCTGTTGGATTAGTGTCTAAGTCCATAACTATTTTGGTATGTACTTGACCCGATGGTGCATGGTCCTTTTGGGTTGCCTTCACCAAAGCAACTTGATTGGAGAAATAAATAAAGAGAGAGAGGTTATTATGATTTATTAATATGTTATAAGAATAATATATTAAAGGAGAAATCATTTTTGCTTAATTAATATTGGTCAATAATTAATTAGGAATTAATTTTGTGATCAAGTGTAATTAATTAAACTAGAGGGGCTGAATTGTAATTATGTGATAGTTACAAAATATGGTAATGGTTATCCTAAATATGGGTTGAACGAATTCAAGGAGATAAGGATCCTTGAAATCATCCAAAGGATAAAGGATAGGGGTTTTCAAGGCTTATCTTATGGTTGCTTTGTGGATAAGCAACTAGATAAGGATAATGACTGAAACCCTATCTCTACACCTATATAAAGACCCTAAGGTCTTAGAATTCGTGTACTTGTTCCTAAGGAGTCCTAAGGACGAATTCTAACCTCTCTCCTCTCTCTTTATACCTTCTCCATTTGCCTTGGTGTTTGTAAGCCATTAGAGGACTGACACTTGTGACTCTAAGCATTTCAAAGTCAACTCAAGGTGGAATTAGGTTTGGTATTGCTATATAACAATCAAGGTATGTTCTTAAACCCATTCATATGTTAATATCGATTTCATATACTAGAATTAGGGTTTATAGTCTTGGATTCAAAGCATGTACAATAGAGAAACCTAGATCCAAGCATTAGGGTTTGTATGAGCACATAGGATGTCTTATGACCAAAACCCATCAGTATCTTCGTTCTTCAGATCTCTCCTGGCTCTGATTCGCAGCTTGCTTCTCCCCAAGGGTTCGAGAATATCGAATGGCGATCTGGGCAGATGTTTTTATAGATTCGAACCGACTCGCCAAGTCCACCCCTTAATTCTCGTACATGGTAAGTCACAGAGTCTTTATCCTCTCGAATCTTCGATGCTACTCGTCGAGTCCCTTGTATTCTTGGTGCTTTTCTTCTTTGTTCAACTCTCGAGCTCCCAATCGCTTCTCTTGCTTCCTTTTGCTTTTGAGCTTCGCTTTTAGACTGAAAACACAATTCAAGCATTATTAAGTACCTTTTGTCCATGATATGCAATAAATTAGCTAATAAATGATAAAAATCTATACTTATTATGAGGCTAAATATGCAAATATCAAAATACCCCACACTTGACTTTTTGTTGCCCCCAAGCAAAACTAAATTTTAGCACATTAGAATCACATAGGACAACTCCAATCCAACCCAACCATTATGCCGAGACCGCAATGCATGCTTTTGTGTCTAAAAATTTTCCTAATAACCCACCATACTCCAAATACTCACAATCCTCATAAACATTCGCCCACTTATCCCGAACAATGCTCATTTTATGCATCCCTCTGAATCCATCCTCAGAAAACCTCCTAACCTCAAAGTATTTTTAGTTGAGCAACCCAAGCATACATATTCTAGAATTACAATTCATGATACCACATTGGAGCTCTTTGGAATTCTTCATTTCTTTGGCATTTGATCTTTGATTTCTTTGAATTCACCACCTTGTTGTTTGATTTTTGGTATCTTCAACTTTTAAACTCTTGGAATTTTAATCCTTTGATCTTTACTTTAACTACTCCAAAATTCTTACAACTTTTCATGTAATTCTCTCTCTTTTTTTTAACATGTAACTCACTTTTTTTTCTTTTTTTTTTAACTCAAATCCTACAGGGGCACTCAACTTCAACCTTTATTGGCTAACAATAATAATTTTCCTGGATACATTTTTGGTGCACGATGCTAAACATATTGCATCCTTCGGGATGAGCGAGGTCGTGTTGGGTTTCAATTGTATGAACTTGATATATTAGGGTTTATTGCCAATAAACCCTAGGAGGTTAGGGTTTTTTTGAGATTAGGGTTTGCAAAACCTAATTTGAAAGAGTTTGAATAAGATCTTCAAATCCTTTCCTTAAACCCTTAAATTTCGAAATCTAGGGTTTGTTATAATCCCTTGATTTTTGAAATTTGCCTCCTCCCCAAGATAAGATCCTAATTTTTAGGGATTTGGATTATCCCATATCTTGTAATTATCCTTTAATTGTTATATATGGTAATTAAAGATCTTGTATTATCCATCCATATTTTCGAAATCTATATAGATATTTAAGGGATTAGGATAACTTAAATGTATAAATGGTAATTATCCTCATTATTTAGATGATCCCTTATGATTTAATAATTAAATTAATAGTCTAATTCAAGATAATTATTAAATCAAGAGTTTTAATATTTAAATTTTTAATTTAAATGTCATAAATTCGAAATTTTAAGATAGATTAAAACTAAATTGTTTTGAAATGTTTCAAAACTTGCCCTCAAGTTTTGGAATTTAAAAGTTGATTAAAGAGGTTTAATTAGGAGTGTTAAATTCTAAAACCCTAGTATTGTTTTGAAAAGTTCAAATCACACCCTTATGGTTTTATTAATTAATTAAGGTGTATAATTAAAAGAGATTTAATAAATCCATAAAAGTTTTGGTTTGCAATTTAATTGAATTAAATGTATAATTATTAAATTTGACCACATAGTATTTTAAAAGTATGAAATCCACCCTATATTATATATATAACATTAAAAGTCTAACACTATATATATGTATGAGTAAATGTCAGTCTTACCGTTAGTAGGCCTCATTCAAGAAGCTGGTCTATAAGGGGTGTTTAAGGAATTTGTCTATAAAATGGCGATTGAATGGGTATCCACTCTTACCCACCGCACTCTTGACTAGTGGAGGGTCGTTAGCTGAACGGGTAGGATAGAACGAAACCTTCCATTATAAGTATAATGAAATACAAAGTAACTAAATGTTTTTCAAATTCCCAATCTTAGTTACTTAGGCAAAAGTGAATTGATGCAATTCCATGAAATTACACTTTGTGCCCTTACGAAGACGTTAGTGGAGCGTGTGTGGTTTACCGGCACACTAAATGGTTCTAAGCAAAGGTAGCAAAGGGTGACTCAATGTTTGTCATAGTTCGGTGGAGCGTGTGTGGTTTACCGACACATCGAATAGGTGACTGTAACATGTGAGGGCACCATGTAATTTTGCATGGTTATTCACACCCGCTGTGTGATCCTCGGCATCCCAGTCACAAACAAGAGGGGCATACCGAGATTTAAACATGCCATTGAATGTTCAATGAATCTCAAAGGATCTAGGAGTTTTCATAGATTTAAAACTTAAATTTCTTTTTCGTTTTTCGTGGTGGAAATTAGTGAATCGTCATTCACTTACCTTCAAATATTCTGCAATTAGGGTTACAGCATCCCTCTCCCGAGTTGTAGAATATTGTGTTGGGTCCTAGCCTTAGTATTTCATTTGGGTGATTTACTAAGGACTCAATATATCAACTAAGTTGAATTCGTTTTTCTCCCGTTTTGTAGATGTCAAAGTTCGACAACTATGGTCTTCCCAAATCCCATGGAACAAGCATTCCACATGAAGATGATATTCCACGATTCGATCGAGGAACAAGAAATCATGCTTCACTTCCTCTTCCTCCTCCAATTATTCTCCCTAACCCACAAATTCAAAGGCTTGAAAAGTTCAAGATCACTCAAGCCCTTTTGGCAAGTGAACATAAAGAAGGAAAGTCGGTGTGTGCACACGTCCTAGGGATGAAGTCACACATTGATAGGTTAAGAATGTTGGGATCCATTGTCTGTGAGGAAATGGCTATTGATTGGGTTCTTTAGTCACTTCCTAACTCATATAGTGAGTTCGCAAGAGATTACTATATGATAAACCACGACGTGACCCTTATAGATCTCACATATATGCTTATTGTTGCTGAATCAGCAATGGTTTGGCGCAATAGAAAAGCAAAGTTGATTGGTGAATCTGCCTTCAAGACCTCTATGGATATAGACAATGGCAATGAAAGACATGCAATGATCGAAAAGTTTGATCACAAGAGAAAGGCAATGTATGAAGTAGTTCCATGTGTTGTTCCGAAAGAGTCAATTTGCTTTTATTGCCAAGAGAAGGGGCATTGGAGACGAAGTTACCCTATTTACCTAAGAGATCTAAGAGATGGGAGAGTCAAAAGTATGACCACGCTTCAGGTAAAATCCACTATCTCACTCCGTTAAGTTCCTATTCATTGATTCTTAATACATGATGTGATAAGATTGCATTTGAATGTTTTGAAGGATCGGTGAAAAGAAAGGAAGCTTGATAAGAGAGCAAGATGAATCTAATCACAAGAGATGGATCTTGATCGCATGGACTTAAAGATTGGATTTTGAGCTTAGATAGTTATGATAGAGTTGTTAGAAATTTTCCTTTTACATAGTTTTTCAAATAAATTTTGCATTGTAAGGACAAATGTTTTTCCGCTGTTTTTATAAATAAAATAAATTTTGTTGGACTTATTTATTTATTTGTTTACTTCCTTGCAATGAAATCGTTATGAAAATTGATGTTTGCATATTTCTACAACGAATGAATATGATTCTTAGTTATGTTATTTATGGGAATGTCAAGAATTTACCAAATACGGAGAGTTTCTCATCGCCCAAAGTTTCAATTGGACTGAAATTTGGAATCACGCAACTTGGTTGCATGATGAATGAGAAATTTCATATTTGGAAATTAGACAAATTCGTTGACAAAGTGTCAAGTGAAGGACTAGGAGATCGAGTACACAAAGTTGTGTGTTGATCAAGTTCACCATAAGAGTAACAAAGATATTTGTCATGATTTACTAATGGCTTAGTAAATATGATTACACTTACAAGATTAAGTGTAATTCTGAATTGATTAAAGGGTTTAGATCAATAGTAGAACGAACAAGAAGAATCAAGTAGGCAGAAAGATAAAAGTTTCTCCATTCTAAGAAGAAGGGAGAGTAGCTTTTATGCTTTATGATAAGTCTTAATGATTAAGAACCATATCTCAATTGATCCTCTAAGTGAGTCTTAGTACAATTGTATGTTTAAGAAGAGGAATCAAGGATTGAAGAAATGGTTTGATCAAGAAGTCTATCATACTTCGTTCCAATAACAAGTGATTGTGACAATGAGTGAAAGGTATTAAGAAGGTTTAAAACATTCATTAAATGTGGTAAGTTGTGATGTCTTAGATAAGACAAAGACCAACTAGGACCAATTTATGAAGTGTTTTGTTTTGATAAAAGCTACACTAACTCTTGAATATTTGTTTGTCAAGAAATGTTTTGACAAGAGAATCGTATATGTCAAGGAGTCAGTGGGAGTCTTTATAGTCTTGAAAAGTTTCAAGAACAAATCAAATAAACCTTATCGATCATCACTAGCACACGATTTGAGTTTTGCAACCTATCGTGTTGACGTTATTTTATTTCAGTGCTATTCCAATTGAGTTAATTATGCATGTGAGTTCTTTGAGTTCTCATTTTGAATGCATAAAACGCAAGGCACCTTAATCAGTGAAAGGTACATTGATAGGAAAGGGTGAGCTGCTTAACTACTTGGAAGACGTGGTGGGTAGCTGTGCTACCATAATGCAAGAAATCAAGATTAAGAAAGTTCGATCCATATGAGTTTGAATTTGTCGTAAACTCTGTTTTTAACAAATTCACATGAATAGAAACACATACACCGTTTAAAATCTAAGTGTCATAAGATTTCCTCCTTCATGAAAATGATTGTGAGGAAATGCTTTCACTAAGACAGATTTTAAAAGGATAGTGATTGTAAAATTGCATTCTCGAATTCGATCATGGTTACGGTATCCCTTTCCATAATTTGAATTGTGAGGTTTGGCAATTAGTCTTAATTGTTGAGACACACATATGAACTATCTAAAGGCAAAGGTGTATAAGTTCAAGAAGCCTTAATAAAAGATTATCAAAGCACTAAGTATTAGAAACATGGACTTAAGAAATTCAATAGGTATTGTCTTTCTGAAAGTTAAGATGTTTATGAATACATGTCGAAGCTAGTGGGAGCATAAGTGTTATGTTTTATAGTAATCATCATGATATTGGGAGCATAAAAGTTATGATTGTATGATTATTATAGAAAGTATTGCAAGTTGGCAATATTAATTATAGAAAAACAAGAGTTATACCTTGCAAAGTCGTAAGGGTTGTAAAGTTGTTTTGCTATAATTAAGGGAGAGAATATTATGCTTCATTAGGTTGAGAAATGTTGATAAATTTAGTCAAATGTACATAGTGTGTTCTTAAAATTTCGATTATGATTACGGCATTCTTCTTCACAATTCGAATTTTGAGAACATAGCAAATAAAACGTTATGCGTCGTGTCCCATACGCTTCGGGTATAGGATCGATTGCAAATGCTTTAATGTTTGATCATTCTAAAATTTTCCAAATGTCTAGCGCATTTAGAGGGAAAAGGGAATAGAATTGGTTTTGACTAAAATAATTAAACAATTATCAAAGGACAATCCAAAGTTCGACGAGGATTGGTCGCTTGTGAGTAGTTGGAAGTATAGTATTGGAAAATATAGAAATGTTTCCATATTGGATGGACCATATCGACATCATTACAAATAGAAAAGATTCTATTAAGAATGAGTTGTCATGAGGAAAATATGGAAGTGTGTTCATATTAGGAAGTAAATATTGAAAAACTATGGCTAGATTAGAAACTTTTATGCAAAAGGATGTTCAAAGGAATGTACTTTGAGTGAGAGACATCATATCTAAGGAATTGTCTTGTAACAATGTACGTTACAGGACTTTGTAATATCATTGGCAATAGTCTTTGAGACTTTGGTGCAGTGACATTACAAAAGGATTGTTGCATAAAGTGTTAGAATCTAGTATATTCTATAAGTAACAAGAATTTGATATTCTTACACTTAAGAAAATGGATTTGGAGTTGTAAAATGAGAATGATTGGAAATGTGTTCAATTTGTCTATTTCACAAAAGTAAAAACCATAGGTAAACGTTGTGTGCATGCTAAGAGCATGGGACAAGTGTAATAATTCAAGTAAGAAGTTGATTACCCGAAACGACAAATAATGAGTAATCGATATGGTGATAAATAAAACATGTTTTATTTATGCTCAAAGGGTTGAGGCCGTATGGGATTAGTATTATTCTTGTGTTTCACTTTGCATGTTTTGACTTCTAGAATAATTGAGTTTATTAAGAATAATCAAATTATTCAAACGGCCACAGTCATTCATATGTTGGAAGTAGATATCAATGAAGACTGTCATGAATTGGTGTGTGGATTGTCTAAAGAGCATTAGACATAAGCAAATGTTTGCTGCAACGTTCATGAGTGCTTATGAATATGATTTGAGCATTGGATTAAACCCATGCTCACTTGGATCACTCCATGAATTGTATCACGAGTGATTGGTGAGACGATAACATCTTATATTCTTGAAACCGAGATGTGTGAGTTGTATCTTGCTAATCGGTTTCACATTGATAATATGTAAACGCACTAGTAACTTGGTGTTATAAAACATATTGTTGTGTGTGATTTGGTTAGTGAGTGCAAGCAAGCATTGTATCAAAGTTTATCCGTTCCTTTTATCCAAGGTAGGATAAAAGCGATATCTTTTGGGCCCCTCGATGGTTTAGTGATGACAAACGTAAATGCTCGGCCGGGCTAGGGCTAAGTTGATTTGTTCAATTAGTCTGTTGTCATAAATCGGAAATCGAGATATAGTACAAAGAGAATGGTTTGAAATCATATCTCATATGATATCTATAATGGAGGAATATATGATCCCTTATCTAAGGACATGCGTATCTGATAGGATCAGAGTTGACAACGGCTTTGGAAAGCTACGATTGCAGATCAGGATCTAAAGTCATACGCATAATAGTTATTAGACTTATCCAAGTAGGAGACTGTTGGATTAGTGTCTAAGTCCATAACTATTTTTGTATGTACTTGACCCGATGGTGCATGGTCCTTTTGGGTTGCCTTCACCAAAGCAACTTGATTGGAGAAATAAATAAAGAGAGAGAGGTTATTATGATTTATTAATATGTTATAAGAATAATATATTAAAGGAGAAATCATATTTGCTTAATTAATATTGGTCAATAATTAATTAGGAATTAATTTTGTGATCAAGTGTAATTAATTAAACTAGAGGGGCTGAATTGTAATTATGTGATAGTTACAAAATATGGTAATGGTTATCCTAAATATGGGTTGAACGAATTCAAGGAGATAAGGATCCTTGAAATCGTCCAAAGGATAAAGGATAAGGGTTTTCAAGGCTTATCTTATGGTTGCTTTGTGGATAAGCAACTAGATAAGGATAATGACTGAAACCCTATGTTTACACCTATATAAAGACCCTAAGGCCTTACAATTCGTGTACTTGTTCCCAAGGAGTCCTAAGGACGAATTCTAACCTCTCTCCTCTCTCTTTATACCTTCTCCATTTGCTCTTGGTGTTTGTAAGCCATTAGAGGACTGACACTTGTGACTCTAAGCATTTCAAAGTCAATTCAAGGTGGAATTAGGTTTGTATTGCTATATAACAATCAAGGTATGTTCTTAAACCCATTCATATGTTAATATCGATTTCATATACTAGAATTAGAGTTTATAGTCTTGGATTCAAAGCATGTACAATAGAGAAACCTAGATCCAAGCATTAGGGTTTTTATGAGCACATACGATGTCTTATGACCAAAACCCATCAGTATCTTCGTTCTTCAGATCTCTCCTGGCTCTGATTCGCAGCTTGCTTCTCCCCAAGGGTTCGAGAATATCGAATGGCGATCTGGGCAGATGTTTTTATAGATTCGAACCAACTCGCCAAGTCCACCCCTTAATTGTCGTACACGGTAAGTCACGGAGTCTTTATCCTCTCGAATCTTCGATGCTACTCGCCGAGTCCCTTGTATTCTTGGTGCTTTTCTTCTTTGTTCAACTCCCGAGCTCCGAATCGCTTCTCTTGCTTCCTTTTGCTTCTGAGCTTCGCTTTTAGACTGAAAACACAATTCAAGCATTATTAAGTACCTTTTGTCCATGATATGCAATAAATTAGCTAATAAATGATAAAAATCTATACTTATTATGAGGCTAAATATGCAAATATCAAAATACCCCACACTTGACTTTTTGTTGCCCCCAAGCAAAACTAAATTTTAGCACATTAGAATCACATAGGACAACTCCAATCCAACCCAACCATTATGCCGAGACCGCAATGCATACTTTTGTGTCTAAAAATTTTCCTAATAACCCACCATACTCCAAATACTCACAATCCTCATAAACATTCGCCCACTTATCCCGAACAATGCTCATTTTATGCATCCCTCTGAATCCATCCTCAGAAAACCTCCTAACCTCAAAGTATTTTTAGTTGAGCAACCCAAGCATACATATTCTAGAATTACAATTCATGATACCACATTGGAGCTCTTTGGAATTCTTCATTTCTTTGGCATTTGATCTTTGATTTCTTTGAATTCACCACCTTGTTGTTTGATTTTTGGTATCTTCAACTTTTAAACTCTTGGAATTTTAATCCTTTGATCTTTACTTTAACTACTCCAAAATTCTTACAACTTTTCATGTAATTCTCTCTCTTTTTTTTAACATGTAACTCACTTTTTTTTTTTTTTTTTTTAACTCAAATCCTACAGGGGCACTCAACTTCAACCTTTATTGGCTAACGATAATAATTTTCCTGGATACATTTTTGGTGCACGATGCTAAACATATTGCATCCTTCGGGATGAGCGAGGTCGTGTTTTTGTCCCGTGATTTCACTGGAATAAGGAAGCCACAAATGCACTAGAATGTATAGAGGCTCAACTAAACATTTGGGTTTTCATGCAATCATCCACACAATTCTAATATGGAATCCTAATTACTTTTTACCAAAATTTCTAAATTAATTCCTAAGTCACGTTTTTGGTATGCAAGAATTTTAAAAATTAACCTAAATTAGGACATTAGGATTCTACATTTACTAAGACGACATCAACCCCCAACCCCACACTTAATTTATACAATGTCCTCATTGCATGTGATGCATGAAAAATAATAAACACGAAATGTAGAGAGAATTAGAACAAACTCCCCTAGGGTAGCAGTCGCTAGGTCGATATCTCTTTTCTTCAACTTCATCTTCAATTGACTTTAGACATGGAAACAACTCATCCACGTCTTGGGCATCAAATCACATGTGGGCAGCTCCAAATATGCAGGAAAAATAGTGTAAAATCTTCAAGAATTGATTGGGAAGAATAAGTGGTCAAGTGGTATATACAAACAGCATCGAATCAGCAGTCTTCTCGGTATAACAATAAGTGACTCGTCGAGTTATATAAATGACTCGTCGAGTGTAGTCGCGGAAAGCCTCGAATATGTGAAAATATATCGCGACTCGTCGAGTCCGTTAATTGCACTCGGCGAGTCATCGCTGAGTGGAAAAACAAACGTTCTGCACTTGTTCCAGCTATTTGATAAATCTCAAGAACTTCCCATAACTTCTAGAATTATTCACTCATTTCCCTTAGGACCGGACTCGACACCTTAGCTCTATACTTCGCCCTTTCTTGAGTCTCTTCCACTCTATTTTCTTTCTCTCAAACTAGAAACTCTATATGCAAGCATTCTAATCCAAAATATGAAAGTCACCAAGGCAAATAAAACATCAAACACATCACTTAAAGTCTTAACTAAAATTTCAAAACACGCCAAACAAAACAAAAACAAAAATAAATTAAAAATTGTTCCATTAAACATAAAAAAACTAAGTATCTTCCTCCTCATCATGGCCATGCGCAGCCCACTCCGCCTTTCATTGATGATCTCATCTCAAGATGGTATGTAGGGAAAGTTACCCCCATCAATGTGTGGAATGTGGAAATGGTCAAAAAGCTGCACGTGGGATTCATTGCTGAAATTGATACCCCTCGCCATTTGGTCTTGTATCCGCCTCATCTCGACATTATACCAATCCATTGGCACTTCATCATTGTCCACCGGAATCACCGGCGATTCCTCCTCTACTCCCGCTCACATCTCGATCTAACCCTCCTTCCCGGTGCCTCGGGCACGACCACTGGATCGTCATGCGGGATAGCATAATGACCACCGCCATAATCTTCAATAATTCTTGCCCACTGAAAAAGAATAGGATTAAAGGTAGGGACAGAAATCATTTTCATCAAGTTCCATGCATCGCGGGTCATCAACCCATATGAGTTGGCTAGCCGAGTCACGAACATGCCACCATTAATTTTGGAGGTTTTCCGATCCTTGACCGCACCCTCCGACAAATAAGAGGCAAAACACCATGGAATATTGCAAAAGGTGTCGGGCATGATGATACTCCAAAGATAAAATACGTCAAGGTTGGACACCTTGCCGTCGTCCTTCCTTTGATTGATTGTAGTGGAGATAAGGCGGTGTATGAGACGGTGTGTGGGTGACCTAATACTCCCTTCTTGGGCCGAATTCAGAATATATAATTTATGGGCGATTGTGTTCCACCAACCAGTACTTGTAACACCGTCGAGGAACACCTTATGAGATTGTTCCAAGAAGGCACGAAAGATAGCAGTAGTGATCAATGGTCGGTCATAAATGCCTAATCGGCATGCAAGATCAATGACAGAACATTGATGGAATTCGAACCAAGACTAAAACTCGTGGGTGGTAGAAATCATCTCCTCCTCGGAAAGACACCGTGGAGAAAAATTCCCAGCAGAGTTCTCGATACACCGACTCTTGAATTCTAAAAACCCGGCTCCATCCATCACAAATGATTGTCTCCCCATCGTAAGTAAATTCCTTCAAAAGGTAAGGTGCCAACTCTTCCACATACCGGACATTCTTTAACCAATCCTAGTCAACCCTATTAGGTACATAAACCTCCTTCTTCCTGACCTCAGCCAGCTTCTTCCATCTTGTCATTGTTGAAGCAGATTCAATCGAAGGGAAATTCAACCAAGGAAAATCTCCTTGGTGTCCACTTGAGCTCTGCCCTCTTGAAAACATGGTCCCTGCAAAACAAAGAACACACAACCCAGAAAATACAGAAAAACATTAAAACATAATCCATCTGGGTCCCCGACTGGACTCGTCGAGTCCAGGAATGACTCGGCGATTCGTATAAACTGTGCGAGTCAGTCGACGGGTCAAGCAAAATTCGACCATAAAACATAAATTTTTTTTAAGGTTTTTGTCCATGGATGTTCCTAAGATGTACTAGAGAAAGAATAATCAACCAAAACAACACAATTAATACTAAATCAAAACCTTAAAAATTCATTAAACTTCAAAATCGGGTATTCTATGAAATTGACACCTTAGAACATCTAAAAATCATGACTTTAACAGAATTATGGAAGAAATTAAGTACATTTGTTGATAGAATTCAAGAATTTTGAAGAAAGAGTGAAGAACTTGATGAATGCTTGAGAGAGAAAACAAGAGAGGTGCACGTCGAGTAAGGGGCAAATATGATCTCATTAGGGTTAAAAACCCTAGTTTTACCAGATGTAAAAATTATTTTTTAATAATTTTTTTCTGTAAATAAAATTGACTCATCGAGTCAAGGTCAGTCTCGGCGAGTCTGGTCGCGAATTTCAACTCATGTGGGATTTGAAGAGACTCGTCGAGTCTGGATCAGACTCGGCGAGTCCATTGCAAACAATTATATCATTTTGTCATAAAAAAATTCATTCCACCCCACACTTAGTCCATACGCACTCTCAAGAAGTCATGTCTGATGATTTAGAAGACGAGAATAAAATCCTAAAAACGAAAATCAAACCAAACTAAAACAAGAAAGATAAAAGAAAGCAAACTCTAATAACAGGTTGCCTCCCGCCAAGCGCTTCTTTTTAAGGAGTCTTTAGCTGGACTCCTTCCCATCTACGTTTCTTCATTTTCCTGCATCAGGAATGCACGCCTAATCTTTTGCGGTTTATAGTTTGTCTTGTAAGCGTGTATCTTCTTCTTGTAAGCCCGTCTTAATTCTTCTCTCTTTTCCCTTGTAGCATCATCTTCAGCTTCATGAATTTCCCTTTTCCTCATCTTCTTCTTCTTTACCCCATTCTCTTGCATTATCTTTTGCAATCCTCCGACTTTAAACTTCATTACTTCATAGTTGGCGAAAAGTCGGGCTCGAGGATTGGTAATGAATGGGTGATCAACATCATCTCTCCTAACCCTTTCTTTTTCCTCTTCTCCAAAGCTTGCCTCATCTTCAAGTGGATTGTCTTCATCATCTTGCATTATTGTATCGAGGCATGCTACGTGAACGTGTTGAAAATCACCATCCATTCCTCCTTCTGCTGCTTGATCTTCTAAAGAATTAGGGAAAATCTTCATGTCCAGAACATGGAGGGAGTTGGTAACAAGCAGATCAAACTCATCTACGTTGCTGAGATTTTCGACTGGACTCGTCGAGTCCGTGAAAGCGACTCGGTGAGTCGGAGCGTATTCCTCACATCCCACTGTTTTTTCTGAATCGGATCCTTTCAACAGCTTCTCTATCTCTTCCAATTCCTTGTCAACATCATTATTTTCTCCAGAAGATAGCAAAAACTTACTTGGATCTTCTTTGTGCAAGAGTGTAAGTTCTTTTTGTAGTATTTGATCATCCAAATCGATGAAGGAAACTTCTTCTTTTCTTCCTTCTTCTTACTTAATCTTTGGTAGAGCTTTAAAGACTGCTGACTCATCTCCTACCCTCAATGTTAGTGTGGACTCACATACATCTATCAATGCGCATGTGGTATTCAAAAATGATCTTCCCAAAATAATTGGAATTTCAGCTTCTTCTTCCATATCAAGTACTACAAAGTCCACGGGGAATATAAATTTATCCACCTTAATGAGGAGATCTTCACAAACACCTCTTGGACTAATAATTGTCTTATCTGCCAAATGGATCTTCATACTCACAGGCTTTGGCTCCGGTAAATTCAACTTCTTGAAGAACGAAAAAGGCATTATATTAATACTTGCACCCGAATCGGTCAACGCTTGAGTAGCAAGTACATTTCCAAATTGACAAGGAATTACAATGCTTCCCAGACCGCCCTTCTTTTCTGGTAGCTCATTCATTACTATCTCTGCAACTTCATCTAAATCTTTTCTAGAAGCAAAGAGACCCTTTAGCAAGTTCAAATATTTGGGTGTTTGAAGCATCGTTTCCACAAATGGGATGTTGACTTGAAGGGCCCTAACATGCTCCATGAAAGCTCTGTATGCTTTAACCTTCTCATCAGGTATGGCTCTGATTGAGAATGGTAGAGGAGGGTCGTAAGGCTTTAAGGGAACAACAGATTTGTCATCAGGGCATGGACTCGTCGAGTCCATTAAAAGGACTCGGCGAGTCTGGTTAGGTTTAGCTGGACCCGACTCTTCTGTCTTTTCTGTATGCACCTTGGAGACCTTTTGTGCAGGGGTCATAGGAGTGAAAATTTCTCCATAGCTGGAGGTTACAGCATTCACATTCTCCATTCTTGGATTATTCTCGGTTTTACTTGGAAGTTCTCCCGGTCTTCTCTTGTTCACTTGATGTGCAAGTTGTCCTAGCTGTTTCTCAATGTTGAGAAAAGATGCTTGCTGATTCCATAGTATATTTCTAGTCTCTTGTGTTGCAGCATCATGATCATTGTGTGTTTTTTCGGATGCGGCTATGAATCTTGTGAACATCTCTTTTAATTCGGCTCTCTTTTCCACAACCGGTTCTTCCTTTTGATAGAATCCCCTCTCTTTCTGCTTGTATTTCTCATCCTTTGCCTTTTTGTATTCTTCATATGGGAGCCATTCCTTCTTTGGTTTCCGCCAATTCTCGTCGTATCTATCGCCGCTTGAGTAGAACACTTGAGCTTTCTTGTTTCCATTTTCATCTAAGTCACACTCCTTCGTCAGATGAGGTCCTCTACAGTTCTCGCATCCAACTCGAATAGCATGGATTGTTTGATCCATTTTTGTCATCCTTCTATCTAAACTATCGAGCTTTGCCATCATTGGTTGAGTTCATTACCCCCTAACTTACTTCATTTCTTGGGTTGTGGTATTCTCTAGATTGTTTAGAGAATTCTTCAATTAATTCCTTGATTACCGGGGGTGCCTTCTTTGTGAGCGGTCCTTGCGAGTCGAGCAATTGCCTGGTGGTAACATTGACTCCATCATAGAAGATGGAGACTTCTTGTTGGCTATTAAGGTCATGGTGTGGTTAATTTCTGAGAAGACCCTTGTACCTCTCCCACGCCTCATAAAGGGACTCTCCGGGTTGTTGCTAGAAGTTGGCAATGGCTTTCTTCAACTTGGCTATTTTAGAAGGCGGGAAAAAATGGTCTATGAATTCCTCTTTCATCTTAGCCCAAGTGGTGACCGACCCGGGAGGAAGTGACTTGAGCCAATCCTTTGCAGCACCCTTGAATGTGACTGGAAGCATACGAAGTAGTGGGGTCTCACGTGGCACATTTGGTACATTGAAGTAGTCAGCCACATCATTTACTTCATCTAAGTGCTTGTAAGCATCTTCGTGGTCTTTTCCATAGAAGGGAATCTCCTTGAGTTGAGCGAGGATATGGCCCTTTAGCTCCAAAAGTAGTAGTAGCAGGAATTGCGAGTTGCACAAGTCTCGAGCCAGTGTCATCGCGCATCCTCTTCTTCCATTCCCCCATGGGGACTTCATCGATATTAGCCAGAGTGATAGCTAGATCGTCTTCAAAATCGGATTCGTGCTCGTATATATGTTCTTCTTCTTCCTCGGTCTCGTACTCGGTGCCTTCTTTAATCGGGTCTTCGATTGCTAAAGACGCATTGGATGCTCCTGATTTGCTGCTCTTCTTCTTGCTAAAAACGGACTTGAGGTTCTTTAGAGGCGAATTCTTTGAAGAAGCAGATTCTCTAACGACTTTTCCTTTGTTCCTCCTTAGTGCAGATTCCGGGTCTTCGAAAGGAGGGACCAGAGGTGTATCAGATCCTCGGGTCATGAAACAACTGTAAACAAAACAAGAAAAACGCGTAAAAAGAACAAAAATAAAATAAAAATTAAAACTGTGAACAACGATGGACTCGCCAAGTTGTCACGAGTGCACTCGGCGAGTTCAAGGCAAAAACAGAAAAACTTTCTAATTACTTATTAAAAACGGATCTTGTTTAAAACTTATTCTAACTACTAAATTACCTCAGAATTAACTTTGTGTAAGAGAAATCTTACACAAAGGATCGATAAAAATAGAAATTAATGCTAATTTAGAACCGTTCCCCGGCAACAACGCCAAAAACTTGATGTGTGTAAACTCAACTAGTTTTAAACCTACTTTTAATTATAAAATGAACACACAAAGGCAGTGGACCTATCAATTGTGGTATAGCCAAATGAGTAGGGTATCGAACACAGGGAACGGTAAATTAAAACTAAAGACTAATTTTATCTAAATTAAGTAATAAGTGGGGGGTTTTCTCTAGTTTTGCAATACTAGAAACTTGCTAACTATCACTTAAACTAGAAAAACAAAGATTTAACTAAATTCAATAAGTAGGACTTCTGTTTAGTTCAACTCAATTGATCATATGGTTGATATTATGATAATAGTGCAATGGATTAATTCTTCTATTAGCTACCGATTCAAGTGATTAGCTTTGCGTTCGCTGTACTAATCCTTAGAGAACAAACTAACTCAAACAGTGATCAGTTGTCTAACTTAATTTAATTCCCTAGATTATTTATTCGGGTTAATTTAGACTTGTAATAGCTAACTAATTTGGTCCTTTAGTTAACCTCTTGTTGATGGTCATCAAACAAGCTCACACATGAATTTACCTAATTGTCCATTAATTCTAGTTTCACGTTCGTTAATTCTAGACATATGAGTGGTCACATAAACATATGAGGTTGACAATTTAAAAGATGTTCATAGTAATTAATTATCTTCCTATTCACAGAAAAAGATAAATTAAATATCATCCTACGTTTTGTTCTTACTTTTGTTCCTACCTATTTAAGATGATGACAAGTGTACAAATTCAAAATCTCAATCAAATTTAAATTATATTTAATGACATTTGTCACCATCTAAAATAGGTAGGAGGATATTAGGAACAAAAAATAGGAGGCTATTTAATTTCTCACAGAAAAATAGTTCTCATTCACACACAAGATTCTTTAACAAGCTAAAATCAACAAAATCACTAATATTGAATTAATCCTACCAATAATCAAACCATAGTCTCAATTTTGTATCCCTAAACAGAAGTTTTAGAGTTTTAGCTCATGAGTGAGGTAATTAACAACAATAAAACGAATTCTAATTGTCTAACCATAATTGAAAAACAATAGATCAAGTGGAACGATGAGAATTTGCCTCAAATCTTCTTCGGAATTGAATTCTACGTTGTATCTTCGTTCTTTAGATCTCTTCTGGCTCTGATTCGCAACTTGCTTCTCCCTAAGGGTTCCAGAATATCAAATGGCGATCTGGGCAGCTGTTTTTATAGATTCGAACCGACTCGCTGAGTCCAAGACCGACTCACCGAGTCCATGCCTTAATTCTCGTACACGGAGTCTTTTTCTTCTCGAATCTACGATGCTACTCGATGAGTAGTCGACCCTACTCGCCGCGTCCCTTGGTGTTTTTCTTCTTTGTTCAACTCCCAAGCTCCCAACCGCTTCTCCTGCTTCCTTTTGCTTCCGAGCTTCGCTTTTGGACCGAAAACACAATTCAAGCATTATTAAGTACCTTTTGTCCATGATATGCAATAAATTAGCTAATAAATCATAAAAATCTATACTTATTATGAGGCTAAATATGCAAATGTCATTATGCGCACATGGTTATTTGCTTGTTGGTTTGGTTGAGGTAGTCTTTCTTTGTGCTGAAGGCCAACATACCCTATGAGCGGTCCGGGGAGACTATAGGCCCACGTAGCGCACTAGTCATGCCGAAGGCTCGGGATAGATCCAGAAAGACTGTAGGTCTTTCTAGGGCGGTCGAGTCAGGCCAATGGCCCAGTATGCATGATTGATTGATTGATTATTACTGATATGGTATTGTTAGTGTGGTATTGGTATTTTGGGGGTAGCTCACTAAGTCCTCGGGCTTACAGTTTTCAGTTTATTGTTTCAGGTACTTCAGGAGATCATGGCAAGGCGAAGGTGTGGCCGTACCGCTCCTCATCCTTATGTTATGATTTTGGGACACTCTGATGGATATTGATTTGAGAACATTTTTGTGAACGAAGGTTGTTTGATTTTATTTATGATTGAAAAAGTTTAAATTTGGCGTAAAATTTATGGATGTTACAAGTTGGTATAAGAGTCTTGGTTTGAGCGAATTGGAGGAACACTCGTGTGAATCCAGTCTCAAATCAAGGAGATTTTCGGAAAGTAAGTTTTTAAAATGGTTTTCAAAATAAAGGATGGAGGATGTAGAGGGTACGATCAGCTAGAGCCTGTAAGTAAACCCCAAAATACAATATAGTTATTTGGTATTCTGATATGTTACAACAGCATGCTAGTGCTAGGCTAGGGATCTTCGGGAATCGCATGATAGATTTGCCTGATTATATGATGCCTATTAGACTAGGGTTTCTTGTATGTGGAATTGACATCATAAATGTAGATGTTTAGTGTATGCATCACGACTGTGCATAATAAAGACCTTATAGCCTGAGAATGTTGATTCGGCCTTCAAGTAGGATTGGATATTCGAAAGTCTATTGGTTCCAGCGTTATGTATAGCTAGCATGCACTAGCACTGCAGGGGATGATGGAAGTTTCATGGATGTATGAGTCTTGAGAAGTGGTGAGACTAGATGCGAGATAGTTGATATTCCTCTAGAAGTGAGGGTTAGGTGCATTTCTATGTTGATGATATTATTAGGGCGTTGTGGTGATACTTGAGACAAATATTAGTAGGTGTGGAAGGTAGTATGGACCCGTACTACTGAAAGCACAGGACCCATACGCGTAGCAAGGAAATCACAACCCCTAAGGTTTTTGGGTTTTGGTCTCCCGATATTATGTTATTTATCTGATGACTTATATATATATATATATATATATATATATATATATATATATATATATATATGCCAGGATCAGGGATATCATGCACGATGAGATTGTTGTTGCATTCCGAGCGCAACTGCCAGAGATGTTTGGGTCGATTAAGACCGCGATGGTGGAGTACTTTGATGAGCGATATACAGCTCTAGCAGAGACAGCTGCCGATGTAGCCACTTCGATTGTAACTGCTACAGGGGTTGGAGGAGGAGTCGGCACGGCTTTCCAGTACCGGGACTTCGATAATACAAAGCCCCCAACATTTGATGGTACACAGGATGCAATCAGGGCTATGAGGTGGTTGTCTGACATGGAGGGCTGCTTCTTCACGTGTTCATGCCCTACTGACCAGAAGGTCAGGTGTGCTCTGAACCTGCTTAGGCTCGGGGCAAAGGATTGGTGGAGATAGACGACAGGTTCATATTCTAATGATCAGGGGGCTGCTATTACTTGGGAGCAATTTCGGGATATGTTTCGCACCTGCTACATTCCGCGCGTGGAACAAGAACAGCTTGCTCAAGAGTTTTTGACATTGAGACAAGATGGGGAGTCTGTGATGGCGATCACCCGAATGTTCACTAAGAGGGCTATGTTTTTCCTGGAGTTTGCGTCAGAGCAGTCTCAGATGACTCGTTATCTGAGTATGCTCAAGACGGATATACGGCAGTTTGTGGCTACACAACGTTGTGATACCATCCTGGACCTTCAGGAAGCCACGAGGCATCGTGAGTTAGAGATAGAGATGCAACTAAAGGAGTAGCATCAGGCACCGGAACAGTCTCAGCCGGCGCTTAAGCGGTCTAAGACCATTGATACACAGTCTGGGGGTCATCAGAGCCGCACTTGTGAAAAGTGTGGCAGGGTTCATTCCAGGTTTCTCGAGCAGGAGGTGGGTACCACAAATGTGTCAAGGAGGGGCACTATGATAGGGACTACCATTAGTCCGCCCCTCCAACAGACATGATGATTTTTTACAATTGTCATCAGGTTGGTCATGTGAAGACCAACTGCCCGCAGCTCGCCACCAAGCCGGAGCAGGGTTCCGCACCAGCTACTGTAAGGATTGGAGATGGGAGGCCAGTCAAGGTGGAGCCTCTGAAGGCTCAGGGTTGTGCCTTCTAGCTCATGGCTGAGGAGGCCAAGGAAGCACCGAATGTGGTTGCTGGTACGTTTCTATTCTCTGTCTCAGTTATTGTATTTGTGTTATGCTCATTGGTTGTACCTGTTATTAGGTACGTTGTTAGTAAATTCTTTGCCCGCTTTGGTTTTGTTTGACTCGGGGGCGAGTCGGTCTTTCATATCTCAAACTTTCAATAGAGGGTTTAGTGTGCCGAGGGATGATCTTGAGTGCCCATTGCGAGTTTCGATCGCCAACGAGCACGGGGTTTCCGCTTCTTCGGTCTACCGGGGATGCGAGTTGGAGATTTTCGAGGTGTCCTTCCAGATAGATTTGATTCCTATCCCCATGGGGGAAGTGTGCGTGATTGTAGGGATGGATTTGCTTAGCCGTTTTGGCACCATGATCGATTGTGAGGGACAGCAAGTGGTGGTTCGAACCCCAGGTGGGGGAGAACATGTAGTATATGGTGACGGCACCAGGTTGGGATCAGGGTTTTGTTCGGCAGCCAAGGCTCGACAGTATATTCAACACGGGTGTGGCGGTTATTTGGTGTATGTAGTAGATACGCAGGTTAGAGAGCAGCTCTCAGTTCTGAGGTCCCGGTAGTGAGAGATTTTACTGATGTGTTTCTGGAGGAGTTAGCCGGAGTGCCTCCGGAGAGGCAGGTAGAGTTCAGGATTGATCTTGTACCGGGTGCGGCCCCTATCGCCAAGGCGTCGTACCGTCTGGCACTGCCTGAGATGCAAGAGCTATCATCTCAGTTGCAGGAGCTACTGGGTAAGTAGTTTATTCGTCCGAGTAGTTCACCCTGGGGAGCACCGATCCTTTTCGTTAGGAAGAAGGACGGGTCGCACAGGATGTGCATTGACTATAGGGAGATGAACAAGTTAACGGTGAAGAATCGTTATCCACTCCCGAGGATAGATGATCTTTTCGATCAGATGCAGGGTGCATCTTGGTTTTCCAAGATTGATTTGAGGTCAGGATATCACCAGGTCAGGGTGAGGGAGGAGGACGTGGAGAAGACCGCGTTTCGAATTCGTTATGGTCATTACGAGTTCATAGTGATGCCGTTTGGGCTCACCAACGCGCCATCAGTATTCATGGATCTGATGAACCGAGTCTACAGACCGATGCTCGATCGCTCGGTCATTGTATTCATAGATAAATATCTTGGTGTATTCCAAGACTCGAGAGCATCATGTGGGGCATCTCAGGGAGCTTCTGGGGGTTCTGAGGCGAGAAGGGTTGTATGCCAAGTCCTTGAAATGCCAGTTTTGGTTACGAGAGGTCCAGTTCCTCAAACATCTCATTAACCAGGAAGGGATTTAGGTCGATCCGGCCAAGGTGGAGGAGGTTATGCACTGGGAGACTCCGAGATATCCCTCAGACATCAAGAGTTTCTTGGGTTTAGCAGGGTATTATCGGAGATTCATTCGTGATTTCTCCAAGATTGTCGTACCCCTCACTTGTCTAACGAGGAGGGGGTGGATTTCCAGTGGGGCCCTGAGCAGCAGAGGGCATTTGAGAATCCCTGAGGCGGTCATGCTTTGTGTTGAGGGCCAACATACCCTATGAGCGGTTCGGGGAGACTGTAGGCCCACGTGGCGGACCAGTCATGCCGAAGGCTCGGGATAGATCCAGACAGACTGTAGGCTCAGTAGGGCGGTCGAGTCAGCCCGATGGCCCAATATGCATGAATGATTGATTGATAATTACTGATATGGTATTGTCAGTGTGGTATTGGTATTTTAGGGGTAGCTCACTAAGCCCTCGGGCTTACAGTTTTCAGTTTATTGTTTTAGGTACTTCATGAGATCATGGCAAGGTGAAGGCATGACTGTACCGCTCCTCATCCTTATGTTATGATTTTGGGACACTCTGATGGATATTGATTTGAAAACATTTTTGTAAACAAACGATATTTAATTTTATTTATGATTGAAAAAGTTTAAATTTGGTGTAAAATTTATGGATGTTACAAAACATGCCATTGATAAGATTCAGTGAATCTCAATGGATCTTGGAGTTTCATAATATTGGACTTGGTAAAAGCCTTACCTACCTTAAATAGATTCGAATTTGATTACGACATCTCTTTTCAAAATCTGAATGGAAAATAAGGATCATAGGCTTCATTTAAATTTTTTGTTAATAATTAAGGATTACAATCAACTAACTAGAATTCTCTTTTCTACTAATTTTAGATCTCTTATCAATATAGAAATGGTCTTCCTCGTTCTTTTGGAAATGGTTTTCCTCAATCTTCTAGAGATGGTTTTCTAATTTCAAATTAAGGTGAAATTGTTTTCCACTCCATCTGAAATGATGGAAATGGACTTCATCTTTCTTCCATTCTTCCACCACCTACTCCTCCTCTGATCACCCAATGTCACGCTTCCCTCAAGTGGAAATATATAAAACTAACCAGCCCATATTGGCATGTAAACATCAAGATGGAAACTCAATGTGTGTGCATGTTCTGAAAATAAAATTGTGCATAGAACGGGTGTCGTTTTCCCAAAGGAACAAGACATTGATTTCTTTCTTCTTTTGCTTCCTAAGTCATATGGTGAGTTTGTTGAAAACTTCCATATGAGGAATCTCGATGTGAAAGGACGATTCAGACTCTTGAGGATTACTCGTCTTCACTTCATTACGACTTTTCACCCCCACATGGATGGGTAGAGTGAGAGGACGATTCAGACTCTTGAGGATTTTTTGCGTGCATGCATATTAAGTTTTGGTGGGAGTTAGATACGTATCTTCCGTTAGCGGAATTTTCGTATAACAACAGTTATCACGCGAGCATAGATCAACCTCCCTTCGAGACGCTCTATGGGAGGAAATGTAGGACCCCAATCTGTTAGGGCGAGGTCGGTCAGAGAGTCGTGGGGAGTACTGAGGTGGTATTCAAGATTATAGAGATGATCCAACAAGTCCAGAGCAGGCTCCAAATAGCTCAGAGTCGAAAGAAGACCTATGCCAATAGGCACTGATCAGACATAGAGTATCAGGGTGGGGATATGGTTTTCCTGAAAGTGTCAGCTTGGAAAGGTGTCATCCGGTTCAGGAAGTAGGGCAAGTTGGACACCAGGTATATCGGTTGGTTCCGGGTTTTGGCTCAAGTGGGTTGGGTTGCAAATTGACTGGATCTGTTAGCCAAGCTTAGTTAGATCCACAACACTTTTCATGTCTCCTAGCTGTGGAAATTTTTAGTGGATGATTCCACAGTTGTGCCTTTGGAGGATATCCAGGTGGACGACCGTCTGAACTACGTGGAGAGATTAGTGGCGATCTTAGATCGGAAGACAAAAACCTTGAGCAACAAGCTTGTGTAGTTAGTGAAGGTGCAATGGATGCACCTCAAGAGGTCAGAGTGGACATGGGAGCTAGAGGAGGAGATGATAGAGCATTATCCAAAGTTATTTGGGACAACAAACTTTGAGGGCGAAGTCTGAGACAAGTGGGGGAGAATTGTAACACCTAGTTCCTGGTATGTATTTAAACTTATAATTTATTCATTTTTATAGAGCTACTTGATGACTTGGAAGCCCCAGACTCGTCGAGTACAGGCGATACAAATAGCGGGTTTTGACAAACTTACTCGACGAGTTGGGAGGCCTCAAATTAACGAGTAGGTTCGTAAAAATGAAAACCTAATTTCCGGGGTTTGCGCACTATTTAAACAACATAAACTCTAGGGTTTGGACTCAATTCCAGCCTCTACTATCCTAACCCTAAATCTCGAAACCCTAAAGCTATTGTGAGTATTTGTGAGTTATTTTATGTGTTTTTGGTGTGTGCTTGAAGCCATTGGAAGAAGCAAAAGCTTGGAGACACAAGAAGGAGCTTAGAGATCCAGAATCCTTGCCTCATCCACGACATTTTTCTAGTATAAAGCTTGGACCTTGACTTGTAGTCATCTAGATCTTCTTTTTAGCACTTTTGCTTGTTTTTGGTCCAAATGATATGGTTCTTGAGAGTTAGACGTCCTAGATGGAAAGCACATCAAATATAAAGTCTTGAAGGACATTCATGGCATAAAGGTGCCAACTTTTATGGCCATGAAAGTCCCATGCAACCTTTAAACCATCATTTTGGCCTTTTGAGCTTCTTATGGCCATGCATGTAGAGAAAGCTAGAAACTTTATGTGATCATCTAGTCTCTAGGGTCCAGATCTATGTTCTTGTGCCTTATTTTGAAGGTTTGATGACTTTTGGATTGAGATCTAAGCCTTTTTGGGGTTAGGGTTGAGTTTAATCACTTTAGAAAGGGTATTAATGGGTAAAGTAGGAAACTTTACGCTTCTAGAGGCATTTCCAATCTAGATCTAGAATATAGGGTTCAGATCTAAAGAATAATGGCTTAATGCATTAAGAAGGAGTTAACGGACTGAAGAACTCAATGATTTGGTTTGGGTTTGTCCCATTTCTGTTGAAAAGGAAGAACTCGACGAGTTCATAAGGGAAACTCGACGAGTTGAGTCGAATTATCATGATTCTGAAGTTTATGGGAACTCGACGAGTTGAGTCAACTCCAAGCGTTGACTTTGACTTTGACCAAAATTGAGCCATATGGGATTATGAGTATGGAATAGTATCCAAGATATGGTTCTCGTTTAGGGTTGAGTCAAGCTGATTCTGGAGCAGTGACGACTCAGCTATCATCCGACATTTGAGGTGAGTTTCCTCCTATTTGAACGAGTTGAAGGCACTAATGTTATCCTGTATGATTGTATGTTTTCCGGAATAAGATCCGATGTCGTGTAGTGCCCGATGAATGTTTATATGCTTTCCGGATTAAGTTCCGATGTCGGGCAATACCTGAGGAATAGTTGTATGCTTGAGGTCTACATGATTCTTACATGCGTCAGTATTGTATGTTTCCGGATTTAGGTCCGAGGTGGGGCGGTGCCCGAAAAATGTTTATATGCCTTCCGGATTACGGTTCGATGTCGGGCAATACCGGATGAATGTTTGTATGCTTGTATTCTCTAATCATTATTTGTGTATTTTTTATATGCTATGTGTATACCGAGCTCAACTCGATGCTGGGCGGGGCCCTATGTCGGACACTGTCCGGTGCTAGGCGAGGCCTGATGTCGGATCTAATTCGATGTCGGGCAGGGCCTGAGGAAGGGTAGGGATCGTTGTATGTGATTATGTATATGGTATGTGGTAGTTTGAGGAGACTCACTAAGCTTCGTGCTTACGATTTTCAGTTTTAGTTTCAGGTACTTCTAGTAGCAAGGGGAAGAGCTCAGGATAACTGCATTGCACACACCATGTTGCTTTAGCCTGGGATGTTTACTCTGATGTTTTTATTGACATATTGATTGTGATGTTTTGGATACTATGACTTATATCTTGACCGGATGTTTTGATAACTATAGTTTTATTTAATAATTAAAAATCAAATTTTTTGGACCATATTATATATATATATATATATATGTGTGTGTGTGTGTGTGTGTGTGTGTGTTTACTAAGGAAATATATACAAACAATTATTTGAGTGGATATAAATATGTTTATACAAAAATAGATATTAAATGATTTCCATAATTTTTTTGTATATTAAATGATATCCATAATTATAATTCTCTTATTATGAAACTAATTAAATTTATTATTAGGTCAGTAATAACTTTCTTTGAGTATGAATTCGCATCTATGTTTTCATGTATTGTTTCGTTTTTTGTTTATGGACTTAGTTAAAATGCAACAAAGTTGCATGGATTATAAAGAAAGAGACTGTATTCTACTAGAATACACTTACATTCCTTCAGAATATTCTCTCATTCTTCTAAAATAAACTCTCATTATGCTAGAATACGTACCCGTTCTCCATGTTCTAGACAACTTTGTTGTATTTTGAGAGAGTGGGTTATGAAACAAAAAACAAACCCATACATTAAAACCTTAATGCAGATTTATTCTGAAAGAATATATTATTACTGATATTCATGTTAAATTTAATTAGTTTCCATAAAAAAAGTAATTATAATTATGGATATTTTTTAATTTACATATAATTCTTGAAATAATTTAATATCTATCTTTATTTGATTAAATAATAATTTAATTTTTTCAAAATTCTTATTGGCACACTCTAGTACATAATAGATGATGTGTGTGTGTGTGTATGTGTGTGTGTGTGTATATATATATATATATATATATATATATATATATATACACATAATACGGGTTTTTATATATTTTTTTATAAAAGGGTTTTGTATATATTTATGTACATAATATATAACTATTTTTATAAATAGGTATTGCGTATACAAATTTTAAAAAAAAAATTATATTAAAAATATAAGATTTTTTATGTCAAAATATGTTTTTTTAAATATATGATTTTATAGAGAAAATCATACTCGAAACCAAAGTTTGAAATAAAAAATTACTAATAAAACTAAATTTAGGATGAATTGATATCAAAATTCTGAAATCTGCATCAAAAATATAAATTTTAGACCAAATTTATAAATAAATTTAAAATCAAGGTCAACAGCGTAAATTTTGGATCAAATTTGTAATAAAAATTAAAATCTGGGACGAAAACGTATTTTTTGAAAGTTGGATGACTTGTTGACTTGGTAAAAGAGCCAAATTGAATATGATTACGAGTTTTCTAGACTTAATTTAATAAAAAATATATATATAAAGACTAAATCCATTATCAAGCCAATATGCGAAGATTTTTTTTGGAGTTTTTCCTAAAATTTTCAATGACTAATAATAGTGATTTTGAAGCTTGATGAAGATTGTTGTGCCGTCTATGGATTTTCAAGGCCTGGTGTGGAACGTGGGTATCTTTTTGGAAATATAAATTTGTATATATGTTAAGGATTATAATTCACAAAAGAATAGCTAAGATCCCATATTATCACTTCCATATATTAATTATCAATACAATAATTAAATGAATTAAATGAATTCATGGGTATAATAGTCCATATATTAAATATTAAGTGGATACCTCTTTGCATTCAGAAAGAACTAGGGAAGAATCGCCCTGCGTTGCGGGGGTTGGAAGGTATTTCATATCCTCCCCTGCGTTGCGGGGGTTGGAAGGTATTTCATAGCCTCCCATATTCAAAAGACATATATATCCAACTTTTTAATATTTGATGCATGTCCGGAACATAATGCCTTTGTAGGAATAGGTTGCTATTATAATTAACTCAAAATAAGTAAACTGCTATTCCATATATCTACATTCAAAACACACCAACCACATATTAAAGAACCTTCGGATTATGGTAGATTGCATATATGAAACAGGACATATTTTTATTGTTTTTTGTTTGATTGGCTTTGGCTTTGGATGCATTCATCATGGAGAAAGTATACAAATCGAACACCAATTGAACCATTTTTCTCCTCTATACTTGTTCTTTGGGAACCTAACAACAAAAAAGCTTATGTTACTAGCATAGTATCTCATAAAAACTACAAATCATTCATAAGGTAAATACAATAAGCAACAACATATTTGTATTTTTATGTTTAATATAACATTATACTTTGTATTATAAAAAATACATTGCTAAATTAAAAAAAATGAAAGTAATTATTACGTGTTTTAAAAATTATAGGAATGGTTATAAATAGACTTTTTATAACAAAATTCACATACCAATGTATTGTTTTTATTATCTGTTTAAATGAGTCCTACTGTGAAAAACGGAAAAAAAAAAAAAAAAACAAAAACAAAACAAAAAAAAACAAAAAAAAAAAAACCCAATAAAAATGACCAAATTGGACAAAAAGGGCAAAATGGTCATTTTGACAAAAAAAACCTAAGAAAAATTAAACTTTCTGTTTTAAAAGTTTCATATCAGTATTTTTTTGTCAACTTAAGCATGGCAAATTATGAAAGAAATTTTTTTTTGGGAAGAATAACAAACTTGACCAAAAAGGTCAAAATGGTCATTTTAAATAAAAAAAGAAGAATGAACACTATAATTTTAGAAAATACTATTGCTAAGCATTTAATATAAGAAACTTGAGAAAACTAATCCAAGAATGCGAAGTCATACACACAACAAGCACAATTTAGATATACACGCGCATCATTTATAAACTTTTACTTTAAATTGTTTCTTTTGAGATCGTGAAATAAAATCCTAAAATCATAAAATTGTGACTAAATAACTTATCTCTCGTGTAATGGTGAAAGAAAATACTAAAATTAGGAAAAAGTTGTTCTTTTTTTTATCAAAAAATACTTTGTTTGACAAAAAAAAGTCAAACATACAAATTTAGATAATAGGTGTACCTTTAATTTTTGTATATTGTTCGATTACATTGTCAACTATATCACTAAATTTAGGGATAAAGAATCAAATGTCATGATTATATAAGACATAGATGATGAGGTGTAACCACATACCTTCAAACAAAAAGGTGCAAGTGTTTCCATATCCATGAACAAAACACACACCAGCTTTGATTCTGACTCCATGCTTTGGTAATCAACTTTTACAGAAATTTTCTTGACCTTTTGAGTTCGTTTCAAACCAATATAATGCAAAAGAAGATATATATTTAGTCAAATCATCTAATTTTTCACAACTAAAACATATATTTGTCAACCCCAAATGGTAGAATTAAGTTATTTATGAGTGGAGATGAACTTCAGTTTTTGAAAGTTGACAATAGTAAGGGTTCAATTTTGATATTCAAATAGATGTGGTTAGTTTGTTTGCTGTCAAATTAGACTCTGATTTTAGACATTTATAAGATTCTCAGTATTTCTAATCAAATTATTGAGCCAAAAGGGATAAGAAAAAACTTTGATAACATAATAAAATCCAAGATTAGTTCAAATTTTTACTTAAATATTAACAAATGGAATGTTGCATTCCTAATATATGCTTGGGACTTTTACATAATCAAGAAGAAAGCCGAAGCAATCCCAAAAGATCATTTTGGTGACGTTCACAGACAACACTACAAGAAAAAGGCCCTTTAATGACGTGCAAACAATGACACTCGCTGATAGACGACGCACATTTGTAAGTGCCCTAAAAGATAATGTCAGTTTTGCAAAATTTGAAGGATAGAGGGCACGTATTTGTGCGCGCCCTAAAGTTACTGTCAGAAAAGAGAAAAAAAAAATGCGGAGGGCGCCTTTCATAAAATGTGCGCCATGTAAACGTGTCACTTTATAATTTTTAAGTGAAATACGCGTTTTAGGCGGGAAATGATATTGACAAAAATTACCCCCGCCTATTGAATCCCAAAAATTAATCCCCCGCCTCTTCTACTTAGCAAGAAAAAGCCCTAGGTCCTTCATCTTCATCTTCAGTATTATCAAACATCTACTCGATCTCCTTCTTATCAGTAGCATCAAATATCTCGTTCACCGCCTCCACCCTATCTGTAACAAATCTCTCTCTCTCTCTCTCTCTCTCTCTCTCTCTCTCTCTCTCTCTCTTCCATTAACCACAACAAATGGTTTTTCGAACACAAGTACAGGAAAACCTAGGTCGATTCAAAGTCATCTTATAAAATCAACATTCCCTTAATTAATTTCAATTTGATGCAGGTAATACACGACCAACTACAAGTCTCTCTCTCTCTCTCTCTCTCTCTACTGTTCGACAACAACCTAGGCACTCACCACCCCTCGTTTTCTCTCTGGTTCACCACCGCCACCAATAAAGCCCCATTATTCCACAAGATTAAAGAATGAAACATTGGGTTTGTGTTTTTGAATCACAGATCCACGAAACATAGTCCTATATGTTGCTCCCTTTTGCTGCATCCGGTGTAATCCGATAAACTGTGTAATCCGTTTTGCTACATCAGGTCTTAAGCTAAAAACTTGTACTTGGAGTACTTGGAGTCCTGCTCAGTATAAAGATCTGCTTAAAGGAGGTGAACAGGTTATGTCTGTTCTTGAAGAGATGGCTAACCTTGTAAGACATGCTTTAACTCCAACTTCAAATTCCTTACTTTATTGAATTTCTCTCATTGTGGCATTTCATCAGTCATTTAGTGGGCACATGAAAAAAATATACTTATACTTCGATTTTACCCAAATCGTCAAGCATTTGACTTCGTAGAATTGATTTGGAGACCATTTCATTTCACAACCATCGTAATTGCAATTCAACCAAATGTCTATTTATACAACATTTGGAAGATGACCAAATGGATGAAGAATCTGAGGAGTTAGGGTGCTGTTGGTTGCACAAGGCATGATTGGAAAACGAGTTGATCAGATGGAATCAGGATTCATGATGGCATTAGATTATATGATCAATCTTGCAAAAAAGGACCAAGACGATAAGGTATTTATTCAAATCAAATCAAAGAAATCAACCTTCTTCTCTATCCAAATAACGATCGTCTACATAATTTCAGCGCAAGTCTCTGTTGGAGATAATCAAGGAAACAATATTATCCCATCTTACCAAAAAATGCCCCCCACATGTAAGCAAATTTACATCTTTTACCAATTTACACTCACTTGTTTCTACTACTTATCTCATAAAATTATAACTTTCTTGTTTTTTTTTTTTTTTTTTTGTTTTTTTTTTTGTTTTTAGGTTCAAGTTGTGGGTTGCTATGCAGAACCCCTCGGAAAGAAAGCAAACATGATCACATATGCATTGTACCTTTTTTATATCTTTTTTACCATAACCAAATTATACTTTTTCTTGTATATCCAGGGAGAAAATCTAGTTATGGCAGTTGATGATGATGGCTGCTTTATAGAAAAAGTTACCGATTTCATTGGTCGATATGTCAAAGAGGCAGATAAAGATATCATTCAAGCAGTGAAGGCAAGAATAGTTGAATGTTATATAATTATCAACAGGGGCATTTATGTAAAATGATTATTCCTAACCTTTTGTTATGGATGTATGCAGGATAAGGGCAGACTGGTCAAATCTGGAAGCTTTACACATTCATATCATTTTTGTTGGAGATATGATACCCCTCTCATCTACAGAGCAGTTCCCAGCTGGTACATCTTTTTACTTATCTTTTCTGCAAAAGACATGAATGTCCTTCTCATCTTTATTATCTTTAGTGGGATAACGTGGTATCATGATTAGTTTATTCATGTTTCTTGGTCAAGGTTTGTTGCAGTGGAAAAGTTAAAAGATCAATTACTTGAAAACAATGAGAAAACAAAATGGGTTCCTGCTTTTGTTAAGGTAGGTCATTTATAGTGTTTGGTATGATTTAGTCAACAAAGGAATGGAATGACTCATTCCATTACCATTTCTGTTGGAATCAAGCATAAATTAACACAAATTTGCAGAAAAGATATGAGAAAGAGAATCAACGAGAGGATGGGTTTGTACACCAACAAAGACCTTTTTTATTGATATAACCCAACAGCCTTTACATAATATTTACATACATATATATACTCTTATAGCATAACTGTCATTTGACAGTTACAAAGTCTCCTAACTAATGCAACGGTTCACACCATTCTGATTCAAACCAACACAATTGTTCAAATATTAACGGTAATACCTTAATACCTAATAAATGCTATTAATGAAATCTAGCTTATAACTTTAACATGCCCCCTTAAGCTAGACTATTTAAAATACTAGAGACCACACCCATCAATCTTGCAGCAATCAATCAATCAATCTTCATCAGTTTTCTTGACTTTCCCATGGAGATTATCATCCATAGAAGCAACCATGTTCTACATCATACATCAACCAAACAACCATTATTTAGACCAAGATCTTTTCACTTGACCTAATAAACCATACATGGAGACCTTTTTTTCTTTTATCTCTGTAAAAAGGAGGTTCACACTTTTAAACAACAATCATACAAAATCAAGGTTTCACCTTTTCTTCCTTGTGGATTGTACGCTCTGGTTCATGACAAAAACAGCCCACCACATATAATACCTTTGCATGCATATTAAATACTTGACCATTTGATTATATTTTTAATGTTGTACCCACGTATCTTGACTGTCTTGGATTCCCTTGACCCATGCCTATTTTCTGAATTTCAAGGCACTTCCACAAGCAACATCTCTTTTGTGTTGTACTTTCCTGCACATTAGTTTCCCTTTTATTACCCATTGGTTCCACTTTGAAACCATCGATTTTATGAGGGCTACTCTTCCTTTAATTCTTTCTTCCTTCGACATATGGGACCCAAGCACCTAAATTATTGTTTTTTTTCATCAGAATATACACCGTACCACACCTCCATGGTTGCCATCGCTAGAAGAACAGGTATGCACACACACATCTTTAAGCATCTCAGATTTCTGGTGTTCTTGGATCAGTTAAGCTTCTCATTGTAACGTGTGATCATTGTAGGGTCGTTTAGTGGAATAGTGGTTGTGTAAATTGGACCGGCCATTGTTTTCTGCCGTAGGAGTATAGAACTGGAACCACCCGATTCCAAGTGGGGTCAATAGAAGAAGTTAGACAAACCAATTTATACGTTTCATGTCATGTAATGAGATCATAGATTATTATTTATAAAAATAAGATTCCATAAAAATCAATAAAAATATCATGATACAATTGTTAGTAAACAATTTATGGGTCGGATTGAAACCACCAGAACCTCTCATCTTTGTCTTATATATATATATATATATCGTTAATATATAAATAATAAAGGGAAAATTTCCAAAAAAAAATCTTATATTTCAGTTTTTTCGGTCATTACAGTTGACATAAAGAATTATGTGATTACCTTTGAAGTCCTAACCTAGTTAGTTAAAACTCTAAATTATACACATTTAAATTATGTGTTACCTTTTTTATACTAAGAATTCCCCTATGGAAAATAATTTAAATCATGATGAAGTTAGTTACTTGGATTTAAAAAAAATGAATATGGTTTTTAGATAATGGAAACGTGAGTTGATAATTATTATTATCTAGTTGGTTAGGAATTGTTTACGGTAGAGTTATTAGATAATTATAATTATCTAGTTAGTTAGGAATTGTTTCCTGATGCTTCTCTTCCCCCTGTTGTAGATGGTCTTCTTATGGTTTATTTATTTATGATATAATGGGGATGATTATGATAGGAGCGGGGTCTTCTTGGACATCTGGAGTGAGACGAAGCAGCAAAATTAAAAGGAGGCCTTTGGAATATTGGAAAGAAGAAAGACTCTTATATGCTCGAGTCCATAACAGTAAGTGCACATTGCACTTCGTTTTTAACATATCTTATTTCTTATCACTTAACATAAAAAATTAAAGTGTATATATATATATATATATATATATATATATATATATATATATTAGTAATTATGGAATGAGGTATCTATTTTATGTGAAAAAAATGTGGATGGGTTGGTTGCAAGCCTGCCTTACTACTTGTTGGCTTTTGTAACCAACAAGCAATCATGGATTAGGGTTTCGTTAATAGAAATTGGGAAAAACGGGCATGTAAAATTGTTGGTTTTGATGGTATGCAATCACATTCCACTTCTAATTTCTTGCTTTTCAAAATGATTATATATATATATATATATATATATATATATATATATATACATACATACATACATACATACATACATACATACATATATATATATATATATATATATATATATATATATATATATATATATATATATTATAGTTTACAAACTGTAGAATGTGTTCCGGTAGTGAATCTCATAGGGACAAAATGGTAAATCTGCAGGTGGTTCAATCAATTGCATTTAGTAATATTTGAAATTACAGCCTCTGTAAGTTTGACTAAAACCTTCTGATTTTGTTTACTTTTTAACTTTCTTTTTGTTTTCATTTAGTAATAAAGTATCAAGTATCAACAGTTATGTGCTAGTAATCCTTCTAAGGGGGTCTTTGTTAGGCTGCTTCTTTCAATGTCATCAACAACAGTGGTAAGTAAAATCTTACTATTATGAAAATCTTTTGCTTAAACCTACCTTATTGACCTATAGCTGATTAAACATTAATTTAATTATGCAGGTTTTGAATTTTTTTATGGAAAAGAATAGTGTTAATGCTCTTCATAGAAAGTATGTTGGTAGTTTAGGAAATTTGGCTAATAATTTAGTTAATTATATAAAAAATGTTGAAATGTTACATTTATCTACTATTGGAATGATTATTTAATGTATTACATTTATCTGCTATTAGAATGATTATTTGTATGACATTAACTTTTGTGCAAGTTATTGTATTTTTTGTATTATGAGAGATTAAATGCAAATTTAATTTATAAATTAATAAATATATAAATATATATATATATATATATATATATATATATATATATATATATATATATATTTAAAAAAATTAAAATTACGATACGCAAAAATGTATGTCGTCTTCATTTATGACATGACCTTTCTTGACTGGGGCTTCCTTGAAACGCATTGCGTGTCATAAACACGCGTGTCGTAAGGTTACGACACGCAAATGCGTGTCGTCTTCCTTTATGTCCTTGATACACATTGCGTGTCATAACAGCGAGTCGTAAATGTGCGTCGTCTCTCTTTATGACATCTTTATGACAGGGCCTTCCTTGACGCGCATTTGCACGTCGTCTAAGCGTTTTACGACGTGCAATGAGCATCGTAAAAGGCATTTTTTCTAGTAGTGCAAAATCGATAATTTAGGTAGCTTGTGTTCAATCAGAAGTTCGCATGAAAAAGAACAAACAAAAGGTTGAAGATACACTTGAAATAACCTCATGTATTGCATTACTGATTGTTTAAGAAGAAGATTGTTCATCGACATAGTGGTGGTGGTTGTGACGGTGTGATTGTGAAGGGAGCAATACATGTGGTAATAGGAGATGGAAGCGAGAACTCAAATGAAAGTGGTGGGAAGCGAGGAGAAACACGTATCATCGCAAAATCAGCACATACACGTGTCCAGTGGAGAAGAAAGAAACACGTAGCAATTGGACCGTTCTCCAACCAATGACTTAGATAAATAAAACGATATAAAATTGACAATGATAAGGTAAAAAAAATAAATTTTTTTTAAAGCAGTCCACTAAATGTAATAAAACCACCGATGAGAACAGAGTTCTGTTCACTAAGCGGCTTCAAAATTAAACTATATATAAATATTTAATAGTATGAAATTGTGTGTCATCTGATATTAAAGTATAATATTCTAAAATAAGATTTTTCTGTGTAAAATAAACTTATATTATATAAGATATTAATAATATATGTAATATTCTAAATTTAAAACTTATAATGTAACAAAAATATCTAGAATGATTTATAGAAAATCCAAATAATTTACAGAAAACAAAATTTTCAAATTTTAATGTATAATATTATGAAATTATGTATAATATTATGGTATTAATGTGTAATATTTTAAAATTATGTTATAAGATGGAATACTTTAGTATATGGTGAAATATTCTAATCTAAGCCACCTTTCCCTTTAACTCTTTTGGAAACTAAAATAACAAGCTTTTCAAACCAATAAGAACCATATACTTTAATAGAATGAAATTAAAGTTTTTAGAATGAATAACAACTTCATCTTTAAAAGTTGAAAAATATTTTAACAACCTGATAGTTTGAAAACCACATTTCAAATTTGTGCTATAAAAATTTGATCATAAGGTTACATTGTTAGATATAAGGAGGGCTAATAACTTTCAAAAGAGTCTTACAAAGTTATATTAAGATTTCATTGCACTAGAAGCCACAAAAAATCTATTGCATGGTTGTAATTACAAAATTTATTACAGATTCATTAATCTCAACACCCGCTGTTAAAAACTTCTAGTTTGAAATATTTAGGTTCCTTTCAAGATAGGTTTCATCATCTAAAATTCTTTACAAACAAAATTGAAAGAATTTTTAGAAACGAGTAGGGATTATGCAATCATATATTTAATATTGAAGTCAATAAGTTAGTTAATATCGAATTATTTACTCCAATTCTAACTCATACTTTAGAAGCATACTCATTCTTAAAGAGGACTTTATTTATGGGAAGGAAGGGGTGATAGATCAGAAACTTTATTCATTCAGAACTTTCATCAAATAGGTAAAATGCATGTATAGTTTAAGAGAATTTTTTCAAGAATCGAATAGAGTGAATTGTTAGAAAGAATCGAAGCATCTAAGTTTTGTGATGACGTGAAGATAATCTTAACAGTATGTATCATATCTGATGATCTAAAATTTAACCTAGTGACTAATCTACCCCTAATTAACTAATCTTTTAGATTAATTAGTGTTAATCATGTTTTCTTATGAGCCACAAGATCACTTTTGATCAAAGGCTTAGATTTGATCCCGATGTCTCACAGAATATAGGTGGTCTCAAATAAGCCTTTACACACACACACACACACACACACACACACATATATATATATATATATATATATATATATATGCATTTATTATAAAGTAGGTGTTTGTAGACATTTTTTTATATAATATGTTTTATATATATATATATATATATATATATATATATATATATGCATTTATTATAAAGTAGGTGTTTGTAGACATTTTTTTATATAATATGTGTTTATATATATATATATATATATATATATATATATATATGTATTTGTATGAACACAAAATACTTTTTATGTACTTAATAAATACTATTTTATAAAAGTTTTTTAATAAATTTAGACAATAGGTGTACCTTTAATTTTTGTATATTGTTCGATTACATTGTCAACTATATCACTAAATTTAAAGATAAAGAATCAAATTTCATGATTATATAAGACATAGATGATGAAGTGTAACCACATACCTTCAAACAAAAAGGTGCAAGTGTTGCCATATCCACGAACAAAACACACACCAACTTTGATTCTGACTCCATGCTTTCGTAATTAGCTTTTACAGAAATTTTCTTGACCTTTTGCGTTTGTTTCAAACCAATATAATGCAAAAGAAGATATATATTTAGTCAAATCATCTAATTGTTCACAACTAAAACATATATTTGTCAACCCCCAATGGTAGAATTAAGTTATTTATGAGTGGAGATGAACTTCAGATTTTGAAAGTTGACAATAGTAAGGGTTCAATTTTGATATTCAAATAGATGTGGTTAGTTTGTTTGCTATCAATTTAGACTCCAGTTTTAGACATTTGTAAGATTCTCAGTATTTCTAATCAAACTATTGAGCCAAAAGGGATAAGAAAAAACTTTGATAACATAATAAGATCCAAGATTAGTTCATATTTTTACTTAAATATTAACAAATGGAATGCTGCATTCCTAATATATGCTTGGGACTTTTACATAATCAAGATCTTTGAAATTACTTCCAAACAACTCGGCATTTGTTGTTGCCTCCTTTGTATAATAAAATTCTTGCATGAATCTTAGAACCTGGTTTTAAAAACCTAAAATGAGTGGATTGATATTATGGATTAGCTTATGTGTTAGGAAAAAACTATAAGCTGATCAGCCTTTCTTTAGTATTTCTAGCATTGAAAAGAAATGGCAAATCAGATAATTCAGAAATCAGACACAAAAGTTTTAAGGATGTAACACATTTCTTTATGAGATTCCAATTTGAAGTGGCAAATTTGAGACACAAAAATCATTCACAAGTAAAGATTAACCAAAAATCTTTTCCATTGCAAACATTTGGTAGAAATTTGTGCGAGCAGATAGCGAACAACAGACAATATGATAATCAGAAAATGAGAATTTTTGGCATTGCAAACCATGACAATAACCACAAAATCGAAATAACCAGACATGGTAATATAGACATTTATGGACATATATGATAACCAGAAAACATAAATTCATTACCTAATCGGAGTGTTGGCGGTGGTGGAGATTGGAGATCGGAAGCTGAGTCGACAACGATAACAGTGGTGTTTGGAGTGCTAGCGGTGGAGATCGAAGGGCTGGCAGCGGTGGCTAGAGAGAAGAAGATGTGGGAGGAGAAGAAATTGTGATGAAGGCGTCTTCTATGATCGGAGAGCTAAGAGCTGGTCAATTTTTTGAATTCGTTGTTGCACTTTGGTCACCGCCCCTTTTCCTTCTCCACACATGAATAATCGATTGAAATTTGCAGAGTAAGGTGGGCTGACTTGAATTGATAAATGCTGTTTTCAGTTAGTAGAGAAGACCCGATTATAAAATTGATGTGTTATCTGTATTAACATTGGCAAAGTCGACATAGATAAACCATAAAAAATAAGTAAGCCAAATGTAGTAAATCAAGAGACATAAAAACAGACAGATATTCTAGATCAACTTCGACCACAACATACCTAAAGAAGAAAGTAGAAGCAATCCTAAAAGATCATTTTGGTGATGTTCACAGACATAATCGATAATTTTGGTAGCTTTTGTTCAATCAGAAGTTCGCATGAAAAAGAAGAAACAAAAGGTGGAAGATACACTTGAAATAACCTCGTGTATTGCATTACTAATTGTTGAAGAAGAAGACTGTTCATCGACATAGGAGATGGTAGCGAGACCCTAAATGAAAGTGGTGGGAGGCGAGGAGAAACACGTTAATCTTGCGTTAGATTCTTTTTAAATTTCACATCTCTATATATCTCATGACAATCACTTGCCAAACTAAAGAACATTCTAATAATGATATTACTTTCAGGGAAAACTGCAATAAAGTCCTTACATATTGGTTTCATAATCGATTTAGCCCTTATATATATATATATATATATATATATATATATATATATATATATATATATATATATATATATATATATATTCAATTAATTCCCAAATATCGGTAATCGTATTCAATTAAACCCTTTGACCCAGTCAACAGGTAATCAAACTTTCAAAAATTACATTTTCGGCCCAGATTTCAAAATTTATTACAAATTTGGTCCAAAATTTACACTTTTGGCCCAGATTTTAAATCTTTTTACAAATTTGGTCCAAAATTTACCATTTTTACCCAAATTTTAGGATTTTTATTATGAATTCATCCAACTTTTAGTTTTCTTTACAACTTTTTTTCTCAAAAGTTTGTTTCTAATTTGTTTTTTCTTTAAAACTCTTATTTATACAAAAAAACATATTTTCACATAAAAATCTTATTTTTTCTATATAAAAACTTTTTTAAAAAACTTTTTTGAATATGAAATATCTAATTATAAAAATAGGTTTGGATTATTTGTGTGATTTCTCTTAAAAAATCAATTAAAAAAATTAAAAGTAACTCTAAATTATACTATTAAATTATAGTTTGTGAAAAACTAGTTACACTCATTTTAATATTATTTATTTGTTCTTTAATCACATTTATAGGAAAAGTTTAAATAATAGAAGATGCTACATATTGAAAACTTCATATTTTTTGTTTCTCGCTGAATACATGTTCATACATATAGTTCATCATCACTTTGGATTTCTTTATTTAAACTTCTTTGTAAAATCGGATTCATATGTCAATTTTGTTTGTTGTAATAACAAAAAATAACTATTAGAATGGAGCAATTGTTATTTTTCGATAAGGAGGTTTTTGGCAGAAAATGACATTTAACAAATGTAAAAAAGTATTACAAACGTTGATAGTTTACAACTCTTACTGAAATCAATATGGATTGTCATGTATGAGATTAGAACAACTTTACATACCTTTTGTCATATATATGTGATCAAAGGTGTGATTTAATTTACGAAGATGCAACAGATTGAAAAATACATATAAACAACTATATTAAAATCTCATAGAAAAAAAAAAAGAATACACACTAAATAGAACACATATTAAAATATCTATATTAATAGTATAATTTAGAGTTACTTTTAATTTAAAGTAACTAGTGTAACTAGTTTTTAACAAACTATAATTTAATAGTATAATTTAAAGTTACTTTTAATTTCTTAATTGATTTTTTTAAAAGAAGTCACACAAATAAACTAAACCTATTTTTATAATTAGATATTTCATATACAAAAAAGTTTTATATAGAAAAAATAAGATTTTTATGTGAAAATATGTTTTTTTTGTATAAATATGAGTTTTAAAGAAAAAACATATTAGAAACAAACTTTTGAGAAAAAAAAGTTGTAAAAAAGACTAAAGTTATGATGAATTCATACTAAAATTCTAAAATTTGGGCAAAAAGTGTAAATTTTGGACCAAATTTGTAAAAAAAATTTAAAATCTGGGCCGAAAATGTAAAATTTGAACCAAATTTGTAATAAATTTTGAAATCTGGGCCGAAAATATAATTTTTGAAAGTTGGATGACCTATTGACCGGATCAAAGGGTTAAATTGAATACGATTACCGGTATTTGAGACTTAATTGAATAAAAAATATATATAAGAGTTAAATCGATTATGAGGACAATATGTAGGGACTTTAATATAGTTGTCCCTTACTTTCACTACAATATAGTATTAATTATTTCATCTTATATCAGACAAACTCTGAGAAACCTATATTCTACAAAGTATTCTTGTAATCCTTCATTGTTCGTCTCACCATGCCAGCTCATAAACGTAAATAAGCATCAAAATAAATTTACATGATCGGCAAGGATTGTCTATAAAACAAGACATGTTTGCTAGTTTCTAGCTTGGTACATAAATCTGTAACTTAATTAGTCTAGCTTCTAGACAACGTCAATGGGGCAGCTGATGCATGTTCTTATTACTTTCTTCTATAGCAACATGTTCTATCTTACTTTTACACCCTTTGCTAGCTCCCTTTATTTCAAAATCTCAAGTTTTACTTCAAACAATAACCAAATCCTATATAGAGGAAGTGCTGCGCCTTCTTCTGGTGCCGTTCAATTGAACCCTGTGAATTACGTGTGCCAAGTAGGCCAAGCCATCTATGCCGATAGAGTTCAAATGTGGGATTCCAGCTCAGGGAAAGTCGCAGATTTCACTACACGATTCTCCTTCACCATTGACACCGACGATCAAGCCAACTATGGAGACGGGTTTGCATTTTTTCTTGGCCCCGCGGATTTCCAAATCCCACCCAACTCTGCTGGTTCCTTTCTTGGTCTTTATAACTTATCTAATTACAGAGAGTCGTCCCAAAATCACATGATCCATGTCGAGTTCGACAGTTTTGTTGACACTCAATGGGATCCTCTGTATGAGCATGTTGGGATAAACAAGAATTCCATCTTTTCAGCTAACACCACCGCTTGGAGTGCTGGTAATCACAGCGTTGATGTTGCTGACGTTACAATCTCTTATAGTTCTCAAACAATGATGATGATAGTATCTTGGACCTACAATAATCCTACTCCAGAAACTTCAAGCGTTTCATATCATGTTGACATTAAGGAGGTTCTCACTGAATGGGTGACCATAGGCTTTTCCGCTGGCACTGGCAACCTTAAAGAGAAAAATACACTTTTATATTGGGAGTTCGATTCAAGCTTAAATGGTAAATGGCGAAGCCCGGAAGAGAGATCAGGTGTATCGAAAGTTGGTTACTTAGTTCCTGGTGCCATAGGTGTGATCATAGGTATGGTCATAGCCACAATATTCATCGGCATTCTGGTGTTCATTCTTTTCAAGAAGGGCAGTTGGATCAAAGGTAAAGGAAGAAGAACCAAGAAATCGACACAAGAGAAAAATAAGTTGATCAAAAAATCCAGTAGTGCTGATATTGAAAGCGAAGGAAGGTCTGCACCATTGAAATATTCTTACTCTGATCTGCATTTCGCAACAAACGGCTTCTCCGATGATAATAAGTTGGGAGAAGGAGGTTCTGGTGGTGTTTACAAGGGACGTCTTCCAATTCCACTCCTCCACGAGGTTGCGGTGAAGAAGATCTCCGAAGGTTCTACACAAGGAGAAAATGAGTGTGCTGCTGAGGTGGCAACCATAGGCAAACTGAAACACCCTAATTTGGTGGAACTTGTAGGTTGGTGCGAAGAGGAGGGTAAGTTCTTGCTTATATACGAAATTATGCCGAATGGTAGTCTTGATACTTATCTCTTTGGCAATAAAAACCCTCTTGGTTGGTCCAATCGATATAAAATAGTTCAGGGTTTGGCGTCTGCATTACGTCACCTGCATGAGGAGCAAGGTGAAAAATATGTTATTCACAGAGATATCAAACCAAGCAATGTGATGTTAGACTCAGAGTTGAATCCGAAGCTTGGAGATTTTGGTTTAGCTCGACTAAAGGATAGCAATGAGCAAGGTTCAAAAACTACTAAACTGGCTGGAACCTTGGGGTATTGCGCACCCGAGTATGTTACTTCACGTAAAGCTAGCAAGGCAACAGATATGTATAGCTTTGGTGTCACTGTATTGGAAATTGGGAGTGGGAGAAGTGTGGAGAACCAAGTCTCTAACATGGATTTAGTTAAATGGGTTTGGCATTTATACGGACAGAAGCAACTTCGTTTAACAGTTGACAAGAGGATATCGCATGACGTTAATGAGAAACAATACAATTGTTTGATGACTGTAGGGTTGTCATGTACACACCCTGATCCAAGTAAGAGATTAACCATAGAAGGAGTAATTCATGCATTAGAAAATGTCATTCCTCCTCAAGTCCCCGTAGATATGCCTACACCCCGATATGACACACCCACTAATCATCCATCTACTTCAGAAACCAAGTCATAAAGATTATGCATTCATGATTTAGAGATACAGCCCGAACTTTATCGTTTGTAAATTTTTTCCCTAATCCCTTCCCATCTCCAAAAATAAGTCTTGGCCTCACATCATCTAATCTAGTCTTGAGTGGTTCTTAATTAGTTCTTATTTCTAATACTTTGCATGTTATAATGTTTATTAATTTTCATTAACATTTTTTGTACAATGTTTAAGGTATATTTCTTTAGCAAGTTACAATGTGAATTGTAAGTTTCCATATTCAAAAACAATTCTATTTACAATGTATATTATATTGTGTAGGATGCGGTTATTTAATTAATATATGTAAATTTATATTTTATTAAATTAAGTAATTACATTGTCATTATTACCTTTGAAATAATAATTTATAATAAGAGAAAATTACAAATATATCAAAATTTGTAGAAAATAGTAAAAAAAAAAAAAACTGATCAATTACAAAAATAGTCTGTAAAACGCAAATGGATTAAACCGACACTACAAGAAATCTGGTCATTACCGACGACGCTATTAGAGGCGTTGAGTCGCCATTAAAGCTCCGTGTCGTCGCTAATAACATCACCAGTAATGCTCTACGATCTGAATCCGTGGTTACCCCTTCCGGTAAATCTCAACCGTCGGATCAACGTTCTAATCCAATGGCTAGGGGCTATTCTCGCACAACTTCAATACCAGCGAAATTTTGTCTCCGCTAAAGATAAATTGTCGCCGCTAAAGGTTGTGAAAATGAGAAGCATGATAAATTCCCTCTTTTGATGTCGATGCTAATACCAAATGGTCACTGCTAATACCAAATCGTCGCCGCTATTGAGTGTCACCGTTAAAGGTCGATGGAATAAGACCCATCATCAGTATCCCTTTCTTTCTTCCTGCTTATTCCTTTTGATTCACATGTTTTTTCTCGAGCTTTAACCGGCGATTGTTCTCTAGTATAAACTTCTCCCTTCCTCCGCCTTTAACCACTGGCCAGCAACCACAACAGATGTTTGCCACCCAATTTCGGTGACAGTTCAGCTACTACCAATGATTTGAAAGCTTCACCAGCAATAGTGAGCATCTCTTTCATCATTTCTCTATTTCTTTCTGAAAAATGATATTTTTCAGTTTTTAGTATTTTTTACTATGTCACCGACGATTGAAGCTTGATTTTCTGGTCACCATTGTTTATTTTCGGCAACCATTGTTACCATTCTCCTTTAATTTCGAGATTATTTACAAAAAAATTGTGTATTTGTGCCTATTTGGAAATTACACATATTTTTGTATATGCATATTTGTATGAAATGTATATTTGATGTTTTTATGTATGCAATATGTGTATATTTGATATATGTATGTGAATCTATGTAAGTTTGGTGTATATATGTGTAATTGGTGGATATATGTGGTATATGAATGTGCATATGTGAATCTATGTATGTTTGGTGTATATGTGAACAGTGGCGAATCTAGAACCAAAAACCACGTGGTTTCTTATGTAAATAAAACTAAAAAAATAAAAGAGTAAAAATCACTAATGGTGTTCGGTCGGGTTTTATGCCTTAAACACAACTTCAATATTTATAATAGTTTTACATTTTAACTCTATCACTATCGATACTTTCACAAAAAAAATTTCAATACATGAAATTAAACTATCATTCACAAAACTGAAATATATAAAATATGAGCAAGAGGAAGTGGCGCCCAGTGAAAGGACAATGGTTGTTGGTAGCCTCGCCAGACGACAGAGAGTGAGATATATCGATTAGACATGCAAGAACTTTATGAGGCGCCAAACGTTAGGAGATGTCAATCAGTGATCACATTCCGTGAAGTTTTCATTTATTATTTTAAATGGATTGATCTATTGCCTAATGAATAAATTTTAAATGGATTGAGATGGTCGACTATTCTAAGTTGATTATAATATATAAAATTTAGGTTGACGTACTTTTATTTTTTTTACCAAAAACTACATGGTAGGTCCTATAACACTAATAAGATTGTTCACCAATTTTTTCATATATATCTTATATTAATATTACTAATATTAAGAAAAATAGGTAGCTCCTATGACCTACCTACCTTCAAAGTAGCTTCGCCCATGTATGTGAATCTATGTAAGTTTGGTGTATATGAATGTGAAATTTGTGTATTTAGTATAAGTAGGATGTTATTATATATATATATATATATATGTGTGTGTGTGTGTGTGTGTGTGTGTGAAAGTATGTGTATTTCGTATAAGTAGGATGTTATTATGTATGTATGTGAATGTATGTGTATTTGATGTATATGTGGTATATGTATGTGATAGTATGTTTATTTGATGCTCTTATGTATTATGTGAAAGTATATGGTTTTTGTATAAGTAGGATGATATAATTGGAAAGAAAAACAAAATTAAGTTATTGTTATAATTGGAATAAAAATAACAAAAATCAAATGTTATAAAATTGTTTAAAATACAATACTATAATTGGAAGAAAAAAAACAAAAAAAAATGTTATAAAAGTGTTTTTTCTTAAAAACTTTTTTTCAATGTTTACCAATTTGATTTTCATTTTATGTCATTTGTTTTTAATATAATAATAAATTATTCTATGAAGGAACTAATAAATTATGTTAACAAAAAGTTTCTTTAACGAATATATATAAAATAAACGAATATTTTTTTTTAATCTAGACAGTAAAAAAGAACAACATGATAACTCTAGTTTTATGGTATATATATATATATATATATATATATATATATATATATATATATATATATATATATATATATATATATATATATATAGGCTAAGTTATAATGTGGACGTGATCTATTGTATGGTTGTAAGGATAATTCCGGAGCAACGGATGAAAAGTAATTAATGTCTATGATTTGAGGGTCTATGATATTATAATGGAATAGCATGTACTATATAATCATACAAAATCCATTGTAAGGGTATTTTAGTCATTCAAGTTATATTTAAATAAGGAAAATTTCGAATTTTAAGGGATAAATGATTCTCTTAATTATAAAAATCTGATTTTTTTATTCAATCAGAATGTCATTCTGTTTGAATGTTATTCTATGAGAATTCGTGCCATATTTTTTTAACAACTGAATAGAATCCATGTCATAATTAAACTAATAAAGAGTCTTAAAATCATGAAAGCTTAAGGTATTTAGTAAGAACAAATATCTTACCATTCTTTAAGAATGAGCCAAATAACATAACATTTGAATGGCTAAAATGGTAGTAAAACATTTTCTGACAAAACCTTTTTACACTTCTATGATAATGAGCTTAAAATACAATTAGAAACTAAATTACATCAAAATTGTAACAGCCGGATTTCCAGGTATATTATTTTATTTAATTATTTTGGAGTTTGTGGAGGAACTCGGCGAGTTGGAGCCAAGACTCGCCGAGTAGGGTCGCGAATGTTCATCCGGGTTCATGTCCGGACTCGGCGAGTCCATTTATGGACTCGGCAAGTCCACACTGTTTAATGAAACCCTAATCTCCCAGGTTTGGAACCTATTTAAGGGCACTTATAGCCTCCCATTGTGGCTACCAGCCCTTTGAGACAACCCTAAGTGAGCTAAATCGTTGTGGGAAAGAAGAAGTCACTTTTGATCCTTGTACCTTTGGTTTAGCAAGAAGGAGGTGAACAAGAGCAAAGGGGAGGTGCGATTCTAGCAGTTCAAGAGTTCAGAGACTTCATTTTGAGGTAATAGTTCGAACCTCCTTCAATTTTGGTGTTGATCATTAGAGTTAGGGTTTTCTAACCCCCTTTGGAGAGTGATTATGTGGAGAAAATGGTCCCTCTTAGAGTTTGTGCCTTGGATCTGGACTCAAAGAGGTCCAGAGACCTTAACCCTTAGAGCTTTATGAATCAATTTGGGGTTATTGGACTTAGGTTGCCATTTTTGGGACTAAATCTCCTTTTGATGCCTTGTTGTTGTTATACAAGCATCAAGTTTCGAACTTTACGTGACATTCATGCTTGGGAAGGCCAGATCTTTGATTTAGGGAAACAGATTTGACCTCAGGAGGTCAGTAGAGTTTGTGCATGGCATGAACTCGCCGAGTTGTTCCTGAAACTCGACGAGTAGGGTTAGGGTTTCACGTAAATTGCTCAGTGAGTAGAATTGCCGAGTTGGGGGATGACTCAGTGAGTCAGAAGGGAGTTAGAGGACTGGAGTTCAAGGCGGTACTCGCCGAGTTGTTCTTGAGACTCGGCGAGTTGAGTCGTGGTGGCCCCGCGATTCATGGCTAGTATGACTTGTCAAGCATAGGGAGGGACTCGGCGTGCCAAGCGGGGCAAAGTGTTATAGAACATGTGTGAACTCGCCGAGTCACCAGGGTGCACTCGGCGAGTAGGGTCAAAGTGTGACCGTTGACTTTTAGGGTTTGGTCAATGGAGTACTTGCGTCGAGAGGGGGGGGGGGGGGGTAAAATAGCCTTTTACCCTCCTGAGGGTGCCAATGGCAGGTTGAGTCTAGTCTCGAGAGTTATATTTATAAGAGTATTTACTTTATGTGAATAGGCGAAGACTAGGCAATATTTCTACCGAGTCAGAGATTTACCGAGATGCCTGAGGTGAGTCTTCTCACTATACTTTACCTAGTGTGGTAACAGAGTTATGTGATAGAGTATTTTAGAGTTATATGTCAGTGTAATTGCATGTTATTTATGTTCTATGATTTATTTTGATATGTACTATGTATGATTCAGAGTTAGGACCTTCGGGTCTACAGTGTTAGGAGCTTTGGGTCCACAGAGTTAGGGCAAGAGGGCCCATAGAGAGTTGGGGCTGGAGGGCCCCACTGAGACACATAGACCTGAGGGTCAACAGAGTTACAGCCTCGAGTGGCTATTATATGTTAGAGTGGTTTTTTAGGGAACTCACTAAGCATTTATGCTTACAATGTTATATGTTATGTGTTTCAGGTACCAGTGATGATCGCGGGAAGACAACGGCATGATTCATACACACGCACACCGGAGTTTATATATATATATATATATATATATATATATATATATATATATATATATATATATATATATATATATTGATCTTGGGTTTTGTACTGATACAATGTTGATACAATGTTTTATTTATGATTACAAATGATATTTTATGGGTTACAAAAGTAAAAAATTGCTCAAATTTTTACGGTGTTACAAGTTGGTATCATAGCCTTGGTTTGAGGGATTCGGATATATCTTCAGGCGTATCTGAACTCAAACTGGGGATTTGAGGAAACTTTTAATAATAAAAATTATATTTTGAGAAAGAGAAAAAAAAAAGAGTCTTGAGACAAACAGAGCAGATCCGTGTGTACGATCAGCCAGCGCCCGAACGGTGATTTCCCGAAATACCCTCATAATAAGTGATTGTCAGATATGTTATGTATGCTATATGATGAGTTACGATATGCATGCTAGAGTAGAATAGGTATTCTTATTAGGACTAGAGTGGCCTGATACATGATGCCTTAGTCTAGGGGTTTCGTTGCTAGAGATGCTTAAGAGTGATTTAGATAGCAGCGAGGTGCTTATGAGAGTTTTGTTAGTGAGTAGCACATGATAGAGAGAGTAGAGTACTTGGGTTTTGAGGGTCAAGGAGGAGGACTTGGGATGAATGCCAACGCGGTATGGACGGTAGTATTGGGCCCGTACTACTGAAGATACCAAGTTGGTACGCAGTCCAAGTAAGAATCCTTTGGGCACCAATGAACGAGTATGGTGGATTTATTGAGTGTGATTATACTCGAAAAGGGTCTCTAATATTCTTATGTTGTATTTCAGAAGGAGACCATGGTTGGGACGTACCACACACCAGTGATCGGCAATTCGGGTGATGAGGAGATCCATAGGATCATCCAGGAGGAGGTGGTTGCGGCCATCAGGGCAGAGATACCAGAGATGTTCGGGTCTATCAAGACCACTCTGATGGAGACATTTGACGAAAGATACGCTGTTCTTTCTGAGGATGTTGTTGTTGCGTCCACTGCAGCTATAGCTGCGACTAGGCCGCAGGGTGGTGATGCATTGTTTTTCCGAGAGTTCAGCAACACAAAACCACCAGAGTTTGACGAGACCCAGGACCCGATCACGGCGATGAGATGGATTTCCAACATAGAGGTGTGTTTCTTTACTTGCTCATCTCCATATCATTTGAGAGTCCGGTTCGTGCTGAACCAGCTTCGCTAGGGAGCGAAGGACTGGTGGAAGTTTGTGACTGCGCACTTTACGCCTGTTGGGCTTGCTGCGGTGATCTGGGAGAGGTTCACCGCTATGTCTCGATATGAGTACGTTCCCCAGGTGGAGAGTGAGCGTTTGGCCCAGGAGTTTCTGACCCTCAAACAGGGTACTGAGTCTGTTACGGTGATCACGAGGATGTTTCATGAGCGGGCGATGTTCTGCCCAAAGCACGTGTCCTCCAAGCAGGCACGCATGAGCCGATATTTTAGCATTCTGAGGAGGGATATATGTGAGTTCGTGGTGAACTCGACGTACCAGACATTTGCCGAGCTTCAGGAAAATACCCAGAAGAGGGAGATAGAGTTGGTAACCCAAGCCAGGGAGGAGGCTGAGTCTTAAGGAAAGGATCGGCGGGCGGCTCAGTCTCAGCTGGCAGCTAAGCGGGTCAAACCCACTGATTTGAGATCTGGGAACCAGAAGGGTCGCACTTATGGCAAGTGCGGCAAGAGCCACGAGGGGATATGCAGAGCAGGGTCTTACTACAAGTGTGGCAAGGAAGGGCACATGGCCAAGGATTGCCCCCAGGGTTTTTCATTCTGTTTTCATTGCAACCAGACTGGACACCGGAAGGCAGAGTGTCCACAGTTGCGGGGGTCAGCACAGGGAGCAATTCCGGGATCAGCCCCTACTGCGATGAGAGCTGCGAATGCTTAGCCTGCGAAAGTTGAGGCTCCAAAGGCACGCGGGAGAGCCTTCCAGTTGACTGCGAAGGAGGTCCGCGCAATGTCGGATGCCGTGGCCGGTATGTAGTTTTTCATGTATTCTTTTGTATTTGTGATATTGTGCTTATATTATGTTATGCGTAGGTACCTTCCTTGTGAATTTTGTACCTAGTCTAGTGTTATTTGACTCAGTTGCGAGTTGATCTTTTGTATCGTTGGCCTTTAGCAGACACAACAGTATTAGTCGAGAGGCAATGAGTCGACCTCTGAGAGTTTCTATAGCGGATGAGAGAGCGGTGTATGCCACTAAGGTGATTCTTGGTTGTGTACTCGAGATTTTCGGGGTTGAGTTTTCGATAGATTTGGTCCCTATTGCGATGGGGGATGTCTGTGTCATCGTGGGCATGGACTGGTTGAGTAGGTTTGGAGCGATCATCGACTGCGAGCGACAATTGGTGACCATGCGAGACCCTAGTAGGGGAGTTCTTACGGTGTACAGCGAAGGAACACGTTCCGGTTCAGCGTTTTACTCAGCCGCCAGGGCGAGGTAGAGTCTTCAGCAGGCATGTAAGGGATTCATAGCATACGTTATGGACTAAATCAATCAACTAACTTGAATTCGTTTTCTCCCATTTTGTAGATGTCAAAGTTTGACAACTATGGTCTTCCCAAATCCCGTGGAACAAGCATTCCACATGAAGATGGTATTCCACGATTCGATCGAGGAACAAGAAATCATGCTTCACTTCCTCCACCTCCTCCAATTGTTCTCCCTAACCCACAAGATCGAAGAATTGAAAGGTTCAATATCACTAAGGCCCTATTGGAAATGAAACATGAAGATGGTAAATCCGTGTGTGCCCACGTTCTAGGAATGAAATCACACATTGATACGTTGATAATGTTGGGTGTGTCATTCCCCGATGAGTTGGTTGTGAACTGGGTTCTGCAGTCACTTCCTGAAACATATAATGAGTTCAAAAGAAAGTATTATATGATGGATCATGACGATAACCTCATTGACCTAACTTACATGCTCATTGCTGCTGAATTAGAAATGATTTGGCAAAGCAATGGAGCATATTTGTTGGGAAAGTCGATCGACCATGCTTTCGAGGACGTTCTAGGAGAACCGACCTGCGTTTGCTGCCAAGAGAAAGGGCATTGGATACAAGTCTGCCCAAAGAGCCTGAAGAGTCCAGAAGATGGGAGAGTCAAAGAGTATGGCTACGCTTCAGGTAAAATCCACTATCTAACTCCATTAAGTTCCTATTCATTGATTATTAATACATAATGTGATAAGATTTCCTTTGAATGTTTTGTAGGATCAGTGAAAAGAAAGGAAGCTTGGTGAAAGAGCAAGATGAATCTAATCACAAGAAATGGATCTTGATCGCATGGACTTGAAGATTAGATTTTGAGCTTAGATAGTTATGATAGAGTTGTTAGAAATTTTCCTTTTGAAATACATAGTTTTCAATGGATTTTGCATTGTAAGGACAAATGTTTTCCGCTGCTTTTATAAATAAAATAAATTTCCATTTGACTTATTTATTTATTTGTTTATTTCCTTGCAATGAAATCGTTATGAAAATTGGTGTTTGCATATTTCTACAACAAATGGATATGATTCTTATTTATTGTGTTTATGGAAAAGTCGAGAATTTACCAAATAGGGAGAGTTTCTCATCGCTCAAGTTTCAATTGGACAGAAATTTGGAATCACGCAACTTGGTTGCATGATGAATGAGAAATTTCATATTTGGAAATTACACTAATTCATTGACAAAGTGTCAAGTGAAGGACTAGGAGATCGAGTACACAAAGTTGTGTGTTGATCAAAGTCCACCATAAGAGTAACAAGATATTCGTCATGATTTAGTAAAGGTTTAGTAAATATGATTATACTTATAAGATTAAGTGTAATTCTGAATTGATTGAAAAAGTTTAAATCAATAGTAGAACGAATAAGAAGAATCAAGTAGGCAGAAAGATAAAAGTTTCTCCATTCTAAGAAGAAGGGAGAGTACCTTTTATGCTTTATGATAGGTCTTAATGATTAAGAACCATATTTCAATTGATCCTCTAAGTACAATTGTATGTTTAAGAAGAAGAATCAAGAATTGAAGAAATGGTTAAATCAAAAGTCAATCATAATTCGTTCCAATAACAAGTCTTAAAGTTAAGATTGTGACAATGAGTGAAAAGTATTAAAGGTTTATAACATTCATCAAATGTGGAAAGTTGTGATGTCTTGGATAAGACAAAGACCAACTAGGACCAATTTATGAAGTGTTTTGATAAAAGCTACACTAACTCTTGAATATTTGTTTATCAAGAAATGGTTATTGACAAGAGAATCTTATATGTCAAGGAGTCAGTAGGAGTCTTAATAGTCTTGAAAGGTTTCAAGAACAAATCAAATAAACCTTATCGATCATCACTAGCACATGAGTTGAGGTTTACAACCTATCGTGATGACATTATTTTGGTTCTGTGCCAATCCAATCAAGTTAATTATGCATGAGAGTTCTATGAGTTCTTATTTTGAACGCATAAAAAGCAAAGCACCTTAATCAATGAAAGGTACATTGATAGGATAGGGTGAGCTGCTTAACTACTTGGAAGACATGGTGGGCAGCTGTGCTACCATAAGGCAAGAAATCAAGATTAAGAAAGTTCGGTCCATATGAGTTTGAATTTGTCGTAAACTTTGGTTTTAACAAATTCACATGGATAGGAACACATACACCATTTAAATCTAAGTGTCATAAGATTTCCTCCTTCATGAAAATGATTGTGAGGAAATGCTTTCACTAAGAAAGATTTTAAGAGGATAGTGATTGTAAAATTTCATTCTCGAATTCGATCATGGTTACGGTATCCCTTTCCATAATTTGAATTGTGAGATTTGGCAATTAGTCTTAAGTGTTTAGACACACATATGAACTGTCGAAGGTAAAGGTGTACATGTTCAAGAAGTCTTGATAAAAAATTATCAAAGCACTAAGTATTAGAAACATGAACTTAAGAAATTCAATAAGTGTTGTTTTTCAGAAAGTTAAGATGTTTATGAATACATGTCGAAGCTAGTGGGAGAATAAGTGTTATGTTTTATAATAATCATCATGATAGTGGGAGCATAAAAGTTATGATTGTATGATTATTAAGGAAGGTTTTGCAAGTTGGCAATATTAATTATAGAAAACAAGAGTTATACCTTGCAAAGTCGTAAGGGTTGTATAGTTGTTTTGCTATAATTAAGGTAGAGAATATTATGCTTTATTTCAAATCTAAAGGCTTAGGTTGAGAAATGTTAATAAATTTAGTCAAAGGTACATAGTGTGTTCTTAAAATTTCGATTATGATTACGGCATTCCTTTTCACAATTCGAATTTTGAGAACATAGAAAATAAAACGTTGTGCATCGTGTCCCATACGCTTCGGGTATAGGATCGATTGCAAATGCTTTAATGTTTGACCATTCTAAAATTTTCCAAATGTCTAGCACATTTAGAGGAAAAGGGACTAGAATCGGTTTTGACTAAAATAATTAAACAACTATCAAAGGACAATCCAAAGTTCAACGAGAATTGGTTGCTTGTGAGTAGTTGGAAGCATGGTATTAATGGACCATATTGACTTTACGATGAATAGAAAAGATTCTATTAAGAAATGAGTTGTCATATGGAACTTATGGAAGCATGTCCATACTGGGAACTAAATATTGAAAATTTATGACTAGATTATAAACTTTTATGCAAAAGGATGTTCAAAGGAATGTACTTTGAGTGAGAGACATCATATCTAAGGAATTGTCTTGTAACAATCTCCGTTAGAGGACTTTGTAATATCATTGGCAATAGTCTTTGTGACTTTGGTGCAGTGACATTACGAAAGAATCATTGCATAAAATGTTAGAATCTAGCATATTCTATAAGTGGCAAGAATTTGATATTCTTAAACTTATGAAAAACGGATTTGGAGTTGTGAGATGAGAATGATTGGAAATGTGTCCAATGTGATCTATTTCACAAAGTAAGAACCATAGGTGAACATTGTGTGCATGCTAGGAGCATGGGACAAGTGTAATAATTCAAGTAAGAAGTTGATTACCCGAAGAGACAAATAATGAGTAATCGATATGGTGATAAATAAAAGGTGTTTTATTTATGCTCAAAGGGTTGAGGCCATATGTGATTAGTATTATTCTTGTGTTTCACTTTGCATCTTTTGACTTCCAGAATAATTGAGTTTATTAAGAATAATCGAATTATTCAAACGGGCCACAGTCGTTCATATGTTGGAAGTAGGTATGAATGAAGACTGTCGTGAATTGGTGTGTGGATTGTCTAAAGAGCATTAGACATAAGCAAATGTTTGCTGCAACGTTCATGAGTGCTTATGAATATGATTTGAGAATTGGATCAAACCCACGCTCACTTGGATCACTCCATGAATTGTATCACGAGTGATTGGTGAGACGATAACATCTTATATTCTTGAAACCGAGATGTGTGAGTTGTATCTTGCAAATCGGTTGCACATTGATAATATGTAAACGCACTAGTAACTTGGTGTTATAAAACATATTGTTGTGTGTGATTTGGTTAGTGAGTGCAAGCAAGCATTGTATCAAAGTTTATCCATTCCTTTTATCCGAGGTAGGATAAAAGCGATATCTTTTGGGCCCCTCGATGGTTTAGTGATGACAAACGTAAATGCTTGGCCGGGCTAGGGCTAATTTGATTTGTTCAGTTAGTCAGTCGTCATAAATCGGGAATCGAGATATAGTACAAAGAGAATGATTAGAAATCATGTCTCATACGATATCTAGAAGGGAGGAATGTATTATCCCTTATCTAAGGACACACGTATTTGATATGATCAGAGTTGACAACGGCTTTGGAAAGCTACGATTGCAGATCAGGATCTGAAGTCATACGCATAATAGTTATTAGACTTATCCAAGTGAGAGACTGTTGGATTAGTGTCTAAGTCCATAACTATTTTGGTATGTACTTGACCCGATGGTGCATGGTCCTTTTGGGTTGCCTTCACCAAAGCAACTTGATTGGAGAAAGAAATAGAGAGAGAGGTTATTATGATTTATTAATATGTTATAAGAATAATATATTAAAGGAGAAATCATATTTGTTTAATTAATATTGGTCAATAATTAATTAAGAATTAATTTTGTGATCAAGTGTAATTAATTAAACTAGAGGGGCTGAATTGTAATTATGTGATAGTTACAAAATATGGTAATGGTTATCCTAAATATAGGTTGAACGAATTCAAGGAGATAAGGATCCTTGAAATCGTCCAAAGGATAAAGGATAAGGGTTTTCAAGGCTTATCTTATGGTTACTTGGTGGGCAAGCAATTAGATAAGGATAAGGACTAAAACCCTAATCTCTACACCTATATAAAGACCCCTAAGGCTCATGAATTCGTCAATGCCTTCCCAAGAGGTCCTAGAGACGAATTCTTATACCTCTCCTCTTTTTTTATACCTTCTCCATTTGCTCTTGGTGTTTGTAAGCCATTAAAGAAGTGACACTTGTGACTCTAAGCCTTCCAAAGTTAATAAAAGGAGATTTGGGATTGTTATTGCTACATAGCAATCAAGGTATGATCCTAAACCCATTTATATGTTAATATTGATTTCCATATGTTAGAATTAGGGTTTATAGTCTTGGATTCAAAGCATGTATAATAGAGAAACCTAGATCCAAGCATTAGGGTTTGTATGAGCGCATAGGATGTCTTATGACCAAAACCCATCAGAAGGGTCATGTGATAGCATATGCATCGAGGCAGCCGAAGCATCATGAGGCGAGGTATCCTACCCATGATTTAGAGTTGGGGGCAGTGGTGTTCGCCCTCAAGATCTGGCATCACTATTTATACGGGGTCCGGTGTACCATATACAGGGATCACAAGAGCCTAAAGTACTTGATGGATCAGCCCAACCTGAATATGAGACAGTGGAGATGGATGGATGTGGTAAAGGATTATGATTGTGAGATCCTGTACCACCCGGGAAAAGCCAACGTGGTGGTCGATCCCTTGAGTCGTAGGGCGGAGGGTGTTCCGATGCGTGACATTTGTATGAGGTTGACGGTGATGACTCCAGTGTTGGACACCATTCGAAGAGCTCAGACCGAGGATGTTAGGCCAGAAAACCAGAAGAGAGAGCGGGTTGTCAGGCAAGTATCATAGTTCGTCACCGCTGGTCGGGAGCTTATGACGTTTCAGGGTCGCATCTGGGTACCGCATGTGGGCGGAAAGCGTACCATTTTGATGGAAGAGGCTCATCGATCGAAGTTCTCGATCCATCCCGGGGCCACTAAAATGTATTTGGACCTAAAAAGGGAGTATTGGTGGCCTTGTATTAAGAGGGACGTTTCATGGTTCGTGGAGAGGTGCCTAACATGCAGCAGGGTTAAGGCTGAGCACCAGAGATTTCACGGCAAGTTGCAGCCATTAGAGATTTCCGAGTGGAAGTTGGAACAGATTGCCATGGACTTTATCACCAAATTGTCAAGGACCGCGAGGGGCGTCGATGCAATTTGGGTGATTGTAGACCGGTTGACAAAGAGCACTCATTTCCTCGCTATTAGCGAGAGCTCTTCAGCAGAGAGGTTGGCAGAGATGTATGTGAGGGAAGTGGTAGCACGGCATGGAGTGCCGATCTCGATTGTCTCAAATCGAGACGTGCGTTTCACCTTTAGATTCTGGAAGAAATTCCATGAGGAGTTGGGTACTAGACTGCATTTTAGTACCGCGTACCACCCCCAGACTGACGGACAGAGTGAGCGGACGATTCAGACGCTCGAGGATATGGTCCGGGCATGTGTGTTGGATTTCGGTGGGAGTTGGGACATGTACTTACCCTTGGCGGAATTTTCCTAAAACAATAGCCATCATTCGAGCATCGGTATGCCAACCTTTGAGCTGTTGTATGGAAGGAGGTGTCGGATCTCCATTTTTTGGGAAGGAGTCGGGCAGCGTGTTATGGGTAATACCGAGATCGTGCTTCAGACGACTGAGCAGATTCAGCAGGTGAGGCAGAGGTTGTTGACCGCTCAGAGCCGTCAAAAGAGTTATGCGGACAGGCGTCGGTCTGAGCTCGAGTTCCAGGTCAGCGACCTTGTACTCCTGAAGGTCTCTCCTTGGAAAGGAGTGATCCGATTCAGGAAAAGGGGCAAATTGGGCCCCCGATACATCGGTCCTTTTCGAGTGATTGCAAGGGTAGGCACGGTAGCCTACTAGTTGGAGCTACCTTCAGAGTTAGGGAAGATCCATGACACTTTCCACGTGTCGCAATTGTGGAAGTGTATAGCAGATGAGTCGGCTGTGGTGCCATTGGAGAACATTCAGGTGGATGCAAGCCTGAATTATGCGGAGAGACCGGTGGAGATCAGGGATCAGAAGATCAAGGTTTTGAGGAACAAGGAAGTGCCTCTGGTTTTGGTTCAGTGGCAACATCGGAAAGGGTCCGAGTTGACTTGGGAGCCGGAGCGTGAGATGCGTGAGCAGCATCCAGAGTTATTTCCAGAGTGAGACTTCAAGGGCGAAGTCCAATTCAAGTGGGGGAGAATTGCAACAGCTGGATTTCTAGGTATATTATTTTATTTAATTATCTTGGAGTTTGTGGAGGAACTCACCGAGTTGGAGCCAAGACTCGCCGAGTAGGGTCGCGAATGTTCATTCAGGTTCACGTCCGAACTCAGCGAGTCCATTTATGGACTCGAAGAGTCCATGATGTTTAATGAAACCCTAATCCCCCGGGTTTGGAGCCTATTTAAGGGCACTTATAGCCTCCCATTGCGGCTACCAGCCCTTTGAGACAACCCTAAGTGAGCTAAATCGTTTTGGGAAAGAAGAAGTCACTTTTGATCATTGTACCTTTGGTTTAGCAAGAAAGAGGTGAACAAGAGCAAAGGGGAGGTGCGATTCTAGCAGTTCCAGAGTTCAGAGACTTCATTTTGAGGTAATAGTTCGAACCTCCTTCAGTTTTGGTGTTTATCATTAGAGTTAGGGTTTTCTAACCCCCTTTGGAGAGTGGTTATGTGGAGCAAATGGTCCCTCTTAGTGTTTGTGCCTTGGATCTGGACTCAAAGAGGTCCAAAGACCTTAACCCTTAGAGCTTTATGAATCAGTTTGGGGTAATTGGACTTAGGTTGCCATTTTTGGGACTAAATCTCCTTTTGATGCCTAGTTGTTGTTATACAAGCATCAAGTTTCGAACTTTACGTGACATTCATGCTTGGGAAGGCCAGATCTTTGATTTAGGGAAACAGATCTGACCTCAAGAGGTCAGTAGAGTTTGAGCATGGCATGAACTCGCCGAGTTGTTCCTGAGACTCGGCGAGTAGGGTTAGGGTTTCACGTAAATTGCTCAATGAGTAGACTTGCCGAGTTGGGGGATGACTCAGTGAGTCAGAAGGGAGTTAGAAGACTGGAGACTCGCCGAGTTGTTCTTGAGACTCGGCGAGTTGTGTCGTGGTGGCCTCGCAATTCATGCCTAGTATGACTTGTCAAGCATAGGGAAGGAATCGGCGTGCCAAGCGGGGCAAAGTGTTATAAAACATGTGTGAACTCGCAGAGTCACCAGGGTGCACTCGGCGAGTAGGGTCAAAGTGTGACCGTTGAATTTTAGGGTTTGGTCAATGGAGTACTTGCGTCGAGAGGGGGGGGGGGGGTAAAATAGCCTTTTACCATCCTGAGGGTGCCAATGGCAGGTTGAGTCTAGTCTCGAGAGTTATATTTATAAGAGTATTTACCTTATGTGAATAGGCGAAGACTAGGCAATATTTCTACCGAGTCAGAGATTTACCAAGACGCCTGAGGTGAGCCTTCTCACTATACTTTACCTAGTGTGGTAACAGAGTTATGTGATAGAGTATTTTAGAGTTATATGCCAGTGTAATTGCTTGTTATTTATGTTCTATGATATATTGTGATATATACTATGTATGATTCAGAGTTAGGACCTTCGGGTCCACAGAGTTAGGGCAAGAGGGCCCATAGAGAGTTGGGGCTGGAGGGCCCCACTGAGACACATAGACCTGAGGGTCAACAGAGTTACAGCCTCGAGTGGCTATTATGTGTTAGAGTGGTATTTTGGGGAACTCACTAAGCATTTATGCTTACAGTGTTATGTGTTATGTGTTTCAGGTACCAGTGATGATCGCGGGAAGGCGCCGACATGATTCGTACACACGCACACTGGAGTTTATATATATATGTATATATATATATGTATATATATATATGTGTGTATTTTATATATATATATATATATATATATATATATATATATATATATTGATCTTGGGTTTTGTAGTGATATAATGTTGATACAATGTTTTATTTATGATTACAAATGATATTTTATGGGTTACAAAAGTGAAAATTTGTTCAAATTTTTACGGTGTTACAAAAATGCATTAAAAATCCAAAAGAAATCAGAATACTAAAGATATCAGAATGTATTCTAATATAATAGACTCCAACTTCTACCAGAATGCAGAATGTACTTGATATTCTACCAGAATCCAAAATGCAGCTAATCTTCTTTTGAAATCTAAAACACACTTGAGAGAATTCATTTTTCAAGCTCACCTGATTCCATCCATAAAAAAAAGTATATATCATCCGACCTTCTTTAAGAATCCTAAATAAATGAATCAATTTTCTTGTAGTTAGATAATTAGAACTAAAGAATTGATTTGTATACATACAAAATACATTTTGACAGAATACATTTATATACATACAAAAGACAATTTGACATAATGACATGTTGTGAGAATGTCAACTATAAATCGAATTAAAATTCTAAAGTTACTCCATTAAACTTGTAAAATTGAATAGTACAATAATCAAAACTAAACTCAAAAATAATTTATGCCTACTAAAAAAGAAAAAAAAGAAAAAAAGAAAAAGATAATATCAACCACAAATTAGTTTTCTCCATCTCATGGTTTAAAGTCTTGGAAATTATGCAATAATATAAAGTAGTCAAATAGTAACTTGTTATCATTTTTCAACATTTAGAAATGCAAAAAGATTGAAATATCATGACAGTGACATAATGAACCAATTGATGAAACTCTATTTTCAAAAACAAACTTGATGAGCATTTTGTCAAACAATTTAAATGCATCATAATTAGGTAGCATCACCCAAATTATTGAGATATAAAAGAAATTTTCTTATTTCAAGATTACCAGTACCAAAAACTATGACGAAATTGATTTGATTCTTTACCATAAATTGATCATGACAGGAGCATAATCAACCAATTAACAACCCATGGACTCCTCATTAGAAGGCCTTAGACGAAACTTATGGGGCCTCCCTATAGTTTTCATCCACTCCCATCTAAGGAGTCCATTAACCCAGTTTCATAACTATCAATGATTTGCAAAATAGCCCTTGTTCCTTTTATCCCAAAATTATTTCTAGTTTAATTCTGATTAAAATACTAATTAAATAACATGATTTCTAATTAATAGATTATTTTCATAATACATTAATAAATCAATTTATTATTCCAAATAATAAATTCAACCTCTCTCTCCAAAAGTCATCTTATCAAGTTGCTAGAGTGAAGGCAACCCAAAAGAATGATGCTACTATCAAATCAAGTACATACCAATTATAGTTATGGGCTTAGATACTTAATCCAATAGTATCCCACTTTGATAAGTCTAATAACTACGGTTGCAAGTATGATCTCAAAATTTGACTAACAATCGTATCTTTCAAAAGCTATTGTCGAACTCTAACCTAGTCAGTTACGTGTCCTTTAGATAAGTGATCAAATATTCCTCCCTTCTACGAGATTCGTATGGACATGAGACATGGATTATAATCGATCTCTCTGTCCAAAGTTTGTTTCCCGATTTCTGATTTATGATGACTAATTTCAGACTACTAATTGAACACATCAATTCAGTCCAAACTTGGCCAAGCGCTTTAGATGTCATCATCATATCATCGAGGGACCCACATGTATCGCTTTTCCCCGTTAGGGCAAAAGGAACGGATAAACTTCGACTCATATGCTTGTACTATTCACTCATCAAATCACGAACAATAATACGTTTTATAACATCAAGTTACCGATATGTTTACATATTATCGATGTACAACTGACTTGTAAACAACAACTTATATGTTTCCGTTTCAATAATATAGGATATTATCATCTCAAAATTACTCGTGATAAAATCCATGAAGTAATTCTCTGAGCGTAAGTTAATCCAATACTCAAATCCTCATTTCAAAAGTACTCGTGAATACTGCAGTAAGCCATTGCTATGTCTAAACCCATAGACAATCTACAATCCAGTTCACGACAATCTTAATTCACTACTTACTTCCAAAGTATAATCGACTGTGGATGTTTTGAATATTCCAATTATTTGGGAAGTAAAACATGTGAAGTGAAACATAATAATAACCTAATTAACTATGCTCTCAAAACTATCGAATATATATAAAAAGTTGTTATTTAATCACCGTATTAATTATACTTTATTAATTGTTTAATGTTTAGATTAATCAACTAAATACTTGAATTAGACATCATTCATGCCAGGTTCTAAACATGCATACTATGTCTCTCTATGGTCCTTCCTTTGTGAATAGATTGAACGGACATTATTCCAAGGATTCTCATTTTACAACTTCAAATTCTGATTAGAACTAGTAAGAATATCAAATTCTTTTCATCACTAAATGTGTTAGAGTCCAACCTTGCATCCAATATCCTTTTATGATGACGTGGCCTAAAAGTTCAAAGACTTTGCCAACGATGTCACAAAATCGTTGATTGAAACTTTGTTACTTAAAACAATTTCATATTAATGAAATATCAAATTTAAGGTAACTCCTAGAATACCTTCCTTGCATTAAGTTTTTAACTCATATGTAGATTTCAATAACCAACTCCCATTATGGAAAAATTTCCATATTCCCATATGACTATCAATTCTGATCAAGAATCATCCCAATCAGAAACATGTCAATATGGTCCGTCCAAATATTACTATACTTCCAACTGTCCAAAAGAAACCAATCTTCAACAAACCTTAGATTGTTCTTGATTACTGTTTAACAACTTTAGCCATATCTTATTCTAGTCCTTTTTCTCTCTCAATGCCCTTGGCATTTGAGAAATCAGACCAAGCGAATATTATAGCATATGTAATCAATTGTCTTACATAAAGACATGATACTTGATCAGTCTTTTGCTGTAATATTTCCATATATCGAATTTTCCTACGTTGAATCACTTCAACACGATATTCATATATGTTCATGACTAATTTCCATTAAAATCCTTTAATCTAAACTTTTAGATTTGAAATGAAGTATAAGTGCTCTCTTCCCTACAACTTTCGATAGCGAAACAATTTTCAAACTTTGCAACTTGCAAATTCGTAACCTTTGTTTCCTACAAATAGAATTGCTAACCTGCAACCCTTAGCATAACAATTATGTTCCCACTAGCATAGCAGTTGTGCTCCCACTTGTAAATCAAATGGACTCCTAGAAATCAATACTATTGACCTTCTTTCTAAAGTTCATATTTCTGATATGTGGTGCTTTGATAAGTGTTCATCTAGACTTCTCAAGCTCATACACCTTCATTAGATTTCATATCTGTGTGTTTAAACCCTTTCAAAACTTATAGCGATAATTTATGAATGTTCAAACATGTACTTGCCATTTCTCACAATCTGAACTATGAAAAGGGATGTCATAATCATATACGAATTTGAGAACGCAAATATCACACTTGCTAACCATGATACCAATCTGACTTAAAATCTACTAGCGAAAGTGTTTCCTCATAATCATTATCATGAATTAGAGCGAAAACCTTTTCCACCTATATTTTAGGGTGTATATGTTCCTATCCATGTGAATTTATCAATTCCAACCTACAATCATGAGACAAGTTTGAGGACAAAGCAAATTGAAATTTTGTTTTTCTTTTCATAGATTTAACTTTACTTATTCTTAATTTCTTGCCATCTAGTAGCGCAACGACCACCATGTCTTCCATGTAGTTTAAGCAACTCACTTCCATTAACTAATGTACTATCATTGACCAACGTATCTGCCTTTTACAGTCAAATGTGAACCATAGAACTCACATGCATTGTCAACTCTACTAGAAGGTGCATAGAAAAAAGAATGTGTCAACTGAAAACGATAGGTTTTCAACCTTAGGTCGTGTGCTAGTGATAACTAAGAGGTTTATTGTTGATTGACTCTTGAAACTCTTCACGAACAATAAGACTCCCACTGACTTCTTTACATATAAGTTTATCTCTCAAGGAACAATCCTTGACAAGCAAAAACAAATATTTAAAAGTTAGTGTGGATTCTCGACAAGAAAACACTTCATGTAATTTGGTCTTAGTTTTTCCTTTGTTTAAACCAAAACAACATAACTACCAATTACAAATGTGCTAGAGTAAGAAAACATTTCCACTCCACGTTTCATGAGGTGTTATAAACCTACTTAGTTTGAAATAAGTTTCTAGATACGATTTGTAGTTACTAGAGTATGACTCTAAAACGTTATTTGATATGAAGTATGACTCATCTCTTGATTAAACCATTTCAACAATATCTGGTTCCTCTTCTTAGTCATACAAATGCATTAAGATGTCCTTATAGGATCAATTGTGACATGGTTGCATAATCATTAAGATGATCATAAACACAACACCAAAGTACTCAATTTTCCTTTTAGATTAGAGAAACTTTTATCTTTCTGCCTAACAGATTCTTCATATTCATTCTGCCACACTTTGAAACTCTTCAAAGTGTCAGAATTATGCTTAATTTTATAAATACAACAATGTTTACTGAGCATCAGTAAATGAAACAACCATAAATTTTACACCAAATTTAAACTTTTTCAATCATAAATAAAAACCACATAGCACTGTTACAAAATGTTTCAAATCATTTTCCATCAGAGTGTCCAAAAAATCATAACATAAGGATGAGGAGTGATACGGTCACGCCTTCGCCTTTCCACAATCTCTTGAAGTACCTGAAACAATAAACTGAAAACTGTAAGCCCGAGGGCTCAGTGAGCTACCCCCAAAATACCAATACCATACTGACAATACCACAATAGTAATAATCAATTCAATCAACATGCATATTGGGCCATCGGCCTGACTCGACCTCCCTACCGGGCCTATAGTCTGTCTGAATCCATCTTGAGGCTTCAGTATGACTGGTCCGCTAGGTGGGCCTATAGTCTCCCTGGACCACTTAAAGGGTATATTGGCCTTCAACACAAAGCAAGACCGCCTCAACCCAGCCACAAGCAAATAACCATGTGCGCATACTATCATATACAGGCATATATGAACATCAAACATATATGTCACACTGATCATCAATCATAGAATTCTCCTATAACTAGAGTACTGGCCTAGCAGGTCACTAACACACCAATCCCTACGGATCATAAGAGCATAACATACTGTCTACCTTGATTCCGAACTAACAAATCATAACCACATGCAACATACCATAACAATAACAACTAAAGGGGTCGGCCTTGGTGCCGTAGACCCTATCGATATAGTGAGGATAACTCACCTTGCAGATTTCGACTTGAAAGGCAAACTCCAACTCTCGGTTCACTTGACACTGGCCCCACCACCTATCATCATAGCACAACATACTCATAATTCGTTAACCTTATAAGGTGCTCCATAACCCACTAGTCAACCCCTGGTCAAATTCAAAGTCCTCAGTCAAGGTCAACAGTCCATGTTGAACTTAAATCGCCGAGTACCCTTGGGTACTCGCCGAGTTCTCTGAAGTACATTCCAACTAGTCAAGCCATCGGAGTGACTCGTCGAGTTCCTTTGATTCTCAATAAAACTTAAGGTCACCCATTGAGTTCCCTCCTGGAAACATGACTGATACACACTCATACATATCCCAGAGAAAACTGATCCGACTCTCCGAGTTGTTCTTCAACTCGTCGAGTCTTATGGCGATCTTCATCGGACTCGCCGAGTTGTTAATCAGCTCGTCGAGTTCACGACCATCTTCATGTGACTCGCCAAGTTAACCTTGCGAATCGCCGAGTCCATTCAGTTCTTTTTCCATACAGAATTGTTTTGAGCCATGCAACGGCTCTAACTCATAGGTCCAAGCTTCTAGGGCAAGCTTATCACGTAAAGTTGCAAACTTTACGTGCATGCATGACCATAAAGGCTCTAAATGTTTATTCTAATTTCTTAATGGAAGTTCATGCTTAAGAGGGACCTTAATCACAACCAAGACTGTGACTTTATGCTTCTAGAATCCAAGGAGGGTCCAGATATGAAGTTACAACTTCAGATCTAGCGCATAGCTCATCATACCAACTTGAAAATCCATAAAAGCCCTAGAAACTCAACAAAAGGGAATAAGGGAAGTAAAAATGGCACTTTGATACCCCAAAGGATGCTAGTTGAGGTAAATTCGGATTCCAACTCCTTCCTTGCTTCAATTTCCTTTGCACTCTTGGCTTTATTCCTCCAAGATCCTCTTTTCCAAGCATCAACACCATACCAAGGCACACACACACGAATTAGGGTTTTAAGGGGGCTCTCAAAGACTGTAAAGAGGCTAAAGGAGGCTAAGGCTCCTTTAAATAGAGGTGCAAACCCTGGGATTTAGGGTTTCCACTGCCAGCTCCTACTCGCCAATTCCCAACATGGATTTGTCAAGTTGGTCACTTAAAACGCGATCCCACCTCGCTGCTACTCGACGAGTAGGTCAACCAACTTGTTGAGTAGAGCTAAGCCCAATAAATCTTATTTAAGCAATACCTGAGAATCGGGGCGTTAGAACTCTCCCCCACTTGAACTAGACTTCATCCTCAAAGTCTGCTGGAGTAAACAATGTCGGGTAATGCTCGTGCATCTCCCCCTCCGGCTCCCATGTTCACTCAGATCCCTTCCGATGTTCCCACTGTACCCATACTAAAGTTATTTCCTTGTTCCACATAATCTTCTTCTTCCTTTCCAAAATAGCCACAGGTCTCTCCACATAGTTTAGGCGTTCATTGACCCAAATGTCATCCAACGATACCACTGCCTCCTGATCCATAATGCATTTTCGCAATTGCGAAACATGAAATGTGTTGTGGATCCGGCTATGCTCCTCTGGAAGCTCTAGCCTATAAGCCACCCTGCCAACCCTGGTAATAATCCTGAATTGTCCAATATAACATGTACCCAATTTTCCCCTCTTCCTGAAGCGGATCACACCCTTCCAGGGTGAGACCTTCAGGAGGACCATGTCACCCACTTGAAATTCCAGCTCAGATTGGCGTCGATCGGCATAACTTTTCTGCTGACTTTGAGCGGTCTGTAGTCACTATCTAATTTGCAGTATCATCTCGGTAGTTTGCAGAACTACCTCTGTCCGACCGATCAATCTGTGCCCAACCTCGCCCCAGTAGACTAGGGTTCTACACTTCCGCCTATACAATAGCTCGAAAGGCGGGGCGCCAATACTGGAATGATACTTGTTGTTGTAGGAGAACTCTACAAGCGGTAGGTAGGAATCCCAACTCCCACCGAAATCAATAACGCACGCCCTCAACATATCCTCGAGGGTCTGAATGGTCCGCTCACTCTGCCCATCAGTCTGCGGATGGAACGCCGTACTAAAATACAGTCGTGTACCCAGTTCCTCATGGAACTTCTGCCAAAATTGGGAAGTGAACCTGACATCTCGATCGGAAACGATAGAAACCGGAACCCCATAACGAGAGACAACTTCTCTGACGTATAGGTCAGCCAACGTCTCTGCCGACGAACTCTCTCGTATGGCTAGGAAATAGGCACTCTTGGTCAATCGATCCAAGATGACCCATATAGCATCAAACTCCCTTGCCGTCTTCAGAAATTTCGTGATGAAATCCATCGCGATCCGTTCCCATTTCCACATGGGAATCTCCAGAGGCTGTAACTTACCATGCGGCCTCTGATGCTCGGCCTTGACCATCCTACAGTTCAAGCACCTCTCAATAACTCGAACTCAAATCACGGTACATCTTGGTGGCTCCCGAGTGAATCGAAAAATGAGACTTATGAGCCTCCTCCATCACTGTTTGCCGAACCCCTCCGGACATCAGAACCCAGACCCAATCGTAACGGGTCAAAAAAATCCGCAACTATCCTGAACAAACCGGGCGCTTTCGCCCTTAATCCTCTCCAACTTCCAGTTCTCTGGCCTCATGCCCTCAATCTAAGCATCCCTGATCAAACGTACCAGTAGGGAATCCACCGGTATCCTTATACACCTGGTTGGGGTTGAGGACCCAGCTGACTTGCAGCTCAGAGCATCTGCAACCACGTTCGCTTTACCAGGATGGTAAAGGATCTCGCAATCATAGTCCTTGACCACGTCCAGCCACCTGTGCTGCCTCAAGTTCAGGTTCGGCTGATCTATGATGTGTCTCAAACTCTTGGGATCCGTGTATATAGTGCAACGGACCCCGTACTGCTCAAGATCGTGCGTGGGGTACCTCATCTCTTGTGGCTTCAGCTGCCGTGATGCGTAGGCTACCACCCGTCCTCTCTGCATGAGGACTGCCCCCAAGCCGGTGATGGATGCATCACAAAATACCACAAAATCCTCCACTCCCTCGGGGAATGTCAACACCAGCGCCTTGAATAAACACTGTCGGAGAGTCTCAAACATCCTCTGTTGCTCAGGGCCTCACCTGGAATCCACCCCCTTCCTCGTTAGACGAGTGAGGGGTACAGCAATCTTGGAGAAATCACGAATGAATCTCCAATAATACCCTTCTAAACCCAAGAAACCCCTGATGTTTGAGGGATATTTCGGAGTCTCCCACTGCATTACCGCCTCCACCTTGGCCGGATCGACCAATATCCCCTCCCGATTAACGAGATGTCCGGGGAACTGGACCTCTCGTAACCAAAACTCGCATTTCGAGAACTTGGCATAAAATTGTTCTCGCCTTAGAACCCCCAACAGCTCCCAAAGATGCTCCTCATGCTGCTCTCGAGTCTTGAATTACACCAAGATATCATCTATGAACACGATGACCGAGCGATCGAGCATCGGTCTGCGGACTCGGTTCATCAGATCCATGAACACCGCTAGCGCGTTGGTGAGCCCAAACAGCATCACCACGAACTCGTAATGACCATAATGAGTCCGAAACGCGGTCTTCTCCACGTCCTCCTCCCTCACCCTGACCTGGTGATATCCTGATCTCAAATCAATCTTGGAAAACCAAGATGCACCCTGCAGCTGATCAAAAAGATCATCTATCCTCGGGAGTGGATAACGGTTCTTCACCTTTAACTTGTTCAGCTCCCTATAATCAATGCACATCCTATGTGAACCATCCTTCTTCCTGAAGAAAAGGATCAGTGCTCCCAAGGGTGAACTACTCGGACGAATAAACTGCTTGCCCAACAACTCCTACAACTGAGATGATAGCTCCTGCATCTCAGGCGGTGCCATTCGGTACGGCGCCTTGGCGATAGGGGTTGCACCTGGTACTAAGTCGATCCTGAACTCAACCTGCCTCTCCGGAGGCACTCCGGGTAACTCCTCTGGAAACACATCAACGAATTCCCTCACCATCGGGACCTCAGAAACTGAGAGTTATTCTCTAACCCACGTATCTACCACATACACCAAATAACCGGCACAACCGTGCTGAATATACTATCGAGCCCTAGCTTCCGAACAAAACCCTAATCCCAACCTGGTGCCCTCACCATATACTATAAGTTCTCCCCCACTTAGGGTTCAAACCACCACCCACTGTCCCTCACAGTCGATCATGGCGCCAAAACGGGTAAGCCAATCCATCCCTACAATCATGCATACATCTCCCATGGGGATAGGAATCAAATCTATCGGGAAGGACACCCCGAAAATCTCTAGCTCGCATCCCCGGTAGACCAAAGAAGTAGAAACCCCATGCTCGATGGCGATCGAAACTCACAACGAATACTCAAGATCATCCATCAGCACACTGAACCTTCTAGAGAAGGACTGAGATACAAATGACCGACTCGCCCCGAGTCAAATAATAACAAAGATGGCAAAGAATTTACTAAAAATGTACCTAATCACAGGTACAATCAATAGGCATAACCACATCTGGTGCTGACTTGGCCTCCTCGGTCGTGAGCTAGAAGGCGCGACCATGAGCCTTCGGAGGATCCACCTTGACTGGCCTCCCATCTCCAATCCTCGCAGCAGCTGGCGCGGAACCCTATGCCAGCTTGGCAGCGAGCTGCGGACAGTTGGTCTTCACATGACCAACCTGATGACAGTGGTAACAAATGCTCATATCTGCGGGAGGGGCAGACTGACAGCAACCCCTGGCATAGTGCCCCTCCTTGCCACATTCTTGTCACCCACCTCTTGCTCTATAAACTTCCGAATGAACCCTGCCACACTTTTCACAAGTGCGGCTCTGCTAACCCCCAGACTGTGTATCAGCGGTCTTAGACCGCTTAGGCGCCGACTGAGACTGTGCTGGTGCCTGACGCTGCTCCTTCAGCTGCAACTCTATTTCTAACTCACGCCGCCTCGCGGCTTCCTGAAGGTCCAGGAGGGTATCACATCGTTGTGTAGACACGAACTGTCGAATATCAGTCTTGAGCATACTCAAATAATGAGTCATTTGAGACTGCTCTGAAGCGAACTCTGGGCAAAACATAGCCCTCTCCGTGAACATACGGGTAATCTCCATCACAGACTCCCCATCCTGTCTCAAGGTCAGAAATTCCTGCGCAAGCCACTCCCGCTCAACACGTGGAACGTAATGGATGAGGAACATATCTCTGAACTGCTCCCAAGTAATAGCAACCTGTTGATCATCAGTATACGACCCAATCGTCAGCCTCCACCAGTCCTTTTCCCCAAGCCTCAGGAGGTTCAGGGCACACCCGACCATTTGGTCAACAGTACATGAGCACGTGAAGAAACAGCCTTCCACATCATACAACCACCTCATAGACCTAATCGCATCATGTGTACCATCAAATGTCGGGGGCTTCGTATTATCGAAGTCCCTGTACTGGAAAGCCCTGTCGGCTCCTCCTCCAACCCCTGTTGTAGTTACAGCTGAAGTGGCTGCAGCGGTAGCTATCTCTGCTAGAGCTGCATATCACTCATCAAAATACTCAACCATCACGGTCTTAATTGACCCAAACATCTCTGGCAACTGCGCTCAGAACGCAGCAACCATCTCGTCGTGCATGATCTCCCGGATTTTAGAATCCAACTCCTCTATCCCTATCTAAACCACGGGCTCGGGTGCTACCGGCACCTCCAACCCTCCGTCTCCCGACCCTGATCCTGATCCGGATCCAGAAGCAACACGTCTCGTCACCACCATATTGAAATATATACAAGCCATCAGATAAATAACATAATTTCGGGAGACCAAAACCCCAAAACACTAGGGGTTGTGATATCCTTGCTACGCGTATAGGTCATGTGCTTTCAGTAGTACAGGCCAAGACTACCATCCACACCTACCCATATTTGTCTCAAGTATCACCACAATGCCCTAACAATATCATCAACATAGAAAATGTGCTCAACCCTCATTCTAGGGGAATACATAATACCTCGCATCCAGACTCACCACTTATCACGACTCACACATCCATGAAACTTCCATCATCCCCTGCAGCGCTAATGCATGCTAGCTGCACATAACGCTAGACCCAATAGACTTTCGAATATCCGATCCTACTCGAAGGCCAAATCGACATTCTCAGGATAAAAGGTCTTTATTATGCATAGCCGTGATGCATACACTAAACATCTACAGTTATGATGTCAATTCCACATATAAGAAACCCTAGGCTAATAGTCATCATGCAATCAGGAAAATCTATCATGTGATTCCTGAAGAAACCTAGCCTAGCACTAGCATGATGTTCTAACATATCAGAATATCAAATAACTGTATGGTATTTTGGGGTCTACTTACAAGCTCTAGTTGATCATATCCTGTGCATCCTCCATCCTTTTGAAAACCATTTTAAAACTTATTTCCGAAAATATCCTTGATTTGAGACTGGATTCACACGAGTGTTCCTCCAATTCACTCAAACCAAGGCTCTAATACCAACTTGTAGCAACCATAAATTGTACACCAAATTTAAACTTTTTCAATCATAAATAAAAACCACATAGCACTGTTTACAAAATGTTTCAAATCCTTTTCCATCAGAGTGTCCAAAAAATCATAACATAAGGATGAGGAGTGATACGGTCACGCCTTCGCCTTTCCACAATCTCTTGAAGTACCTGAAACAATAAACTGAAAACTGTAAGCCCAAGGGCTTAGTGAGCTACCCCCAAAATACCAATACCATACTGACAATACCACAACAGTAATAATCAATTCAATCAACATGCATATTGGGCCATCGGCCTGACTCGACCTCCCTACCGGGCCTATAGTCTGTCTAAATCCATCTCGAGGCTTCAGTATGACTGGTCCGCCAGGTGGGCCTATAGTCTCCCCGGACCACTTAAAGGGTATATTGGCCTTCAACACAAAGCAGAACCGCCTCAACCCAGCCACAAGCAAATAACCATGTGCGCATACTATCATATACAGGCATATATAAACATCAAACATATATGTCACACTGATCATCAATCATAGAATTCTCCTATAACTAGAGTACTGGCCTAGCAGGTCACTAACACACCAATCCCTACGGATCATAAGAGCATAACATACTGTCTACCTTGATTCCGAACTAACAAATCATAACCACATGCAACATACCATAACAATAACAACTAAAGGGGTCGGCCTTGGTGCCGTAGACCCTATCGATATAGTGAGGATAACTCACCTTGCAGATTTTGACTTGAAAGGCAAACTCCAACTCTCGGTTCACTTGACACTGGCCCCACCACCTATCATCATAGCACAACATACTCATAAGTCGTTAACCTTATAAGGTGCTCCATAACCCACTAGTCAACCCCTGGTCAAAGTCAAAGTCCTCAGTCAAGGTCAACAGTCCATGTTGAACTTAAATCGCCGAGTACCCTTGGGTACTCGCCGAGTTCTCTGAAGTACATTCCAACTAGTCAAGCCATCGGAGTGACTCGTCGAGTTCCTTTGATTCTCAATAAAAGTTAAGGTCACCCATCGAGTTCCCTCCTGGAAACATGACTGATACACACTCATACATATCCCAGAGAAAACTGATCCGACACGCCGAGTTGTTCTTCAACTCGTAGAGTCTTATGGCGATCTTCATCGGACTCGCCGAGTTGTTAATCAACTCGTCGAGTTCACGACCATCTTCATGTGACTTTCCAAGTTAACCTTGCGAATCGCCGAGTCCATTCAGTTCTTTTTCCATACAGAATTGTTTTGAGCCATGCAACGGCTCTAACTCATAGGTCCAAGCTTCTAGGGCAAGCTTATCACGTAAAGTTGCAAACTTTACGTGCATGCATGACCATAAAGGCTCTAAATGTTTATTCTAATTTCTTAATGGAAGTTCATGCTTAAGAGGGACCTTAATCACAACCAAGACTGTGACTTTATGCTTCTAGAATCCAAGGAGGGTCCAGATCTGAAGTTACAACTTCAGATCTAGCCCATAGCTCATCATACCAACTTGAAAATCCATAAAAGCCCTAGAAACTCAACAAAAGGGAAAAAAGGAACTAAAAATGGCACTTTGATACCTCTAAAGGATGCTAGTTGAGGTAAATCCGGGTTCCCACTCCTTCCTTGCTTCAATTTCCTTTTCACTCTTAGCTTTTTTCCTCCAAGATCCTCTTTTCCAAGCTTCAACACCACACCAAGGGACACATACACGAATTAGGGTTTTAAGGGGGCTCTCAAAGACTGTAAGAGTCCAAAGGAGGCTAAGGCTCCTTTAAATAGAGGTGCAATCCACGGGATTTAGGGTTTCCACTGCGAGCTCCTACTCGCCGAGTCCCAACATGGACTCATCGAGTAAGTAACTTAAAACGTGATCCCACCCCGCTACTACTCGACAAGTAGGTCAATCAACTCATCGAGTAGAGCTGAACCCAATAAATCTTATTTAAGCAATACCTGAGAATCGGGGCGTTAGAGTAAATCACGACAAAGGTACTTATCATCCTTTGTAGTGGATCTAAATAGTCCACATCAATGTGTACTAGATCCTTTAGTCATTCACTTTGATTCACTTAAATATGTGATCAAAGAATTAGTCTTAATTTTCCAAAAATCAATATGCTCATACATCACACAATTCAAATTCTATGATTCCAAGTTTTATCCAACTAAAACTTGGGTAATGAGAATTCCTTTTTCACTTGGTCAATTATGACATTGCAACAAATGATATAAAAAAGAATCAAATCTACATTTAAGACTAATAATAATCTAAATATAACCACCAATTTTCATAAATGCGATTGCAAGGAAATGTAAAGTAAATAAGATAAAACCAAAGATTTACTTTATTGATAAAATATGGAACAATTATCCTTACAATGCAAATTATATGAAAGCTATGTATCTAGACATATTTCCTAGGAAATCTATTAAACTATCATAACTTCTAAGCAACAGCTCCAAATTCTGATCATCGAACCATGTGTCCGAAATCCATCTCTTACGATGAGAATTAGTTTTCTCTTCTTAAGCTTCCTTCTTTCTCTTAGATCCTGCAAACACATCAAAATGTGACTATCACATCACGTAATAAGCATCTATAAATAGGAACTTAATAGAGTTAGACAGTGGATGTACTTGAAGTAGAGTCATACAACTTGACTTTACTATCTTTATGATCCTTCAGGTAGTCAGGGTAACTTCGCATCCAGTGTCCCTTCAATTCGTAATAGAAACATATGGACTCTTCAGGAATGGCACATGGGTCTATCTCAGAATTAGCCTTTCTCTTTACCATATGGTCATATATTTTGACCTTGGCTGATGCCTTTCCATTGGGAAGAGAAACCTTTTTTGGACTACCAATGTCGCCATTGCTAAGGTGCATGGAAATTTTAGAGATTGATCCTTCAAACACATTTTCTTGACTATTTCACTTTAGCATTTCTGCTTCAACAAAAATTAGCAAATATGTTAGATCAATAAAGGTCATGTCATTTTCAGTCATATAGTAGTCTTTAACAAACTGACTATATGAATCAGGAAGCGAGTGAAGAACCAAGTCAACAACTGGCTCCTTTGGGAAAATGACACCCAATATTCACAATCTGTCAATGTGTGACTTCATGTTTAGATCATGTGCACACACATAATTTCTATCTAGGTGTTTGCATTCCAACAGGGCTTGAGAAACCTTGAACTTTTCAATTTGATGAAAACGTGGGTCAGGAAGAATCACTAGAGATGGAGGAAGAGTTGGAGAAGTATGATTTCCAGTTCCACCATTTGAAGAAGGTAAGCTTCTTTCATGTTGATCAACATGTGGAAGATCTGTTGGATTACGTGTTTAAGCCCTAAACTATAATTGGTATGTACTTGACCTGAGAGTAGCATGGTCCATTTGTGTTTCCTTCACTAGAGCAATTTGATAGGATGGACTTTCGAGAAGAGGTTATTTGTGATTTATTAATATATTATTGATGGGATTTAGCCATATGAACATTCCTATGTGGACATACAAAACCCTAATGCTTGGATCTAGGTTTCTCTAATTGAACATGCATGAATCCAAGACTTCTAATGGTTATTCTATCATAATAACAAAGAGAAATCGTAGTTATAAGTTTACCTTGAATCACTTGTTTGATCTTCTTGTTCTTGGAGCTTTAGAGTCACAATTATCACTCATCTAATGGCTTACAAACACCAACTAGCAAGAGGATGATTTGAGAGAGAGAAGAGAGACTTAGAAATCGGCCAGGGTTTCTCTAGCAACAAGAGGTGCCGATTTCCAAGACCCCAAGGGTCTATTTATACTGGTAAGGCTCCTAGGGTTTCACCCTTAAACCCTAATTGGATAACTTAAGCCCAAAACAATCCTAATCCCATCATGATAACCCTTTCAACGGATTTAAGGATTATCCTAAGTCCTAAAATCGTCCACCTTATTATCCACAAGGAATTACAGCCTAAAGTATAACTATCACACATTTGACAGTTTAAGTCCTTCCATTTTATTAATCTCTTTAAGTCACCAAATTAATTCCTAATTAATTTATGACTTATATTAACCAAATAATATTATTATACCTTATAATAATTCAACTCTCATTGTAAATCATCCTATCAAGTTGCTATGGTGAGGACAACCCAAAAGAACCATGCTCAATTGGTCAAATACTTGCTTAATATAGTTGCAGCCTTAGACACTATTCCAACAGTCTCCCACTTGGATAAGTCTAGTAACTATATACACCGATTAGTAATCATAGCTCTCAAAGACGCTTTCAAACTCTGATCTAATCAATCTTATCCTTCAGATAAGGGATCGTATAGTCCTCTGTATAGATATCATGCTGACATTTATATGGAACCAATTGTCTAGCATTTGGTTTCTCGATCTCAGATTTATTTGACATAGAACTTAATCGAACACATCAATTTAGTTCTGACCGAGACCGGCACATAAGTCAAATCAAATCATCGAGCGGCCGAGATATAGCTTTTATCTTCTTAGGATAAAAGTAACAGATAAACTTCGACTTATATGCATTTACTTATTCATTAACCAACTATACACAACAATGCGTTTTATAGCATCAAGTTACTGGTGCGGTTTTGCATCATCAATGTAAAACCAATTAACAAATAACAAACCATATATCTAGGTTTTAAGACCATATGATATTATCATCTTACGATCACCCTTTTGTCACATTCCATAAGGTGATTCCAGCAAGCGCGGGTTTGTTCCAATGCTCAAAACTAGTTCATAAGCACTCATGAACATTGCAGCAAACTTTTGCTATGTATAATACCATTTAAACAATCTACACACCAATTCATGACAATCTTCATTCATACCTACTTCCAACATATGAACGATTGTGGACATTTGAATAATTCGATTATTCTTAATAAACTCAATTATTTTGGAAGTCAAAACATGCAAAGTGAAACAATAGTTAAATGGTTAACATAAAATAGTAACTTTACTTATAAATAATACTCTTTTATTTAATCATCAAATGTTAATTACATTTATCTATTATACATTTCTAAACTATCTAATCTATACTAATATCATCCTTCAGTCCAATGCTCCTAGCATGCTGCAAGTGTTTAACCCTGCTCAGTCCCTTCGTAAGCGGATCTGTTGGGTTATCTTCCGATGAGATCCTCTTCACCACGAGTTGTCCTTCTTCTACACGATGTCTTATAAAATGAAAATTTCTGTCGATATGTCAAGATCTACCATGATCCATTGGTTCCTTGGTCAAGGCAACCGCTCCTTCATTATCACAGAAAATCTCCATGGGCTCCTTTATGGTATGTACAACTCCAAGATCACCAATGATGTTCTTCAACCATATTTCCTCTTTTGACGCTTCGCTCATTGCGATGTACTCTGATTCGCACGTTGAATCAGCTACGGTTTCTTGTTTGGAACTTTTCCAAGTTACTGCTCCTCCATTCAGGGTAAAGACCCAGCCCGACTGCAAATGGTAGTTGTCCCTGTCGGTCTGAAAGCTGGCGTCACTATACCCTTGCACCTTCAAGTCATCACTCCCTCCGAGGACTAAAAACCATTCCTTGGTCCTCTGAAGGTACTTAAGGATATTTTTCACCGCAATCCAATGGGCTCTGCTAGGATTCCCTTGATATCTACTAACCATGCTCAAAGCAAAGGCTACATCAGGGTGAGTATAAGTCATAGCATACATGATTGAGCCAACTGTGGAAGCGTATGGTTTCGGCTCATTTCTGCTATTTCGGCTTCGGTACTCGGACTTTGAGTCTTACTCAACTTGGCATTATATTGTATCCGTAATTCTTCTTTCTTCGAGTTTTCCATACTAAAACGTTTTAGTACCTTATCTAAGTAAGTGTTCTGACTAAGTCCTATTAGTCTCTTACTTTGTTCTCTCACTATCCTTATTCCCAAAATATAGGAAGCCTCTCCGAGGTCCTTCATAGAGAAGCACTTCCCGAGCTAGGACTTAATCTCCTGCAGTGTCGGGACGTCGTTTCCTATGAGCAATATGTCATCGACATACAAAACGAGAAAGCTAACTATACTCCCACTGGATTTGACATATACACATGATTCATCTTCACTTGGTACAAATCCAAACTCTTTGACTTTCTCATCGAAGCAAAGATTCCATCTGCGAGACGCTTGATTAAGTCCATAAATGGACTTCTCAAGCTTACACACTCTATTTGGATGCTTTGGATTGACAAAACCCTCTGGCTGAGCCATGTAAACATCCTCAGCCAAGTTCCCATTAAGGAAAGCGGTTTTGACATCCATTTGCCAAACCTCATAATCATGAAATGCGGCAATTGCTAGCATCACTCTAATAGATTTTATCTTTGCAACCGGCGAGATGGTTTCATCATAGTCAACTCCGGGAGTTTGAGTAAAACCCTTCGCAACCAATCACGCTTTATATGTGTGTACGTTTCCATCCACGTCGGTCTTCTTCTTGAAGATCCATTTGCACCCAACAGTCTTTCGTCCAGGCACATAATCAACCAAATTCCAAACTTGGTTGTCATACATGGATTGGATCTCGCTGTCCATTGCCTCTTTCCACTTCGCAGACTACGGGCCTGCCATGGCTTCCTTATAGCTATTAGGTTCATCTAGATTTATTAGTGTACCATCACTAATATACGTGTCCCCTTCGATAGTAATATGAAAACCATAAAACTAGGGTTGAACTCTAAATCTTTCGGAACGTCTAAGAGGTAAGGACTCATCAATCTGTTCAACCAAAGTTTCCTCCTCGGGTTGAGTGCCAGCGGTAGAGGTTCCTTCATCTATTGATTCTTGAATCTCTTCAAGCTCGATTTGCCTTCCACTGTCTCCTTGGCTTATGAGTTCTCGTTCTCGGAAAACTCCTCTCCTCGCAACGAAGACAACATTGTCCTTCGGTCTATAGAAGAGATATCCAAAGGATTTTTGGCGGGTAGCCAATGAAAATACATCTCTTACTACGAGGTTCGAGTTTTTCGTGAGTATCTCATCTTATGAAAGCCTTGCAACCCCAAACCTTGATATGTGCTAACGAGGGAGCTTTCCCTATCCACATCTCGTGAGGTGTTTTGGCAACCTTCTTAGTAGGGACTCGGTTAAGGATATGGGCGGCAGTCTCTAAGGAATACCCCCAGAATGAGATAGATAGCGAAGCATGACTCATCATAGAGCGGACCATGTCCAACAAGGTTCGATTACGCCTTTCTGCCACACCATTCAATTGTGGTGTCCTAGGTGGCGTCAATTGTGAAACTATTCCACACTCTTTTAGATAGTCGTGGAATTCAAGACTTAGGTACTCTCCTCCTCGATCGGATCGAAGCATCTTGATTTTCCTGCCCAATTGATTCTCCACTTCATTCTTGAACTCTTTGAACTTTTCAAATGTTTCTGACTTTTGCTTGATTAAGTAGATATACCCATATCTACTATTTTCATCAGTAAAAGTCACATAGAAGTGGTTTCCATCCTTCGTGGTTGATCTAAACAGTCCACATACATCGGTATGTATTAGGTCCAATAAACCCTCACCCCTTTCACATAGGCTAGTGAAGGGTGACTTAGTCATTTTTCCAAGTAAACAAGATTCGCATGTGTCATCTTCCCTAAGGTCGAATGACTCCAACACTCCATCCTTTTGGAGTTGGGCTATGCGCTTCTTGTTGACATGTCCAAGACGACAATGCCACAAGGATGCTCTATCCATACTATTGGAAGAATCCATGCATTAAACATCATTTCCTAGATTATCTACAATCATAACAGTTTCATAAATTCCATTACATGGTATTGATTCAAAATATAAGACACCATTTAGATAAGCACAAATAGAACCATTCTCATTATTAAAAGAAAATCTAAATCCTTGTCTAAACAAACCATGAAATGAAATGATGTTTCTTGCCATTTCTGGCGAATAGCAACAATTGTTCAAATCTAAAGATAAACCATTCCTAAGCACTAGAGAATACACTCCAATCTTGGTCACATGCAACGATCTTCTATTCCCCATGATTAGATTTATTCTTCCATACTCCACATCCCTATTTCTTCTTAGTCCCTGCAATTCAGAACAAATGTGGTAACCACAACCGGTATCGAGGACCCAAGAAATAGCATGAGATGAATCATTAGATTTAATTGTGTATATACCTACGAAAGACGGCTTGATCTTTCCTTCTTTGATGGCTTGCAGGTACTCTTGGCAGCTTCTCTTCCAATGCCCTATTTTGTGGCAGTGGTGGCACTCTGCCTCCTTTGGGTTAGAAGTAGGCTTGGTGGGATCAACTTTTGTCCCGCTAGAGGAGGAACCATCTCGGGACTTTCCCCTGTGTTAGCTCTTAGACGGAGCCTTCCTCTTCTTGCCTCTTCCTTGCCCAATGGCCAAAACAGGAGCAGCGGGTGGATTGGGAGTAGGTGCAACGAACTTTTCCTTGAGATTGCTCTCAGCAACCCTAAGGAGACCTTGGAGCTTGCTTCGGGTGACCTCTTCCTTGTTCATGTGGTAGGTCATCCTAAATTGATTGTAACACAGTGGCAAAGAGTGAAGCACCATGTCGATCGCCAAGTCTTCCCCAAAGTCAACATTTAACTTGCGAAGTCGATCGACATACCTTTGCATCTTTTGCAGGTGCACGGTAAAAGATTCTCCATGACCCATTTTGGCGGAAATCATGTTAGTGAAAATCTTGTAATGATCTTGTCTCGCGTTTTGGTGGTATCTCTCCAACAAGTCTTGGTGCATTTCGTACGGATACATGTCCTCGTAGGACTTTTGGAATTCGGCATCCATGGTGGCTATCATGATGCAATGTACCTTCGTTGCATCACGCTCGTGAGTTTCAAAAGCAGCCATTTCAGCTGGAGTAGCAATTTCAGGATTGATATTCTCGAGCTTTTCATCGAGGACATAATCCTTGTCCTTGTAGCGAGCAATCGTGCGAATGTATCTTATCCATTCGCTAAAGTTTGTTCCATCGAAAGTTACCTTTTCGCAAAGGCTCATCAATGTGAACGAGCTTGCAGCAACGTTGTTTGCATTTGACATATACAAATAGAAAGGACAAAGCTAGATTAGAATTTGGATCCCTAATTATCACCCAATAAGAAAAATTAGGGCTAGGATCCAACAACAATATTTACATATTATAAAAGGGATGCCGTAATCTAACCGTAAACAATTTGAAGGTAAGTGAATGATGATTCACTAATTATCCACAAAACATAACTTTAACTCTTAGTGTAATGAGAATTCCTAGATTTAGATGAGATTCATTGAACTTTTCAATGGCATGTTTAAATCTCGATATGCCCCTCTCGTTTGTGACTGGGATACCGAGGATCACAAAGTGGGTGTGAATTAACATGCAAATTCACATGGTGCCTTCATTGTAACAATCACCTATTCGATGTGCCGGTAAACCACACACACTCCATCGAACTATGATAAACAATGAATCACCCTTTGCCACCTTTTCTTAGAACCAATTAGTGTGCCGGTAAACCAGACACGCTCCACTAACTTCTTAGCAAGGGTGCAAAGTGTAATTTCATGGGATTGCATCAATTCACTTTTCCTAAAGTAACTAGGATTGAGAATTTTTGAAAAACATGTAGTTACTTTGTATTTCTTATCATACTTTTAATGAAAAGATGAGGTTGCCCTATCCTATCCGTTCGGCTAACGACCCTCCACCGATCAAGCAAGCGGTGAGTGTGAGTGTACACCCATTAAGCGTCATTTTATAGGCAGCAACCTTATACCCACCTTATAGACCGGCTTCGTGAATGAGGCCTACTAACGGTAAGACTAGCATTTTAGTTATATATATATATATATATATATATATATATATATATATATATATATATATATATATATTAATCTTGTAATATTATATTAGTATAGGGTCGAATTTTGAACTTGTAAAATTCTAGGGTTTGAAATTTAAATTGTCCAAATTAAACTTTTAATCACAAAACATAAATTTCAAAACTTGAGGGTAGGTTTTAAACTTTTCAAGACATAGAGGATCAAATAACAAATAATCTATATTAACATTTAATCACATAATTATCCATATTTTGTTTATTTAATTATTTCTTACAAAACAATTTACCAATTCAATTAAATTAATTAATCAATTATCACATACGGAGACTAATATTTAATTAATTGATAAATATCTTCAATTAGGTCAAGGATATACTCAAATATATCAAAAAATCAGATTTATATTGACCTAATATGATTAAGGTAAGTTTCAAAAGGATAAACAGCAACAAATCCCGAAATTAGCTCTTTCTGACGCTCGAACTCGCCGAGTACCATAATGGACTCGCCGAGTCCACTACGGGACTCGTAGAGTTCATCAGGCCGGAACACAAAAATCAAATTTTGCAAGCATCAAACAAGGAACCAACGCATCAATTCTATAGAAACCAATCTAGGCTCTAATACCACTGATGCGTTTTAGCCATATGAACATTCCTATGTGCACATACAAAACCCTAATGCTTGGATCTAGGTTTCTCTAATTGAACATACATGAATCCAAGACTTCTAATGGTTATTCTATCATAATAACAAAGAGAAATCATAGTTATAAGTTTACCTTGAATCACTTGTTTGATCTTCTTGTTCTTGGAGCTTTAGAGTCACAATTATCACTCATCTAATGGCTTACAAACACCAACTAGCAAGAGGATGATTTGAGAGAGAGAAGAGAGACTTAGAAATCGGCCAGGGTTTCTCTAGCAACAAGAGGTGCCGATTTCCAAGACCCCAAGGGTCTATTTATACTGGTAAGGCTCCTAGGGTTTCGCCCTTAAACCCTAATTGGATAACTTAAGCCCAAAACAATCCTAATCCCATCATGATAACCCTTTCGACGGATTTAAGGATTATCCTAAGTCCTAAAATCGTCCACCTTATTATCCACAAGGAATTACAGCCTAAAGTATAACTATCACACATTTGATAGTTTAAGTCCTTCCATTTTATTAATCTCTTTAAGTCACCAAACTAATTCCTAATTAATTTATGACTTATATTAACCAAATAATATTATTATACCTTATAATAATTCAACTCTCATTGTAAATCATCCTATCAAGTTGCTATGGTGAAGGCAACCTAAAAGAACCTTGCTCAATTAGTCAAATACTTGCTTAATATAGTTGCAGCCTTAGACACTATTCCAACAGTCTCCCACTTGGATAAGTCTACTAACTATATACAACGATTAGCAATCATAGCTCTCAAAGACGCTTTCAAACTCTGATCTAATCAATCTTATCCTTCAGATAAGGGATCGTATAGTCCTCTGTATAGATATCATGCTGACATTTATATGGAACCAATTGTCTAGCATTTGGTTTTTCGATCTCAGATTTATTTGACATAGAACTTAATCGAACACATCAATTTAGTTCTGACCGAGACCGGCACATAAGTCAAATCAAATCATCGAGCGGCCGAGATATCGCTTTTATCTTCTTAGGATAAAAGTAACAGATAAACTTCGACTTATATGCATTTACTTATTCATTAACCAACTATACACAACAATGTGTTTTATAGCATCAAGTTACTGATGCGGTTTCGCATCATCAATGTACAACCAATTAACAAATAACAAACCATATATCTAGGTTTTAAGACCATATGATATTATCATCTTACGATCACCCTTTTTTCACATTCCATAAGGTGATTCCAGCAAGCGCGGGTTTGTTCCAATGCTCAAAACTAGTTCATAAGCACTCATGAACATTGCAGCAAACTTTTGCTATGTCTAATACCATTTAAACAATCTACACACCAATTCATGACAATCTTCATTCATACCTACTTCTAACATATGAACGATTGTGGACATTTGAATAATTCGATTATTCTTAATAAACTCAATTATTCTGGAAGTCAAAACATTCAAAGTGAAACAATAGTTAAATGGTTAACATAAAATAGTAACTGTACTTATAAATAATACTCTTTTATTTAATCATCAAATGTTAATTACATTTATCTATTATACATTTCTAAACTATCTAATCTATACTAATATCATCCTTCAGTCCAATGCTCCTAGCATGCTGCAAGTGTTTAACCCTACTCAATCCCTTCGTAAGCGGATCTGTTGGGTTATCTTCCGATGAGATCCTCTTCACCACGAGTTGTCCTTCTTCTACACGATGTCTTATAAAATGAAATTTTATGTCGATATGTCGAGATCTACCAAATTAATCTCTTTAAGTCACCAAATTAATTCCTAATTAATTTATGACTTATATTAACCAAATAATATTATTATACCTTATAATAATTCAACTCTCATTGTAAATCATCCTATTAAGTTGCTATGGTGAAGACAACCCAAAAGGACCATGCTCAATCGGGTCAAATACTTGCTTAATATAGTTGCAGCCTTAGATACTATTCCAACAATTATAAGTTCTAATATATTAATATCAAATCATACTATTTAATCAGTATTGATAAAGAATTAATTTGGAATTAATTTTGTGATCAAAAGTGACTAACTAAATTAACAGGGACGGATTATGTAAATCAGTGATATATATATATATATATATATATATATATATATATGTGTGTGTGTGTGTGTGTGTGTGTGTCTATATATATATATATATATATATATATATATATATATATATATATATATATATATATATATATATATATTGGGCTATTTATCCATGATGGGCTAAGTTTATGTAAATATCCATGAAGAGTTAGCCCACATGAAACATGGGACCATAACCCAAGTGTATAGATTAGGGTTTACCCATGACTCTTTGATTGCTACACTATATATATAACACCCCTTTGGCCTAAAATTGTTAATACATGCATTCTAAAGAAGAGTGATAAATGATTTTGTGTGCTCAGTAGCCTCTCTCTCAAGTCCTCCTTTGTTCATGGTGTTTATGAACCATTTGATGCATCACATTTGAGGCGCTATGTTCTTAAAGGCCAAAATTACAAGCTACAACAAAGAGGTAATTCCATAACTCAATTCTTTGTTGTTTATGTCAATTGTATGCTAGTTGTAGGTACAATATTGCATATATAATTAGAGAAAATATAGATCCAAAACATTCAGGGTTGTATGTGCACCATAGGATGTTGTAGAATACAAAACCAAATAGTGGTATCAGAGAGAGACTAGGATAGTTTTCTGTTATATTTGATGCATGGCTTACTTTTCCAAAGCTGAAATTCTGACAGCACCTACTCGACGAGTACATGATTGGACTCGATGAGCAAGTTCTTTTTTGTCTTGAACTCGATGAGTCCATAGTTGGGCTCGACAAGTTGGATGATCAGATAGCAGTATTTTGGGATTTTTGGCTTGTTTTTGGATTAGGATCTTTACCATAACATGTTTTATTTCATAAAATTCGATTTTGTTGGTATGGTAGTGATTATCCTTGTCCAGTTAAAAGATAGTTATCAAAATTTCAAGAGTTGTATTAGTTTATATGAGAGACTAATTTCTTGTAAATTGTTGATATGAATTGTCTTGCCTTATGAGTTTAACTAGATCATAGATAAATTATATGATAATTTTTATTTGTTAAAATATTGATCTAAATGTTCTTTAAAGTCCTCCATAACATGTCCTCAAGTTATGGAACATGAAAAGCTTTTCCATAAAAGCCACATTAAACTCGTAAGTTATGGAAATCAAAGTTTTTTCAAGAGTTATGAAACTTGCCCTCAAGTTTTGGTATTTGAAAAGTCTCACATTAAGAAACTCTTGTAATTAAAAAGGTGTAACTCTGAGGTTCATAAATTTAAAAAATTAATTAATTAGGTTTTAATTTTGAATTTTTTTTATATTTAGAACTTTGAAGTATTTGAGTAGTTCAAATTGCACCTTATGAACTTTATTAAATTAATTAAAATATTTAACTAAAAGAGAATTAATAATTCCATAATTATATGGTTTAAGTTTAATTAAATTAAGACTATAATTTAAAAATAGATTAAACCATCTAGCATTTTAAAAGTTTAAAATACACCCTCATACTATATAAAATTAAAAGTTTAATATATATATATATATATATATATATATATATATATATATATATATATATATATATATATATATATATATATAAGTTAAATAGTCAGTCTTACCGTTAGTAGGCGTCATTCACAAAACCATTTTATAAGGGGTATAAGGTTACTGCCTATAAAACGGTGGTTTAATGGGTGTCCACTCTCACCCACCGCTTCCTTGACTGGTGGAGGGTCGTTAGCCGAATGGGTAGGATAGGACGTTAATTCTCATTAAAAGTATAATTAAAATACCAAGTAACTAAAAACTTATAAATTCTTAATCTTAGTTACTTAGGAAAAATGTGAATTTGGTGCTAACTCATCAAATTACACTTTTTCACCTTGTTAAGTCATTAGCGGAGCATGTGTGGTTAACCGGCACACTAATCTAGGACTGGCAGTATGTGGAATAGGGTAGCTTGATTTTAATCATAGATCAATGGAGCGTGTGTGGTTAACCGGCACATTGATTAGGTGATCTATAGCATTAAGTGTACCAAGCTAATTTCCATGGTTATTCATACCTTGTTTGTGATCCTCGACATCCCGGTCACAAACTTGAAGGGAACAATCGAGATTTAAACATGCCATTGAAAAGTTTAATGAATCTCAAAGGATCTAGAAATTTCAATTTATTTAAAACCTAAAATTCATTTTCCTTTTTCATGGTGGAAATTGGTAAATCGTCATTTACTTACCTTCAAATATTTTTCATATGGATTACGACATCCCTCTTCCGAATTGTAAAATATTGTGTTGGTTCCTAGCCTTAATATTTTATTTTGGGTGTTATATTAAGGACTTAAATCAACTAACTTGAATTTCTCCCATTATAGATGTCTAGGTCAGACAACTATGGTTTTCCCGAAGCTTATGAAAAATGTTTTTTCTTTATAAAGATGATATTCCACAAGATGATTGAGGTGAAATATTAATCCCTTATCGTGTTATAGTGGAACTTCACTTCCTCCACCTACTCCAATAATTCTCCCTAACCCACAAGTTTAAAGACTTAAAAAGTTGAAGGTCACTCAAGCCCTATTGGCTAATGAACACCAAGATGGAAGGTCTGTGTGTGCATATATCTTGGAGACGAAGTCACACATTGACAGGCTGGGAGAGTTGGGTGTTGAAGTCTCAAGGAAGCTGGCTGTTGACTTGGTTCTTCAATCACTCCCTAAGTTGTATAATGAGTTCATTAAGGACTACTATATGACAGATCACGACATGACCCTTATCGATCTTTCCTATTTTCTTGTTGCTGCTGAATCAACAATGATTTGGCGTACTGGTAAAGAAAATTTGATTGGAAGATCTACTCCCCAAACTTCCCTGGGCATTGGCAATGGTAACATCGGACGTCCAAAAAAGGTTTCTCTTCCCAATGGAAAGGAATCAGCCATGGTCAAGTCATTTGACCAAATGGTAAAGAGAAAGGCTAAGTTTATGATAGTCCCGTGTACAATTCTCAAGGAGTCCATTGTTTCTATTTCCAAGAGAAGGGGCACTGGTTACGAAGCTGCCATATTTACCTGAAGGATCTTAAGGATGGTAAAGTCAAAAAATTTTACTCTACTTTAGGTGAAATCCACTATCTAACTCTATTAAGTTCCTAATTGAAGATTCTTAATACATGGTGTAATGTAATTACATTTTGATGTTTTGTAGAATCGAAGAAATGAAAGGAAGCTTAAAGGAAGAGTAAGTTGATTTTGATCGTGAAGAGATGGATTTTAATCGCATGGTTCGATGATGAGAATTTTGAGTTGCTACTTAAGAGTTATGATGGATTGCTTAGGAATAGATAACCACATAGTTTTCATATGTATTTTCACTGTAAGGATAAGTTTCTGCAATATTTTATAAATAGAGAAAACTTTTGAATTTATCTTATTTTAAGTTTCCTTACAATGGCATTTGCGAAAATTGTTGCTTATATGTTTCCATTGATAGCAATATTGGAATATGGATTTGATTCTTTTGTTTGTGGTAGTGTCAAGATTTACCAAATAGGAAAGATTCTCATCACCCAAGTTTTAGTTAGATATAAACTTGGAATCCTGCAAGTTCTATTGTGCAATGAATGAGAACCTTCATATTTGGGAAATAAGACTAATTCCTTGTTCACATGTATATGTGAGTCAAGTGAAGGACTAGGGGATCAGGTAGACTTGTTGTGCACAGGTTAGGTCCACCACAAAGAGCAATAATACTATTCATTATGATTTACTAAAGTTTAGTAAATATGGTTACGCTTACAAGATTAAATGTAATTCTGAACCATTGTTAAAGTTTCAATGTATAGCAAAACGAATAAGAAGAATCAAATTAGGTAGAAAGATAAAAGTTTCTCCAATCTGAAAAGAAAGGAGCGTACTTGAGTGTCGTGTTTTATTATTATCTTAGTGATTATGAAACCATATCACAATTGATCCTCTAAGGACATCTTAGTGCATTTGTATGGCTAAGAAGAGGAATCGTGAATTATTGAAATGGTTAAGTCAAAAGGTGAATCATACTTCCAAAATCAAATATTAGAGTCACACTCCAAGATTGAGCCTTGAGTGACGTAATCTTAAGAAAGGATTATAACACTTATCAAATGTAGAGTAAAATGTTTTCTACTGTTGTACATTTAAAATTGGTAAGTTGTGATGTTTTGGATAAAACAAAGACCAACTTAGACCAACTAAGGCCAGTTGTGATGTTTTGGATAAAACTGCACTAACTCTTGAATATTTGTTTGTCAAGGAATGTTCCTTGACAAAGTAAATCTTATATGTCAAGAGGTAAGTGGGAGGCTTAAAGATCTTGAAGAGTTTCAAGAACTAATCAAGAGTAAACCAATTGTTTTATTCACTAGAACACAACTTGAGGTTTGTAACCTGTCGTGTTAAAATATTCTTGTTTATGTGCCATCCCAATTGGATGACTATGAATGTGATTTCTATGAGTACTTAATTGTTTGCATGACAACCTGGAAGAAATGGTAGGCCCTTGTGCTACCAGGTGGCAAGAAATTAAGATTGAACAAGTTAAGTCCATATGAGTTTGGATTTGTCACTAACCTTGTCTTGTGATTATGGTTATGACAAATTTACATGGATAGGAACACATACACCATAAAAATCTAAGTGTCATAAGGTTTCTCTCCAATTCATGAAAATGAATGTGTGGAAACGCTTTCACTAAATAGATTTTAAAAAGTTAGCAATTGTGATATTTTCATTCTCAAATTCGATTATGATTACGACATCCTTCTTCATAGTTCGAATAGTGAGAAATAGCAAATGGTCTAAACATTTGAGACTTATTGTTGTAAATTCTGAATTTGTTTAGACACACATGTGGGCTATCTAAGGAAAGATGTATGATTTTGAGAAGCTTAGATAAAGTCTCATCACAGCATCTCTTATCAGAAATCTGAACTTTGGTAAGGAAGTCAATATGTATTGATCTCTAGAAGTCCAACTAATTTCTAGGTACATGTCAAAGCTAGTAGGAGCATAAGTGTTATGCTAGTAAGATAATTATTATTATGCTAGTGGGAGCATAAGTATTATGGTAAGTGTTGCAAGTTAGCAATGTTAATTATAGAAAACAAAAGTTTTAATTCACAAAGTTACAGGGTTTGGAAAGTTGTATTACTATAATTAAGGAAGAGGAATTCATACTTCATTTCAAATCTAAAAGCTTAGATTGAGATTTTAATCAAATTTACTCAAGAACATATATGAATGTTATGTGGAAATGATTCAACATAAGGAAATTCTATATGTGGAAATATTTTAGCAAGAGACTGGTAAAGTATTATGTTTTTATGTGAAACATTATGTACCGTATCCCATATGATTTGGGTATAGGATTGATTACATATGCTATAACATTAATATGTTCTAATTTTCCAAATGCCTAGGGCGTTAAGAGGGAAAAGGGACTAGAACGAGATATGAATAAAATGGTTAAGCAATTGTTGAGGACAATCTGAGGTTTACCAAAGATTAGTTGCTTATGGACAGTTGGAAATATATTCTGAATTTTAGAAGGACCGTATCGATATACACCGAGAAGAGGTAACTCTCAAGTGATAGTAAAAATAGGAATACGGAAATGTTTCAATAAGTGGAAGCTAGTCTTTAAATCTGTGTAAGTTTATAAAACTTAATGAAAGAAGGATTTTTAAAGGAATGTACTTTGAATGTGATACTCCGTTTCCATGGAAATGCTCTCCATTGGAATACTTTGTAATGTCTATTGCCAAGTATCTGTAACGTTTGTGCACAGTCATTATGTCACACCCCCAAACCAAGGATGGCGGAAACGTCTGGGGGTGGAGGACTTCATGTACAGTATCACAACAACGTGTATAATAGTGCTCAAAGTAAAAACAACCACCATATATATAATTGCAAAAGTTACACCAAAGTATATGTTTACATGTTTCAAAAGCAATTACATTATGATGACAAAATAATTTGTTGACGGTTTAGCGTCCCATCCTCAAAGAGATGAAGTTTTCCTGTTTCACTGATTTCCTGAGAATACAAGTAGTTTTAAAGAGTGTCAACACAAAGGTTGGTGAGTTCATAAGAGTTTTGTTTGAAGTAGAAACCGTTTTTCCTTGTAAAATCGATTTAGTTTGATTTCCAGAAAATCCAATATTTTCTTAGTTAAGTATGAATAGAAATAATCCTACATGATGCTGTAATGAACCCTAGAGTAATCCGTAGAGTTCCTCTATAATCGTCCAACATATAAAGTTATATAAGGCTTAACTTAGATAAAACGTTGAATATAGTGGGTCTGCCCTAGGTCCACAACCCAACGAGGAACAGGAGATGAGGCGGGCACCACCAATTCTAGGCCAATCAAGACTAAATTCTTATATGACTCAACATATACGCTCAGCGACTATAGTTGAAGTCTAACAATTTTAGAGGAAGTGTAGTTTTAATATCATAATAGCTTTGTATAGAGACCCGGCACTTTGTATTTGTACCCCTTTTTGTATAGAGACCCGGTACTTTGTATTTGTACCCATAGAGATAAAAGGTGATTTTAAATCGACATAAAACTCATTTAGGTTTTAAAAATAAAATCCCGTAAACTTATGGATTGTTCCCTATGTGAGCCGTTATAATCATACTATGACTATGTGAACCTGCCACGACGTTCTCAGTGTCGCAAAAAAATGAAATGACATTTGTCACCCGTAGACCTGCAGGTCCAACTGTAGCTAGCAGCAAGGTGTGGGGTGTCAATCCCAATATAGATCTATATACAAGTATCACGTTCTCCCTCAAGGAGATTCTGATTATAACTACCAGGAATTATATCCCGCACTCGGACGTACGGGGAGAGAGAGAGAGAGAAAAATAGAGAAACTCACAATATAGGATAACAAGTTTACGTGAAATGTGTGTGAATATAAATATTTCTTGTATGAATGTACCCTTCTTGTACGAGTGCGTAGAGTGATGTATCATAAACTATACCTATTATAGTTTATCTAAAATGTATGTACTATGTATGAACTCTTTTATGGAAAAGTATTAGTGTTGTGAATTTATTGACTATACTTTTTATAGTTTAATAGCACGTGTTCCAAAATGAATGAATAATATTTAATATGAATGTTTTAGTTTCAGTTCATAATGATAAACTAGCAAGGAAACACATTCAAATATTAGAACTTATGATTATACACTTTGCTCAACATAATACAAAGTGTTATGATATTTACATGCTGTTGGAAAAATTTAGCAATTCTGCCCTGTTTTGGAAAAATCATAGAAAAATCATACGAAGTCGAAAACTAGATCCGTAATTTCTGAGAGTTCACAAAATGTGTCTAGTTTGCTCATAATTTTTATCACAATTTATAATGACCTCTAACTTGGGTGAATAAGTCCATAATCACAGACTGGTCCGGATTGTTGTTTGAAATGATAGGCAGTTTTGTAAAAATCACCATAAATTGTAGAAAAATCGTATGGAGATGTGCAAGTAGCCATTTTAAAGCTAAAAACTTGAACTATTTGCACCTTGTACATTTTTGAAAACAAAAGTGTTTAAGATGCCCAAAACAGTTCGTGAATGGAGTTGAACTTTTCTGATGAAGGCTGTTAGAAAATTTTAGATATGTTCTTAGTGTTTTAACTTGTATTCCCCCCCTGAAAACTTGAGAAAACATGAAAATGTAGGGGTATGAACTCACCTTAAGTGATTCCAGTAGGTAAGTGTTGAAGAAGGAAAGTGTTCAACCCAAGAACACTTGAAGAATCACTTGAAGATTCGAAGATCTAACACAATTATGAGAGAGTTTGTCTAAGATATCCATGATTTGAGTGGAAATAAATTAGATAATCATAAAGAAAATGGATTATGCTTACCAAATGTGGAGGAAAAACTCAAGATCAGCCCTTGAATCTCGAATTTCTAGAGAGAGAAAGTGAGAGAGGAAAGAGTTTGATCTTCTTGTGAAATGAGAGCAAATGAGAGAAGTGAGGAGAGAGGATGAATAATCAGCCCTCAAAAACGTGGGGAGGAGGGATAATTGAGTGGAAAAGACATTGATGTGACCTAGGTAAGGTGGAGAGGTGTGGTTAGTCAAAGAGTGGGTGTGGGGTGGTTGCTTGTGACTTTGGATAAGGCAAAGTCAACACTCCACCTTTAATAATTCATCCATTTGATTTTTATTATTTAAATAATGATTTTCATCAAAATATGTTTAAATTATGAATATTTAGAGTTTATTATGTTAAAATATAATTTCTGGAGAAAATCCCGCTTTAAAATCACGAAAAACGGGCTTAAAATGTTAAAAATATCAAAAATGGGCTAAAAATGACACATATGCGAATTTCTGGCCGAGGCTCGGCCTCTTATGCTGAACCGAGAGAGAGAGAGGGAGGTGGAAACCGAGAAAAGAAGAAGAGAGAAGGAAGGAGCCGAGAGGGGAGAAGGGAGAGGGTAGGAACCGAGAGGTGGGAGGGGACAGAGAGGCGCGCGAGACAGAGAGTGAGAAGGAGAACAGAGAGGCGAAGCGGAGCAGAGAGTGGGACGCGGACAGGGAGTGGGACGCGAACAGAGAGCGAGTAGCGAACAGAGAGCGAGACAGCGAACAGAGAGCGAGACAGCGAACAGAGCGTGTAGCGAACAGAGCGTGTAGCGAACAGAGAGCGAGACAGCGAACAGAGCGTGGGACGGACCGAGAGGGACCGACCGCTCGGTTGTGAACAGTACTCTCGGTTCCGGTTCTTGCTTCTTGGGTTCGGTCTCGGTTCTCTTAGCCACCAGAGGCTCGGTTGGTGAACAGTAGCTTCGGTTCTCTTAGCCACCAGAGGCTCGGTTGGTCCTAAGAAGCCTCTCATTCCGGTTTCGGTTCCTAAAGCCTATTTTTTCTCGTTTTCGCCCCGTTTTAAGCCGTTTTTGAAACGGTTAAGGGCCGGAATGACTCGACTGATTCCAAAAAGTTACGGGAAACTTTTGAGAGAGATTTGGGAGAGATTTCTCACACTTGGAGAGATTTGGGAGAGATTTGACATTCTTGGAGAGATTTCTCATACAAAGAGATATTTGAGAGAGATTTCACATACTTAGAGGGATTTGGGAGAGATTTGACATTCTTGGAGAGATTTCTCATACAGAGAGATATTTGAGAGAGATTTTACATACTTAGAGGGATTTGGGAGAGATTTGACATTCTTGGAGAGATTTCTCATACAGAGAGATATTTGGGAGAGATTTCACATACGTGGAGAGATTTGGGAGAGATTTGACATTCTTGGAGAGATTTCTCATACAGAGAGATATTTGGGAGAGATTTCACATACGTGGAGAGATTTGGGAGAGATTTGACATTCTTGGAGAGATTTATCATACAAAGAGATATTTGAGAGAGGTTTCACATACTTAGAGGGATTTGGGAGAGATTTGACATTCTTGGAGAGATTTCTCATACAGAGAGATATTTGGGAGAGATTTCACACACTTGGAGCGATTAGGGAGAGATTTGACATAGTCAGAGATAGAGTGAAAACGATTGAGAGGGGATCCATGTGTGACAATTGTGAGTGTCCGGCATCGCAATGCATGGTTCGTAAACCCTGTTAAGCCTTGTTTAAGGATCTTACACACTCCCGATGAGTATGCATCATTGTTTTATCAGTTTGGCTCGCCACGTAGTACAGTTTTTAGGTTAAAGAGATCTAGTTGTACGTACTTTTCGATTCATGTTTTCTTATTAGAGTAGCGACTTGTTTAGTAAATACTGAGCGTAAGTCCAAGCACACACGGGTTAGTGGAGCTGACCGGTTTGACTTGTTGACTTTATTTGACTTTGAATTGACCAGAATATGACGGTTGTCACATCATCCCCCCGTTAAAGGGAATTTCGTCCCGAAATTTGCACTTCGAATGGGGATCCAGGAATTTAGAGGAAAGATGGGGATGACTTTTCGTAGTACAAGAATTTGATTATGGCGAGGAATAACTCGCCCGATGTCACATGATTACTACTATGCATGCTTTAATCGATGCTAGATTTATCATATAAAGAGTTTCGGGATTTAATAAAGAATTTCGGGATTTAAATGTCGATGTTAGAAACACGTACTGATATTTGCGGGCAGTTCCGGAGTGGTTTCTCCCTCGGTGATTGCAAACACCCTCCCACCACCACCAGCATCTCTTGTCCTTGGGCATTCCCTTTTAAAGTGTCCTGTTTCTCCACACTCGTAACAGGTTGGGCTTACTCTAGAGCCGGGTACCTGGTTGATAGGTCGTGCTGGTGCCTTACAGAAACGAGCAGTGTGCCCCTCTCTGTCGCAGTTTTTGCAATGCATCTTTCGGCAAGCCCCAGTGTGATGGAAGTTACACTTGTTGCATTTTGGAAGTGTTCCAGTGTATGGTTTCATGGGAGTTGGTGTGGTGAGGGTTGTGGCAGCATGAACAGCAAGGATCTGTTGCTTCCTAGCGAGGCCTTGGGTTGATTGGTCCTTCTTGTTGTCCCAAAACTTTCTTTCGTTGTTCCCTCCTCTTGCTTGGGTAAGGGTGGTTGTCATAGTGTCATGGTGGGCATGATGGTCAATGAGTTGTTGTGCTAACTCCTTGGCGCTGTAGAAGGTAGTTGGTCTTGAGGCGAGCACGCTATCTTGAATTTCGGGGGACAATCCCCAGAGGTAACGCTCCAACTTTTTGTCTTCCGGGGTGACCATAGCGGGACAAAGGAGTGCTAGATCACAAAATCGGTTGGTGTAAGTTGTAAGGTCGGAGCCTGCCATTCTGAGATTCCATAGTTCTTGCTCCAGCTTTTGCACTTCACCTCTTGGGCAATATTCCTTCAACATCATCTTCTTTAAGTCCTCCCAACTTAACGAGTTAGCCACTGCAAGCGTAAGCGACTTAACTTTGCCGTTCCACCAAGTGAGAGCTCTTCCGATGAAGGTGAATGTCGCGTACTTGACTTTTCTCGCTTCGGGGCAAGCACAAATCTCAAAGATTGCTTCGGTCCTCTCGAACCATTGAATTAATGCGAGGACACCCCCACTTCCATCGAAGGAATCGGGTTTGCCATTTGTGAAGTCCTTGTAAGTGCATTCCCTTGTGCGTCCTGCACTATTCCCGTGGTTAGGGTTTGTGGCTCCAGATCCAGCACCACCAGTGCTATTTGTGCCAATTTGTGACATTGCAGCTACCACGGCTGCTGTTACTGCAGCTTGGAACATTTCGGGATCAAACTGGGGAGGTGGCGTTGGAGGTGGTGGCGTTGTGCTGCCCGAAGGTCTGGGTCTTTTCCTTGGTGGCATCGTTCTGTCATGAGTTTGCAAAAAGGAAAACTGATCAGATGGTAAGTTCCTACTAGTAAAGACAAGTCAGTTGTTATAGAATTTGATTTTTCCTGCGTTATTCTTCGATTTAAGAATTCCTTATATATAATTCATAAAGGAAGTCCATATTAATGAACTTCACGAGTTAGTGGGTTTTGTGGTCTCTCTTAGATTTTTCGCGAGTGTGCTCAAGGCGATTGGTGCGGATCGTATGTATTCTTGTATTTGCATCAACCTCTGCGATACTATGGAGAGTTGTTCTACCCTGAATCTCGTTTCGGGCAACTCTATAGACTAGGATTGGAAAAAAAAATTATCTGCTGAGTTTCCTTCGTTTATGTTGTAGAAGCTTCGTTCTCTATTAAACGACATATGTTGGTCTTGTTCTTTGCTCCAGGTTTCCAAGCACTCTACCCAAGGAGGCGTCGGGCCTTGAAAGCCGGTCAAGGGTTGGGATTCGGAACAAGAGTCATCGGGGTTAAGTTCTCCACTTCAGGGTCGGGGTCAGAACCATCAGCATAGCCTTCAGCTTGGTGACCATCTACAGGGGTTGGGTAATCATTCTCTGGCTCCTCTCCGAGCCATTTGGTATTATCGTGGTTAGGGTAGTACGGGTCGTCGTGTGGATGGAAATCCAGCCATGATATCTTCGCGAGAAATGGGGATATAAGAAATAATTAAGCAAAAGTACTAATTGGCTAATTATACGATGATCTTTATCAGGTACTTCAACAAATTGTTTAGTGCATACTAATTATATGTATTCGGGACAGGATAGACCTTCGAATAAGCGACCCTAACTCTAAATCCCCAATCCAACGAGAACAGGAAGTAGAGCAAAGATCCACAGATTCTAAGTCTATGACGTCCTGGATACATAAAATTTTAATGTATCCACTAAGCAACTATTGACCTATTGATAAAGATCTATTTAGTTCTCGCAGATGTAATTTTAATAATGCCAAAATACCCCTATGGTATTCCATTGTGGTAGTGTTGGTAAGTTTTTAGACTTGTTGCCACGTCACAACCATTCTTGGGCATATGCTAATCACTCCTCGGACCAGCATAGTTGATCAGGCTATGCTATTCCCAAGACTGATCATACATCCCCATGCTTACCTGTGATATCCAACAATCATTACTTTTGTTTTGTCCTAAAATAATGCTGGCCTTAGTATGTATGCATGCATGTATACTTTTAACAAGAGTTATTTATTCTTAAAGGTATAGTGGTTTTGAAATCTTAAAATCAGAGACCTTAGTCCCAATGCATTTATAGTTTGTATATCTTATGTGGTTCGATATACTTAGTTCACTATAAACAATGCTCTGATACCAATCTGTCACACCCCCAAACCAAGGATGGCGGAAACGTCTGGGGGTGGAGGACTTCATGTACAGTATCACAACAACGTGTATAATAGTGCTCAAAGTAAAAACAACCACCATATATATAATTGCAAAAGTTACACCAAAGTATATGTTTACATGTTTCAAAAGCAATTACATTATGATGACAAAATAATTTGTTGACGGTTTAGCGTCCCATCCTCAAAGCGATGAAGTTTTCCTGTTTCACTGATTTCCTGAGAATACAAGTAGTTTTAAAGAGTGTCAACACAAAGGTTGGTGAGTTCATAAGAGTTTTGTTTGAAGTAGAAACCGTTTTTCCTTGTAAAATCGATTTAGTTTGATTTCCAGAAAATCCAATATTTTCTTAGTTAAGTATGAATAGAAATAATCCTACATGATGCTGTAATGAACCCTAGAGTAATCCGTAGAGTTCCTCTATAATCGTCCAACATATAAAGTTATATAAGGCTTAACTTAGATAAAACGTTGAATATAGTGGGTCTGCCCTAGGTCCACAACCCAACGAGGAACAGGAGATGAGGCGGGCACCACCAATTCTAGGCCAATCAAGACTAAATTCTTATATGACTCAACATATACGCTCAGCGACTATAGTTGAAGTCTAACAATTTTAGAGGAAGTGTAGTTTTAATATCATAATAGCTTTGTATAGAGACCCGACACTTTGTATTTGTACCCCTTTTTGTATAGAGACCCGGTACTTTGTATTTGTACCCATAGAGATAAAAGGTGATTTTAAATCGACATAAAACTCATTTAGGTTTTAAAAATAAAATCCCGTAAACTTATGGATTGTTCCCTATGTGAGCCGTTATAATCATACTATGACTATGTGAACCTGCCACGACGTTCTCAGTGTCGCAAAAAAATGAAATGACATTTGTCACCCGTAGACCTGCAGGTCCAACTGTAGCTAGCAGCAAGGTGTGGGGTGTCAATCCCAATATAGATCTATATACAAGTATCACGTTCTCCCTCAAGGAGATTCTGATTATAACTACCAGGAATTATATCCCGCACTCGGACGTACGGGGAGAGAGAGAGAGAGAGAAAAATAGAGAAACTCACAATATAGGATAACAAGTTTACGTGAAATGTGTGTGAATATAAATATTTCTTGTATGAATGTACCCTTCTTGTACGAGTGCGTAGAGTGATGTATCATAAACTATACCTATTATAGTTTATCTAAAATGTATCTAGTATGTATGAACTCTTTTATGGAAAAGTATTAGTGTTGTGAATTTATTGACTATACTTTTTATAGTTTAATAGCACGTGTTCCAAAATGAATGAATAATATTTAATATGAATATTTTAGTTTCAGTTCATAATGATAAACTAGCAAGGAAACACATTCAAATATTAGAACTTATGATTATACACTTTGCTCAACATAATACAAAGTGTTATGATATTTACATGCTGTTGGAAAAATTTAGCAATTCTGCCCTGTTTTGGAAAAATCATAGAAAAATCATACGAAGTCGAAAACTAGATCCGTAATTTCTGAGAGTTCACAAAATGTGTCTAGTTTGCTCATAATTTTTATCACAATTTATAATGACCTCTAACTTGGGTGAATAAGTCCATAATCACAGACTGGTCCGGATTGTTGTTTGAAATGATAGGCAGTTTTGTAAAAATCACCATAAATTGTAGAAAAATCGTATGGAGATGTGCAAGTAGCCATTTTAAAGCTAAAAACTTGAACTATTTGCACCTTGTATAGTTTTGAAAACAAAAGTGTTTAAGATGCCCAAAACAGTTCGTGAATGGAGTTGAACTTTTCTGATGAAGGCTGTTAGAAAAATTTAGATATGTTCTTAGTGTTTTAACTTGTATTCCCCCCCTGAAAACTTGAGAAAACATGAAAATGTAGGGGTATGAACTCACCTTAAGTGATTCCAGTAGGTAAGTGTTGAAGAAGGAAAGTGTTCAACCCAAGAACACTTGAAGAATCACTTGAAGATTCGAAGATCTAACACAATTATGAGAGAGTTTGTCTAAGATATCCATGATTTGAGTGGAAATAAATTAGATAATCATAAAGAGAATGGATTATGCTTACCAAATGTGGAGGAAAAACTCAAGATCAGCCCTTGAATCTCGAATTTCTAGAGAGAGAAAGTGAGAGAGGAAAGAGTTTGATCTTCTTGTGAAATGAGAGCAAATGAGAGAAGTGAGGAGAGAGGATGAATAATCAGCCCTCAAAAACGTGGGGAGGAGGGATAATTGAGTGGAAAAGACATTGATGTGACCTAGGTAAGGTGGAGAGGTGTGGTTAGTCAAAGAGTGGGTGTGGGGTGGTTGCTTGTGACTTTGGATAAGGCAAAGTCAACACTCCACCTTTAATAATTCATCCATTTGATTTTTATTATTTAAATAATGATTTTCATCAAAATATGTTTAAATTATGAATATTTAGAGTTTATTATGTTAAAATATAATTTCTGGAGAAAATCCCGCTTTAAAATCACGAAAAACGGGCTTAAAATGTTAAAAATATCAAAAATGGGCTAAAAATGACACATATGCGAATTTCTGGCCGAGGCTCGGCCTCTTATGCTGAACCGAGAGAGAGAGAGGGAGGTGGAAACCGAGAAAAGAAGAAGAGAGAAGGAAGGAGCCGAGAGGGGAGAAGGGAGAGGGTAGGAACCGAGAGGTGGGAGGGGACAGAGAGGCGCGCGAGACAGAGAGTGAGAAGGAGAACAGAGAGGCGAAGCGGAGCAGAGAGTGGGACGCGGACAGGGAGTGGGACGCGAACAGAGAGCGAGTAGCGAACAGAGAGCGAGACAGCGAACAGAGAGCGAGACAGCGAACAGAGCGTGTAGCGAACAGAGCGTGTAGCGAACAGAGAGCGAGACAGCGAACAGAGCGTGGGACGGACCGAGAGGGACCGACCGCTCGGTTGTGAACAGTACTCTCGGTTCCGGTTCTTGCTTCTTGGGTTCGGTCTCGGTTCTCTTAGCCACCAGAGGCTCGGTTGGTGAACAGTAGCTTCGGTTCTCTTAGCCACCAGAGGCTCGGTTGGTCCTAAGAAGCCTCTCATTCCGGTTTCGGTTCCTAAAGCCTATTTTTTCTCGTTTTCGCCCCGTTTTAAGCCGTTTTTGAAACGGTTAAGGGCCGGAATGACTCGACTGATTCCAAAAAGTTACGGGAAACTTTTGAGAGAGATTTGGGAGAGATTTCTCACACTTGGAGAGATTTGGGAGAGATTTGACATTCTTGGAGAGATTTCTCATACAAAGAGATATTTGAGAGAGATTTCACATACTTAGAGGGATTTGGGAGAGATTTGACATTCTTGGAGAGATTTCTCATACAGAGAGATATTTGAGAGAGATTTTACATACTTAGAGGGATTTGGGAGAGATTTGACATTCTTGGAGAGATTTCTCATACAGAGAGATATTTGGGAGAGATTTCACATACGTGGAGAGATTTGGGAGAGATTTGACATTCTTGGAGAGATTTCTCATACAGAGAGATATTTGGGAGAGATTTCACATACGTGGAGAGATTTGGGAGAGATTTGACATTCTTGGAGAGATTTATCATACAAAGAGATATTTGAGAGAGGTTTCACATACTTAGAGGGATTTGGGAGAGATTTGACATTCTTGGAGAGATTTCTCATACAGAGAGATATTTGGGAGAGATTTCACACACTTGGAGCGATTAGGGAGAGATTTGACATAGTCAGAGATAGAGTGAAAACGATTGAGAGGGGATCCATGTGTGACAATTGTGAGTGTCCGGCATCGCAATGCATGGTTCGTAAACCCTGTTAAGCCTTGTTTAAGGATCTTACACACTCCCGATGAGTATGCATCATTGTTTTATCAGTTTGGCTCGCCACGTAGTACAGTTTTTAGGTTAAAGAGATCTAGTTGTACGTACTTTTCGATTCATGTTTTCTTATTAGAGTAGCGACTTGTTTAGTAAATACTGAGCGTAAGTCCAAGCACACACGGGTTAGTGGAGCTGACCGGTTTGACTTGTTGACTTTATTTGACTTTGAATTGACCAGAATATGACGGTTGTCACATCATCCCCCCGTTAAAGGGAATTTCGTCCCGAAATTTGCACTTCGAATGGGGATCCAGGAATTTAGAGGAAAGATGGGGATGACTTTTCGTAGTACAAGAATTTGATTATGGCGAGGAATAACTCGCCCGATGTCACATGATTACTACTATGCATGCTTTAATCGATGCTAGATTTATCATATAAAGAGTTTCGGGATTTAATAAAGAATTTCGGGATTTAAATGTCGATGTTAGAAACACGTACTGATATTTGCGGGCAGTTCCGGAGTGGTTTCTCCCTCGGTGATTGCAAACACCCTCCCACCACCACCAGCATCTCTTGTCCTTGGGCATTCCCTTTTAAAGTGTCCTGTTTCTCCACACTCGTAACAGGTTGGGCTTACTCTAGAGCCGGGTACCTGGTTGATAGGTCGTGCTGGTGCCTTACAGAAACGAGCAGTGTGCCCCTCTCTGTCGCAGTTTTTGCAATGCATCTTTCGGCAAGCCCCAGTGTGATGGAAGTTACACTTGTTGCATTTTGGAAGTGTTCCAGTGTATGGTTTCATGGGAGTTGGTGTGGTGAGGGTTGTGGCAGCATGAACAGCAAGGATCTGTTGCTTCCTAGCGAGGCCTTGGGTTGATTGGTCCTTCTTGTTGTCCCAAAACTTTCTTTCGTTGTTCCCTCCTCTTGCTTGGGTAAGGGTGGTTGTCATAGTGTCATGGTGGGCATGATGGTCAATGAGTTGTTGTGCTAACTCCTTGGCGCTGTAGAAGGTAGTTGGTCTTGAGGCGAGCACGCTATCTTGAATTTCGGGGGACAATCCCCAGAGGTAACGCTCCAACTTTTTGTCTTCCGGGGTGACCATAGCGGGACAAAGGAGTGCTAGATCACAAAATCGGTTGGTGTAAGTTGTAAGGTCGGAGCCTGCCATTCTGAGATTCCATAGTTCTTGCTCCAGCTTTTGCACTTCACCTCTTGGGCAATATTCCTTCAACATCATCTTCTTTAAGTCCTCCCAACTTAACGAGTTAGCCACTGCAAGCGTAAGCGACTTAACTTTGCCGTTCCACCAAGTGAGAGCTCTTCCGATGAAGGTGAATGTCGCGTACTTGACTTTGCTCGCTTCGGGGCAAGCACAAATCTCAAAGATTGCTTCGGTCCTCTCGAACCATTGAATTAATGCGAGGACACCCCCACTTCCATCGAAGGAATCGGGTTTGCCATTTGTGAAGTCCTTGTAAGTGCATTCCCTTGTGCGTCCTGCACTATTCCCGTGGTTAGGGTTTGTGGCTCCAGATCCAGCACCACCAGTGCTATTTGTGCCAATTTGTGACATTGCAGCTACCACGGCTGCTGTTACTGTAGCTTGGAACATTTCGGGATCAAACTGGGGAGGTGGCGTTGGAGGTGGTGGCGTTGTGCTGCCCGAAGGTCTGGGTCTTTTCCTTGGTGGCATCGTTCTGTCATGAGTTTGCAAAAAGGAAAACTGATCAGATGGTAAGTTCCTACTAGTAAAGACAAGTCAGTTGTTATAGAATTTGATTTTTCCTGCGTTATTCTTCGATTTAAGAATTCCTTATATATAATTCATAAAGGAAGTCCATATTAATGAACTTCACGAGTTAGTGGGTTTTGTGGTCTCTCTTAGATTTTTCGCGAGTGTGCTCAAGGCGATTGGTGCGGATCGTATGTATTCTTGTATTTGCATCAACCTCTGCGATACTATGGAGAGTTGTTCTACCCTGAATCTCGTTTCGGGCAACTCTATAGACTAGGATTGGAAAAAAAAAATTATCTGCTGAGTTTCCTTCGTTTATGTTGTAGAAGCTTCGTTCTCTATTAAACGACATATGTTGGTCTTGTTCTTTGCTCCAGGTTTCCAAGCACTCTACCCAAGGAGGCGTCGGGCCTTGAAAGCCGGTCAAGGGTTGGGATTCGGAACAAGAGTCATCGGGGTTAAGTTCTCCACTTCAGGGTCGGGGTCAGAACCATCAGCATAGCCTTCAGCTTGGTGACCATCTACAGGGGTTGGGTAATCATTCTCTGGCTCCTCTCCGAGCCATTTGGTATTATCGTGGTTAGGGTAGTACGGGTCGTCGTGTGGATGGAAATCCAGCCATGATATCTTCGCGAGAAATGGGGATATAAGAAATAATTAAGCAAAAGTACTAATTGGCTAATTATACGATGATCTTTATCAGGTACTTCAACAAATTGTTTAGTGCATACTAATTATATGTATTCGGGACAGGATAGACCTTCGAATAAGCGACCCTAACTCTAAATCCCCAATCCAACGAGAACAGGAAGTAGAGCAAAGATCCACAGATTCTAAGTCTATGACGTCCTGGATACATAAAATTTTAATGTATCCACTAAGCAACTATTGACCTATTGATAAAGATCTATTTAGTTCTCGCAGATGTAATTTTAATAATGCCAAAATACCCCTATGGTATTCCATTGTGGTAGTGTTGGTAAGTTTTTAGACTTGTTGCCACGTCACAACCATTCTTGGGCATATGCTAATCACTCCTCGGACCAGCATAGTTGATCAGGCTATGCTATTCCCAAGACTGATCATACATCCCCATGCTTACCTGTGATATCCAACAATCATTACTTTTGTTTTGTCCTAAAATAATGCTGGCCTTAGTATGTATGCATGCATGTATACTTTTAACAAGAGTTATTTATTCTTAAAGGTATAGTGGTTTTGAAATCTTAAAATCAGAGACCTTAGTCCCAATGCATTTATAGTTTGTATATCTTATGTGGTTCGATATACTTAGTTCACTATAAACAATGCTCTGATACCAATCTGTCACACCCCCAAACCAAGGATGGCGGAAACGTCTGGGGGTGGAGGACTTCATGTACAGTATCACAACAACGTGTATAATAGTGCTCAAAGTAAAAACAACCACCATATATATAATTGCAAAAGTTACACCAAAGTATATGTTTACATGTTTCAAAAGCAATTACATTATGATGACAAAATAATTTGTTGACGGTTTAGCGTCCCATCCTCAAAGCGATGAAGTTTTCCTGTTTCACTGATTTCCTGAGAATACAAGTAGTTTTAAAGAGTGTCAACACAAAGGTTGGTGAGTTCATAAGAGTTTTGTTTGAAGTAGAAACCGTTTTTCCTTGTAAAATCGATTTAGTTTGATTTCCAGAAAATCCAATATTTTCTTAGTTAAGTATGAATAGAAATAATCCTACATGATGCTGTAATGAACCCTAGAGTAATCCGTAGAGTTCCTCTATAATCGTCCAACATATAAAGTTATATAAGGCTTAACTTAGATAAAACGTTGAATATAGTGGGTCTGCCCTAGGTCCACAACCCAACGAGGAACAGGAGATGAGGCGGGCACCACCAATTCTAGGCCAATCAAGACTAAATTCTTATATGACTCAACATATACGCTCAGCGACTATAGTTGAAGTCTAACAATTTTAGAGGAAGTGTAGTTTTAATATCATAATAGCTTTGTATAGAGACCCGGCACTTTGTATTTGTACCCCTTTTTGTATAGAGACCCGGTACTTTGTATTTGTACCCATAGAGATAAAAGGTGATTTTAAATCGACATAAAACTCATTTAGGTTTTAAAAATAAAATCCCGTAAACTTATGGATTGTTCCCTATGTGAGCCGTTATAATCATACTATGACTATGTGAACCTGCCACGACGTTCTCAGTGTCGCAAAAAAATGAAATGACATTTGTCACCCGTAGACCTGCAGGTCCAACTGTAGCTAGCAGCAAGGTGTGGGGTGTCAATCCCAATATAGATCTATATACAAGTATCACGTTCTCCCTCAAGGAGATTCTGATTATAACTACCAGGAATTATATCCCGCACTCGGACGTACGGGGAGAGAGAGAGAGAGAAAAATAGAGAAACTCACAATATAGGATAACAAGTTTACGTGAAATGTGTGTGAATATAAATATTTCTTGTATGAATGTACCCTTCTTGTACGAGTGCGTAGAGTGATGTATCATAAACTATACCTATTATAGTTTATCTAAAATGTATGTACTATGTATGAACTCTTTTATGGAAAAGTATTAGTGTTGTGAATTTATTGACTATACTTTTTATAGTTTAATAGCACGTGTTCCAAAATGAATGAATAATATTTAATATGAATGTTTTAGTTTCAGTTCATAATGATAAACTAGCAAGGAAACACATTCAAATATTAGAACTTATGATTATACACTTTGCTCAACATAATACAAAGTGTTATGATATTTACATGCTGTTGGAAAAATTTAGCAATTCTGCCCTGTTTTGGAAAAATCATAGAAAAATCATACGAAGTCGAAAACTAGATCCGTAATTTCTGAGAGTTCACAAAATGTGTCTAGTTTGCTCATAATTTTTATCACAATTTATAATGACCTCTAACTTGGGTGAATAAGTCCATAATCACAGACTGGTCCGGATTGTTGTTTGAAATGATAGGCAGTTTTGTAAAAATCACCATAAATTGTAGAAAAATCGTATGGAGATGTGCAAGTAGCCATTTTAAAGCTAAAAACTTGAACTATTTGCACCTTGTACATTTTTGAAAACAAAAGTGTTTAAGATGCCCAAAACAGTTCGTGAATGGAGTTGAACTTTTCTGATGAAGGCTGTTAGAAAATTTTAGATATGTTCTTAGTGTTTTAACTTGTATTCCCCCCCTGAAAACTTGAGAAAACATGAAAATGTAGGGGTATGAACTCACCTTAAGTGATTCCAGTAGGTAAGTGTTGAAGAAGGAAAGTGTTCAACCCAAGAACACTTGAAGAATCACTTGAAGATTCGAAGATCTAACACAATTATGAGAGAGTTTGTCTAAGATATCCATGATTTGAGTGGAAATAAATGAGATAATCATAAAGAGAATGGATTATGCTTACCAAATGTGGAGGAAAAACTCAAGATCAGCCCTTGAATCTCGAATTTCTAGAGAGAGAAAGTGAGAGAGGAAAGAGTTTGATCTTCTTGTGAAATGAGAGCAAATGAGAGAAGTGAGGAGAGAGGATGAATAATCAGCCCTCAAAAACGTGGGGAGGAGGGATAATTGAGTGGAAAAGACATTGATGTGACCTAGGTAAGGTGGAGAGGTGTGGTTAGTCAAAGAGTGGGTGTGGGGTGGTTGCTTGTGACTTTGGATAAGGCAAAGTCAACACTCCACCTTTAATAATTCATCTATTTGATTTTTATTATTTAAATAATGATTTTCATCAAAATATGTTTAAATTATGAATATTTAGAGTTTATTATGTTAAAATATAATTTCTGGAGAAAATCCCGCTTTAAAATCACGAAAAACGGGCTTAAAATGTTAAAAATATCAAAAATGGGCTAAAAATGACACATATGCGAATTTCTGGCCGAGGCTCGGCCTCTTATGCTGAACCGAGAGAGAGAGGGAGGCGGAAACCGAGAGAAGAAGAAGAGAGAAGGAAGGAGCCGAGAGGGGAGAAGGGAGAGGGTAGGAACCGAGAGGTGGGAGGGGACAGAGAGGCGCGCGAGACAGAGAGTGAGAAGGAGAACAGAGAGGCGAAGCGGAGCAGAGAGTGGGACGCGGACAGGGAGTGGGACGCGAACAGAGAGCGAGTAGCGAACAGAGAGCGAGACAGCGAACAGAGAGCGAGACAGCGAACAGAGCGTGTAGCGAACAGAGCGTGTAGCGAACAGAGAGCGAGACAGCGAACAGAGCGTGGGACGGACCGAGAGGGACCGACCGCTCGGTTGTGAACAGTACTCTCGGTTCCGGTTCTTGCTTCTTGGGTTCGGTCTCGGTTCTCTTAGCCACCAGAGGCTCGGTTGGTGAACAGTAGCTTCGGTTCTCTTAGCCACCAGAGGCTCGGTTGGTCCTAAGAAGCCTCTCATTCCGGTTTCGGTTCCTAAAGCCTATTTTTTCTCGTTTTCGCCCCGTTTTAAGCCGTTTTTGAAACGGTTAAGGGCCGGAATGACCCGACTGATTCCAAAAAGTTACGGGAAACTTTTGAGAGAGATTTGGGAGAGATTTCTCACACTTGGAGAGATTTGGGAGAGATTTGACATTCTTGGAGAGATTTCTCATACAAAGAGATATTTGAGAGAGATTTCACATACTTAGAGGGATTTGGGAGAGATTTCTCATACAGAGAGATATTTGAGAGAGATTTTACATACTTAGAGGGATTTGGGAGAGATTTGACATTCTTGGAGAGATTTCTCATACAGAGAGATATTTGGGAGAGATTTCACATACGTGGAGAGATTTGGGAGAGATTTGACATTCTTGGAGAGATTTCTCATACAGAGAGATATTTGGGAGAGATTTCACATACGTGGAGAGATTTGGGAGAGATTTGACATTCTTGGAGAGATTTATCATACAAAGAGATATTTGAGAGAGGTTTCACATACTTAGAGGGATTTGGGAGAGATTTGACATTCTTGGAGAGATTTCTCATACAGAGAGATATTTGGGAGAGATTTCACACACTTGGAGCGATTAGGGAGAGATTTGACATAGTCAGAGATAGAGTGAAAACGATTGAGAGGGGATCCATGTGTGACAATTGTGAGTGTCCGGCATCGCAATGCATGGTTCGTAAACCCTGTTAAGCCTTGTTTAAGGATCTTACACACTCCCGATGAGTATGCATCATTGTTTTATCAGTTTGGCTCGCCACGTAGTACAGTTTTTAGGTTAAAGAGATCTAGTTGTACGTACTTTTCGATTCATGTTTTCTTATTAGAGTAGCGACTTGTTTAGTAAATACTGAGCGTAAGTCCAAGCACACACGGGTTAGTGGAGCTGACCGGTTTGACTTGTTGACTTTATTTGACTTTGAATTGACCAGAATATGACGGTTGTCACACATTACAAGAGGATCATTGCATATAAGTTTAGAATCTAACAGATTTTACCAAATGGCCAGAATTTGGTATTCTTACATTTAAGATTAGGATATTGAATTGTGAAATAAGCATCATTGAAATGTTGTCAACTGATCTATTTCACAAAGAAAGGACCATAGGTAAACATAGTGTGCATGCTTGGAGCATGGGATAACTATTGTTTTAATTCAAGTATCAAGTTGATTAATCGAAGCATTATTCAATGAATAATGTGTAATCAATATGGTGATTAAATAAAAGGTGTTTTATTTATATTCATAAGTTCTGAGACCATATTGGATTCGATTATTCTTGTGTTTCACTTTCCATGTTTTTACTTCCCGAATAACTAGGTTATGCAAACTATCCACAGTCGATCATACTTTGGAAGTAGGTATTAAGGCAAGACTGTCATGAATCTGACTATAGATTGTCTAGGTGTATCATACATTGTTAGAACAAAGTTCTATTAGGATCGTATGATTCTAAGCAAGATATAAAATAAGAACACAAGTGTTGCGCCGAATGTATCGAATGATTAATGCAAATAACACCTCAGAATAGCTCGATAAAGAACTTCAATCTGTAGAGGCGTTTAGGGTTACAAAAATCAATGTAATGAAAAACTTATCAATATACGCATACATGCATTTATATATATATATATATATATATATATATATATATATACTATAACCCATGCAATCAATCTAGATAACTACGTAACTAATCTAGATAGACACGGATGGATAGGCCCAATCCGGATTACAAAACTCTTAGCCCAAGAAGCAACAAAAATTTACTCTACAGTCTCCCCCTTTGCGTCTTTGGAGCAGAAACTTCATTCCCTCTTGACAACAGAAGGTTTCTTCACGGTTTTAAACACCTTCGATATAATGGCTAGAATATGACGTCGAAATGTAATATACCACCGAAGCATGTTTGTGAAGTTCTTCTTGTCAGCTACTGAGTTTTGCTTGCATCGATGAATGATATTTATGATATGCTCCAAGCAATCTGTTGAAAACAGATGCTTATTGACTCTTAATGTGTTCAAGAATCGACTCATACTCCCTGGGATTAAAGAGCAGAATGTTGTATAGCAGAATCAAATCGTGTAGATTAAGGTTGGGAAGATCTGCCAGAGAGATAAAAGACTCCATGTTTGTTGAACCATAGTTGATCTTGAAATTGAAATTGATAAATCTCCCTGCAGATAAAGGTTTCAGTACCTTGACTTTAGTAATTTTCTGTGCGCTCCATGTCAAGTACTGTGGTTGACCATTCTTCAAATAAAAATCTATCAGCTCTCTGTCAACCTTAGAATGTGGATATCGGACCTCAGCAGTTGCCTCAAAGAAATGGAAAGTGAATGCTTTTCTGGTTATTGTCATGTCAAACTGCGAGTCTCTAGAGCTTTCACAGTCAAACGAAGCAACTGGTTCCAACCAATAGACAGATGGAAACTCAATCGCCTGAGTGATAAGTGTATCTCTGTCCCATTCTGGAAAAAGAGCCTTCTTGCACTGCAAGGCCTCTTCGACTTCCTTATTCTTCTTTTCTCTTTCTTCAGCCTCTCTGGCCACTTTCATGGTTTCATCCAACTCCCTGTCTCTCTTCTTCCTCTTGAGGGCATCTGCAATAGTCTCTTCTTCCGTATCACTATCAGTTGGAATATGAACCTCTTTCTGTTTTAGCTTTGGTTCTATTTTGACCTGTTGTACACCTTGTTTTGGAGGTATGAACCCCTCTGAAACACCCTTCATATCGCTAAGTATGGAAATGGCAGGTGGGAGTTTGGATTGAAGATGTTTTCGAATATTCATGGTTAGGATAGGATCATGAGCTTCCAGCAAGTTGGTCAGCATATCCTTAACATCTCCCGCACAACTTTTGTACACCGTCCTTTGATTTTTTAACAGAGAGATTTCCTTCTCTGCCTGGGTGAGCTGCACCTTCTGTATGTCAATAGTGGCTTGGTTTTTGACTAGATCCTCCTTCAGGGCACTCTCAGTTGCTAGATTTGCAGTGAGAGCATCAAACTGAGAGTCCACAGAGTGCAAAAAGGAGGTGGTGTCTGTTTGAAGCTCAGTACGAACATCTTGAAATTTTTCAGTTTCTTCACGAAGAGACTTGGAGAAGGAATCCACCAAAGCTTGATATATTGTTGCATTGGTGTCAGCATGAGATTTAAAATAATCAAGGAAAATCTGAGTTGTATGAACAACCTCAGAAACTTCCTTGGTGGCCTTCTGACAAGTAGAAGCAGACTCATCCACAACCGTTGTAGATTTATCAATAGCATCCGTGTACTGTTGAAGAGCCGTCTCCAAAAAAGCTTTAATAACCACTCCTCCATAAGCTTTGCTATCAGCAAGCAATTCATCCAGCTTTTCATAAATTTCTTGGATCTGCTGACTTGTGACAGAAGCATCAGTTGTATCTTCAGATGGAAATCGATAAGGACTATAGTAGGTTGAATCAAAATCCTGATCATCTCCCCCAAGAGTGGTTGCAGAATCGGAGGATTTGGTTGGTGAAGGTGGTAAGTTGATGACAGGAGGTTCAGTCACAGTAGGAGCCCCTGTATCAGATACATTGACTTCTACTGTGGGTTTGGGAATGGTAGTTGTGGTAGATTCGGTTACAAGTGGAGTGGAGAATGGTATGGTTGAGATAGGAACAGAAGCACTTGGTGATGAAGGTGGCATAAAGGTTGTTGGAATAATAACTGGTGGAGTATCAGTAGGAGCAGAGAGGTCAACTTTCTGTTGTGGTGATGGAGGAGGAGTTGGAAGTGTTGTTTGTTGTGGAGATTCTGGTAGAGTTGGGGAGCGTGGAGGAGCGAGATCTCCGGGCGAGTCATGATGTACTTCCTCTTCCTCAGGTTTTTTGAGCATCAGGTTCTGTTCTTGGAGAAGCACGTTGTCTTGGCCTGCGAGCCATCTTCTTTATCTTCTTCTTTTTCGGTTTAGAAGAGTCCCCTTCATCGGATTTTCACTTAGAGGACTTGGCCTTTGGTTCCTCAGGTTCCTCTTTCTTTGTAGGTTTCTTGCCTCGGTTGATTGGTTTCTCCAATGCATCTAGGGCAGCTTGCTGCTCTGGAGTTAGAACCCTCGGCCCAAGAGGAGGTAGTTTTCTATAATCAGCCTGGACATTGCTCTGTGCTGAAACGCAGCTATACATAGATTCATGAATCATTCCATAGTGAAGAAACTTACTTGGATCTGAAATAATAATTTTTTTTCGTATGGAAGGTTGTGATTGTAGCAAGAAGATCATCCTTCATGATTGGTATCTCCAATGAATCAATAGCCTTCTTGGTAATCAAAGTCGAAAAACGGCCACAAGAGATTTCTGAATGGCGTGTCGAAGTATTTAGACTCTGCACCACTTGAGACCAAATGATGGAGTCGTAGTCGAGATTGATTCGATTGTAGAGCCCATAAAGAAGAGTAAGAAACCCCTTGCTGGTGGTATCGGAACCACCACTTCTTTCCGCCAAACCCTTAATTAACAGGAACCATTCCATTGGGATGGTAAATAGGATTTCTTCACCTTTTCTATCGTGGTAAGCACATCCGTGTACCCCATTTCATACATCATGGAGAACAGTTGAGACGTCGTGATGAAATCTGATGAGATAATAGAGGAATCGACTGCAAGGCCCAGGAGTGAACAAAACTTTACTTTTGAAATTGAAGATTGCTTGTTGTGGATGGTGAAGTAGATGCGATCCTTGTTCTTGTCATATGTCGCTGAAGAATAAACTTGTGATAAGAGCGACATTGGAACGGCTTCAACCTGTGTTAGGGCTAAAACCAGGGGGGATATTTCAAGCATTCCACAACCTGTAACATGTATGGATCATATACGAATGGAGTAAGTTCAATGATCATGTTTTGGTTTGGTTTTATGGTGAGCAAAGAAGATGATGCGGTGTGATCTTGTGCAGATGAAGAAGTCGCCATTGATGAATGAAGAAGAAGATGAACAGTGTTTACTTGTTATTTACGTTGAGAGAATTGAGACTGGTAAATGACAAATAACCCATTCAACCCTTTATATACCGTTTCCTGGAGAGAGAAAATCGTGATGATGAGGTTACTAAAACGTCGCCTGAAAAAGCGTGATGTGTGACAGTATGGTTACTCCCAGGACTACGTCAGCGCGCATGGGTTTAGAAACGAATCAAATTCACGCGCCTAAATCTTATCTTTAATCGACGTTTGAAATTTCATATATCTCCTTTTTAGTTACGATGGATAACCAAAACTCATACCAAACAGTACCTAGAATGTTGGAAAATAAAATTTTCGTGCATAAGTGTGACAAAGAGAAAGAAATAAATCAAATGTGTATAGGATGTGAGTGATGTCTGTGAGACATAAAGCAGAGGATTCTGGGCAAGAATCACTTCCTTCAAAGTCAAGATATACTTGAAGTGCTTGTGTGGTTTCCCGAAAAATACGATCAACTGTTTGTTAAGAAGCATTGAAACGATTCTTTTAATAATAGGTTTAGGGTAGCTTGTGTTCAATCAAACTTCGAGTTTTAACATAAAACCGATCATTGGAAGAAGTACCTGTGAGACCGATGTGGTCTATTGAACAGGTAGGTTGGATATTTTATTTTAGTGACTATATTGGAATCGGAAATCTCAAAAAAATAAATAAATAAATAATAAATAACTGGATCTTTTTGGGAAGAAATACCTTGGTTGTAGACAATTTCATAAAGATCTCTCAAAAATAAAAAGAGATTTCCTTTGGTAACTAGTAAAATCTTGAATGTATAATTCATCGTCAATTCATTTTTGGTGTTGGATTTTGGGTTTCACTCAGCACATGGTATATGTATCTAAGATCATAAACACAAATGTTGTGTAACCATAAACCTCAGTGGTAAAGACCGAGAGTCTCCAGGGTTACGTTGGTGAACCGAAAGTAGATGGAAAATGTAAAGAGGTGGCTTAAGGACCGAATGTACCTTCTACTAGATAATCCTGATAGAGCAGAGAAACTCTTAACGCATATGAGAAGAGTAAGGTAGCTCTAGACCGAGTAGCATAAATTAGCCTGATTTGGAAGAAACGATAGGTATAGATCGAATCATTAAGACCTACTCAAGATCATAGAGGCTTAAGACGTCATGCAGCAGCATGCTTCTAGGGACCCTTAACTAGTTCATGTTGAAATTAAATCATACCTGCCTTAGATCCACAATCAGTTGTTCTTGTTACCCATTTAGCCTAAGAAAACATAAAGAGAAACACCAAACAAACAATCGAGATAGATAAAGTAATACTAAAACAAAAATATAAAATGTTTTTGGATTTTTGAAATTTTCTGAAAAAGAATAAAAACAGAAAGATAAAATATTTTTGGATTTTTGAAATTTTCTGAAAAGAATAAAAACAGAAAGATAAAATATTTTTGAATTTTTGAAATTTTCTGAAAAAGAATACAAACAGAAAGATAAAATATTTAAAGTTCAAAGCAAACAAAAGATATGCACAAAATATACAACCGAAACCTTATCTGAGAGAAGCGAAATAGATCGACCATTCGGTTCATTTTTGTTCCAGAAAATCACAGAGCATAGATAGACAGAGCGGTCTGTCTATTTCTGTTCCCTAAAATTCAAGAGCCGAAATAGACCGAGCGGTTTGTCCATTTCGGTTGTCTAATTTTTAATGAGAGAATTGAAGATTTGGTACCGACTATCCTTCCATCATGCCCAAGACTTGTAAGATTTTGTTAAAGGTTGCTTCGGGTAAGGCTTTAGTAAATATGTCAGCCAGTTGATCAGCAGATCGAGCAAAGTAAACTTCCACGTTTCCGTCTTCTACATGATCCTTGATGAAATGATACCTAAGTGCAATGTGCTTAGTTTTTTAGTGTTGCACTGGATTATGACAAATCCTTATTGCACTTTCAGAGTCTCAGTAGAGAGGAATCTTTTTCATACTTATTCCATAGTCCCATAATTGACTTTGAATCCAAACCACTTGTGAGGTACATGATGCAGTAGCGATGTATTCAGCTTCGGCTTTGGACAATGAAACACAGGTTTGTTTCTTGCATTGCCAACTCACAAGTTTTCCATCAAGAAATTGGCATCCACCTGTAGTACTTTTTCTGTCCAGTCCACATCCTCCTAAATCAGCATCAGAAAAGGCTTGAATGAAGAATCCTGATTTAGCAGGGTACCAGAGACCGAGAGATGACGTTTTCTTCAGATATCGAAAAATATTCTTCACAGCAAGCATATGAGGTTCTCTTGGATTGGCTTGAAACCTGGCACAGTAACAAACAGAAAACATAATATCTGGTCTACTAGCTGTCAGATACATAAGAGACCCTATCATTTGTCGATAAAGTGTTATGTCCACAGCAGGTTTCTCCAGAGATGGGGTTAGTTTAGTGCCGAATGCCATAGGAACCTTCACTTTTGAAACACCCTTCATTCCAAACTTCGTTAGTAAGTTCTTGGTGTATGCCTCCTGGTTTATAAAAATACCTTCTGGTCCCTGTCTAATATTTAAACCAAGGAAAAAGTTAATTGGACCCATTGCGCTCATTTCAAATTTAGTCTCCATCAACTTCCTGAATTCAGCTGTTAAGCTAGGATTCGTGGAGCCGAAGATGATATCATCAACATAAATCTAAATAATCATCAAATGTTCGCGTTCCTTCTTACGAAAGAAGGTTGGGTCAACCGAACCTTGTTTAAATTTTGACATTTTTAAGAAGCGAGTTAGTGTTTCATACCAGGCTCTCGGTGCTTGTTTTAGCCCATAGACAGATTTATCCAGCACATAGAAGTGATCGGGGTGTCTTTCATTCACAAAACCAGGCGGTTGTTCAACATAGACGGTTTCTTCTAATTCTCCATTCAAGAAAGCGCATTTGACATCCATTTGGAAGACTTCGAAGTTCTTGTGAGCAGCATATGCAAGAAAGATTATAACAGATTCCAACCTTGCTACTGGAGTAAAGGTTTCTTCATAATCTATCCCTTCTTCTTGACAATAACCTTTTACTACCAACCGAGCCTTGTTACGAATGACATTCCCCTCCTTGTTCAGCTTATTTCTAAACACCCATTTTAGGCCGACAACAGAGGCATCTTTCAGTGTGGGAATCAACCTCCAAACTCTGTTGCGTTCAAACTCATTGAGCTCATCCTACATTACTTGAACCCAATCAGAATGATCAAGTGCAGAATTTACAGTTTTCGGCTCTATCTTGGAGATAAACGAATTAAACATACAAAATTCCATTTTAGAGAATAATGCAGTTTTTTTCGCCTTCAGTTGAGACCGAGTAAGAACATTTTCGGAAGTTTCAGCAATAATTTGCTCTTTGGGATGGTCCTTTGTCCATTTTACTAATGGAGGATAGCTTGGATCATATTCTGGATGTAATTCAGCTTCTACTTCTATTTCAACATCTGACGGATCACCTTCGCCATCGTCAGTAGAACTATCACTTACTTTTTCCTTCTCCTCCTGGACTGGCGAAGTGAAGTCTCTGTCATCATCAAAGTTTATATTGCTTGTTGAAGTGGGTGTCTCCCCCTCGATTGGATTTTCACTTGTGAGTTTTGGATCAGTTGTATCTTTATCATCGATACTTTTAGATGTTGGGGATGAACTTGGATTCTCCCCCTCAACAGAAACTTCAGTTGTCTTTTGAGTGGTTGAGATCTCCCCCTGGAACGTTGAGGCTTTACTTGGAGAGCCTTTGGATGACTTAGGACTTGGTGGTTCGCTTTCCATCTCTTTAGTCGCTTCATCTATGACCTTCTTTAGATTATCTACTTTGTTGTCTGCTGTTGTTGCCTCCGAGTGAATTGCTTTTTCTGGTTCATCGAACAGTCGAATGTATTCCTCAAATAGGTTGGATATTGGAACCGAGATTGTAACGCCCGCAGATCCGAGCTAGTCAATTTAGAGACAATAAGTGTCGAAAACGACTTTTAGACGAAAGATTATTCAGAATAAATAATCTTAACCAAGTTGTAGAATATGTTACAAGGTTTCCGTACATATAAAGAACGCCGAAATCCGAGTTATAACGAAGAAGTTATGACCCGTTGAAGTTTCGCGACGGAACCGGCACGATACCGAGAAGCGTAAATAGTGAATTTATGATAGAGCGGGATTTAGCCTTGGCAATCTAAACAAAAGTGGTAGAATATGTTAAACTAAGAACATCGATAAAAAGAACGCCCAAATCTGACTTCGTATGAAGAAGTTATGATTTTTCGAAGTTTCAGATTAGCAGTGTACAACCCGAAATTCGAATATTAGATCGAGTGATTTTTAGCTGACACAACCTAAACGAGAATCGAAGATCTCATTAAGAGTAGTGTAACGAGAAAAAGATGGGCGAAAATGGACGTCGGATGAAGAAGTTATGAGGATTTAACGGACCAATCCTGTCTCGGTCTGTTAATAATGTAAAATTTCAAATCGAGTCAAAATTAGCCGACAAAGTCTAAATGAAAGTTGTATAGTATGTTCCCATCCTCGCGTGAATATAAAGAACGTCAAAAACGGAGCTCGTATGCGAAAGTTATGATTTTTAGAAGTCGGAAAGTAAATTTGCGAGACCTGTTGCGAGATTGATGATGTGGCCGCATCTGGGCCGTTGCTTGTCGACCAAGGCTTCGCTTCAGATTGTGACACACCACCCTTGCAGTACGCCCGCGTCCAAAGATGTTACACCCCGCGTAGGTCTGATCTGATCCTTCCGATGGAGTGCAAGACAGCTGGGTCCGAGCTGGTGGTCTTATCCGAGCAGTACGCCCAGCGTACCCTCGGTACGCCCAACGTAATGACCGGAGCCTGGCACTATAAATAGAGGTGCGAAGTGCTCCGGATTTCACACACATTTCTCATATCTTTCTCTCACTAGTTTCTCTCTCTAGCTCATCTAAACCCCCCTAAGCCCTAGTTAAACCCCTAGCACCCTAAGGAAGCCCCGAGGCTCCCGGAATCCCGAGAAAAAGGAGTCTTTTGGTTTCGAAACGCTGCTCCAAATAAAGTTCCGGTTTTTGATAAAAGTCGTTGTAAGTGAGCTACGCTTATGCAACTTTTAATATAGCTTTCGAATAATTATAGGAATGTTATTAGGTCCTTAAAATAATTATTTGGGCTATTATTATGAGTTATATTGAGTGTTATTAACGCTTATATAATAATAATAATAGTCAGACTAATTAATTTGTCGTAGTTATCGTTAGACTAAACCCTAGCGGTATTGGTACTAGGTTTTATCGAAGGAAATTGTTTTGAGAGTATCGAAGCACTGTTCGAGTGCTGAGTCACCACCTTTCAGGTGAATGCATAGTTCCCTTTCATCTTACACATAGATATGAAGTATCTTACATAAATTACGTGCAATGTGAGCATATTGTCTGAATACTTGTTGTCTATGTTGGATGAACGATTTTATACATGTTTTAAATTATTTAAACTGTATATGTATTTTATATCTACAATAATGTTGGGGTAAAACATGGGTAAATGTAATAGATGGAGTATGAGTTGGATGATGAGTTGAGAAGTGAAATAGACCGTGAGGTGAGGATGAGAGGTGGACGGTGTGAGAAGCCTTTCTCCCAAATGATGGCCCCGTCATTCAGTAGAGTATGGATGACAACCACGGACTATTCTAGATAGTCCAGTGGAACACTAGCAGGCTCGCAACCTGTAGGTGTTGTGAATGACGTGTTCACCTGGTGTACTCTAAACCTTGGTGATCATGCAGACTTGATGCCTAAACCTTGGTGATCATGCAGACTTGATGCCTAAACCTTGGTGATCATGCAGACTTGATGCCTAAACCTTGGTGATCATGCAGACTTGATGCCTACACCCTGGCGACTATGCAGACTTGGTTCCCGTTGTGTAAACCATGGCAATGATGGACTTTGTGCCGATTCCTTAGGATAATCCTTAGGAATGAATGAATGAGGAATAGATGATTCTTAGGATAGATCCTTAAGAGTAAAGAAGATAATGGGGATGGGTAATTGGGTTTAATTGCTTGATTGTTTAAACATAATAATTATATTATTGTGGGTTGAAAACCTTATTTACTCACCAAGTTTCCCAACCTGACCCACTCAATTTATTTATATCACAGGTGTGGATACGAAGTCACATTACACTGAGAGATTTAAAGAAATGTAGATCACTAGTGTAAATAAATGTAAGTTCTATTTATGCTTATGTTTCTGTATTAACGATGACATCCCAAACATTTTGAAATGAATAAAATACATTTCTTCGAAAATGTTTTTAATAACGTATTTATCATGTTTTTCTGGGAAAAAATTCCGCAACATTTTTATTAAAAGAAGTACTCTGATTTTTATAAAGCATAAACAAAATCGGTCTTTTCTGGCCGTGAAAATGGGGTTGTCGCAGTTGGTATCAGAGCATTAGTTTAAGCGAACTAGGAATATGGATTTATTTCTAGACTTAAACTTAGAATGCTAAGCAATGATTGTGAGGTGTGAGCACTAGCTTATTTTAGGAATTATGCCTAACTGCTTTTATGTGCTAAATGCTTTATGCCTTATGTGCTGTTATTTATTCGGATCTATGGTCTGTTGCTGACCGGATCTGGAAACCTTATGTGTTTAGGATTCTAACGTACTACTGCAATATTAGAACTAGCATATAAACGTTTCGGAGTGATAAGGATGATTTAAATGTCAATCCTAAGTAAAGGTCTAGATTCACCTTATTTGGTGTATAGATCAAGATGGCAAGAACCTGTAGCGGAAATATGAATGAAAATGAGAACTGAAACCAACCCCCAGTGATTAAGCAAATACCGGTTGTGATAGCGGCTGCTGAGCCAATAACGATGGGCGGAGAGCAAGCGATGATCCAGGCGATGTTGGATCGTCAAATGGAGGAAACCAGACGTTTGCTCCAGCAAAATCGAGAGGAAGCGACCATACAGATCGAACAGCCCGAGTTGAATGAAGGGCAGACTGAGGAGGCAAATTACAGTGGGACTGTTGGTCAAGCCAACCCACCGATAGTTAGGCAAAACCACCAGGATGGAGGAAATGATGGGCGTGGATGCAAATATAAGGATTTCATGGCGTCCAAACCACCGAGTCTATCTGGAAGCCCGACGCCAGTGGAAGTCATGAACTGGATCTCCGAGATGGAGACGATGTTTGAGAGTTGCGAGTGTAGCAACAGGCAGAAGACCGCTCTCGCGGTTCCTTTGTTGAAATATGGAGTACTAAGCTGGTGGAAGCTACTAGCTGATTCGATGCCCAAAGGAGAAGCGAGCAAGATGTCATGGGAGGATTTTCTGGTGTAGTTAAAAATGCAGTACTGCATTGAGCAGGATCTTCTAGAAATCAACAACGAGTTTCAGAATCTAAAGAAGGGAAAGATGAGTGTCATCGAGTATTCTGCAAGTTTTACGGAGAAAATGAAGCTTGTTCCTTATCTAGTTCCAACTGAGCTCTCCAAGGTCAATAAGTTTTCCCATGGATTACCAGCATACTTCGGTCCAATGGTCAAGCAAACTACCACTTTGAAAGCCGCCATCTGGGCTGCTAAGAATGTGGAGACCCAGATACGAGAGAAGGGTCTGGAGAGAGCTGAAGTTGGCGAGAAAAGGAAGCATGAAGGATCTTCAAAATCCAACAAAGAAAGGAAATTCTCAAAGAATGAAGAAGGAGGAGGAGGTGAAACCAAGTGGTGTGAGAAGTGTAAAAAGAAGCACTTCGGGAAATGTAGCGAGGAGGTGACTTGCTACAAATGTGGAAAGACAGGGCATTACGCCAACAAGTGTGCGTCCAACAAGAAGGTGTGTTATGGATGTAACAAGGAAGGGCATATTTCTAGGGACTGCCCGGGGAAAAATAAAGCAGCAAGACCAGAAACGCCACCGAGGCCAAGGGCATTTCACATGATCCTCGACGAAGCAGAAAACCATGCAAGGAATCAAGGATGAGGACTTCATATCTGAAGATCGAGTTATGCAGTAGCCATAGTATCGTATGATGTAGCCTATTAGAGGCATAGTCTAGGGTGAACTTGAACACCTATGTAATAGTTTCAAGAAATAATAAAACCTTCGTTTTGTTATCTGATGTGTTAAACTGTTATGTGATTTTCTTGTATGGTGACTTAGGAAAACTGCGAGACAATACTTGGGACGAGTATGAGTGGGTGTGAAAGGTAGTAGATGCATATACTACCGGAAGCACAGGACTCACGCTTGGATCAAGGAAAGTCACAAGGTTACCAAGAAGCTAGTAAATGATTTCGTTTTATTCAAGCATGTCGTTACCATCGTTTCAGTAATGACCAAGAAGATTGTTGATATTCCGACCCGAGTGGTCATATCGAATTGAGTCCAACTACGATAAGTATGTTACAGAGAACCAAGTTCAATGTAGCACCAACTTAAGCCAGAAGAATTAATCAAAGCGATCAGTAGAAGTATCGCGACGGTTGATAGAAATGCTACCTTTTAAGATGTGATTAGAACATGAAGGAAGGTATAGTCTATTCTAGAATTTGACTCTAAACGACCTGAGTCCAAGCAATGCATCACACGATGATAGGTCATTAGAATATGACACATCGTTCCATTGTAGTAATGAAAGAACTTATCTTAAGTTCGTATCAACTGGGAATTGACATTGTCACTTGAAGGTCATAATTTGGAGTCTAACGTGAGGTAGAGAGCGTATGCAAGACAAGCACCGCCTGCAGTCAAGAAGTCTAAGAGTTAGATACTCGTTCGAAGAAAACATCGAAGTTATGAATTAGGATGAATAAATAACAGATGGATTCATCATGTGAGCCTTGTTTCGTTGATGATTCCGGGATGTAATCATCCTAAGGGGGAGATAATTGTAACGCCCGTAGATCCGGGCTAGTCAATTTAGAGACAATAAGTGTCGAAAACGACTTTTCGACAAAAGATTATTCAGAATAAATAATCTTAACCAAGTTGTAGAATATGTTACAAGGTTTCCGTATATATAAAGAACACCGAAATCCGAGTTACAACGAAGAAGTTATGACCCGTTGAAGTTTCGCGACGGAACCGGCATGATACCGGGAAGCGTAAATAGTGAATTTACGATAGAGCGAGATTTAGCCTTAGCGATCTAAACAAAAGTGGTAGAATATGTTAAACTAAGAACATCGATAAAAAGAACGCCCAAATCTGACTTCGTATGAAGAAGTTATGATTTTTCGAAGTTTCGGATTAGCAGTGTACAGCCCGAAATTCGAATATTAGATCGAGTGATTTTTAGCTGACACGACCTAAATGAGAATCGAAGATCTCGATAAGAGTAGCGTAACAAGAAAAATATGGGCGAAAACAGACGTCGGAGGAAGAAGTTATGAGGATTTAACGGACCAATCCTGTCCCGGTCTGTTAATAATGTAAAATTTAAAATCGAGTCAAAATTAGCCGACGAAGTCTAAATGAAAGTTGTAGAGTATGTTCCCACCTTCGCGTGGATATAAAGAACGTCAAAAACGGAGCTCGTATGCGAAAGTTATGATTTTTAGAAGTCGGAAAGTAAATTTGCGAGACCTGTTGCGAGGTTGACGACGTGGCTGCATTTGGGCCGTTGCTTGTCGACCAAGGCTTCGCTTCGGATTGTGACACGCCACCCTTGCAGTACGCCCCGCGTCCGAAGACGTTACACCCCGCGTAGGTCTGATCTGATCCTTCCGATGGAGTGCAAGACAGCTGGGTCCGAGCTGGTGATCTTATCCGAGCAGTGCGCCCAGCGTACCCTCGGTACGCCCAACGTAATGACCGGAGCCTGACACTATAAATAGAGGTGCGAAGTGCTCCTGATTTCACACACATTTCTCATATCTTTCTCTTACTAGTTTCTCTCTCTAGCTCATCTAAACCCCCCCTAAGCCCTAGTTAAACCCCTAGCACCCTAAGGAAGCCCAGAGGCTCCCGAAATCCCGAGAAAAAGGAGTCTTTCGGTTTCGAAACGCTGCTCCAAATAAAGTTCCGGTTTTCGATAAAAGTCGCTGTAAGTGAGCTACGCTTACGCAACTTTTAATATAGCTTTCGAATAATTATAGGAATGTTATTAGGTCCTTCAAATAATTATTTGGGCTATTATTATGAGTTATATTGAGTGTTATTAACGCTTATATAATAATAATAATAATAATAATAATAATAATAATAATAATAATAATAATAATAATAGTCAGACTAATTAATTTGTCGTGGTTATCGTTAGACTAAACCCTAGTGGTATTGGTACTAGGTTTTATCGAAGGAAATTGTTTTGAGAGTATCGAAGCGCTGTCTGAGTGCTGAGTCACCACCTTTCAGGTGCAGACTTGGTGCCCGTTGTGTAAACCGTGGCAATGATGGACTTTGTGCCGATTCCTTAGGATAATCCTTAGGAATGAATGAACGAGGAATAGCTGATTCTTATGATAGATCCTTAAGAGTAAAGAAGATAATGGGGATGGGTAATTGGGTTTAATTGCTTGATTGTTTAAACATAATAATTATATTATTGCGGGTTGAAAACCTTATGTACTCACCAGGTTTCCCAACTTGACCCACTCAATTTATTTATATCACAGATGTGGATACGAAGTCACATTACACTGAGAGATTTAAAGAAATGTAGATCACTAGTGTAAATAAATGTAAGTTCTATTTATGCTTATGTTTATGTATTAACGATGGCATCCCAAACGTTTTGAAATGAATAAAATACGTTTCTTCGAAAATGTTTTTAATAACGTATTTATCATGTTTTTCTGGGAACAAATTCCGCAGCATTTTTATTAAAAGAAGTACTCTAATTTTTATAAAGCATAAACAAAATTGGTCTTTTCTGGCCGTGAAAATGGGGATGTCACAGAGACCTGTCCAGATTCTGGGAATATGTCTCCTGAAGCATTGTCAGTTTGTTGAACCTTCTTCATGTAATTGTCATCAAAAGTAACCTAATAAGTTTCTTTAATTTCTCTGGAATTCTTATTCAGCACCCTATATGCTTTTGATGATAGAGAGTAACCTAGATATATGCCTTCATCAGCTTTAACAACAAACTTATTTCGGTTCTCTTTAGAGTTAAAAATAAAGTATCGTGAACCGAAAATATGGAAAAATTTGATAGTCAGTTTCCTATTATTTATGATCTCATAAGGAGTTATGGAGAATCTTTTGTTGAGCAGAGACCGATTCTGAGTATAACAAGCAGCGGCGATGGCATCAGCCCAAAAGTATAAGGGTAGAGAAGCGTAACTGAGCATGGTTCTAGCTGCTTCACATAGAGAACGGTTTCGTCTTTCAACGATCCCATTCTGCTGTGGTTTATAGGGGGCCGAAAAAATGTGAGTTATCCCCTTATCAGCCAGAAAGTCTTCAAAGTCCTTGTTCTTGAATTCTAGTCCATTATCACTTCTGATGTTTCTGGCTATTTTCCTTAATTGCACTTCCACTTGCTTAATGAACACCTTCAACTTGCGAGTTGCATCTGATTTTTGTTTAAGAAAGAAAACCCAAGTGAAGCGGGAAAAGTCATCTACAATTACAAGAATGTACTTACTTCCACCGATGCTCTCTATAGCAGAAAGTCCACACAAATCAATGTGTAACAATTCAAGTGCTTCCACTATTTTAGTATTGATGCGTGTTAGGTGGCTTTTTCGGCTTTGCTTACCCATTTAACATGTTGCGCATAAAGGCTCCTTATCGAACTTGAGAAGAGGAAGGCCTCGAACATGATCTCCAATCACCAATTTGTTGATATCTTTGAAATTTAGGTGTGATAGTCTTCGATGCCATAACCAACTATCATCAGTGTTTGCCTTTGACAGAAGACAGATAGCTGGTGTCCCTCATATTGGATTAATATTTAAAGGGTACATCTCTCCCTTCCGCTCAGATTTCAGCAGAACCTTCTTTGATTGTTTTTCGATTATCTCAGATCCCTCATCATCGAATGATACCTTCAAACATGTGCCCACTACTAATTGCAATACACTGATGAGATTGCGCTGCAATCCTTCCACATAAGACACCTTTCTGATTGAGAAATCTCCATTAGTTATCATGCCGTATCCTTTGATTGTCCCATAGGAATTGTTTCCAAACTTCACTGACCCACCATCCTTCAGGGACAGAAACTCCCTTAGCTCCTCCTTCCTTCCTGTCATGTGATGCGAGCAGCCACTTTCTATGTACCATTCTTTGTCAAACTGCTCGTCATTGATTACCTGTACATTCAAGCAGATTTAGGAACCCAAAGTTTCTTGGGTCCTTGTGAGTTTTTCACAGAGAAAGGAATTACAACAGAAGCATCAACCAAATAAGTTCGTTTAATTAGAGTTGTTTGATCTTTTCTTTTAATGGTATACACCTTGATTTTTGATTTATCTTCTTTAAATTTTAGTGTATCATTTGGTGTTGCTTTTGATGGTTTAGTGTTTTTCGTTTGATTCCTAGGTTTAGTAGAGGGTATCTTATTTTCCTTCTCAGAATCTGATATCAGCTTTCCTTTTCCTTTGATGTCCTTTAAAGAAGTTTTTTTTATCTTGGGACTTGGAGGTTCCATAACTAGGATTAGAATCGAATCTGGTTTTAGGAGCGAATCTAGATCGAGGACCGAAAATGGGTCGAGGACCGAAAGTGGGTTCAAGACCAAAAGTGGGTTCAGGACTGAAACTAGACTTTTGGTTCTGGGATTTAGAATAATAGGAATTTGGACTAAAGTTTTCCTTCATCTTTTCTTTTCCCTTGTCCATGGATTCTTTCCTTGGAATCTCATAGTTGGGATTTTGAGAATTCCAATGCCTTTTACGTTCATTCAGATTCGTGGCATATCTTCGATTTCTCAGGCGTTTCTGTTCAGCCAGCTCCTTCTGAGATTTGTGAATACTGAAGCTTGTCTTTGCTTTCTGTTTCTAGTGGGTTGCAGGTGACTTAGTTTGAACTTTTGGTGCTTCCTCTCTCTTGAGCAGAACTTTCGGTTCTTCCCTCTTAATAGGAACATCAGGTTCAACCATCGATTCTTTAGGAACATCTTTGGTTCCACTTGTGCTTGGAATATCGAAACTGGAGGGTTTGTTGAGAGGTTCTGGTATGTATCGACCCTTAACTCTCCATGTGGTTTTCTCCGATAGCCCCACAGTTTCGTCTGCGTTAACAATAGGAGCAGACCAGAAATAGTCTTCGCAACCTACAACATTATCTTCGTCAACCATTGTTCTTAATTTTTCCGTCTGCTTTTGAGTGACTCCAGTCGTAGCATAGACCTGATTTGGCACGGTCTGGACCTTTTGATAAACCAAAGCTTTTTCCTTGAGTTTTGGTTTCTGTTCTTTTGACAGACGAGCAAACTCAACTGAATTTTCTGATATTAGAGGTTTTTCACTCTCGGTTTCATTTTTCATAAACTTAGAACAATCAACCTCATCTTCTACTGAGATTTCACTCATCTCGCTTTCCGCATCAAATTCAGACGAATTATCTAAGTTTATTTTATTATCCTTAACAATTTTAGCATTTGACAAGTCGAATGTATGTATAGTTTCGGTTTTAATCTTTAGCCTATCATTTTCATCTAAGATATCTTTTAACATACTTTTATGTTCTTTAGAATCGATGAAAGTTTCTATCTTATCTAAACCTAGCCTATACGACATTGATGTTTCTTCAGAGGACACTTCTGATTCGCATTCTGCTATAATTTCATCTTCTTTAAATTCAAGAAAGGGCAAAATCATCTTATGAATTTTCTTACCAATTTCACAATTTAAATGTAATTGAGCAATATTAGTATAAAGACGCTTAGCAATAAAAAAAAACATTTCTTTGTTTTAATAACTTTAAATTGTCTCTTTGCAAATAAATACTTTCATCCCTAGCCCTAACTAACTCTGCTTCCTTCAGCTCAATCCAGATTCACCTCTCCACACTTTTTGAAGACACCCTGCCGAGTTGGTCGGTTAGGTTAGAATTTGCTAAGAGGGTTTGCATTAGGCTACTACTTAGGTTAGAGAATTTAGAGTTTAATTCATTTAATTCTTCTTGATAATCAGTTTTTGAAATTTTAAGAGACTCAAGAATATAATGTACCTTTTTGATCAATCGATCGCAGTCGTTGATCTTCTCACTCACTGGCATGGCCGTAAAACACTTATTTTCAGTTAGGTTCGGTTCCGAATCTGCACTCTCGGTTGATGGACCAGCGGTGACGATAAAACATTTTCCACCCGAACCTTCATTCTTTGCCACATTCACCTTTCCATGAGTGGGTCTTCAAACCTCTTCGTCTCCAGAGTCGGTTGACCATACTTCTACACCACCGAACTCATCTTCCTCAGCGTTCTCCTGTACGATTAAGGCATTCATCGAGCTGTTGGATGCCTTTTTCTTTTTGACTTCTTCTAATTTGCGCATATAATAAGCTTCTTCATCTTCACCCTCTTTCTTCTCAGCTATCTTTCTCAACATGCAATCTTTGGCAAAATGGTTTTTGACGTGACAATAGTTGCAGTTGTATCCATAGTCTCCTGCAAGTGTCTTCTCCTTTTTCTCTTCATCCTTTTGAAAGGAGACTTTCTGTTCATCCTCCATCTTCTCATAACTGTAGCTCCCCTGCCAGTTTCGGTTCTTGTTGGCGGGAAATTTTCTCCTTGCGAATTTCTTTGGATTTGTGATCATCAAGGCATATCCCTCACCTATGAGCTCGCACTCTGACATGTCTGACTCTTCTTCTTCCTTTTCAGTAGTACTTTTTCCTTTAGAAACAAGAGCCAATGACCCCATACCAGAGACCACTTTCGCTTCCTTAGTTACAACACTTTCATGGGACTTCAGTATCCTTACTAGTTTCTCCAGCGAGTACGATTTGAACTGTTCATGCGCCTTCACAGTGGAAACCACCGCCATCCATTCTGGTCTCAGCCCATTCATGAACGTTACTTTCTGCTTGATCAGCTTCCTCTCTATCCCATGCTTGATCATCTTACTTAAGAGATGATTGAACCGATCAAAGGTCTGTACTAGCTTCTTTTCAGGTTTCTGTTCGAAAACTCCAAATTCTGATAGTAACAGAGTTTGAATGGAGTGTTCCAGATCTTCATCAGTTGAGTAAAGTTCCTTCAGCCTATCCCAGATCTCTTTAGCAGTTGTGCATGAACCTACAAGCCGAAACGTGTCAGATTGCAGGGCGAATCTTATCATCTGCATGGCTTTTACGTTACACAAGATCTTATCCTTCTCATCATGTGGCGTCTTTTGAACATCTGTTACCAACTTGTTGTAATCTTTTTTGCATCTTAACGATTGTGTTTGTCTTCGAATGTATAAACGGTCCAAGAGTGATAGCTTCCCAGATGAGATATCCATTGTCTTCCGATCCAACCACATAATCGTCAAAGTGATGAGCCCATACTTCGTAGTCTTGAGTATAGAGTATGGGTACTCTTGTTGTTGATCCGATGCTGTTTGAGATGTTAATTGAGTTTGTATGCGAATCTTCTTGAGACATGGTAAGCTGCTCAGAATCAAACCTGTAAACTTGAGATTAGGGTTTTATCAAAAAAATAGAGTTATTGTCGATATGAAGACGACGGCTTCTATTTATACGATAAAAGCGGAAACCCTAAAGAATTACGTATACAGAAGGAATGTGTATTGATCACACAGTCTCCTGCTCTGATACCAATTGTTAGATCAAAGTTGTATTAGGATCATATGATTCTAAGGAAGATATAAAATAAGAACGTAATAAGAACACAAGTATTGAGCCGAATGTATCGAATGATTATTGCAAATAACACCTCAGAAGAGCTCGATAAAGAACTTCAATCTGTAGAGGCGTTTAGGGTTACAAAAATCAACGTAATGAAAAACTTATCAATATATGCATACATGCATGCGTATATATATACTATGACCCTAGCAATCAATCTAGATAACTACGTAACTAATCTAGATAGACACGGATGGACAGACCCAATCCGTATTACAAAACTCTTAGCCCAAGATGCAACACAAATATACTCTACAGACATAGCATAAGTTTGCTGTAGTGTTCATAAGTACTCCTGGAATAAGATTCGAGTATTTGATTAAACACATGCTCATATGAATCACTTCATGGATTTATCACGAGTGACTGTGAGACGATAATATCTTATGGTCTTGAAACCAAGATATGTGAGTCGTAATTCAGAATTCGGTTGCACATTGACATATGTAAACGCACCAATAACTTGTTGTTATAAAACATATTATTGTGTATGATTTGATAAGTAAGTATAAGCAAGCATTTGAGTCGAAGTTTATCCATTCCTTTTTCCCTTAAAGGGATTAAAGTGATATCTGTGGGAACCTCGATGATTTAGTGATGATACCTAAGCACTTGGCCAAGCCTGGACTGATTTGATTTGTTCAACTAGTAAGTTATCATAAATTGGAAAGAGGGAAACAATAGATGGATAGTGAGAATGATTATAATCCATGTCTCAGTCCATATGATATCTTGTAGAATGGAGGAATATACGATCCCTTATCTAATGGACGCATCATTGACTAGGTCAGAGTTTGCCAACAGCTTCTAACAGCTTCGATTGCTAGTCGGGTTGTGGAGTCGTACGTGCAATAAGAGATATTAGACTTATCCAAGTGGGATACTATTGGATTAGGTGTCTAAGCCCATAACTATAGTTGGTATGTACTTGACCCGAGAGTATCATGGCCCATTTGGGTTGCCTTCACCAGAGCAACTTGATAGGATTGACTTTTGAGAAAAGATTATTTTTGATTTATTAATATATTATAAGTTCTAATATATTAATATGAAATCATATTATTTAATTAGTATTTATCAAGAACTAAATTTCGAATTAATTTTGTGATCAAAATAGATTAATTAAATTAACGGGGACTGATTATGTAAATCAGTGATATATATATATATATATATATATATATATATATATATATATATATATATATATATATTGTTTGGGCTATTGATCCATGATGGGATACGTTTATGTAAATATCCATGAAGAGTTAGCCCACATGACACATGGATCATAACCTAAGTGTATGGATTACGGTTTAACCATGACTCTTGGATTCCTACATTATATATGTGACACCCTTTTGGCCTAATATTGTTTGTACATGCATTCTAAAGAAGAATCATAAATGATTTTGTGTGCTAAGTAGCCTCTCTCTCTCTCTCAAGTCCTCCTTTTTTTCTTGGTGTTTATGAACCATTTGAGGCATCACATTTGAGGGGCTATGTTCTTAAAGGCCAAAACTACAAGCTACAACAAAGAGGTAATTTTATAACTCAATTCTATGTTGTTTATGTCAATTGTATGCTAGTTGTAGGCTTAATGATTTGGAAACAATATTGCTTGTATAATTACAGAAAACATAGATCCAAAGCATTTAGGGTTGTATGTGCAACATAGGATGTTTTAATGTACAAAACCCAACAAGTTCATCTTCAGAAAGAGAAGGAAAACTATTTCCAGGAAGACCATAGTTGTCTGAAATTGACATCTATAAAGGGAGAAAAGAATTCAAGTTAGTTGATTTATTTAATCCTTTATTATTAACCCAAAATTTAAATTAAGACTAGGATCCATATTTTCGATTCGAATTGTGAAGAGGGATCTCGTAATCAAATTCGAATCTATTTTAGGTAGATAAGCATTTACCAGGTTCAATCTAATGAAACTCCTAGATCTTTTTAGATTCATTGAACTATTCAATGGCATGTTTAATCTCTATTATACTCTCTCGTTGTGACTAGGATGTCGAGGATCACAAACGATATGGGAATAACCATACAAATTAGCTTGGTACTCTCGATATCATTTATTACCCAATCAATGTGTCGGTTAACCACACACCCTCCATTGATAAATGATAATTTACAAGACACTCATTGCCACAAATATTAGTGTCAGTTAACCACACACGTTCCACTAATGATCAGTTAGGTGCAATGTGCAATTTCATGGGTTAGCATCAAATTCACATTTTTCCTCAGGTAACTAAGAGTGGGATTTTACAAAATGGTTTACTTACTTTATAACTCATTAAACTTTTAATGAGAGTTTAGTGTCCTATCCTACCCATTCGGCTAACGACCCCCTACTAGTCAAGAGTATGGTGGGTAAGAATGGATACCCAATGACGATCATTTTACAGCCCACTTCCTTAAACACCCCTTATAAACCATCTTCGTGAATGAGGCATACTAACGGCAATATTAACTTAGTCTTATATATATATATATATATATATATATATATATATATATATATATATATATATATATATATATATATATATATATATATAAATTAAACTCTTAATCTTACATATAGTACAGGGTGTATTTTAAACTTTTAAAATACTGGGGATTTAATCTTTTAATAAATTTAAATTTTAATTTAATTAAATTTAAACCCTTTATGGGTTTATTAATTATCTTTTAATTAAACACTTAAATAAATTATTAATAAAATCCATATGGGCGTACTTTAAACATTTTAAAACACTAGGGTTCTAGAATTTAAGATTTCATAATTAAACTATTTAATTAAATTTTAAATTAAAAAACCAAATGGTGTATTTTTAAAACTTTTCAAAATACTTGGTTAAATTGTAATTTAAAAAAATAATTTTATCTTTAACCAAAATTTAACCAAATCATTTATTTTGATAAGCTATACCATTACCTTTTAAGAAATTTCAATTTTAAGCAGTAAAAACGAATTAAGGTAATTATTCTAATCAAATCAAGATATGAAAATAGAAAAATCAGGGATCTAACGAGTCAACTCGTCGAGTTTTGGGCAGTGAACTCGTCGAGTCCCATGAGGAACTCATCGAGTTCTATGAACAGATTGATGAATATGGTCCCTCCTCCTTTCGACAATTCACATACACATCAAATTCAACTAAAAAACATCCTAGGCTTTGATACCACTAATGGGTTTTGAGCATAACTACAACCTATGTGTTCATGCAACCCTAATTGCTTTGGATCTAAGTTTTTCACTAGTTGAACATGTAAATTGAATACCAAAGCAAAACCCTAGATCTAGCATATATAAATCAAAATCTACATATAATTAGGCTTTAGAAGTTTACCTCACTTGTTATGTAGAAATAACAAGAAACCTTTGTATATCCTTAAACGTTGCACCTCTAATGGCTTACAAACACCACTAGCAAGGGGATGAGAGGAGATATCAGGGAATACTTTAAAATTTCGGATAGGGTTTTCCAAAGGCAAGCATTCGCCAAAAAATCATAGGTGGTGGGGTCTTTATATAGTTATGGGTTGCTAGGGTTTTCTAAAACCAACCCTAATTTCCTGGTTAAGGCTTAAGCATCCCATAGACTCCTCATTATAAGGCCTTGGATGAAACCTATAGGGCCACCCTACAGTTTTCATCCACTCCCATCTAATGAGTCCAATAGCCCAGTTTCACAACTATCAATGATTTTCAAAATAGCTCATGTTCTTTTAATTAGTTCCTTTAATCCCAAAAGTAATTCCAAATTAATTTCTAATTAAATACTAATTATATAACATGATTTCTAGTTAATATATTATTTTCATAATACATTAATAAATCAATTTATAATTCCAAATAATAAACTGCACCTCTCTCTCCAAATGTCATCATGTTAAGTTGCTAAAGTAAAGGCAACGCAAAAGGATCATGCTACTATCAAATCAAGTACATACCAATTATAGTTATGGGCTTAGACACTTAATCCAAAAAACTATTTATATAAAAATATTGTATATGGTTAATTATGACTAGTTTTTACTTGGTTAACTTTGGTTTTTTTATAGACAAAGTTTGATTTGGATCAGATGTACCGGAATCCAGAAGCTCATCTGTTGACATAGAGTTTTCAAGCAGCTTTGTTAAAAGGTTACGAAGAGCATAATTTTGATGCAAAAGAATATTTTTATTGAAGTCGGAGGGTATCAAGATATCTCGAGAGCATTAGCCAACCCTCCAGATGGTATGGATGTTGATAATTGGAAGAAAACAATTGATTATTTCCAAAAAGACGAACACATAATTGTTTCAGCAAGGAACAAAGAGTCTGTCAAATGCAAATGACCCGTGAATCGTGGGGGGTCGAGCTCGTATAACAGTCCTTGCTATAAGAAGGTAACAAAGGATACATGTAATTATTTATTTAAAATATAATCTACTTTTAAACAAAACCTTAAGAGAGTGGAAATGTTTCCCAAGGCTCATACCGATAGGGATGGTCTATTTGTTACTGCGAGGTGGAACAACAATACATAAGTATTTAATTATAATTTTATCATATAGTTAATTGTTTATTTATACTTAATTGTTAATCACTTTTGGGAAATACATAATTGGTTAGTGGAAGAGCTCTTAAAATAAACGCAAGGGACAGAAGGTGAAAGAGAGTTAACAACCGCTCAAGAAAGAGCTTCTTTCCAAAAGTATTAGGAGAACGATGTAGTCGTATCAAAGGCATCTACCGGAAACCTTCTGTTATCCCTTGATTTCACATCCATCGCAACCACCACCACAACCATCACAGGTAAAATAATATTATTTAATTTTAATAAATGCATGTTGATTTGGTAATTTTTGTTTGTGGTGATTATTTTCTAAAAGCTTTGGTAATTGGTATCAATAAATGCATGTTGATTTGCTAATTGTGCTTTTGTCCCAAGTGCAAGAAATAGCAATGTACTTTGGTTTTTTGTTTCTAGTTTAAAAATAGCAAGGTACTTTGGCATCATAAAATATATGTTGATTTGGTAATTTTGGTTTGTGGTGATTATTTGCTAAAAGCTTTGTTAATTGTGCTTTTGTCCCAAGTGCAAAAATAATAACATACTTTGGTTTTTTGTCTCTAGCTTAAAAATAACAATGTACTTCAGCATCAAAAAATGCATGTTGATTTGGTAATTTTGGTTTGTGGTGATTATTTGCTAAAAGCTTTGTTAATTGAGTTTTTGTCCCAAGTGCAAGAAATATGTTGGGTCAAAAATATGGTTTATACTTTACTTTTCTAGGCAATTGTAGTTTTCGGTCTAGGATTGAAAACAGCCTTGGGTTTACGGTTGTAAACGTGTTTGTAACCACTGTTCTCTATAAATATTGTCAGTAGATGTCAGAGAGTGCTAGTGAGACAGTACGGCCAAGAGAGGAGAGAGAGAGAGAGAGAGAGAAAAGGAGCATACGTGTGTGTAAGTTTATGAATCTTGTGTAAGGGAACTTCATTCTAATCAAATGATACAAGATTCATATTATTCTTCTTCTCCTTCTCTTATATTTCCATCTGGCATCATCCGCTTGATTGGGATTCCGCACCATCAAGTGGATCTGATTGATACACAAGCAAATTTGGGACTTTCAAGTGGTATCAGAGCTTTGATGGTATCAATCATTTTGGCTAGATCTGGAGCGTATTTGATCTTATTTTTGAAGAATTTTTGCGTTTTTGGATAGATATTTGAAAAGTTGGGGGGGGGGGGGGGGTGTTCTTCGTGTTTTTGATTGAGTTTTGGAGCAAAAAGAGGTTAAAAACATTGTTATCTGCGAAGCGTTTACGACCATTAAAGGGTTCACGGCCGAAGAAGCGTTTGCGGCGAGGGTTTCTCATCGGCGGCCGTAATCACAAATTAGGGTTTCTCGGACAGTTCACGGCCCAGTAGGAGTTCTCGACCAGCAGGTTCACAGCCCAGCAGTGTGTTCGGTCTCTTCACATTCGCGGCCTATACTTAAAAAAAGGGGGGATTTTGGGAGTTGCAACCGAGTGTCCTAAATCCTCAACTATGCGCCTTACCAGCTCATCTAGATTGCAAGATGTTTAATGTGTCCCACTTTTGAATCATATAGCCTCGCAGCAGCATACATTCAAAAGAAATTGGGAGTGCAAGGTTTCGAACAAGGGTCACTCGATTCAACATTCCAACGCCTTACCAACTCATCTAACAAGCATCTTGTTCAAAACCTTCGCAACTTAATTCAAAAGGATTCACTTTCTCGGTTCCTATTTTCGCAATGTTGACATTTTCGGCCCAAAAATCAATTTTTCAAATTTTCAAAGTCCATTTTCAGCCATAAATATTAGTTTTTTTTTTTTAATTTTTGACTTTCAAAATTGTCTTTTGACCTAAAATTTTGACTTTAACTTTAAAGTTTGACCTTTGACTTTAACCCTTGATTTTCTCGTTGAACTTTTAAAATTTCAAATTTAGCTTTTCGGTTTGACTTTTAAGTTTGACTTTTAAGTTTGATTTTTAAATTTGACTTTTAAGGTTGCCTTTTGAGTTTTCAAGTCAAAGGGAATATTTGGTAAACAATGAGTTCTTCAAAAATCAAAGTCAATGAAATTTCCTTGGAGAATTTACATGTGCATTACGAATTACAACGTAGAGAGAATAAGGAACTAAAATATGAAGGGTGCCAACTTAGGAAAGGCTAGAAACCATTGAAAGATCAATTAGAGGCTAAGACAAATGATTAAAAGAAATTGCGGGTAGAATATAGTGACAAGTGTGTTCATTACAAATGATTAAAAGAAATTTGATGTTGTGACTGCCGAACTTGATGCATTAAAAGCAAAATATAACTATGTTGAATTCAATTTTAAGAAATTTAATGTATCAAGTGAGGTAGTTGTGTCCATGATTGACAATTGTTTAAAATTTAAAGATAACCAATAAAAGGGTATAGGTATGAAAGTGTTCCTCCTCCTTTCAATCATACTTAAACTTTCACCCCTTTCACTCAAGAAGAAATGGCAAATGAAGCACACCTTCAGTATGACCAATCCCTTGCTCTAGCTTTAGTTCAGACTGAACAATCCGGGCCAACCAAGGGTGTTGAGATGAATGATACTAATGTTTCTACTTCCTGTGCAGGTAAAGTAGCGGAAGATGAGAACAAGGAGAACACCATTGAACAAACCAATGACTCATTGAACTTTGAATCTATTGTTTTGAACTCAGTTGCTTCTGATCAACCTGTTGTTGAGAAATACATGCTACAATCAAAATCGACGGATTGTTGTAAGTGTGCATGTGGGAACAACCACAAGCGAGTCAAAGGCACGGCACCAGGGACAGGAAGAAACAACTTCTCAATGAAGAAAAAGACATGTTTTCACTGTGGAACACTTGGATAGATTTCCAGAAATTGTCCAAATCGCGTGTACATTCCCTACTATGCATAATGCTAGAAGAACGCGCCAAGAGGGAGATTTTCCTAAAGAAACCCTTCGAGGCCACTTATAGACGATGGCGATTGGAATGCCGTGAAGGTCAAGAATTCAAATTCCAAGGTCAAGAAGGGAATGTCGGCAAAAAAGCCAAATGCAAGAGATGCTCCCGTTAAGCCAAAATCAAAGTCATATCAACGGCCAGCTTCAAGTTTAAAAGCAAGAGACAAGGCACCCATCGGATCGAACAAGAAATGTGTTAAACCCAAATACAGATGGGTACCAAAGGTGAAAACTCCAAAATCTTCTAACAACATATATGTTCATCTACTATTTTTGATAAGCAGGAGATGTCATGGGAGAAAGTACCTTGCGTAGACGGTAACAGTCAACCCAGTTTCAAAATGGACTAGGTTCCAAAGACCAACTGATTCCACCCTGTGCTGGAGCAGCTATGGAGGCATATCATCAGACTTCGTTTTGTTGGTAGTGGCTGTTCCAGGCACATGATAGGAGGCATCTCTCAACTATGCAACACTCATAACTTTTTTTGAGAGTATGTGTCCTTTGCGGGAAAGGAAGAAAGAAAGGGATCACACATGGGATTTTGCGCTTAACGATGTGAAGAATTTTCGGATCTGTTATGAGATTATGCGTGATGTTCTCTTTTGGATAGAAATTCAATCGGTGACCTACGGTTTGAGTTTTCTTCTCGATATTCCTGAGTTTTTCATACATTGATTCGTTTTAAAGATAATATTTTATTTTCTTATATTTTTCTTTAGTTTTTTTAATTGGGAAGTGATGATGTCTAGTCCTAAATGGAAATATAAAATTCGTGTAATGCATTAAAGCCGAATTGTCTAGACTTTGTGTTCAATGTGCTGGTAGGCATAAAGGATTGAAAAGGACTAGACTTAGATTGAAAACATGAAAGGACTAGACAATATGGACTTAGATAGTTTCATTTGGATTGACAATATGACGCTCGGGTAGATTGAGCAGTGAGATAAACATGGGAACCTACGAGATACACTAAAAGTTAATTGTCTAGAACTATGGCTCAACATTTCCTTGATGTATGCACTCATGTCCTTAATTCCGGTATTGATAGTGCAAATGGGGGATTCTGATAAAATAGGTCTGTAGGAAATTATTTTCTTGCTTTCTATCTGTCAATCATATGTTGTTTCCTTTGCGTGATTGGAACATATCTGACCTGGAATGCAACATATGCAACTCTATCTCTATTCATATCCATATCTATGAAATTCTTTCTATATGTTAGCCATATGTTGTCCCATCTGCATGATCGGAAGATCCGACTTGGGACACAACATATGCACTCTACTACCTCTTTAACCCCTATCTATGTTAGTCATATGTTGTTTCCTCTATGTGATTGTAAGACATCCGACCTAGGATACAACATATGCACTTCTATATCTAACTTCTTTCTTAATGATTGAATACTCACCTAAAGTAAGGAGGCCTTTGGAAGTTCTTAATTATCGAGGTATATCGGGAAGGGGGAAACACGTTCTAGTACATCTAAAATTGAACTATTTAATAGGTTGTGTGTAGATCTTGCTGCTTAATTTACATGGACAACAATATCCTTGGTCGTCGTCAGCTAAATGTTTGTTTAAGAATATAAATCACAATGACTTGTCACTTATAATCTGTCCAAATTGTCAACATCTTTTGTGCTTAAGTGGATCACAATACCGGTGATTAACCAGATCCACATATGCAGGGGTGTATTGATAAAAGATATTGGATTGCCTGACAACTTTGATCCTCAAATATTTTTGTTTTTTATTAAATTTGTTCATAGTTTTCCTCTATGCACAAATTAAGGGGGATAATTAAAAAAAATCAGAAAAATCAAAAATCCAAAAATAGTGTTATTTGTTTTATTTCTTGTTTAGAAAAATTTTAAAAATCCAAAAATATTTTTTGTTTTTGTTTTATTTTTCAGAAAATATGAAAAATCAAAAAATATTGTGTGCTAAGTTTTTCTTTAGTTTAGTTTTTTTCTTGAAAAGTGAATTCAGATGTAGATGAGACTCATGGAGACTGTATCGATATTTTCTAAGCCAATGCTTCATCCATGATTATCGAAGAATTCTCATTCGAAGGAACAAGAAATGAAGACTATTCTTTCAACATTCAATCTTTCAATCCTAGAAGCAAGGTGAAGCTGCAATTGAAGATTATGTGACGGATTGCATTGAAGCCTCCTCAATCAGTCTGCTAATATCTATGATCCTGCTGAAGTGATCCAGAAGATTAGTTCTCTCTGATATTCGCTCTGAAGATTCTCAAGCTCAAAGCGCTATGTTTCAAGAATCTCTTCATGACGCCGCCACACCTGACGTGCGTTCAAAGTCAAATTCTGAAGAAAAGCCCAACTGCTCAAGATGAAGTCATTTATTCAAGATTAATCAAGTTCATCTTGAAGCTGTGAAGAAATCGAAGATAAAATCTGAAGCCAAGATCCATATGAAGATTAACAAGAACAGCCAGCTACATTTTTAGGGGGAGTTTGTTGGGTCAAAAGAAAAGAAAGCTATAAACACGGGGGAGATTGTTGGGTCAAAAATATTGTTTATACTTTACTTTTATAGGCAATTGTAGTTTTCGGTCGAAGGCCAAAAATAACCTTGGGTTGATGGTTGTAAATGTGTTTATGGTTGTAAACGTGCTTACGGTTGTAAACGTGTTTATGATTGTAAACGTGTTTGCTGCCACTGTTCTCTATAAATAGTGTCATTAGATGTCAGAGAGTGGTGGTGAGACGGTACCACCAAGAGAGGAGAGAGAGAGGGAGAGAGAGAGAGAGAGAGAGGGAGAGAGGGAGAGAGAGAGAGAGAGAGCATAAGTGTGTGTAAGTGTGTGAATCTTGTGTAAGGGAACTTCATTCTAATCAAATCATACATGATTCATATTACTATTCTTCTTCTTTTTCTTTTCTATTTTGATTTGGCATCATCCGCTTGATTGGGGTTCCGCACCATTAAGCGGATCTGATTGATACACAAGCAGATTCGGGACTTACAAGAAATTAAAAAAAAAAAACAAAAAACAAAAAACAAAAAAATCCAAAATCCAAAAATAGTGTTATTTGTTTTATTTCTTTCTTAGAAAAATAAAAAAAATAAAAAACAAACCAAAAAATATTTTTGTTTCTGTTTTATTTTTCAGAAAATATGAAAATTCCAAAAATATTGTGTGTGAAGTTTTTCTTTTAGTTTAGTTTTGTCTCGAAAAGTGAATTCAGATATAGATGAGACTCATGAAGACTGTATCGAGATTTTCTAAGCCAATGCTTCATCCGTGATTATCGAAGAATTCTCATTCGAATGAAAAAGAAATGAAGACTATTCTTTCAGCATTCAATCTTTCAATCCCAGAATCAAGGTGAAGCTGCAATTAAAGATTATGTGATAGATTGCATTGAAGCCTCCTCAATCAGTCTGCTACAATCCATGATCCTGCTGAAGTGATCTAGAAGATTACTTATCTCTGATATTCTCCCTGAAGATTCTCAAGCTGAAAGCGCTATCTTTCAAGAATCTCTTCATGAGGCCTCCACACCCGACGTGCGTTCAAAGTCAAATTCTAAAGAAAAGCCCAACTGCTTAAGATGAAGTCATTTATTGAAGATTCATCAAGTTCATCTTGAACCTGTTAAGAAATAAAAGACAAAAGTTGAAGCTAAGCTCCACATGAAGATTAACAAGAAAAGCCAGCTACATTTTTAGGGGGGGGGGGTTTGTTGGGTCAAAAGAAAAGAAAGTTATAAACCAAGGGGGAGATTGTTGGGTAAAAATATTGTTTATACTTTACTTTTCTATGCAATTGTATTTTTCGGTCTAGAACCAAAAACAGCCTTGGGTTTACGGTTGTAAACATGTTTATGGCTGTAAACGTGTTTACGATTGTAAACGTGTTTGCAGCCACTGTTCTCTATAAATATTGTCAGTAGATGTCAGAGAGTGGTGGTGAGATGGTACGGCTAAGAGAGGAGAGAGAGAGAAAAAAGGAGCATAAGTATGTGTATGTATGTGAATCTTTAGTAAGGGAACTTCACTCTAATCAAATCATACATGATTCATATTATTATTCTTCTTCTCCTTCTCTTCTAATTTGATCTGACATCATCCTCTTGATTGGGATTCCGCGCCATCAAGCGACTCTGATTGATACACAAGCAGATTTGAGACTACCCAAATATACTTGTGTAGCATTCAGATCCGCTTGATGGTGTCGAATCCCAATCAAGCGGATGATGCAAGATCAAAATAGAAGAGAAGGAGAAGAAGAATAATAATATGAATATTGTATGATTTGATTATAATGAAGTTACCTTACACAAGATTCACACACTTACACACACAATTAAGCTCCTTTTTCTCTCTCTCTCTCTTACTGTCCTCTCTAGCCGTAGCATCTCACCACCACTCTTTGACATCTACTGACACTATTTATAGAGAACAGTGGCTGCAAACACGTTTACAACCCTAAACACGTTCACAACCATAAACACAAGGTTGTTTTTGGTCCTAGACCGAAAACTAAAATTGCCTAGAAAAGTAAAGTATAAACCATATTTTTGACCCAACAAAATAACAACGGACTTTGGTTTTTGTCTCTAGTTTAAAAATAGCAATGTACTTTGGCATCATAAAATGCAGGCTGATTAGGTAATTTTGGTTTATGGTGATTATTTGCTAAAAGCTTTGTTAATTGAGTTTTTGTCCCAAGTGAAAGAATTAACAATGTACTTTGGGTTTTTATCTCCAGTTTAAAAATAGTAATTTACTTTGGGATCATAAAATGCATGTTGATTTGGTAATTTTGGTTTGTGGTGATTATTTGCTAAAAGCTTTGTTAATTGGGCTTTCATCCCAAGGGAAATAAATAGCAATGTACTTTGGTTATATATCTCTAGTTTAAAAATAGCATTGTACTTTGGCATCTTAAAATGCATGTTGATTCGGTAATTGTGTTTTTGTCCCAAGTGCAAGCAATAGCAATGTACATTTGTTATATCTTGTATTTAAGTGGAAGAAATAGGAATGTACTTTAGTAGTTTGTGTTTATGTTTGATAATTTAACATATAAATTTATATATGTGGTTATTTCTTATGTAGTTGGAAAATCTTTGGGCAATGCTCAACGACCCGACACGTAGGGAGGAGCTTTATGCATTTTTTTAATCGGGGAATAATCAAGGAGGAAAAAATGAGAACAAAGATGGCGGTTTGTCAGATAATTAATTTGTGTGTTGAATGTTAGACTTGTTGTCACACATTGCCACTTGTTAGAATTGTAAAACTTTGTTTGTTTATTTTTGTATGAAATTTATTATAACAATATTTGGTATCTAATCATATGTTATGTAAATTTTTTCTATATTTAATGTCGTAATGTATCGGTTCTTTTATACCAAAAATCATTGATTAGAAAAGAAGGGAAAAAATGAAAAATGTGATCACCTGCGACATGGACATTAGCAGCGATGCAAAGAATTACCGGCGACATGGGCATTAGCGGTCACAAATCTCTATACCGGCGACTTTTTGATCAATAGCGATAGAGCAGTAGCGGCGACTTATTACCGGCGATATGTTACCGCTATTACCATTACCAATGACTTCGCTAACATTTACCGGCGACATTTGTCGCCGTTAATGGCCTTTTTTTCTTGTAGTGCCATCTGCGATTTGAAAAAGCCATATGTGAACGTACAATTCACTAAAGCACATCCATGCTTAAGCAACTTATATGCTCGCAGATGGACTAGTCAATTTGCTATTTTACATACCATTTGCGATTTCACCTTTTTTTGTAGGTATAAAAACGCATATTTTTTGTTTTATCTTTCACACTTTTCGTTGGAGAACTCTCTTTCTGGAAACACTAGGGACGATTTGACAAAACAAATATTCATTCATTCTATTAGAAAGTTTTTTAACAAATTTTCCAAAGAAATAACAACAAAAATAATAATTTTTTGCAAAACTCTATACATAATATAGTTGTTCCATAGTTGAACCTATCAATTTCGTAGTCAAAATAATAATAATAATAATAATAATAATAAACCGATATTGCAGATGAACTAAGCGGAAATTGCAGATGAACTTAGTTCATCTACGATTTCAGTCACTTGTACCACCTATTTATACCAGAAAAGTTATCTGCGAATGTACAAATCGCTAAAGTGCGGATGTGCCTTTAATGACTTGTACATTCACAGATGGGCTTAATCCGTATGCGATTTTGATAGCTATTTTTGTAATTTGGGTTTTTTTTTTTTTACTATTTCTACAAAATAATTAAAGGTTTTGACTATATTTGTAATTTTCTCTTATAATAATTTTATTATTTCAAAGTTGATATTCAACATTATAAGTATTTTTTTAAGGGTAAATTACACGAATGGTCCATGTGGTTGTGGGTAGGGATTAGATTTAGAACCGGAAAACTGGACCGGAACCGGAATCAGAATCGTTAGATCCGGAATATATAGAACCGGTTCTGGTTCCGAGTTTAAAAATTGGCTTTATACGAGTTCCGGGTAATCCAAGTTTGGGTCCATTGGGTCTGGGTAAAATGGGTCTAAAAACCGAAACCGGTTTTTGGAACCACTACAAGAAAAATGGGTATCAGAGACTGACATAATCAGTCTCTGATGATCGATAATCAGCCTCTAATGAGAATCAGGGACTGATTTAGCTAGTCCCTAAAGCCTAATCCTAGATTGGGAACCGGTTTTTGGAACGTTTAACCGGAACCACTTTTAGGGTCGGAACCGATTTTTTATGAAACGTTTAAAAGATGCATATCTCATTCATTTCAACTCCGATTAACATATGGTTTTTTTCAACATGTAGTTTAGAGTTTGTACATGATTTTAGACTATAAATTTGCAATTTTTCGTTTTATATTCATTGACTTACAGTCCCTCAAAGTTGATATATCAAAGTTGGAAGTTTTTAATTTTTCAGTTTTTTTTGTATTCAGTGAAAGTTTTAAAACATGCATATCTAATTCGTATGAAGTCGGAGTGACATGTGGTTTTTTCCAACTTGTAGTTTACAGTTTGTACATGATTTTAAACTATAATTTTGTCGTTTTTAGTTTAACATTCAATGATTTACAGTCCTCCGAAGTCGGGATATCAAAACTGAAAATTTTCAGCTTTACAGCTATTTGTTTTTGTACTTTGTATTATGTGAAAATGTTAACACATGCATATCACATTCGTTTGAAGTCATATTGATATGAGGTTTTTTCCAGAGTTTATTTTAAAGTTTGTACATGATTTTAGACTATAATTTTGTTACTTTTGTTTTTATATTTAATGAGTTACAATCCCCCAAAATCGGGATATCAATATAAAATTTTTCAAAGTTCAACCCACTAAGTAGTAAGTAATTACCAAAAAGTTCCAGGTTTTTTCGGTTCTAAACCTACTTTATCCGGTTCCAACCTACCCACTTTGATGTTTCCGGGTTTTCCGGTTCTAGACCCACTTTACCCGGAACCGAACCGGAACCGGTTCCTATATACCGGTCTGGTTTCCGGTTCTACAAAATCCCGTTAACCGGTTCCGGGTTTTCCGGGTCCGGGTCCATTCAGTCTGGGTTTGGACCCACTTTCATCCCTAGTTGTGGGTAGTCTGCGTGCTTTGTCCCTATAAATAATTTTTAACTCGGACCGTCCTTATAATTTGTTTTTGTTCGAGGCTGGTCCCTAGAAGACATGAAATGACATTTATATCCTTTTTTATTTTATTGTTTATTATTATCATATTAGATAAAGGATTTTAAATAAAAAAATTCGTGGGCCAACCCATTATGCTTTCTCTCTGGCTGATGTATATGTCCCTCCTCCTCTTCTTCTCTTTAATCATCGATATCCTCTCCCACCACCACCACCCACCCTTCCACTCCCTCCCTTTTAACAAACAGTTGCATTTCCCTCTCCATCGATTACAAGCACAAATAGAACTCTATGTCGATTCAATTGAATCCATCGCTCAAAAATAACGTTCTCTTATCTCTATAGTCAATGTACATACCTTCGTCTTCTTCCCATCTTCAATCTTCGGAGCTTCATCACTAAACAACCTACGAAAACTCGTCACCACCTCCATATCTGTAACTTCAAACACAAGATCTTTCACACATAGAATAAACCCAGATGAAACCATAATAGCCCTATACTTTTGAATATTTTAGATGCAAAAACGAAGGTTTCAGAAGTAACTTCACTTAAATCACTATTTACAGTCAACGATGAAACCCACCATGACTAAATTTAGGGGCTTCATCTTCCTTTGCGGTTAACACATCATCATGGGACAATATCACAACGAGAGTTTCATCCACACATTCGATTAAACAATTGACGATTTCTAGAAAATGTAAAACAATTTCAATTTAAATCTTTTAAAACGATTTCTTTTAAACATGTTAAACAAAGATAACAATCCCTCTCTGTTAAAACAAACCTAAGAATCCCTTACCTGTTAAAACAAACCTAACGATCTCCCACCCATTGAACAAACCCTCAAAAAGTTCTAAATCGATGCAGGGGAAACCGAAACTGAAATTTAAAATTGATAAAAAAAAAAAAAAAAAAAAACGGAAAGAGAGGCGGTGTGTAACATCCCAAATTTCAGAAGTGCGATTGAAGGGTCTAAAGTGTACATTGAGGGAGCTACTCGACGAGTAGGTGCGGTTACTCGTCGAGTCGGAGCGGGATTTGGTCGTGAGTTAAGTGACCAACTTGCCGAGTCGGCAGCTGGACTCGACGAGTTGGTGTTGGGAAGAGAAAACCCTAATCTTAGGGTTTGCACCCTATTTAAAGGACTTTATGTCCTCCCTTTAGCCTCCTTATTTCCCTTGAGAGCCAGTGAACCCTAAAATTGAGTGTGAGCCTTTGGAATGAGCTTGGAAGCTTTGGAAGGAGGTTCTAGCAAAGGAGACTTGTAGATCAAGTTTAAAGCATCAAGGGATTTGCTGAGTTCTAGAATCTACTCCATTCTGGGCACATTTCTGAGGTAACAAGTTGTTACCTTGAGCTTTTCCCTTCTAGATCTATTTTTGGATGATGATTTGGGGCCTTTTAGCAAGTTTGGAATCCATTTCGGGTTTTGGGACTACGTCTGAGGTTGCAACTTCAGATCTAGGCTTGTTTTGGTCCATATAGTCGGAAAGTATCATCCCTTGGCATCCTTGTGAGCATTCTTGTCTTAAAACCATAGCCCCTAGATTGATTTGGGCCTTTAGCTCTTTGTTTTCACGTAAAGTTTGCAACTTTACATGAGAGTTCTTCCCTAGAAGAATGGATCTACAGTTTGGAGTCCCTGCATGGCTCGAAAAGCCTCTGTATGGATGAAGGACTGAAGAGACTCGGTGAGCCGCATGGGTGGACTCGGCGAGTCACATGATGATAAGCTTGGACTGGGCTAGTTAGAAGAACAACTCGGCGAGTCTGATGAAGATTGTCATGGACCCAGTGAGTCTGTTCTTGGACTCGGCGAGTCATAGCGCAAACCCCCAACCTCTTATGGTTAAAACTCATATCAGTGAGTTAAGTGGTGACATAGTGAGTTGGACAGGATAGGACTCGGAGATTGTTGATGTCGACGAGTCATGGGGTGACTCGGTGAGTCGAGTCGTGATATGAGAGTTTCTTGAGTTTAGGAACTTGGTGAGTCAATGGGTTGACTCGGCGAGTAGGGTCAATCAGGAAGGTTGAATTTGACCAATTTGACCTTTGAGGATATTATGGTAATTCGGATATTTATGTCAATGGATCATTGATGACTATAGGTGTTGGAGTTGGAGGCAGTGCTTCGGGATTTTGCTTTCGTGGTTCGGTTTGGCAGTTGCAGGTGAGTTATCCTCACTATATCAACAGGGTCTAAGGCACCAAGTCCGGCCCTTATCGGATGGGAATCCGGGTATTTGTTCAAAATGTTATTGATTTGCTTGATCTGCATCCTGGTAATTAGGATGGTATTATGTTAGTGACCTAGATAAGGTCGGTATCCTGGTAATTAGGATGGTATTATATTAATGACCTGGTTAAGGTCGGTATCCTGGTAATTAGGATGGTATTATGTTAGTGACCTGGTTAAGGTCAGTATCCTGGTATATAGGGTAATGCTATGTTAGTGACTGATTAGGTCGGTATCCTGGTTAGGATGTTGTTATGCTGTATGATCTGATAGAATCATTGTTTGGCTGAGGATTGTTACGTGATTAACTGTTTTATGTGCACATGGTTTTTTGACTGGGGTTGGGTTGAGGCGGGTCCTGTTTTGTGCTGTAGCCCAACATACCCAGGGGGACCGGATAGACCGTAGGCCCAACAAGCGGTCTAGATAGGCTGAAGGCCCCAAGAGGGCGATCCAGACGTGCCGAGGCTCGGAGAGTGGACCAGACCAACTGAAGGCTCGATGCGGGTGGACCAGTCATACTGTAGACTTAGAGAGTGGACTAGGTGATTTGAAGGCCCGGTGCGGGCAGAACAGTCACACTGTAGACTCGATATGCATGGTTGTTCTGTATTGTGATATGTTATGAGTATAGTTACATGTGGTTGGTATTTTGGGGGTAACTCACTAAGCTTTCGGGCTTACAGTTTTAGTGTTTTGTTTCAGGTACTTCAGGAGATCGTGGCATGACGAAGGCGTGATCGTACCGCTCCTCATTTTTTATAATGATGTTTTCTGGGATACTCTGATAATAAACAAACTGAAAACCTTTTTGTAATAATTAATGGATTTAGGTTGTTTTTGAAAAGTTTAAATTGGTTGGAAAATCATGGTTGTTACACGGTGGGTCTGAAAATCATTGGAGACCGAGACTGTAAAAATCAAAATTGAAAGATTATACATCAAATTCTCATTGATACTGTTCAAGAAGAGGCGATTCCTCTTTATATATGGGTGAACTGAAGGTGTGGAGCTGCAATATATTTGTTGATTTTATGTACCAATTGTTGGTCATTCTTAGGGAATAGTTGTAAAAGGATCTGTTAGTGGGCGGAGAACCAATTGATGAATAGATGAGCAGATCGATGTTTAGGAAGAAGATGGGGGAAGAGAAGAAGAGTAAGGGGTGGGAGTGGCCCATCTACATTATCTTTATTATAAAAATAAAAAAAAATAACAAAAATAAAAGTAAAAATAAAATGAAAAAGTGTATAACTGTCTTTTTACATCAATTAGGGACCAAACGCCCAATAAATTTTTTTTATAGGGATGATCTGAGTTAAAAATTATTTATAGGGACAAAACACGTAGACTACCCAAAACCATAAGTACAATTCGTGTAATTTACCATTTTTTAACTATATCATAATGTAAAGACCTTATAAACAACCATACAATGGTAATCGGCTTTACCCATAAACGATGTGTGAGAAAATTGAATATAACTTTTGGTTTAGTATTATTTTTAATTATTATTATGGTTATTTGATTTAGATAATCATACATGCCTATCATCTCATTGGTATTTATTAGCAGGTTGTATGTTTTAGATATAATACTTTATTTACTATATATTACTTTTAGTTATTGTAACTGTTTCTTCGTTTAAAACTAAATCATTTCTTTAATTTTTGGCTTCAAACATTATGATTAATTTAATTATTAAAAAACTACTTTTGAGGTAACAATATTGTTTATAATTCAATATACTTATTATTATTTTCATTGATTCATATTATTATGCTAAATGTTTTAGACGTTTTTACAATCTCATTGACATTTATTAGTAGGTTGCATGTGGTAGATTGAATATTTGATTTATTATTACTATGGTTTCTTCGTTTAAAAATAAATTATTACAGAAATTAGGCGAATGTCTGTTCATTACACTGTTTTAAAAAATTAATTATCAATCTATGAATATTATTAAATATAAGACAATATGTATAGAAGTCTAAGTTACTATATAAATAGTGATTATTTAAGTGAGTATTGGTAAGACTAATTGAAATATATATCTTTAACTATAGTGATATAATAAAATCTTTTTAATTGCATAGAATTTTTTTTAATATTTCAACATTTTAAATCCCAATTAAAGATTATTTATAAAGAAACCACTACAATCAATAAAGTTTTTTCATTCACGACACTTAATCAATACTTATTAGACTTAATTAAATAAGACTAAAATATTAAAACTGTGTGTTTAGTAAATCAACCGACTAATATTATAATATTACTTATAGAGTAAATATTATACCAAAGACCTTAAAGCCAGCTATTACAAACTAAATTATATACATCTATTGTTTTATGTTCAAAGAAATTTAATGATATTTATATGTATTAAAGTATAATAACGTAATTATTATTGAAGAATAAACACACAAAGTTTTTATTATCCAAGAATAAAACTCAAATGATGATAACCAACTTTCATAAAAGTATTGAAAACAGATTTATTTAATTTACCTCAAAATAATAATTGTTCTTTATATTGTAGTTACTTATAATATCTTTTAGGAAAGAAGACATTTGAATCAAATAATTATAAGTGATATTACTTTCAACATGAATTTACAGATGCAATGCATGGCACCATTTACAGACAAACGAATAAATAAATAGAAGAAACTAAATTATAAAGGTTCTAAAATATCTTCTTATTACCTTGCAAATCCATGATTTTTATAATATCTTAAACATTTGGAAGCTTTTCAAACCATAATTTAAAAAAAAAAAAAAAAAAAAAAAAAAAAAAAAAAAGAATGCTTTAAGGGTGTTTTAATAAGCACATTTTGAATTACTTTATACCAACCAATAATGTAGCCAACTTACTGTTATTTTTTTTATCGCAATACAATTTTTGATAATAACTATAAAAATAGTTATTTTTATCATAAAATTTATTGTTATTTTATCTTTTTTTTTTAAATGACACTTCAAACATATCAAATTTATAGTTTATTTCCCTGGTTATGCCTTGCATTTATTTCACTAATATGAACATAACTCATTAAAGGTTAGGTCTCATTTTTTTTTTCATTAACACTTTAAACACATTTATATTTATAACACAATTCAAAAACATCAAAATTTTGCAATGTTTTTCTTTTTTCTTTAAATATAGAACATTCACTTAAATTTGACAACACACTTTCAACACAAAATTGACAACGTTAACTTCAAATGGAAGTTAAAGAAAATAAAAGGAAAATAGATGTAGAAAGAAGAAAACAAACCTATTTCAAACTTCACCATTCTCATGCCATGTAGACAACGAAAACGAAAATAGAACACAACCAAATGCTTATTATATACACACAAATTTCAATTAAATAATCATTTAAGTAGTATATATATATATATATATATATATATATATATATATATATATATATATATATATATATATATATATATATATATATATATATATATATATATATATATATATTTGTTTTGAGTTAGCAATATTCTTTTTAATTCAATGTATTTTTTTTTCATTGATTGGTATTATTAAGCTATATCTTTAAAACGTTTTTATTATTATAGAAAATAGATTCTTTTATAACTTTTAGTTAATTTAACATTAAAACATAAACATTTTTATTGTTATAGGAAATATATATATTTTTAACTTTTAGTTAATTTGACATTAAAACATAGGTTTTACATTTAATATATATTTTAAAATTTTTAACTATTTAAAAAATAGTCTGTCACTAACAAGGGGTAGAATAACTAAATGAATACGAGATTTAGCTAATACATGCGACATAAAAGAAGCATTTTCCACGGGATCCCGAAACCACCAGCCACCTCGACCTAATTCATGATGAACCCACCAACTTCCAGGAAAAATGCTTAAGGTTAAAAACCACTGACATCTCAAGATCAAATTTCGAATTGGTTCCTGGTCCTGGTCAGAGTCCAACAAAGTAGGGAAGTAGTGGTCTCTTTCTTACCATTATGAACGACACGCTTCGCCTGCTCCCTCCTCGTGTCCATTAGTGCTCATGTCCAGAGCAAAGGGAAATCAAAACGTCGTCGAAAGCAGGCTTCTATTGCTACATAACAATAGAACATGATAACCTTTTGCACCCATATGTTTTAATTTTAAGGTAAAGAACTTTCTTGTTCTACGGGATCCGACGAATGCAATAGAGCGAAAGAGCATTCCATTTTTTTTGGCGCCATCCTTCCATATTGGCGGTGAGTGGAGTGTCACAATCCCATTCATCATTTTTTTATCTATATAAGCCAAAGCCTATAGCACTGGCAACGTCTCTCACATAAATGCAAGGAGATAACTGATATAGGATCTTGTGGAACAGGGATTGATTCTGCAAGTGGTTCGGTACAAACGAACAAATTTTGAAGAAAAGGGTTGGAACTCGCCGATAGGAGTATTATCAATTGATTCCTCAACATGACACCGTACGAGGAAATGAACGGTCGAAAGCCAAGTATTTCCTTTCTTCACGTTTTTGGATGCCGATGCCTCATCAAAAACAATTCTGATCAGCTTACAAAGTTTCAACCCAAAGCTGATGAAGCCATTTTCCTTGGTTACTCTACAAAATCAAAAGCTTATTGAGTTCTTAATCAACATACTCAAGTTATAGAAGAAGCTTTGATGTCACCTTGGATGACAACTTCATTCGGAATTCTTGCCCAACCCATGTCACAACCCATATCTTGGAGTCCAATGCTCTACAACTAGGATGTCTGAACCAGCAAACAATTTATGAAGTTGACTTTGGAACCCTATTCGGACCTTCAGAAACAGCTCTTGATTCGGAATCTCGAACAAGACAAACCTCATCAACCGAAGTTCCGGTTTCCCAAAATGTTTCAGGTCTGACACCCAATTTTCCTTCATTTGATTCCAAACCGTTTCAACCTTCTCAGGTTGAGGGAGAGAATGGTCAACCTTACCCTAAATCAAATGTGGATGGATTCTAAGATATAACTGCTGAATTTGACTCTAATCCTATCAACAACGGTGATGATGAAAATTTCCTCAATTTCCAATTTGATAACGATATCAACCTATCCGGTTCAGAAATTCAGGGGGAGCATCATCCACAAGTTCAAAATATTTAGGGGGAGCAACACAGCCCCATTGTTGATATTGGATCTTCTGTTGCAAAAGAGCTTCCTAGATTACACATATGGACTAAGGATCATCCTCCGAACCAAGTAATAGGAAATCCAAATGCTGGTGTATAAACTCGATCTGCCACAAGTGTTCAAAATGAATGTCATTTCTAAACATTTATCTCAATGTTTGAGCTCAAATCCATCAAAGAAGCATTAGAAAATGTTGATTGGATTACAGCTATGCAGGAAGAATTGGCAGAATACGATAGAAATGAAGTCTGGACTCTCGTCCCTCCTCTTTAGAACCATCCCATTATTGGTACTAGATGGGTGTTTTGGAACAAACTAGATGACGCAGGAGTTATCATTTTGAACAAAGCAAGATTAGTGGCCTAAGGATTCACACAGATCGAAGGGCTTGGCTACGATGAGACCTTTGATGTCATCAAAATCTTCCTTGCTTATGTTGCTCACAAAGGCTTTAAGGTTTACCAGATGGACGTCAACAGTGCTTTTCTAAATGGTGAACTTGATACTGAAGTATATCTTCAATAGCCTCCTGGTTTTGTCAATCTCTCATATCTGAATTACTGCTATAAACTCCAAAAAGTTGTTTATGGCCTGAAGCAAGCTCCTCGCGCTTAGTACGAGACTCTCACAATGTTCCAAAAGTCAAATGGAAAATATCTCATGCTTGTCCAAATTTATGTTGATGATATCGTTTTTGGATCTACGGATTCATCAGTGGTTGCTGATTTTGCCAAACTGATGATCAATCATTTTCAAATGAGTATGAATTGTGAATTGAGTTTTTTGTTCGGTCATCAAATTAAAAAAACCAATCAAGGAATCTTTATTCACCGAGAAAGGTACATCTTGGAACTTCTCAAGAAATATTCAATGGACACCTGTGCCTCGGCAAAGGTACCTATGGTTTCAGACACAAGATATTTTTGGACCCTTCGGGTGTTGATGTTGATGAAAAGAAGTACAGAGGAATGATTGGATCACTACTCTACCTTACAGCAAGTCGTTTGGACATCATGTTTTCAAAATGTTTGTGTGCCAGATTTCAAGTCAATCCAAAGATGTCTCATCTCTTAGTCGTTAAGAAAATATTTCAATACCTCAAAGGTACAAAGAATTTCGGAATCTGGTACCCAGCAAATGAGAGTTTCCTCCTTCAAGCATATTTCGATTCGAACTATGGCGGTCTTCAATTGGACAGAAAAAGCACATCTGGTGGCTATCAATTTTTAGGTTGTCGATTGGTTAGCTGGCCATCTAAGAAACATAACTGCATTGAACTCTCTACAACTGTAGTAGAATACATTGTTGCTACTAGCTGCACATCTCAAGTTCTTTGGATGAAATCAAAGCTCTTGAATTATGGTTACCGGTTTCAACAAATCCTAATCTATTGTGACTTGCAAAGTGCCATTGCAATTTCACACAATCCAGTTTAGCAATCAATGACGAAGCACATCGACATATGGAACCATTTTATTAAATATCATGTTTTAAATGGTAACATCGAACTTATTTTTGTTCCATCTGACGATAAAATTGTTGATGTCTTTACTAAGTTATTAGACGAAACCAAATTCAATGGTTTTCTGAGCAAAATGTGTATGATGATGCCTGATCCTCAGTTCTTTCAAGAGATTTGCACTCTCTGATGGAAACATCAAAAAGTAGAATGTTCCGGGGTAAAATTTTCTCTCATCTCAGAATTATTGCCTCTTGCAATAAATAGGATCATTTTACGTGTCTTTTTATCTAACTACTTCTTGTAGTTTTAATTTGTACAAATTATTTCATCATACGGATTCCATGACCAATATAGTCACATTGGTATCAATCTCACCTCTGAACTTACTTCATAAAATCATCTTGGAATTCAAGTCCGGAATGACATTGAACTATCTTCTCTTTTCTTGTCTGAGATCAGATCTCGGAGTTTATCAAAAATTCACTCCGGATCTCTTTAAGAATTCACTCCAGACCCTTGACTCCGGAATCTCTTCAAAAATTCAGTCCGACCCTTATGGCTCATATGTTTTCATTCTGGACTCTATCTCAGAGCTTTCTCATGTTCCGAGATCATTTAGTTTTTTTCGAACTCTTCATGGTCATAACTTGTTTTCAAAACATTCCAGAACCTTACGGCTCCGAAATCAAATCACATGATGAAGTCCAAAAGGTTTTCATATGAAACATTTTTTAACGGTTACTTTTTTATGATGATTATCTTTTCACCCTCAAAACTCACTCCATGTTGCACACGTCTCTGTAAAGTAAGCATCACATCAACAAAGTGACAGTTTCTATTTTGCACAACAAGCCATTGGCATCTTTAGTCATTGCAGTTCAACTCATTCAAAAACGGCAACTTAATAAATGACATCCGTTTCCATTTTCGGGTTTCGTCATTACCCTTTCTAGACCCAACCCATTTACACTCTAGACATATATAAACCCCTCGATACCCTTTTTCATTTTTACACTCTCAAATTCATCTCTCTTCTCTGTAATTTCAACCGTGTTCTTCAAACTTTCATCTCCTTCAACAATGGATTTGTCTCAATCCATCCTAAAAGCTCCCAAATCGGCTCCTAAAAAGAAATCATACAAAGCATCTTCATCATCTCAATCTAACAAAGCCTTTCTCAAAGACACAACATAACTGTTTTCCTTAGACCCCATGGACTACGACGAGTCCAACAGAGTCATGAGTGAGTTCATTGCTCATAACCCTATCGTAGTTCCCCTCACCAAGATTCTAGAACCTCCACTTCTTTTTTCTATTCTTCACACAACTTTTGATCGCATCAAAATTGAGAATGATGTTCTTGAAACTAGAATAACAGGTGATCGCATTGTACGTGTTCACAAATCAACGTTTCTGAAGGCGATTGGAGTAGACGAGAGCCCTACAGACTTCAAGGTCCAAGAACCAACAACAAAAGAATTATAACTGTTACTCACTCACATCAGTTATGGCGAAAAATATAAAGCCAAGAAATTCAAGAAATCAGTTGTTTCAGGCCTTTGGACAATCCTGATGCATTTCATTGTCAGGGGTCTATCGGGCAAACATGTGGTTAACAACATCTTATCCCGCAAGAGCAACGTTGTAGATCTTCCTAAAGTCTTGTGGAAAGAATTTTGGAAGTTTTCCATCAATAGGAAGCACAATGAGATTTCCACTCCAAGGTTTAGGGCCCTGACGATCCAACAACTGTATCATGAAAGGAATGAACCAATTCCCCTTAACATGATTTCGAGAGAGGTATTTGTTTCTTTCAAAACTGTTAGAAATTACCGCATTCCAGACCAAACATCCTTCAGACCCATTAGACGATTACCGGAACATATGATGGCCATCTTACCTTCTAGATCAATTCATTTGAAACATCACAATGAGACCTCGATTGTATATAGCCCTGCACAATCTACCCCAGTCCCCATTTAGCCCACTCCGGAAGTGGCCAAGCCTGTTCCCTCGGGAGGTAAGAAAAATAAGCTAGTTAAGCGAAAGACTTCTACCTTTTAGTCCAAGGCCAAAAAGAGAACCAAAGTCGGTTCTTCCTCTTATCAGGTAAGAACCAAAAACATTTCGGCTGACTCTGCCATCCTATAACCCCACTTGCTCACTCTTCCAAAGTACCCTTTGGAGTTTCAATAACACATGCACACACACAATGGGAGTCTCCACATAATCCACCCTGACCTTCTCAACAAGGTGTTGTTGGTGTTGAACAGAGTTCCTTTCTCCCTTTGGAACAAACCCACGTGTCTACTTGGAAATCCTAATTCTTTCTACACATGCACAGTCTGAGATCCTTGTCTCAAACCCCAAGCATTTCGAAACTAGACTTGTCCCTCCAACCTTAGGTGCCACAACTGGTTTGATACCCGGTAAGGGTATAGGACGAACGGGTGCTAATGATCCTTTCTGGGAAGACTTTATTGATAGGGATCATACAAGGCATCTGGAACTCACCAGGCCTCAAGTCGAAGCCACTCTTATCTCAATATAGGTCCATCCAAAGCAACTTTCCCTTCATTGCTCCTACTGATGATAACGCATATTTGGAGTTTTCTTCAGGAGAAACACCAAAGAATCATCACCATGATGCTATGCATTCCGATCCAAATGAAGGAATTTCCGATGAAGTTATGTGCGCTGACAAGGAGATTCGATTGCTGCTCCTCCTCGGTTCACCTCATTTTTCTTTTCATCAAATCCATCCTCATCAAGGCCTGATCTTGATTTCGAACTCTCATCATCCTCTTCCAAACTGGTTGATGAAGAAATCAATATTGAGGACCAAGCTAACCAAATGCATCCCATAACTGAAACAGAGTATTCTCCCAAGCGTGTCAATGTTGATGCAGCTCACCCTATCTCTTCCGAACAGACAACTAAGCTAAATGATGACAAAAAGAGGTCTCCAACCTCCTCCACGGAAAAAGGATCATCCACTGGCAATTACGTTGATCCTTTTGCCCTCCTGGAACTCTGAGATAATGTCACCGACACCTTGAAGAAGGTTAATGCAATATAAAATTTTGTGGCCGAACTTAATACAGAGCTTAATGAAAAGGTTTTCGGACAGTATTCTAAGCTTGATGCAATCCTTAACACCTTGTCTAAAGCCAACAAGTCCGAACCCACTGCTGCTGAAAGGGAAGCCTAGCTTGATCAGTTCATCTCCCTTCGAATCAAGCACATTATCGAGGAGGTAGAACAGAATTATGATGCATGTCTCGATCACCATCTCGACACCATCACTAAAATGCTCAATGTACATGATGATTTAATCGGTTCCACAATTGAACTCATCAAATAAATTCATGTACGCCATGAGAAACAGATTCAGAGGTTAGAGAAGGTGATCCGGAAGAAAGACAAATTGAACCTGATCTTGCAACAAGTCCTTATCAAGCTTCTCCGAGCATCATGGAACATCATTGATGTTCCGAACCACAAATTTGACGAGATGCTCTCCGTCCTTGGCCACCTCTTCGATCGCCTCAAAGCTTAGGCTCCAACGGCTGAAGCCTATGATTCCTTGAATTTGAAACTCAACACAAGCTTTTAGAAGGTGTTTGAACGATTCTTAGATTTTAAATAATCTTCATTGCTTGCACTGGTTGCAGGATCCTTCGTTACAAGAGGGGGAAAAGGACCTAGCTGGAGAACTCAACCTTGTAAGCCTGTGTTGGAGTTCAGACACTGATATGAAAATTCTGATGATTCCTTGCAAATTATTTCAGGTCTTTCAAGTGGTAATGATGATGATGAAGATGAAAATGATGATGCAAATAAGTATGTTGCTAATGCCATCATAGGGTCTTAGCCCCGAAAAAGTTTCCAGCAAAGGTACTCTCCTAAGAAGAGCAAAGGATTTGGTCAACAGTATCATGGCCATCAACTCTGGCCGATGTACTTCAAAAGAGTCGTGAAATGGAAAAGTCTAAAACACAACTAATAGTTGATGCCTTCTAAGCCACCATGTGATAACCCGAAAGATTTGGATCAAACAAGGTCTAAATTGTAACCCTATTACAATGAAAACCTTGGAAAACTAAAAGGGCATAAGTACATGTATATGGAAGTATACACTTTGGAAGTCACATATAAGGTAACCTCTTGAAGGTAAACAAGTTTATCAAGGCAAAACTAGACAAATGAATTTGAAAAAGAATATTGGATTAAAATATTTTCTATTAGTATTAAGCCTAGTCTCCCACCCACCTTAGAACATGGAAGGCCACAAGAATAATGACTTAAGCTAACATATATGGATATAATTACGTGTAACAAGCTTTATGGAACCATGATCGAATGCACTCTTGGCTAGTCAACAGGAAAACACACTTTGAACACTTTATTTGGAAGTTTTAGCAAAATACCCCACTAAGGCCATTACCTTTGAGTGTATACTAGCTAAAAACGTAAGCTCACTTAAGGAAATCACCCAAAATTGTGAACATCTTCACTTGGACCGCCCTTGGCTGTAAACCCTTTCCATTGGGCCATAGATGGCTATAAACACCCCTTAATGGACCTTACTTGGCCGTGAACACCTTAAAGGGGCATGTTAGGGTGTAAGCTACATTAAGAAGAAATATTTGGGTGTAAACACCTCCTAGTGGCCTATGCTTGGGCGTAAACTTAATGGTGGACCACACCTTGGGCATAAAAACTCTTCTAAGGAAAAGGTAGGGCATAAACACCACCATTATATGGTGTTTACGGATTAAGGATGTAAATAAGACAAGAACAATTGACCTTAATATGTGATTTCACTCCTATTTCCAAGGTAATCCTAGTTAACCATGAAGTATCCACTAAATACCCATGCCTTATCCACCAGATTACCAAGCACACCTTATCACTTTCATCCTCTTATTAGGTGTAACATTCCGAATCAGGTATTACCTTGTAGCCCATGAAGTATTTTTAATATATTACAAGAGGCCCTTAAGTACAATGATCGTACTTATAAGTACGTTGGGCGTACTTATAACTACACTTAGCGTACTTGGCAAGGAGGATCGCGGAGGGGCAGCACGTACGCTGGGCGTACGTGCCAGGATGTTCAAACCCTAAAACTCAGACTTGAGACCTATATAAACGCCCTTAGCTCCTTTGAGCTTCATCCTTAAGAGCCTCCTTCACCTTTAAACGCCTCTGAAAAAACCCTAATATCCTTTGTGAGTGCATTTTGAGCCTTGAGATTGAAATTTCGGTCATTTTAGTGTTCATCCAAGAAGAAGGAAGTGGTTAAGGAAGCTTGAAGTGTAATTTGGCTAAAATAATCTGTATATAGACAACCTTGAGGAGTTCCTTGAGGTAAAAAGCTTGGATCTTTTCACTTAAATCTCTAGATCTAGCTAGGGCTTTCTATCTTTGTCCCTTTTGTTGATTTTGGACCACCACTTGTGAGTGTAGCAACTCCAGAAGATGGAAATGGCAGATCTAAGGTCTCGTAGTCCTTTTTCAACATAAAAATGGAGTTTGGTGGGTGTTTTGACCTTATGCATGGGTTAAGAGCTTTAAAAAGGTATTAATGAGGGTTTTGGGAGCATATGGGACATGCAAGGGCATAAAGTTGCGAACTTTATGCCTTAGGTCATCTTAATAGACTTAGATCTCACTTTAGGGCCTCGCAGGGGTCGACTCTCTGTACGGCTGCAAGGGCTAGGATATTTCTGCAGCAGGGATCTAGAAGATTTTTGGCTTATATCTTAGACGTAAGGGTAGAGACCATGACATATATGGGGAGTGTACCAGTTGTACAAGACTTTTAGGATGTTTTCCCCGAGGAGTTACCGGGAGTGCCTCCGGAGAGGCAGGTGGAGCTTTGCATCGATTTAGTGCTAGGTGCCGCTCTGATAGCAAATGCACCATATCGTTTGGCACCACCTGAGATGCACGAGTCATCTATGCAGCTTCAAGAATTGCTAGACCGAGGGTTCATCCGTCCGATCAGTTCCCCATGGGGAGCACTGATCCTTTACATGAAAAAGAAGGATGGATCGCACAAGATGTACATCGATTATAGGGAGTTGAACAAACTAACGATGAAGAACTATTATTCGTTGCTAAGGATCGATGATTTGTTCAATCAGCTGCAACATGCGTCTTGGTTCTCCAAGATTGATCATTGGTCGGATTACCATCAGATGAGGATTCGGGATGAGGATATATTGAAGATGGCTTTCAGGATTCAGTATGGGTATTATGAGTTTGCGGTGATGCCGTTCGGGCTTACTAATGCCCAAGCAGTGTTCTTGGAACTTATGAACAAGGTATGTAGACCGATAGTGGATCGGTCAGTGATCATTTTCATTGATGATATCCTGGTCTATTCGAATACCAGGAAGCAGCATGAGTAGCATTTGAGGGAGGTGATAGAGACCTTGAGGGAGGAGATGATTTATGCAAAGTTCTCCAAGTGTGATGTCTGGGTATGGGAGGTACAATTTTTAGGGCATATCATCAATCAGGAGGGCATTTTGGTTGATCCATCCAATGTTGAGGCTGTGATGCGATGGGAAGTACCGAAGAACGCATTAGAGATTCGTAGCTCTTGGGTTTAGCGGGCTATTGTCGGAGATTTATCCAGGATTTCTCTAAGATTGTTATGCCATTGACCCGTTTGACCAAGAAGAATCTTTCGTTTCGGTGGGGAGCCGATCAGTAGACAACTTTTGAGACCATGAGATGGGGGTTGTGCAAGGCTCCGATCCTAGTACTACCTGTGGGTTAGACGATTTTGTGGTGTACTGTGACACATCGATATTAGGGTTGGGTGTCGTACTGATGCAGAGGGGGCATATGATGGCTTACGCCTCGAGGAAGTTGAAGCCTCATTAGGCGAATAACCCAACTCACAACCTGGAACTGGGGGCAGTGGTGTTCGCCCTTAAAATTTGGAGGCATTACTTGTATGGAGTGAGGTGCACCATCTATACTGACCACAAAAGTTTGAAGTATTTGATAGATCAGCAGAACCTCAACATGCAGCAGAGGAGGTCATTGGATTTGCTAAAGGATTATGATTGTGAGATCCTATATCATATAGGGAAGGCCAACATGGTGGTCAATGCTTTGAGCCGCAAGACGGTAGGGTCTTCGATCGGGAACCTCTATATGAGGATGATTGTGATTTCGTCTTTGTTAGATATGATCAGGGAGGCCCAGGTCAAGGGAGTGAAGAAAGAAAACTGGAAGGTAAAGAAAATTCGGGGGCAGTATCCTTTATTTGTTAAGGATAGCAGCGGTCTTTTAATGTAGTGTGGTCGTGTATAGGTACCGGGGACAGGGCAAGTGAGGCAGATGCTACTAGAGGAGGTGCACAAGTCCAAGGTCTCTATACACCCAGGGGATAAGAAAATGTATAGGGACTTGAGGCTGAGTTATTAGTGGCCCTATATGAAGCGGGAGATCACCTGGTTCGTGGAGCAGTGCTTGACCTACAGGAAGGTCAAGGCCGAGCTTCAGCGGCATTATGGCAAGGTGCAGCCACTACCAATTCCCATGTGGAAATGGGAAGAGATCACTATGGATTCCATCACGAAGTTACCAAGGACAACGGGGGGAGTGGATGCCATATGGGTGATCATAGATAGAGTGACAAAGAGTGCCCACTTTATACGTATTTCAGAGAGTATATCCGCAGAGAAGTTTCTAGATATATATGTACGGGAGGTGGTGGCTAGACATGGGGTGCCGGTGTTGGTGGTCTCCGACAGGGATGTCCGGTTTACTTCCAGGTTTTGGAAGAAGTTCTACGAGGAGTTGGGCACTCAACTACATTTCAGCATGGCGTGCCACCTTCAGACTGACGGAAAAAATGACAGGACGATCCAGACGCTGGAGGACATGTTTTGAGCATGCATGCTGGATTTTGGGGGAAGTTGAGATATGTACCTTCCACTGGCAGAGTTTTCATATAATAACAGTTATCCAGTATCGACCAGGCTCCATTCAAGATGTTATATGGTCGGAGGTACAGGACCCCAATGTGTTGGGAGGAGGTTGGGCATCGGGTCATGGGGAGCACTGAGGTAGTGCTCAAGACCACCGGACAGATACAACAGGTGCGTGACCAGCTGTGAGTCGTGCAGAGCTATCAAAAAAGTTATGCTGACCGACGGCGATTGGATCTCGAGTTTCAGGTGGGGGATTTTGTATTTCTGAATTTGTCACCCTAGAAGGGGATTATCATGTTCCGAAAGAGGGGTAAGTTGGGGCCTCAGTTCATAGGCGCGTTCAGAATCATTGCCCGAGTGAGCAAGGTGGCATATCGCTTGGAGCTGCCAGAGGAGCTTAGTCAGATTCACAATACCTTCCACATGTCTAAACTTTGGAAGTGTGTTACTAATGAGTCCGCGATTATTTCATTGGACAGCATTCAAGTGGATGAGGGCCTGAACTATGTTGAGAGGTCAGTCGCCATCTTAGATAGGAAGAAAAATGGGTTTCGGAACAAGGAAGTGAAGTTGGTAAAGGTGCAATGGCAACACCGAAAGGGCTCCGAATGGACTTAGGAGCCATAGAAGGAGATGTGGGAGTATTATCCTTATTTATTCGCAGATATGGACTTCGAGCACGAAGTCTAGCTCAAGTGGGGGAGAGGTGTAACACTCCAAATCAGGTATGCCTTGTATCCCTTGAAGTATTTTTAATATATCACAAGAGACCCTTAAGTACGCTGGGAGTACTTATAAGTATGCTTAGCGTACTTGGAGAGGAGGATCGCAGAGGGGCAGCACGTACGTTGGGCATACCAGGAGTATGATGGGTGTACGTGCCAGGATGTTCAAACCCTAAAACTCAGACTTGAGACCTATATAAACGCCCTTAACTTGTTTGAGCCTCACCCTTAACAGCCTCTTTGACCTTCAAACGCCTCTGAAAACCTAATATCCTTTGTGAGTGCATTTTGAGCCTTGAGAGTGAAATTGTGGTCCTTTTAGTGTTAATCCAAGAAGAAGGAAGTGGTCAAGGAAGCTTGAAGTGTCATTTGGCTAAAAGAATATGTATATAGACAACCTTGAGGAGTTCCTGGAGGTAAAAAGCTTGGATCTTTCCACTTAAATATCTAGATTTAGCTAGGATTTTCTAGCTTTGTCCCTTTTGTTGATTTTGGACCTCCACTTGTGAGTGTAACAACTCCAGAAGATGGAAATGGCAGATCTGAGGTCCCTTAGTCCATCTTCAACATAAAAATGGAGTCTTGGTGGGTGTTTTGACCAGATGTATGGGTTAAGAGCTTTAAAAAGGTCTTAATAAGGGTGTTGGGAGCATATTGGACATGCAAGGGCATAAGTTGCCAACTTTATGCCTTATGTCATCTTAATAGACTTAGATCTGACTTCTGGATGTAAAATAATCGAGTATTAAGAACTTAATGGTAAAAGTGCTTAACATGTTAGTATGCTGGGCGTAAACCAGTGTATGATGCACGTAAGTCCCCGAGCCCCAGTACGATGCACGTACCACGGTGGTACACGAAGCATACGCATCTCAGATGGGCTTGGATCTATTTTCGACTTTTGGATTGTTGTGCCTCATTTGGTTTTTGGACTTGGTTGTATTTTGAGAATAGTAGGCCATTTTATCTGTTTGGGCCATCGGTGTTATTATTGGGTTTCATTGGGCCAAGAGACCCATTAATGATTTTTGAACATGGACTTTGGGCCCATTAGCAAAGAAAGGATATTTGGGCCTTTTTGGAAGGAATTTAGGGTTGGGTTACCCTTGACTAAGTGATATCCAAACATGGGTTAATGTTATTATTCAGCACGGGAGGTTACAGACAGTTAGGAGAGCAGTTTTCGGATTATTTGGAAAGATGTGAGTCTCCTCACCATACCAATAGGAATAAGGCACCAAGGCTGGTCGATTTTATGATGTGTATTATCCTAGCTGAGATTGTGTTATCTGACATGTTAGTTGGCATGACCTACGAAGTATGTAGGTGATATATGTGGTATGTTTGTATCAAAGACCATCTGATACCCATGGCACTTGGATGTAAGACCATGTGGAGAGCCCATGGCACTTAGGTGTAAGACCATGTGGGGAGCCCTTGGCATCCTGGAGTAAGACCCTGGGGACGAACCCACGACATCCTTATCTGTTGTATGTTTGACCTATGTGATGTGTATAACTGTTTTAGCTAGTATGATATGTTGTATGTTGTTTGTGTGTGGGTATGCTCTAGGGAACTCACTAAGCTTTCAGCTTACAGTTTGTGGATTTTCATCAGGTACATCTGAGCCCAAGGGCAAGGTCAAGGCTTGATAGCGCGGCATGCACACTCTCATCGATGTTTCATGTGACACTCTTATGTTTTAAATAAAGTTGTAAAGAATGTGGATTTGAAAAAAGTTGTTTTGGGATTTCATGGTTTATGCAAACATGTTTGATTATATTAAAAATGAAATATTTCTTTTAAAATTTTGATCGTTAAAAGTTTGTATCAAAGCCTTGATTTGAGGGATTCGGGTACACCTTTAGGTGCGTTAGGACTCAAAATAAGGAAATGGTAAAAAAATTATTTCCAAAAATAACATAAAAAGGTTTTTAAAAGAAATGAAAAGATGAAAGTGCAACAGCGTGATCAGCCGAGCCAAGTAAGTAGTTCCCCAATATATTAGCCATGATATAATTATATTTGAGTTTTGCTTATTAAATGGAACTTGATATGTGTATGCTTTTAAAATTGTATACGATTAGGAGCTTATAGCTTCAAAATGATTGATTTGGCCTTACTTCCCGTTCCTTGTTTGGTTGTGGTCCTAGGGTAGAATCTTTTATTTGAAAGTCTATTTGATTCTCTTTCCGTGTATAATTTTCATGCATAAAGGCAACCTGTCATGATTGGTTTGATTGATGTGAGTAGAATAAATCTTAGGACATCCTGAGATTTGATGTATGTAGTAGTTTGTGGAATATGGTTTAGTTTTGGGAAAAATTAAGGTTGTCAGGTAGAGCATCGGGGATAGGTGCAGGTAAGTGTGGAAGGTAATATTGGGCCTATACTACTAGAAGCACAAGACCTGTACCTGAACCAATGTTAGATTTGACGACTTCAAGGAGGACCAATGTGGGGAAATCGCTTATATGGAAATCCTGATCGATATAATTTATGATATTTTAGTTCAGCATGGTGGTGACACAATTTGGAGCAGTAGGATCAGGATCGGGATCTGGGTCCGGGGCCATGATCAACTGTGAGGGCCTGTTAGTGAGGGTCCGAACCCCAAGTGGGGGAGAACTGGTGATACATGGTGATAGGGCCACTCAGGGGTCGAATCTCTATACGGCTGCAAGGATTAGGAATTTCTGCAGTAGGGATGTACGAGATTTTTGGCTTATATCTTAGACGTGAGGGTAGAGACTATGACATATGTGGGGAGTGTACCGGTTCTACAAGACTTTTAGGATGTTTCCCCCGAGGAGTTACTGGGAGTGCCTTCGGTGAGGCAGGTGAAGCTTTGATCAATTTAGTGCTAGGTGCCACTCTGATAGCAAAGTCACCATATCGTTTCGCACCACCTGAGATGCACGAGTCATCTATGCAGATTCAGGTGTTGCTAGATTGAGGGTTCATCTGTCTGATCAGTTCCCCGTGGGGAGCACCGATCCTTACGTGAAAAAGAAGGATGGATCGCACAGGATGTATATCGATTATAGGGAGCTGAACAAACTAACGGTGAAGAACCGTTATCCATTGCTATGGATCGATGATTTATTCGATCAGCTGCAGGGTGCATCTTGGTTCTCCAAGATTGATCTTCGGTCAGGATATCATCAGATGAGGATTCGGGATGAGGATATACCAACGACGGCTTTTAGGACTCAGTATGGGCACTATGAGTTCGTGGTGATGTCATTTGGGCTCACTAATTCCCAAGCAGCATTCATGGAACTTATGAACAGGGTGTGTAGACCGATGATAGATCGGTCGGTGATCATTTTCATTGATGATATCCTGGTCTATTCAAAGACCAGGGAGCATCATTTGAGGGAGGTGCTAGAGACCTTGAGGGAGGAGAAACTTAATGCAAACTTCTCCAAGTGTGATTTCTGGATGCGGGAGGTACAATGTTCAGAGCATATCATCAATCAGGAGGGCATTCTGGTTGATCCAGCCAAGGTTGAGGTTGTGATGCAATGGGAAGTACCGAAGAACGCATCAGAGATTCGTAGCTTCTTGGGTTTAGCGGGCTATTATCGGAGATTTATCCATGATTTCTCCAAGATTGTTGTGCCATTGACCCGTTTAACCAAGAAGAATGTGACCTTTTGGTGGGGCGTGGATCAGCAGACGACTTTTGAGACCCTAAGATGCAGGTTGTGCAAGGGTCCGATCCTAGTACTACCTGGGGGGTTAGACGATTTGGTGGTGTACTGTGACACATTGATATAAGGGTTAGGTGCCATACTGATGCAGAGGGGACATGTAATAGCTTACGCCTCGAGGAGGTTAAAGCCTCATCAAGTGAATGACCCAACTCACGACTTGGAACTGGTGGCAGTGGTGTTCACCCTCAAGATTTGGAGGCATTACTTGTATGGAGTGAGGTGCACCATCTATGCTGACCACAAAAGTTTGAAGTATTTGATAGATCAGCAAAACCTAAAATGTAGTAGAGGAGGTGGTTGGATGTGCTAAAAGATTATGATTGTGGGATCCTATATCATCCAGGGAAGGCCAACATGGTGGCTGATGCTTTGAGCCGCAAGATGGAGGGGTCCCCGATTGGGAACCTCTTTATGAGGATAACTGTGATTTTGCCTTTGTTAGATATGATCAGGGAGGCCTAGGTCGAGGGAGTGAAGAAAGAAAACAGGAAGGTAGAGAAAATTCGGCGGGAGTATCCTTTGTTTTTTAAGGATAGTCGCGGTCTTTTAACGTAGTGTGGTCTTGTATAGGTACCAGGGATAGGTGGAGTGAGGCAAGAAATTAAGAATGAACAAGTTCAGTCCATATGAGTTTGAATTTGTCTTAAACCTTGTCTTACCATTATGGTTATGACAATTCGCATGGATAGGAACACATACACCATAAAATCTAAGTGATAAGGTTTCTCTCTGCTTCATGATAATAATTATGAGGAAACGCTTTCACTAAGAGAGATTTTAAGGAGATAGCAATTATGATATTTGCTTTTCAAATTCGATTATGATTACGGCATCCCTCTTCATAGTTCGAATTGTGAGAAATGACATTAAGTTTGAATATTCGGGACTTACTGTAGTAGGTTCTGAAATAGTTTGAGAAGCTTAGATAAAGCCTTATCGAAGCATATCGTATTGGAAATATGAACTTTGGAAGTCAATAAATATTGATTTCTAGAAGTCCAACTGTTTACTGAATTCGTGTCAAAACTAGTGGGAGCATAAATGTTATGCTGGTATGGATATGATTATCATGTTAGTGAGAGCATGATTATTATTTTAAGTGTTGCAAGTTAGCAATATTAATTATAGAAAACAAAAGTTTCACTTTGCAAAGTTGCAGGGGTTGAAAAGTTGTTTTGCTATAATTAATGGAGAGAATATTATACTTCATTTTAAATCTAAAAGCTTAGATCAAGAAAATTTAATTGAATTTACTCAAAAGACATATATGAATGTTATGTTGAAAAGGTTTAGCATAGGGGCATTCTTTATATGGTAGTATTTTAGCAAGAAACTGGTAAAGTATCATGTTTTTCATTATGAATCGTGTCCCATACACTTCGGGTATAGGATCGATTGCATATGTTGTAATATTCGAACGTTCTAAAATTTTCAAATTCCTAGGGCATTAAGAGGGAAAAAGGACTAGAATAGGATTTGACTAAATTAATTAAACAACTGTCAAGGAAAATCTAAGATTCGCCAATGATTGGTCACTTGTGGGCAGTTGGATGTATAGTAACGAATGAACCATACTGACATTATTATGATTAGATATGATTTTATTAATAATGAGTTGTCATATGGAAACTATGGAAATGTTTCCATATTGGGAGTTGGATATCGAGAATCTAGGTCTAGATTAGAAACTTTTATGCAAGAATGATGTTTAAAGGAATGTACTATGAATGTGAGACTTCATATCTATGGAATTGCCTTGTAGAAATCTCCATTAGAGCACTTTGTAATATCATTGGAAAAGTCTTGGTGGATTTGAGGCTGTGACATTACAAATGGATCGTTGCATAAAATGTTATAATCTAACATATTGTAGTAGTGGCAAGAATCTTGTATTCTTACACTAATGATAAGGATTAGGAGTTGTAAAATGAGCATCATTGGAAATGTTTTCAATTGATATGTTTCACAAAGTATGGACCATAAGAAAACAGAGTGTGCATGCTTGGAGCGTGGGACAACTGTTGTTATAATTCAAGTAATAAGTTGATTATCCGAAACATTATACAATGAATAATGAGTAATCAATATGGTGATTAAATAAAGGTGTTTTATTTATACTCAAAAGTTTGGGGTCATATCGGATTCGATTATTCTTGTGTTTCACTTTGCATGTTTTGACTTCCCACATAATAAGATTATTCAAACCATCCACAATTGATAAATACTTTGGAAGTAGGTATTGAAGCTAGACTGTCATTAATCCGACTGTAGATTGTCTGAAGTGTTTTAGACATAGCAAATGTGTGACAACCTGAAATTTCCATTCTGTACAAACTATATCACTTCAATAGAAGTTATAGCAGTCACAGTTAATTATCAGACTTTTCGCGTAAGTTTGAGTAATTCAGGGTTTACACTTCAGGAAATATCAGGAGAGTGGGTGCACTAGGGTTTTGTGCAACACTGTTATTCCAACACTCTATTATAGTAGAGATCATTTCAGGAATAAAAATATTTTATGCCAAAAATATCTCAGGACTATAAATAGAATTCATAACCAAATTCATTCATTAAGGACACCAAAGTGTGTCAAGGGTTCATGGGCCGTAAACATGATTTAAGGACACTAAAGTGTGTCAAGGGTCTTCATATGCTTGGAATAAAAGTCTAGAACCTATCCTACATATGCAAGAAACTTGAAAACAACAAAAACACTATTCCAAGGGAGTTTACGGCCGTAAACTCCAAAGGAAATGGCCTTAGGGCCGTAAACTCCTCTAAGGAGTGTTTCTAGGCCTTAAACCCTTCCAAGAATTTAACCACCATGTTGGAATATGTCACAACTGAAAATTTTGTGTCATGTAATCTATACACTCAAGTTAATGTGAGTCAAAAACTTAAGAACATGTGTAACACCTATGATTATAACTTCAAAAACTTCAATCAAATACATCATACAAGTACTACAAATAGTCATCAAACAATTGGAGACCCTAGAAGTCCTTGTTTAATTCCATTTTGGACTAGGACTCCCTTATTGGATCCAAATGGACCAATAAGCTTCCAATTAGACTATCATGGGCTTAGAACCCTAATTGGGCTCTAATTGGACCCACACTAATTTATTTCAACATTTTGGGCCATGTTGGGCCTAGAATGAAATGAATTAAAAGCCTTGATACATGAATAACCTAAACTAGTCCAATAAAAATATAAAAATCCTACCACATTCCTTTAGACTTAAAACATACCCAAGATTAACTCTAATATTGGGCTTAGGGGCAAAGGCCCAAATTTTTCCTTTTCCCTTCCAAATTCTCGGCCCAATGCCCAAGCCCAAGAGGAAATGGAAGAGTTGACTTAATGCATGCCACCTCATTATTAACCAAAGGGTATCTATGCATGGAACTCATACTTCCAAGCACATATCACTTCAAAGATCACTTCTCTTCTCTCCTCTCTCTCACTCTCGGCCACATTCAAACACACACACAAAAAAATTTACTCATTCTTCTCTCAAAGAAACTCTCTCCTTTCCTCTCCATAATTTCGAGATTCTAAGAAGCTTTCAAGAGGATCTTTCAAGCTAATCATCATCTTAGGTAAGTATTTACTTATATACATGATCTAGCTATTTCATTCCATCAAAAATCTCTCCTAAATCTATTCCAACTTGTGATCATGCATCTTAGAAGTCACCAAACTCGAGACCTACCAAGGAAAGGTGCTAAGGCCGAAAATCACTTCATTTTTCCTTCCATTTTCTCTTCAAAACCGAAACCACACTAAGGTGAGCTTCATACCCCCTATTTTCTATTTTTATGAGTTTTGTGGGGGGGGGGAATACAAGTGAAAATGTAGATCTATATGTGTTTTGTATGCCTTGTATGATTTCCATGCTTATATGTGTGCTTTTGTGTGTTATAATGTTGGATCTAGCCATAAAACCCCTCAAAAACCGAGATATACCTTATGTTAAATGATTTTAGCATCAAATATATTTCTACATACAAAGTGTTTCTAGAAAAATAGCTAAATGGCTTAGTAACAATTTCTTTGGGCTAAAAACACAATTTTTGGACCAAAAATGTGAAAAATACAAAAATTAAGGGCCCAAATTGACATATCACGAATTCTGATGGATGAGGTGTGTCAAAACAGTTTCAATAAAACAATTTCTGGAAATATACTCATGTAGAGGATTAAAAACATAAATTTCAAGCTTAATGGGCTAAAAATGACATTTTCGGCCCAATGAGGCCCATTATGCGAGATTTTCTGTTTTGGAGGGCCAAAACTGTGTTTTTCTGTAAAACAGTGGACTATAAGTGTTCCAAGTCCTTTTCAAAGGTTTAAAATGTTTTTTTTAAATTTAAAAAGGACCAAAGTTGCACTATAAGTCGAACAAATAAAATCCGAAACTACTAACACGACAACACTACGACGCTACGACACTACGACACTACGACACTACGATTCATACAAGTAACGTTTGGGAATTCAATATACATGCGAGTGTGCACAGACGTCTACGCACCATCTTTGGGCCCCAAAAGTGTAAAATCTTGTTTGTTGGGCCTAGCTAGCCCAATGACCTGATCTTAAGGCCCGAAGACCTCTGTCTTACGAAGTGTTGGGTTTTACCGACCTGACACAACGTAAAAGGACTTTCAATGGCTTGTATACTACTGGTCCCCAAGGGTCCTTTGGTATTGCTAGTAAAGTCTACATTTCATGCGAGGCGGGTCTGGGACCCCTTGTACATTTTTATCCCCAACCGGTTAATGGAGTCATCGAGGTCTTCGTGTCCTCTTTCTCTTCGGATGTGGGACTACACATAGTCAGGGCGATTGGATAACGTGATTAATACGGATGACGCCTACGGGATCGTTAGTATAGCTATAAACTGGTCGTTTGTGTAATGCGTGTTTGTAGCAAATAATCATGCTCAAAAATAATCCAACGTCGCCTGGGACTGACACTACGCGCTATGCAATGGTTTCAATGTGACTTCATGGGATTCAAGGAATTAGGAAAACATTGGGTTTTCCTAGGGTTTTCAATACATACAGATTTGAAATGCATACAACTTCAATGAACAATTTTTACAAGTATAGAAACAAACAAGCATACCTATGGATCTTCACAAATGTTTTCAAAAGCTTTTCTTTTCAGAAAATATCGGATTTTCTGGTGATTTTCAAACGATACGAAACATTGTTTTTCTTCAAATACCGCTTATGAACTCACCAACATTTCATATGTTGACGTTTTTCAAAATACTTGTATTCTCAGGTAACCAGTGAATTCAAGGAAATCGTACTCAGTGATGGCTTGCAGTTTATTTATTAACGAACTGAACAATTTATTTTTGGGAATGAAATGTTTAAACAATGTACTTCATGTAAACTTCACTGGTTGTACTATATTAATGCATGGTGACGAATGTTGTTATGTTTCATATATATTCAATGTTATGGTATTCAATTGAGTCACGACAGCCCCCGAACGTTTCCGCCGCCCGGTTCGGGGGTGTGACAGAATAATTCTAGGAATCATTTGGAACTTCAAAACACACAATACCCCCATGGTTAGGAGTTTACGGCCGTAAACTCAAGAGTTTACAACCTTAAACTCCATGTGTGATGGTGTATGGGGAGTAAACTCACATATGGGATCCTTTGGAACCCTAAACACAAGTACCTTGTCCCACAATAGCTTAGATGCAATCCTTAGGGCTTAAAACACTTATATAAAGTGTTTATTATGTATAGGATGTCTTAAACTATATCAATTAGTGATTTTAGACTAACTCAATGGATATATGTGTGATTATATGTTCATTAGGATCGTAGTGTGTGTACAAGTCCTCGCTTGACACCTAGCAATCCTATACCGTTCAGTACATCCCAATCACCAACTACAGGTGAGTTCATACCCCTAATCAATGTTTTAAAGGATTTTAAATGCTTTAAAGGGGGGAATACAAGTAGAAACAAACATGTTATTAAATCATTGATATGTATTTTATAACTGTGTTTGTCATTCAACAGATTTCACATACTACAAAATGTGATGCATGAAATGGTTTTAAATCTTAAAAATACGTTGTTATCAAATGTTTTACTTTGTGAAATGTTTATTAAAATGACAACAAGTCATTGTTAATTATTGTTCAAAAATCCATAAGATGTCTTACAAAACCATTTTTACATTCTTGAACTAAACTATGCATATACACTTATATTCTTATATATGTATTGATGTTATAGGTTACATCTTTCATTTAGTTCTCCCACACCCTTGAGTAGTAAGAGTGTATAAACCTACATGAACAACCAGTTAGATTACAGTAAATTATCATAGGGATAATTTGAAGATATCAAACATTACTTCTATTACAAGGAATCACACAAGAGTCAGTTCATTCATGAGTCTATACTAGTACATTCCCTGATACATGAGTATTTACAGATGTTTACTTGATACATGAATATGTTTACACATACTTACCTGTTGCTTGGACACACATACATGGATACCATACAGGAACACTTTTACATAGGTGCATTATCCTGTATTCACTTACCTGGATACTTGTACTTAGAAATACGTGGATGATTTATTAGTACTTACTATGTAAATTATCTTTCCTATCCCGGTTCAATGGGATATCTCGGCAGGACTTACCATTCCGAACCCCACTGATTAGAACCAGTGGTCGATAAATATCTACGGATGTCTAAGGTAGTTACTTGTTTAGTAGTTAGTAACGGGACTAACCAGCCCTCCGTCCAACTGTTGCAACATTGGATGAGATGTGAATCTTCGGAGGATCATTAGGTTAACGATCTGTATTAGGAGATCGACATCGGGACTAACCCTTCCTCCACCCTGCTGCCGCTATAGAGGGTGAGTGGACAATCTTCGGATGTTTATTAGGGTATACCTTTCGCTTCGGCGATGTCGTGTTAATCCTGGTCACCCAGGGATAATACTTACATGATTATATTTTCCTACTTTACTTTATTTTGTGATATATTCACATAAACGATGAGTTAGACTAAGCACTTTTAGTACTAGTCAATAGAAAGGAAAAAATATCATTTTACTTACAAAACAATCGGGTCTTGGTAGAAGACTACATTGTCATAACAAAACATTCGGGTCTTGGTAGAAGACTACATTATCATGAACAAAACATCTGGGTCTTGGTAGAAGACTACATTATCATAAACAAAACATTCGGGTCTTGGTAGAAGACTACATTATCATGAACAAAACATTCGGGCCTTGGTAGCAGACTACATTATCATAAACAAAACATTCGGGTCTTGGTAGAAGACTACATTATCATGAACAAAACATTCGGGTCTTGGTAGAAGACTACATTATCATAAACAAAACATTCGGGTCTTGGTAGAAGACTACATTATCATGAACAAAACATTCGGGTCTTGGTAGCAGACTACATTATCATAAACAAAACATTCGGGTCTTGGTAAAAGACTACATTATCATGAACAAAACATTCGGGTCTTGGTAGAAGACTATATTATCATAAACAAAACATTCGGGTCTTGGTAGAAGTCTACATTATCATGAACAAAACATTTGGGTCTTAGTAGAAGACTACATTATCATAAACAAAACATTCGGGTCTTGGTAGAAGACTACATCTCAAACTGATAGAAAATAAGGGATTTTCTAGGGCTTTTCATACTTACATCAACATTTTCCTTTAAAGGTTTACATGACTTTTAAAACAGCTTTTAGTAAGCAAGACAATGACACTTAAATACTTATGAATTCACCAGCTTTAAAGCTGATACTCTCTTTCAAAATAACTTGTATTCTCAGGTCATCAGTAGACAGGTACGAAGGCCAGGTTTTGAGAAGATGGAGCAGACAAGTCTCGTCTTTTATTTTGAATATTTTTGGTGTCTTACTACAATGAAAGAACACACATGTAACAAAACTTTACTTATAATGCAATGGATGATGTTGTTGCTTGTTTATTATATTACACTGTTGTGGTACTGTACATGACGTCCTCCACCCCTAAACGTTTCCGCCGTTCGTGGTTTTGGGGTGTGACAAAATGTTTGTTGCAGTGTTCATGAGTACTCCTGAAATAAGATTTGAGTGTTGGATTAAAACCACGCTCACTTGAATCACTTCATGGATTTTATCACGGGTGATTAGTGAGACAATAATATCTTATATTTTTGAAACAGAGACATGTGAGTTGTAAATTACAAGTCTGTTGCACATTGATAATATGTAAATGCACCAGTAACTTGGTGTTAAAAAACATATTGTTGTGTGTGATTTGATGAGTAGGTACAAGCAAGCATTTGAGTCGAAGTTTATTCGTTCCTTTTACCCAAATTGGGATAAAAGCGATATACATGGGCCCCTCTATGATTTAGTGATGACACCCTAAGCGCTTGGCCAAGCTTGGACTAAGTTGATGTGTTCAATTGTAGTCTGTTGCCAGTCGTCATCAATCGGAAAACGAGAAACAACACATGAACAGAGAGTATGATTAAAATCCATGTATCAGTTCATACGATATCTAGAATGGAGGAATATATAATCCCTTATCTAAAGGACGCGTTAGTGATAAGATCAAAGTTAACAACGGCTTTTGAAAGCTACGATTATTGATCATGTTATGAAGTCGTACTTGCAAAATAATTATTAGACTTATCCAAGTGGGAGACTAATTGATTAGGTGTCTAAGCACATAACTATTTTGGTATGTACTTGACCCGATTATGAGCATGGTCCTTTTGGGTTACCTTCACCATACCAATTGATAGGATGAAAGAGGATTAATTATGATTTATTAATATATTATATGAATAATATATTAAAGGAGAACTCATATTATTTAATTAATATTGATCAAGAATTGATTAAAATTAATTTTGTGGTCAAAAGAGATTAATTAAACTTAGGGGACTGATACTGTAATTATAAGATAATTGTAATTGGGCTGTTGATCACCTTGGAATATAGGTTGGACAAATTCTATGGGAAGCCCATAAAGAAATCGTCCAAAGGATATTCTAGAATGAGTCCATGGGCTGCTTAAGGCTTAAGCAGTCATATTAGGGTTTCCAGCTAAAAACCCTAGCAGCCACAAGTATAAATAGACCCCTAACATAAGGATTTCGGCCCCAATACTTCCTGGTGTTTCCCTAGCCGATCTCCTTCCCTCTCCTAAATTATCTTGTTGCTAGTGGTGTTTGTGACTCCATTAGAGGTGCAACATTTAAGGCACTAAGTTTTCAAAGGTCAAGGATATTCAATAAGAACTTGTTATTACTACATAACAAGAAATGTAAGATCTAAACCCTAGTTTGTATGTAAATTGGATTGTTATATGCTAATTCATAGAATCATTGATTTGGTATTCAATGTTGTTGTGTTCATAGTAGAAAAACCTAAATCAAAGAAATTTGGGTTGCATGTACACCATAGGAATGATATAAAGCTCATAACCCAACAAAGGTGTCATCTGGTTCAAGAAGTGGGGGCAAGTTGGGTCCCATTTATATTGGTCCTTTCAGGGTTTTAGCTCGGGTGGGCCGTGTTGCATATTGTTTAGACCTTCCAGCCAAGCTCAGTCAGATTCATAGCATGTTTCATGTCTCTTAGTTGTGGAAGTGTTTGGTGGATGATTCTGCAGTTGTACCATTGGAGAATATTCGGGTGGATGACCATCTGAATTCTATTGAGAGACTAGTGGTGATTATGGATCGGAAGATAAAGACCTTAAGGCACAAGCTTGTAGAGCTAGTGAAGGTGCAGTGGTAGCACCACAAGGGGTCAGAGTAGACTTGGGACCCCAAGACGAAATGAGAGAGCACTATCTAGAGTTTGATCGGGGCGGCGAACTTTGAGGACAAAGTCTGATTCAAGTATGGGAGAATTGTAATGCCTGGTAATTTTAAGGTATTTATTTATTTAATTTGGTTACTCATTTAATTATGATTTTGGGCTTGAAAACCTTGGACTTGATCTTTCAGCTTGGGGTGCCGTACGCAGGGTGTACCATCCATGTACGCAGGTTCCATGCCCGTACACACAACGTACAAGATGGTACGCACAGCGTACATGTCCAGACCCAAGCAGCGGGTACACTTAATGTACAGCTGAGTACGCCCCGCGTACTCAGTCAGAGGGGATTTTGTGATTTGGGCCAAGGGTTTGGGCCTCCTGCTAGGCTTAGGCTTATGAGTTCTTGTTGGGCCTTCTGGGAACAAGTATCTTGGTTTTGGAAATAGTTATTGGGCTTAGGGTAAGTCCCATAAAGGGATTGGGCCCAATTAGGAAAATTAGGCCATAAATGGGTCATGAAGGATTATTTGGTTTTGGGCCTTTTAGATTATGGATTTGGACCTTACTTTTAGTTTAACCTAGATCATGGGTAAAATGCTCATTTTACCCCAAGTATGGACTTTTGGATATAGTTTCGAACCTAAGTATTAACTAGGTGTTATTTTATACCGAAAGCTTAGGGATTCGTCAGAACAGCAGCCAGGGATTTTTGGTTCATTTAGCATTACGAGGTGAGTTTCCTCAATGTGTATGGCGGGTCGAAGGCACTAATGCCGACCCAGGATTTGATATGTAGAATACTCATTGTTTGGGTGAGACTAGTATGTATGTGTTTGCATGCTTACTAGGCGGGGCCCGATGATTATCATGTATACTATTAGTTGATTTGTGTTATGATTTGTATATGGGCGGGGCCGTTATACTCATTGGGCGGGGCCCATTATACTCTTTGGGTAAGGCCCGTTATATGCTATGTATGTATGGTATGCAGTATCTTAGGGAACTCACTAAGCCTTGTGCTTACGATTTTCAGTTTATGTTTTAGGTACTTTCGGTTCCAATGGAAAGAGCTTGGGTTTACTGCATCGCACACACCATATGGATTTCACATTAAGATTTCACTCTGATTTTTATAATATTTGATACACTTATTTTTATTCTAGATGTATGGATATTGTTGGAATATTGTTTTTACTTATATTAAAAATGAAATTTTTGGATAATATTTTTGGGACATTTCACTTTCTAGAATCTCTCAATGTAATCAAGATGAAATCTAACTATCTAAGTTCTAACATTCTTATTAACACAAAATCTCTATAAAGGAATAAAAACCAGACAAACAAAGAATGAAAATTAGAAATGAAGAGTGAACAAACCTTAAAATGGGTGAAACTTGAAAGGGTGAAACTGGTGTTTAGGCAGGATGGTTGGTGGTGAAAGTGAGCGGTGACCATGGCCGGAAGAGCGATCGCTAATAAAAAAAATGGTGCAGTGGTTCGCATGTAGGTCGTATTAGCGTACGTCATGTACTCAAGCGTCTAATTTGATCGACTGTCAAACCTAAAAGTGTAAGGAACGATTCATTTGTGGGCTTTTTTTTCTATTTTTTTCTTGATTAATTTTATTTTTAATGGATTAGGCTAATATTTGTTGGATAAATTTTAAGTTGGTTTTGACATTGTGCTCTTTTATATAGATTCTAATATACAAATAGCTCATAGGTGTTAAAAAATCTTATACATATTTTTGCTTTTGGATAAAAAGTATTAGGTAGTTCTTTCAAAAAAAATTAAGATAGTTCCCCTAAATTTTTGCAATATAGTTAAGCTTACATGGGTCCTAGGATCCACCTTAGTATACCATAGCTTCGCCCCTGATGACAACTACAAAATGAGTATTTCATATAGGCCGACTTTAAATCATGGAATGCAAACACGCGTGTACATTGCTTATCGTCATTTGTTTCCTTCAAAACTAAGGTCGGAGGGTATGTAGAGGGAAAGAGGTGAATTATGTTTTCCCTCATATTGACACAGCATACCACCATTGTGGTATAAAGGGTGCGGGGAAAAGGTGAGGGAAGCATATCCCTTATTTTCTTTCCTCGCATGATTAGTCAGCTTTTTTTTTAGTTTTTTTTAATCTTTAATAAATTATATATCTACTAAAAATTTATAAAAAAATATATCAAAATTCTTGATTTTTAATTTCGTACAAAATAAATATAATATTTGTATGAAATATATTTTTTTAAATAAAAAAAATGTAGTGAAAAGCGACCATTTCATGTGTTTTGGTGAGTGAGAGAAAAACTCACGTAACTCTCAAAAAGTGAAAGATCTTCTCATATATACCTTATGGCTTAATAAATTTAATCCCTTTAGGCTTTAAGTAGTGGGAGGCGTTAAGCCTCACCGCTACCCTCACTAAGAAGATACGACACCACCCCTCACTCTTCACTAAGCAGCTAGCCAAGGCCTGACATGTAGCGAGAGGAGAGAGGATAAAGAAAATGGATAAGTAAGTAAAGGGATAGGTGAGTTTTGATTAACTGTTCTTTTTTTTTTCTTTTAAAAACAATCAAAATAGAATCTATTTAAATTAACACAACACTACTCTTTACTTTTCTACAACTTAAATATTACCATTCCCTCCGACTTATGTGGCATCAAAAAATCTGATGTGACAACATATTAAACATAATACTACTCTCTTCAGTCTTAGTACTACTCGTTTAGTTCTGGTGGATGTTTTCCGCCCCTTATATATGTGTCTTCTAATTTACCATTTACCGAAAGTAAAAAACTCATTGAATATTGCTTGATTTACTCCAACAATAGTACGGTAAAAAACCCTAGCTCGGCAACAAAGAACAACGACTTGAAGTTTCACGTGCTTCTGTAATCGAGCCATCGGGTTTGTACTTCAACTCTAATTTTTTTTTTAAAACTTCATGAAAACACTTCTAAAATCAAGTTTACACTTTTGATATCTTATTGAAATCGTTTTCCACTATAGTTACATTAAATACATCAGGTTATGCATTTCATATCTTGTTGAAAATGATTTCCATTAAGGTTACGTCCAACAGAAAAAAAAAAATGAGCCCCTAAAATTTCATATTAACGATGACAGATCAGCAACGCATTGCAATTAACTCGCAACGGATAACGACAACACGGTGGATTTAGCAACAGATTAGCGACGTATAAAGGACGATCACACACCTGACACCTCCTCATGGAGGTCAACTTTATTCTCTTCCATTAGATACTTATGTATTTGCTAAAATTTTATCCCCATATTATCAAATCGCATCTCAACTTGTTTTATCCCATGTTCTATAATTCACATAGTTGTGATTGTATCGATATATGCGTCTTCACATTTGGTTATTAATTACCCTTGATTGTGTAAAGGAATGTTAGGAGGAAATGGGTAACTCACAAAAAATAAACAGATGAACTGAAATAACTCAATTAGGGGCCTTATATGCAAATAGGCTTTATTTATTTAGACAAATTCACAATAAAAGTAACCAAACAGGTCATAGAATGTAAGAATACCACAACATATATATCAAGACAAGGAGATTATAAATTTATTACAGAAAGAAAACTGCAAGTTTATGGTATTTCTCTGATGTATGTAGGTAATACAAGGCTTTCAACATACGTTCCTCCAATGGTGAATCTAGTTGGACCCCTTAGGATCCTTACATTTCTGCATACTCTCTCATCAACATTGTATATAATAACTCCATCTTCATCACCCATAACAATATCCCGATTGCTGTCTTCAACTGAACAAATAGGCTTCACATTATCTATATCGACTCCATGGATGGAAACCTTGGTCCAAGACACACCAACTCCATACTCCTCCATCACCCACAAATCATTACCCAGTTGGTTAAAAAGACAAAGCTTCCCACCAATAACAACAAGCTCGTTGAAAACAGCTTTGTAGTTATCAATCGAATCAGGTAATTCAATTTCTTTGAACTTCTCGTTAGCTAAATTAAACGCAATAATGGTTGATGAGTAATTGGGTCGTGTGCTTGTTAACCAGTGAAGGCTCCCATTGACGAGAACCCCACTAACGAGATGGCCCACAGCGTGATCATAAGGAGAATTGGGCAATTTCCTCCATGAATTGTTGCTCAGGGTATAGACATTGACGAACATATCGGTGCAATCAGGATTATGCTCGTTGTCGGTGTCCCAGAAAGAAATCGCGATTACTTTGTAATCATCCGTGGATGAATCGTAGCCAAATCCATACATTTCAAAACTCTCACTAATCGGGAGTGCAAAAGGGGAAAGGGGAAGTTTCGAGATCTTACGTGTGGTTGGATTCATGAGATAGAGTCTGTCATATTCGTCTATCGCTAAAACAAGCCCGTTGCAAGACCCCAAGATACCTTCCCACCTGATCGAAGGTGGCCGGAAAGTTATTTCATTTCCGGTTGCGGGTATGTCGTCAAATTTGAGATGCGGAACGATTTCGTTGATATCGACTGAGTAGAGGCATTTTGTATCGGAAACGAGAATCAATTTACTGGTTTTATGGTGGCTGTGTTGATGGAGATGGGTTTTGATGAATTGGGGATCGGAAATTAGCGAGCACCATTGTTTTGATACGGATTTGAACCGGCCGAGGGATTTCTCCGGCAGGCGCCGGAGTATTGCTTCGATAATATCCGGCGGAAGATTATTCATTGCAGACATCTACGACAGTGGTGGAGAGGCGAGGTATTTTCTAGGGCTAATGGAGGAGATTCCGACGTTGCCGTTTGAATGGAAACTCTACATATTTTACGTTACAGAGATGATCTCCGGTATAAATTTTTTTGTATTTTCATTTAGGCAATGTAATTAGTATTATCAAAATGAATTCCATTAATTAATTATTTTTATAATTATTTTTTATAATTATTATCATAGCCAAAAAAAATCAAGATGAGCATTTGCGAAAATCGGTCATATGCAAAAAGTGTGTTCTAATATTTTTTTGAAAAATCAAAATCGACATCGCTTCGGACGTCATTGGCTGCAAAAAAAAAAAAAAATAACATGCCCGTGATTTTTTTTCCTTTTTGTTTTTTGAAAAAACATGTATTATCTTGTCATGACTATGAAATTCAGAAACTGTATTACCAAATCAAAATTCATATTGCAAAAATCCGTACATATTAGATTAGAGATTGTTTGTAAAAATAGAGAATTGATGTAGGTTACACCATTTGATATAAACTTTGATATTGAAATTCTTGTAGATATAAATTTCACATAAATATACAAATTAGTCATGAAGATGGTTGGATTAGACGACAAACCTAATATCATATCCAACTCCGTACAATGTAATATGTTATACTGATAACGATGAAGGTTATGTAAAGCGTTTAAAGAAGATTATTAAACATATTTCAACTCATATGATTTGTTGGATGAGACATAGCATGTCCAATACAATGTCGCAAATAGATATAAATAGATATGTTGTTGGTGAGAATCGATCTAGTAGTTGAAGAGGGTCCGGTAGCAGAAGAGGAAAAAGACGTGTTGAGAACAGATTCAGCGGAAGAGATAGCAACAATCAAGCATGTATGCATATCTCTCTAAATAATCCTCACAATATTTGTGGATATCTTGCATATAGAACATGGTTACAACAACAATTAAAGTTACAAGTTGTTTATGAAAACAAGTATACGTATTGACAAATTCACTATGTCCGTCATGGATATTATGTACCATATCAATTGCCGGTAACACCATTTCAGCCGGTGGTACCATATCAAATGTCGGTAACACCATTTCAAATACTGGTTTTATCATATCAAACGGTTGTACCTCCACGTCAAATGCAAGTAGTTCCACATCAAAAGCCAATAGAATGAAATTTTCATTATGTCGAACTAGCAAATTATCCATACTTTGGTATTGATGGTAATGTTAAATGTAACGAAGGTGGCGATGACTTTTTATAGAAATTGATATGCCAACAGATGAAGTTTCTTAATTTAACCAAATCAAATAATAGAAGAAGAAATTGAATGGTTGATTATAGTACAAATTCACACACAAATGCCATTGTTTGGTACGCCAGAAAGACTGTGTTGTCGTGACCAAGAATATATAACCAGTCCATCGCACAGCCAAAACCCGATTAGTAAATAAGCTACAAATTTACAGCGATAAAAGAGACTATAAATTAACAACGAAAAATAAGCTCTTTAATGCCAACTAAGGAGCTTATTTGTTGTAAATTTATAGCTCCTTTTCGTCGTTGTAAATGGCACTAGGAGTAAAAAGTATAGAGGATGTCTTTTAGTACAAAACTGTTAGATCGACTAAAAAAGGATTCAAACAAGATGTATTGATAGAAATGGCTAATAGAGTGTATTGGCTGTAAACTAAATAATTGTAGTGTTGGGAACTTCTAAGAACCGAATATGGCCTTAGGCATGTAATAGGTTCCATACCTTGGAGTGGTATCCAAGTAACTTGGATTGGTGTCCATAACTTCCTACGTTTCCTTGTGTTATGAGGAGACAATGATTAGGAAAGTTTGTTTGTTCATTTGTAACGCCTATAGATCCTGGCTAGTCAATTTAGAGACAATAAGCGTCAAAAATGGATTTGTAATGCCCAGTTCCTAAGAGTACTTAATTGTGAGTCCTCGAGATTTAAGAGGAAGGGTATTTTGGTCATCTTGTGGGAAAAGTGGAAAAGAGGGCCAAATATGAAATTCGGGGACACGCCAAGTACGCCCAGCGTAAGCTGGGTTACGCCCAGTGTAAAGTGTGTAATTGGACGCAGGTGCAAGGTTAAGTACGCCCGGCGTAATAGAGGTATGCCCAGCGTACTCTCAGAGTTCTAAAACCCTAAAATTAGGGTTAGCCACTATATAAGGAACATGTTGGTTCATACCCTAGCCTCCATAACCTCTCTCTTAACCTCAGAAACCCTAGATAGCCGTTCCACCTCCATTGTTGGGTGTGTTTGGCCTTGGAAAGCTTATTTTGGCAAAGGAGAGGCTAGAAGAAGAAAGAGGAAGTTGTCAAAGAAGGAGTTGAGTGGTTGGAGCTTATAGATCTGGGAAGATATCATCCTTTGGAGCCTATATGAGGTATAAAGCTTCTTGCTTGTCATTTATATTGCAGAGATCTAAGTGTTGTGAAGTTTTGACATCATTCTTGTCCCAAAAGTCCTCATCTTCATGCATGTTTTGAGTAGGTCGAGATTATCTGTCCTTTGAGACCTTTAGAAAGGTCTTGACTGAGAAAAATGAGGTCCCAAGGGTTGTGGTTGTTCCATATGTGAGATATGCGGGTCTTAATGGATTAAGACCTTGGATTTAGAGCTTTATGGACGTCCCAAGTGATAAAGTTTGAGACTTTATGAATCTTAAGCATATTTAGCCTAAGGATCTGAAGTTTGGGCTTAAGAGCTTAAGCCATTAAGAAGTTATGTGGACTTAATGAGCAGCGAAGTTACGCCCCGCCTAGCGGGTCAGTGCCGCGATCCCCAGTTGCGAATCAATGTGTACGCCCCGCGTACCAAGGAGGGTACGCCCAGCGTACTCCCTTTGTTGGGTTTTTCATTTTGGGCCTTAGGGATTGGGTTGTTATTGGGCTGCTGGATTTTGGGTCATGACTGGACATTATGGATAGAGTATTGTGGACCCATTAGTTGTTATGGACCATGGGTCTAGGCCCATTTGGTGAGGTGGGCCCAATTTAGTAAATTGGGCCAATAGTGGGCTTTGCTTCGGACTTTTGGACTTTGGGCCATTAGTGGGCTTGAGAGCTTATCCAGTGTTGGGTCGGAATGAGTTAAGGGTAAATTGGTAAATTTACCCTTGGAAGGGTATTGTGCTTAGCCTAATGATTATCTCTGCTATGATGGCTATTTCAGGATTTTCGGTGACGCGGTAATTCGGGAATCTGCTTCTTCAGTTCAGAGTTTCGGCAGTGCGAGGTGAGTTACCCTCACTATATCAACAGGGTTTAACGCACCAAGGCCGGCCCTTTATCGGATTGAGATCCGGGTATTTGTTGTTATGATTATTGCTTTGTTATGGTTGCATCCTGGTAGCTAGGAAGGTATATGCTAGTGACCGGTTAGGTCGGTATCCTGGTTAGGATGATGATATGTTATGTGATCTACTAGATCGGCTTGTTGACTGTGAATTGTTATATGATTGTATATTTATGTGCACATGGTTGTTGGACTGGGGTTGGGTTGAGGTGGGTCCTGCTTTGTGCTGTAGACCAAGATACCCAGGGCGGACCGGTTGTCCCGAAGGCCCAGCAAGCGGTCCGGATATGCTGTAGGCCCAAAGAGGGCGGACCAGACATGCCGAGGCTCGGAGAGTGGACCAGGCCGACTGAAGGCCCGATGCGGGCGGACCAGTCATACTGTAGACTCAGAGAGTGGACCATGTGGATTGAAGGCCCGGAGCGGGCGGACCAATCACACTGCAGACTCAATGTATATGGCTAGACTCGGAGGGTGGACCAGGTGGACTGTTGGCCGGTGCGGCGGACCAGTCACACAGTAGACCCGAAGTACATGGTTGTTCTGTGATTGGATATGATATGGCATGTTATGCGTGTATGGTATATGTTGTTGGTATTTTGGGGGTATCTCACTAAGCTTTCGGGCTTGCAGTTGTGGTTTAATGTTTTTTAGGTTCTTCAGGAAACCGTGGCAAGGCAAAGGCGTGATCGTACCGCTCCTCATGGTATGTTGTGATGTGATTCTGGGAATACTCTAAATTATTTATATTGAAAACCTTTTTGTAATAATTTAATGAAATCGGGTTGTTTTGAAAAGTTTAAATTGGTTGAAATTTTTGGTCATTACAAGTTGGTATCAGAGCCTTGGTTTGAGTGAATTGGAGGAACACTCGTGTGACTTCAGTCTCAAATCGAGGAGGGTTTTCAAAAGAGAATTTAAAATGGTTTTCAAAATGGGTAAAGGAGGACGCGGAGGTACGATCAACCGGAGCCAGTAAGTAACCCCAAAATACCATACATGATATTTGTTTTTGAGTTTGATAGACCAGCATGCTAGTGCTAGGCTAGGGATCTTTAGGATTTCATGATAATGTTGCCTGATTTATGATGCCTGTTAGCCTAGGGTTTCCTCGTTGGAGATTTCCAGTGTTCCTCTAGTAGTGAGGGTTGAGCGTTTGTTATGTATGTTTTCACTACAGTGTTGTGGTAGTACTTCATACAAATATGGGTAGGTGTGGAAGGTAGTATAGGCCCGTACTACTGAAAGCACAAGACCCATACGCGTATCAGGGAAACCATGACCTCTAGGGTTGGATTGAGAGTTGGTTCCCGAGATAGTGGGAAGAATCTGAGATCTTGTGGTTTTTTTTAGTATGGTGATTCCGAGGCATGCTGGGAGTGGATCCGGGTCAGGATCCGGAGCAGGAGAGGGAGTTCCAGGCAGGTCAGTACCGTCCGAGGTTGTGGGTCAGATGAGCACAGGCGAGTTGGATGCTAGGATTCGTGAGATCCTGCATGATGAGGTTGCTGCGTTGTTCCGGGCCGAGCTGCCGGAACTGTTTGGGTCGATCAAGACCGCCATGGTTGAGTATTTTGATGAGCGCTATGCGGCTCTCACAGAGACGGCTGCCGCGGCGGCTACACCGGCTGTAGCAGCGGCAGGGGGAGGAGTCGGTCGAGGTTTTCAGCATCGAGACTTCGCTAATACGAAGCCTCTACCTTCTATGGAGTTCAGGACCCGATTGTTGCTATGAGATGGTTGTCGGACGTGGAGGGGTGTTTTTTCACGTGTTCATGCCCTGCTGATCAGAGGGTGAGGTGTGCTCTGAACCTGTTGAGGCTCGGGGCGAAGGATTGGTGGAGATTGACCACGGGGTCATATTCGGATGCGCAGAGGGTTGCGGTTTCATGGGATCCGTTCAGAGAAATGTTCAGCACTCGTTATGTTCCGCGGGTTGAGAGGGAGAGATTGGCTCAGGAGTTCCTTGAGCTGAAGCAGGATTCGGAGTCGTTGACAGAGATCACCAGGATGTTCACTGAGAGGGCGATGTTTTACCCTGAGTTCGCTTCGGAGCAGGCTCAGATGTCCCGATATCTGAGTATGCTCAAGAGAGATATCAGACAGTTTGTGTCTACGCAGAGGTGCGAGACTTTGTTGGAGTTGCAGGAGGCCGCCAGGCGGCGTGAGTTGGAGATTGAGTTGCAGTTGTGTGAGCTGAGGCAGGCTCCGGTGCAGTTGCAGCCGGCGCCGAAACGGTCCAAGACCATTGATTCTAGGGTGGGAGATTAGAGCAGCCACGCTTGTGGGAAGTGTGGGAAGGGTCACACCAGAGTTTGTAGGTCCGGTGGTGCATGCCGCAAGTGCAGAAAGGAGGGGCACTATGCGAAGGATTTTCGGCAGTCAGCCACGGTTCGGGATTTGAGGATTTGTTATCATTGTCATCAGGTTGGGCATTTGAGGGTCAACTGTCCACAGCTTGCTGCAGGACCGGTGCAGGCTCCAGCACCGGCCACATTGAGGATCACGGGTGGAGGTCAGGGTGGAGCGGAGCCCCCAAGGGCTCAGGGTCGTGCTTATCAGCTTACAGTAGAGGAGGTTAGGGCAGTGCCGGATGCAGCTGCAAGTATGTTTCTTTCTTGATGTTTTGTTATCTTATGCTTATTGTGGAATATTGTATATCTGCTAGTTTTGTTGTGTGATTTTTGGTATTGTGTTCGTTGTTCCTTGCGGGTTATGGTGTGGTTAAGGGTTTGGTGTTGGGAATTTCATTGGTTATCGTTCATGAGGGGTCTAGTGGGAATTTGGCTTTTAGTCTGAATGTCGGGTATTATCTGCAATCTGAGGAGTGGTTGCTAGAGATCGAGTTTCTTTCGAGCCGAGATGTTTTGTGTTGTTATGTGATTTTGTGAAGGTTGCTCGTTCTAGTGGGAATCAGTTCGTGTGTAAGAGTTTGTGTTGTGTAAGGTTGTTGAGGGAGGTCGGTGATGGCGACCGGTGATTGATAGTCAGTGCTATAAGTGGGGGAGAATTGGAAAATTCTCTGGAAGATCGATGAGCATGTGAGGTTGTTTAGCTGCTTGGGATTCAGCAGTGTTTCTGTCAGCTAAGAGCATAGGCTGGTATGAGTAAGTGGCAGGCATGTGGGGCAGGATACAGACCAAGGGTATTTGATTGTAAAGGGCCTGGGATCAGGCCGGGATTGAGTATGTATGATGGAGATAGAGTTCGGAACCCCTAGAGGGCTAGAACAGTATGCATGGGAGGATTTCCCGGAGAGATAACACGGAAGGATGAATGCTAGTTGAGCGGTCCGGGTAGACTGAAGGCCGGTAGGCGTACTAGTCAGGCCGAAGGCTCGGAGAATGGTCCAGCCAAGCTGAAGGCCCTGGAGGGCAGTCCAGATTGGCTGAAGGTTCTGAGAGTGGTCCAGATTAGCTGAAGGCCTGGTAAGGCGGTCCAGTCATGCTGAAGACTCTGCAGGTATTGTTAGATCGGTTCGAGGAAAATGGATTGAGTATGTCGCGATGTGTTAGCATTAGAAGGTCTGGCCCCGGGTATTTATTTCAATTAGAGGAGATAGTGCATGGACTCGAGAGTCCTTGCGAGCGGATTCAGAGCATGTGTGTTGCATGGATAACGGTTATGCTATAGGGGAGTGGTGTAGCGTTGGGCGAGCACCGTGGCACTTGTCGCAGTGACAAGGCGGCCAAGTGGATTTCCTTGGTAAGGAAAGAGAGAGAAGTGTAGCTCCGAGAGGGAGTGTAAATTCACGGAAGTGAAAGCGGCAGTGCAGAGTTATGATTAGAGTGATCCAATTATGGTCATTGAGAAGCGTGATTACGACAGTGGTATGGAATCACATCCGGATGGGATGTCTGCTGTGGTTGCGGAAGGAATTCCGCGGGTGTAGAGCCAAGAGGCTCGAAAAGGATGGAGGGATGGAGTCTTGTATTCCCAGTTTGACTCTGATCAAGGAATTGTGTATGTAGTGGTGATTCATCCTGGGGGATGTTTGGAGGTGTCGTCAGTGTGACGGGTTTTCCCAACCCGAGGGTGCTAGAGCTAGTTCAGCATGTGCATGCGATTGCAAGAGGATAACTCATGGGAGTTGCTCTGAGGCTGAAGAATGTGTCATTCTGTCAGCATGGAGTAAATATTGTTGGACTTGGATCGGGAACCCGGAGGTTCAGGGTTATACCTAGCTCGTAAGAGTCAACTGATTGTTGTGGTCAGGATCGAGAAAAGTGCCATGGAGGGGTACTCGGTTGGTAAGTGTGGAATCTGATAGGTGTGGTTATCAGAGGGTGAAGCCGGTGGCCGGCTTGAGGCGGTGGTCAAGACACCGCAAGAAAGGAGAAAGTGAGTTTCGGGTTTCGATGGTTGTGTCTTGAGGAACCTGGTCTGGTGAATGCCAGGTGGTGCGTTGCGGGAGAAGTTCTGGAGTAAGGTTGTCGCGGCTTCGAGGGCGAAGCCTAATTTAAGTGGGGGAGAATTGTAACGCCCCGTTCCAAAGAGTACTTAATTGTGAGTCCCCGGGATTTAAGAGGAAGGGTATTTTGGTCATCTTGTAGGAAAAGTGGAAAAGAGGGCCAAATATGAAATTTGGGGACACGCCGCGTACGCCCAGCGTAAGTGTGTAATTGGACGCGGGTGCAAGGTTGAGTACGCCCGGCGTAATAGAGGTACGCCCAACGTACTCTCAGAGTTCTAAAACCCTAAAATTAGGGTCAGCCACTATATAAGGAACATGTTGGTTCATACCCTAGCCTCCATAAGCTCTCTCTTAACCTCAGAAACCCTAGATAGTCGTTCCACCTCCATTGTTGGGTGTGTTTGGCCTTGGACAGCTTATTTTGGCAAAGGAGAGGCTAGAAGAAGAAAGAGGAAGTTGTCAAAGAAGGAGTTGAGTGGTTGGAGCTTATAGATCTGGGAAGATATCATCCTTTGGAGCCTATATGAGGTATAAAGCTTCTTGCTTGTCATTTATATTGCATAGATCTAAGTGTTGTGAAGTTTTGACATCATTCTTTTCCCAAAAGTCCTCATCTTGATGCATGTTTTGAGTTGGTCGAGATTATCTGTCCTTTCAGACCTTTTGAGATGTCTTGAGTGAGAAAAATGAGCTCCTAAGGGCTATGGTTGTTCCATATGTGAGATATACGGGTCTTAATGGATTAAGACCTTGGATTAAGAGCTTTATGGATGTCCCAAGTGATAAAGTTTGATACTTTGTGAATCTTAGGCATATTTGGCCTAAGGATCTGAAGTTTGGGCTTAAGAGCTTAAGCCATTAAGAAGTTATGTGGACTTAATGAGCAGCGAAGTTACGCCCCGCGTAGCGGGTCAGTGCCCCGATCCCCAATTGTGAATCAGTGTGTATGCCCCGCGTACCAAGGAGGGTACGCCCAGCGTACTCCCTCTGTTGGGTTTTTCATTTTGGGCCTTAGGGATTGGGCTGTTATTGGGCTGCTGGATTTTGGGCCATGACTGGACATTATGGATAGAGTATTGTGGACCCATTAGTTGTTATGGACCATGGGTCTAGGCCTATTTGGTGAGGTGGGCCCAATTTAGTAAATTGGGCCAATAGTGGGCTTTGCTTCAGACTTTTGGACTTTGGGCCATTAGTGGGCTTGAGAGCTTATCCAGTGTTGGGCCGGAATGAGTGAAGGGTAAATTGGTAAATTTACCCTTGGAAGGGTATTGTGCTTAGCCTAATGATTATTTGTGCTATGATGGCTAGTTCGGGATTTTCGGTGAGGCGGTGATTCGAGAATCTGCTTCTTCTGTATAGAGTTTCAGCAGTGTGAGGTGAGTTATCCTTACTATATCAACAGGGTCTAAGGCACCAAGGCCGGCCCTTTATCGGATTGAGATCCGGGTATTTGTTGTTATGATTATTGCTTTGTTATGGTTGCATCCTGGTAGCTAGGATGGTATATGCTAGTGACCGGTTAGGTCGATATCCTGGTTAGGATGATGATATGTTATGTGATCTGCTAGATCGGCTTGTTGATTGTGAATTGTTATATGATTGTATGTTTATGTGCACATGGTTGTTGGACTGGGGTTGGGTTGAGGTGGGTCCTGCTTTGTGCTGTAGGCCAAGATACCCAGGGCAGACCGGTTGTCCCGAAGGCCCAGCGAGCGGTCCAGATATGCTGTAGGCCCCAAGAGGGCGGACCAGACGTGCCGAGGCTCGGAGAGTGGACCAGGCCGACTGAAGCCCCGGTGCGGGCGGACCAGTCATACTGTAGACTCAGAGAGTGGACCAGGTGGATTGAAGGCCCAGAGCGGGCAGACCAATCACATTGCAGACTCGATGTATATGGCTAGACTCGGAGGGTGGACCAGGTGGACTGTTGGCCGGTGCGGCGGACCAGTCACACAGTAGACCCGAAGTGCATGGCTGTTCTGTGATCGGATATGATATGGCATGTTATGCGTGTATGGTCTATGTGGTTGGTATTTTGGGGGTATCTCACTAAGATTTCGGGCTTACAGTTGTGGTTTAATGTTTTTCAGGTTCTTCAGGAGACCGTGGCAAGGCAAAGGCGTGATCGTACCGCTCCTCATGTTATGTTGTGATGTGATTCTGGGAATATTCTAAATTAATTGTATTGAAAACCTTTTTGTAATAATTTAATGAAATCAGGTTGTTTTTGAAAAGTTTAAATTGGTTGAAATTTTTGGTCGTTACAAGATTTTTGATGGAAGGTTATTTAGAATGAATAATCTTAACTATGTTGTAGTATATGTCACAAAGGATCCGTACATATAAAGAACGCTGAAATCCGAGTTATAACAAAAAAAGTTATGACATGTCGAAGTTTCGCGACAAAACCGGCACCGCATTGTCTGACGTAAAAAGTGAATTTTTGATAAACTACTTTTTAGCCTTAGATATCTAAATGAAAGTTGTAGTATACGTTAAACCGAGAGCATGCATAAAAAAAACTCCCAAATTTGACTTCGTATCAGGAAATTATGATTTTTCTATGATTTGGCATAACAATGCACAAACTGGAATTCGAATTTTAGATCAATTGATTTTTGGCCAATGCAACCTAAATGAGAATTGAAGATCTCATTAATAGGAGCTCAACGATAAAAAGACAGACGAAAACGGAGTCCGTATGTAGAAGTTATGAATTTTATGAAGTCATGTAATAGTATAATATTCTCATACTGTTAAATTTAAAATCGGTCGAGAATTAGCCGATGGAGTCAAAAGGAAACTTGTAGATCTTGTCATTAACTACGCACGTGTATATAGAACGTTGAAAACGAATCTCGTATGCGGAAGTTATGCATTTTTAAAGATGAGTTGTTTTACCTACGTCATGCGCCACATGTCAGCACCAGGCTTCACTTTGGTGCCTATGCAAAGCTCACGACGTGAGAGCCAAGCCTCACGGCATGAGAAGCTCTAGACAACCTATAAATGGAGGCATAGAACACCCCCAAAACTCACACCTTTCATAGTCATTCTCTCCCATTACCCCTAAACCCTCTCCCCCTTCCTTATAACCTCTTAGGTGTTAGAGATGAGTCCCGGAGTGCTAGAATTAGACAAACATAGATCCAAGGTTTATTAGGGTTGCATGTACACTTACGAACTGTTGGAATGCTCAAAACCCATCAGAAGTTTCACGAGGAGTTGAGTACTCGATTGCTTTTTAGTATTGCTTATCACCCATAGACTGATGGTCAACGTGATCAGATCATCCATAATCTTAAGGATATGCTTTGTGTATGTGTGTTGGATTTTGGTGGCAGTTTTGATATTTACTTTGTTTTAGTTGAGTTCTCCTAAATTAACAACTAATAAACTATCACAACAACACTGATATGCCTCCCTTTGAGTTGCTTTATGGGAGAAAGTGTACGACCCTGATTTTTTGGGGTGAGGTTGGTCAACGAGTGATGCGGAGCATTGAGGTAGTGCTTAAGACTATGAAGTTGCTACAACAGGTTCATGGTAGACTACAGATTGCAAAGAGTAGACATAAGAGTTACATTGGTCAACGTTATTTCGATCTCGATTTTAGGGTTAGGGATTTAGTGCTACTGAAGGTGTCACCATAGAAATATGTCAGATTGTTCCAGAAGCAGGCCAAGTTGGGCCCTCAATATATCAGTCCTTTTAGTGTTATTGACCCGGTAGGGAAGGTCGCTTATCGGTTGGATCTTCCTGTGAGCTTAGTTAGACCCGCAACACCTTTCATGTTTATTCGTTGTGAAAGTGTTTAGCTTATGATTTCATAGTGGTACCCTTCGATGAAATTCTGATTGATGATTTTACAACATTTTTAATAGCCATGATGTGGCAATGTTTTGACTATGACGTTGTGGCATCCCATATTTAAAGCCTAATTTTCTGGCCTTAAGGCCTTATCTAAAGGATGTGATGGCTAGGGTTTGCGCACCATTAGCCTCCATCACTCCTCTTGTGCTTAGATCAAAACCATAGCCACCTTTCAAGCTCTTAAGCATATTTTGGTTGATTTGGTGACATTTGAAGAAGAAAAAAGAGGATTTCTAGTCCATGGATCTAGCAACCATCTCATCTCCACCTTTGTGATCATTTTCTAGACCATTGTAAGTCTTCAAGTCTTAATATTTATGGTTTATTTCCTATTGATCTAACAAAATATGCATATTATGACCCATTGCTAAAGTTTTAACGAATGGGTGTCACAAAGTTAGCTACTTTATAATTCATCAAGGTCCCTAGACTGTTTTACCTTTAGGATCTTGAAGTTGAAAGTGTTTTGGAAATCATGCATTAGATTTAAGTCAATTTCTTTTCCGTTGACCTAGTTTGAGTGAAGGACATGCATGGATCATGCATATGTGTAAAGTTTGGATTTTTATTAACCTTTAGAGCCCCAAGAAGCCTTGTGGAAAGTTTGATAAAGGAGCGTAATGAAATTAGAGCTAAATTCATTAAGTTGTCTTAGTGTAGAAACCACAATGTGACATGATGCTCACCACGATTTAATGAAGGAGGTCTTCACATTTTTTTTTGTCATATTGTTGTCACAACGTGGTGGTGGAGTTGGTCGCGACTGTTTGAATTGCCACATTGTGGCCACGATGTGGTGACCGTTGACATTTGACTTTTTGACCTAATGATTTTTGGTCAATTTCTAGTTTTGGAGGGGAGACTGAGGTTTGACGTTGAATGTTTCATTAGGTGGTGTATAGTACCATTATACTGTGTGAGAGCTTTAGTACTTTCGACTGCTGTGTGAGGCGAGTCTTCTCACTATACGATGTTAAATGCTAGACTGTCTTTGTGATTGTGCATGAAAGACTATGGTTGAATAACAACATTGTATGAAATATTGTGTTTGGATCACAACACTCGTTGAAAAGCTATGGTTTGATCAACACTTGTATGAAAGACCATAGCTGGACCATAGCGGGAAAGACTACAACTGGGTTGTAGCAAGGAAGTGACTATAAGACTATGGTTGGATCATAACATTCATATGGGTTGAAATATAACCCTAGGGATGAGCCCAGTTTTATTTATGATATGTGGTATTTTGGGAAAAATACTAAGCTTTGTGCTTACAGTTTAATGTTTAAATGTTTCAGGTACTCCTGGTTCTAAATGGTAGGACCCGACTTGATTGCATTGCATTTACCGGTGTTTTTCCACATTATATGTTTTATGGTTTTACACGGATGTTTTGAAAAATACTTTTATACGCTGACTATATTATAGATGAATGAATTGTTTTGGTTGTTGAAAAATGAAAATTTTACTTTGTATTTTTTAGAAGTTACAAGATTGGACATCTAAGGTGCTGTTTGTTTTAAAAAAAAAAACCTCTTCTGACCTCTTATTGATGCGCCGCGTAGCACTTGATCATTCGCAGCTGTTTGTTTTTCAGAAGACTTCTGACTTAAAAACTGTTGCGCGTGTGCTGCGTGGCGCAACAGTAGACCATCTGCTTCAAACCTTTTCACACCTAACTTTAACTTACTGTAGTAGCCTGCAGATGTTAAAAAAGATACATATTTTTTATTATATGTTTCAGTCGTTTGGTCCACCTCTTCTGCTACAGAGGGTTGCAGAGGTGGTCTGCAGACTTCAAACATTTTTGCTTCGAAATAACAAACAACACCTAAGTTGTAATCCGGACAAATGTCTGCTAGCTTGATGATATTAGCTTCTAACAACTAACGGACTAGTTTAAAAAAAAAATTACCCAATAAAATCCTAAAATATTATTTTCCGAAATTTCAACGAAATCATAAAAGTGTCTGTTGTATTCGTAAACTAAATTATGATACTAACATTTAACAATTAACAACTTTAACAACTAAAGGAGAGGTTAAAAAAAAGCCTGCAAAATCTTAAAATATTATTTTCTGAAACTTCAACGAAATCATAGATGTGTCTATGTTGTTAATTCCAGCGTTGTATCGTCTAAATCAACAACCTAATACATATATTATATGTATACCACTTTTGATGTGTGAATCTGTACATAGGGCAATACGAAAGCCATGGACCTGAATGGAGACAAGTCATTGTCGTCGTCTTCACCCTGTTATCGATGGAAACATGACGTGTTCTTAAATTTCAGAGGTGTAGACACTCGTAAGAACTTTGTATCGCATCTCTATGCTGCACTCATCGGACAAAGAATCAAAGTTTTTAAGGATGAGAAGACCATCCGAATTGGAAGAAACATTTTCTTATCTATTTCAAAAGCCATAGAGGAATCGAGAATCTCGGTTGTCGTTTTATCCCAAAACTACGGAGAGTCAGTTAACTGCTTAACGGAACTCGAGAAAATTTTTGAGTGCAAACGGTCAATGGGCCGGTACGTTATTCCGGTGTTCTATCATGTTCAACCTTCGGAGGTAAAGCACCAAAGTGGTTGCTTCGGGGATGGATTTGCAATTCATGGAAATCATATGAAGCTATCAATATGGAGAAATGCCCTCATTCAGGCTACAAATATTGCCGGAATAGAAGTACACGGGTAACATTATTTCTCTCTAATAATTAAAATATTTGTGTATTCTGATTAGAGATTAGAGACTTTTACAATTTGTCTCTACAATATATTAAGCAAACTGAAAATTAAAATTTTTTTTGGTCACTCATATCAAATCATGGATGCCATGCATTTAATCAATCCGTTGACATTTTATTTGGACAGGTAATAGTTAGTCATTTTCAAAAGGATATATCTCTTCCTTAATTTGAGATTTCTATAAGTTCAAGATCAAATAATGAGCTTTTAGTTAACTCGATTGGTAATCATTGATTCATCCAGAATTATAGCCTCAGAAGCATTTTGGGTGATGAATCATATGGAAATTAAAATTTCTTTGAATCATATTGATGTTTGCACAAAATGTGCAGGAATGAATCAGATTGCATAGAAAGAATTGTTGAAACTGTTATGAGAGAGTTGGGTCCAAGAAGGTTCCCTCTCCGCTCATTGTTACCAAAAGCATCGGGTAAATTGTACACATCTCTCTTTGAATGTCCATGGCTCACATACCACACTAAAATCACCAAATCTTTAATTTTAAGATGCGTAAATGTGTAGCTAAGAATAAATGTTTAAAATTACCAAATCTTTAATTTTAATGTCCCTTTGTATTAAGTTATTGACGATATTTACATTTGTTGCAATAGCGTATTGGTGTTCATTAAACTTTCTTATGGCCAATCGGCACACTTGGGTTCCACAAGCTGATACCGCAGGAAACGTATCTACTAATCATAAAAAGAAACGTAATAAAGAAACTACCGAAGTTTATGATCCATTAAACAAAAGCGTTCATATCGGAAGCTTGAATAAAGACGTTGTTGTCATAAGAGAAATTAATCCGGAATCCGAATCAAGTTTTTTGGAAGAAGTAAGTTAAAGATGGAAATTATATATTGTATTTGTTTTTTTTTCCTGCAATTGAATTGTATATAATTTAATCATATGTATATATTTTTCATCAAGCTGTTTGTACGTTCAAGAATGAAGCATGCAAATGTGGCTAAGCTCTTTGGTTATTGTATAAGAGACAATCGTCGTTTCTTGGTTGAAGAACATTGGACACAGGGAACGCTACACCAAATTTTGCATGATGATGCAGGAAATTCTGTGATTAGTTGGACACAAAGGGTAACAATTGCATATGACGTGGCAAAGGGATTAGAGTATTTGCATTATCAAAACCTATTTGCGCACATTGATTCCAGCAACGTGCTTTTGTTTGATAACTTTAATGCAAAGATTTCAACCGGTTCATCAGCAAGTGAAAGTTATTGGGCTCCAGAGTAAGCCAAGTTTTTGGCTACATTCTTTTTTCTGACTTGGCCCAATTAATGAACGTAAAAGAAAATTCTTATGTGAAAAGAATTAGCTACAATTTTTTTCAGTTGTTGTTTGAATAGTGGTGTCCCAAAAGCTTCTTGTTCTATCTATTTCTTGGTTGCAATACTGGTATTGCTAGCTAACGTGTTCTTATGTGGTAGATATAAGGGAAGAGAGCTCACAATGAAAGGGAACGTGTATAGCTTTGGGGTTCTTTTATTTGAGCTTCTTACTGGAAACAAGCCATCCAAAGGAATCGTCAACTCAGTAAGAGATTAAGAGTCTGGTTGATTTTTGTTGACTTCTTGTCGTTTCTGCTAAACCTATGTATCTTATGGCTTCTGTCAAATAGGTCTTGCCAGCTGGAAAAATAGACAACATTGGATCATTAGTGGACCTAAAGCTTAATGGAAAATATACGTCACGGGAAGCTAAAAAGGTTTTTCCTTTTCCTATTTTTGAAAGTGTATTGCTAAACCTTCCTAGGGTATTGCCTATTGTTATTTGAAATGGAAGTTCCTTAGCTAATATCATGAAAAAAGGCTTGTGGCTTTCTCTTTTGGCACATGGTTTTCTCGTTAAAATTATTTTGCAGCATTGGCTTCTTTGAGGAAATAAAGAGTAGAAGTCAACATGGCTCCATTTTTAATGATATATCACAACACATGAACCCTTTTTCTCTTCATTACTCAATATTAGATTCGATCATTGATTATTTTTCTTCTGACTGTTGTGTAGTTGGCATTCACAATGTTATTGGCTACAATGGATCAACCGAGTGATCGGCCAGACATGAACACTATTGTTGAGTACTTTAAGAAGTTATTAGCAGTATAGTAAGCTAATTCATCTTCATTATCAGATCAAATGAACAGACACTAAGCAAACTGATTGAAATTAGCTCCCATAGAAGAAGGAAGTTGTAAATCGTTGATTCTTGTGTTGTACATCTTTTAATGGGAAGGAAATTGATATAATAAAATTTAAGTAATTGTCTCAACTAATCAACTACAGAATATACTAATTGCTTGAAGAGACTTTGCTGACATGGCTCGTTACCGTAAATCTAGCCAAGTTCGTATGTGAACCGATTGGCTTAACTTCATGTTTGGACTGACCAAGAACCTAGTTAAACTAATTGTACTAACTTGAGCTGTAACGTCCCATTTTCATAAATAATTTCCGTTTTTAATTAAGGCAAAAACTTCATTTTCATGAAACCCATGTTAAGAAACACTCATTTGTTCCAAAATGCAATTCCTTGAAAATCTGAGTAATGTAATAAATGTGTAATCTCCAGTGTTACTGATGAGTGTGTACAGTCATGTTACTGATGAGTGTGTACAGTCATGTTTTTGCCTTCCCATGATCAATAACTGATACCTGAAAAACATTTTATTCCACAACTTTAAAACTAAACTTAATAAGTTCCCCAAAATATCATATACAGCACAACATAATAATCAGTTATGAGTTATCGCAAACTATGAGACTATCAACAATCATGAGGATTATCAGTGGTCCAAAATATCACATAGAACACGACAAAATAAATAGTTATTAGTTATTAGCAATCCTGTTTGTGACAACCCGAAAATTCTTTCCATTATTGCAACTCGTTCCGTTAATAAATTTATCGTTTTCGAATTATTTCCGTTTTCGTTATTAAATTAAGTCATAATATTTGGGTTGTTTATTATGACTTAATGGATGTTCAAACATAATAATAACTCAAGGAAATAATTCTAAATTAATATTAGAAAATTTTTAGTTTCGACCATAACGAGTTACAACAACTTTATCGGGTGCAACCAAAAGCATCGTATATCGTCAGTATCGGGTAAAATTCCACCGGGTACCAAACCCAACCACTATAAAAAAGTTGTGTGGGCAACATTTGAGGACTTTTGCCCATCTCACAACTTTCTCTCACTACTCTCTCTCTAGAACTCGAAATTTTGCCCAAAAATCTCATTTCAAGCTTCATTTTGGTAAGAAATCTATCCTAGCATGTTTCTAAGCTTGTTTATCATTCAAATTCATGTTGGAATCACCCAAAACACCTATGAACATGTGTTCACGGTTTGGGGGCCCTCCTAAAACCGTGAACTCCTCTAAAGAGGGTTTTGAAGCCCCAAAACCCCTTCAAACCACTTCTAGGGCCTAGATTCGACTTAGAAACTTGCATGCATGAGCTTAGGACCCCAAAATCGCACCAAATGAGGCATGGACATGAGTTTATGGTCCAAGAACATGCTTGGACCGTAAACCCTCATTTATAGACCTTAATCACCTTGTTGGGTGTTAGTTTGCCCCTAAACACCTCCAATGGACTTCCATGAGTGCATGGAACCTTGTAAACCTTCAAGAAATGCACCAAATCATACACAAATGGGACAAACTTGAGTTTACGGTCCAAGAACATTCTTAGACCGTAAAATCATCTTCTTAGACCATAAACTCATGTTAATGAGTCAAAATGCCCTTAAACACCTTCAAAATGCTTCCACGTGAGTGTAGAACCCCATAAACCTTCATGTGATGCACCAAAACATCCTCAAATGCATCAAACTTGAGTTTACGGCCCAAGAACATTCTTGGACCGTAAACCCACCTCCTTAGGCCGTAAACACCCCCCAAAGGGTGTTAAGGTGACTTAAACCCCTTGAATGGCTTAGTTTTGGACTTAGAATCACATGTGATTGAATTACAAGCACCAAAGCCCTTGATTCATGGACAAACATGAGTTTACGGTTGTAAACTCATGAGTTTAAGGTAGTAAAACCCCAAAGAACATCTCCTTAAACCTTAAACTCATTTCCAAAGGCCATTTCAAGTCCCGATCACTTCCTAAGCCATGGAATCAACCCTAGAACTTCCCGTGTGCATTGTTTGACCATTTGGCATCCAAGAACCCACCATCCATGAGTTTACGGCTGTAAACTCATGGGAGTATGGTTAATGGGTCGTAAAATCCATGAGGAGTTTACTCTTGAAGAGTAAACTCATTTCCTAAGTCCCACACGTCCGTAGATGTTACCCGAGTCACTTCAAACACTTGATTTGAAGTGTTTTCGCTCATTGGAGTGTGTTATCATATCTAATTAGTGTTTTAAAGTCTAACTAGATACATTTTTATACCATTTCATGTTACTTAGGAACCTCGCGTGTTATCAAGCCCCGAACCAACGCTTAGCATTCAAATCGTCGCATTTTCCCGTCTGGTGAGTTCATACCCCTACCCTTTTTCACTGTTTTTCACTGTTTTCAGGGGGAGAATACAAGCAAAGTACAAGGAATACTTGTACTCAAAAACTTGTTTTACATATGGATGTTTCATAATTTCATATGTTTTTAACACTGATAGACAAAACAGATAACTGTTTGAACATGCAGAACACGTAAACATATTATTTGTGGAATATGTCATAAAATGTTGTATTTTGTATATTTCACAAATGTTTTTCCATATTTTATCTGTTAAAAGCATGACAATTGAACCTTTATCATAAAAGTTAGTACACTGTTTTGTCCATGGTAACACTCCACAGAGATACGCGAGTGGAGGATTATCATATTATTACTAGTATATTTGTTAATCTTATATAATTGGAGACACGTCCTAGGTGAACACTCCACAGAGATACGCGAGTGGAGGACCGCACCCGTAACCAGAATCTCTTAGATAAGGAGTGTGACTTGAGTGTATAGATATATACGGGGCTGACTACCCCACACCTGGCTGCAAGCTACAGCCGAACCGAAATGGTTCAAGGGTGACGAAAGTCATAAGGTGATGTGGACTACTTATTGCCAAATCTAGTCGATTGTATGGTTATGGAACTCGCAATTACGATAACAGAGATTTACTTAATAGTAATAATGAATAAAGTAATTAAATTACTTTGTATATGTTAGTTTTATATATGTGTTAAAACTAATACATTTCACAAGGATAACCGGGTTTGCAGTTTACATCTTTCACATTTGGTAACCAACATTCAGGAAAATATGGGATTTTCTTGGCGAAACATTTTTACGTATTCAGAACAGTGTAACAAACCAGATAACCTAACTTTACATTTCACAAGGGTAAACATATTTTTAGTGTACATCTTTACATTACATTTTGGGATTCAAAAACCTACTTTTAAGAAAATATGGGATTTTCTTGGTTGTAACATTTTCAGAAACAGAAAGGAACCAGTACATTTTCACAAAACAAAATTGCTTCTGAACTCACCAGCGTTATGCTGATTTTCAAACTGCTTGTATTCTCAGGTCCGCTTTAGACAGGTACCCGATGATTCCTTTTTAGGGAAGACGGAATGCGTAGAAGACTCGTCTCATTTTGTTTATATATACTATCACAACTGTATAAATTTACTTTTGAAACAAATTTAAACTTTTCTATATGTAATGTAATGGTTGTTTACTTTACTTACTATGTGCATTGGATTTGATACTCAACGTGGAGTCAACCCTGAAAATGTTTCCGCCTTCGGTTTTCGGGGTGTGACAGATTGGTATCAGAGCCCTTGTTTATAGTGAATAAAGTATACCAAACCTTACATGGTATAAAACTATAAACACTAAAGGGCCTAAGTGCTCTGAATTAAAAGTATCTTTCGAAATATAAGTATTTTCAAAAGTATTCAAGTATACCGAACAGTCGAGATCCGTAACTACAAGTAGAACAAAACATAAGTAAATGGGTGTTGTGTACTGCGGTTAAACCTGGGTAGTTATGTAGTCGTGTCTAGGATCAATATAGCCTGACCAACTATATTCATTCGAGACACGGCCAACATGTGTTTGGGAGTAACTGTGGTATGCGGCATGCCTAAAACTTACCTTAATACCACAAACATCGAGCCAGTATCGTAGCGAATCATGAAATACTATGGGAGTATTTCTCGAGCCAATCCTCTGTAGAAATCCTCGTTCACCCATTGTTCCTTGATCATTCCTTTAGGGATAATATATTTGCATTGATAACTCTTTCCTGCTTTATCGCTTATTCGGAATATTTATACTTGTCATATCTATTGATTCAATTCAGAGGAGTTACCATCCTCTCTCTTTCTTGATCTTATTAGATCAAGATGCCTCCAAGAAAAAGACCCAACTCAAGGACCAACAACCCTCCGCCACCACCTCCTCCTGAAATTGACCCCGTAGTATTTCAGGCAGCTGTTACCGCCGGTGGCAGCTGCTATGTCTCAATTGAACACCGATGGTTCCGATGGTTTGGGAGGTGGTACTCAAACTCAGGATCAAGAAAGCAATCAGGGACACCGAAAGGAGGGTTCCTATAAGGATTTCATGAACGCAAAACCTACATCCTTCGATGGCACTGGAGGTGTCATTTCTCTTTCCCAATGGTTCGAGAAAATCGAATCCATCTTCAAAATCTGTGCCTGTTCGGAATCTGATAAAGTAAAGTTTGCAGCCTGTACCTTTCTTGACAAAGCCCTGACTTGGTGGAACGGCCGAGTCAAATCCTTGACCCTACCTGTAGCCAATGCCATGGGTTGGGAAGCCATGAAAGAATTCCTCATAACTGAATACTGCCCTCGGGGCGAAATGCAGAAGTTAGAGCACGAGCTCTGGAACCTGAAGATGAAAGGTTCCGATATTTCTGCGTACACTTCTAGATTCGATGATCTTGCACTTCTCTGCCCGGGATTGGTCACTCCTGAAAGTAAAAAGATAGGAAAGTTCATCTGGGGGCTGACCCAACCAACAAAGGGAAACATCTTAGCTGCACGTCCGGATACCTATGATAGAGCCAAGAGTTTAGCCCAAACCCTAATTGATCACGGTGATGACGTCAAGGAAACCACCACCGCTCCTGAGCCGACCAAGAGGAGTGGTGAGAAAAGAAAGTTCTGGAAGAAGAAGAAGGATCAATCTTCCCAAGGATCCTCCAAGAGACAGCAGACTGTAGCAGTCCACGCTGCTACTATTCCCGTTGCTGCTGCTTTTGTTGTGGGATCCACAACTCCAACTCCTACTAGCATATATGCTGGTAATCTTCCTCTGTGTGACAAGTGCAAATATCATCACATCCCCGGCCCCTGCCGCGAACTGTCATGCACAAATTGTGGTAAAAAGGGGCACACGGTCCGATTCTGCAAGGCACCAGCCCAATCTGCAAATCAATCTTCTGGAGCAGGCATTGGTCAACCCTGCTATAATTGTGGAGAGGTCGGGCACTTCAAGAGGAACTGCCCCAAGAAGACTACAGCTGATAACACTGGGAGAGTCCTAGCCATGGGACGAGAGGAGGCAGTCGCCGATCCCACCGTTGTTTCGGGTACGTTCCTTCTCGAAAACACTTATGCTAGTATCCTTTTGGATTCGGGTGCTGAAAGAAGCTTTCTTAGTCATACATTCAAACATAATCTTAAATCTAATCCCCAACCATTAACCAAAATGTTTACCGTCGAGATGGCTAACGGTGAGAAAGAAAGCGCTAACGAGATGTTCGTAGGTTGTACCCTTACCCTGAATGACCATTCATTTCCCATCGATCTTATGCCAATTTCCATAAAGAGCTTTGATGTCATCATTGGCATGGATTGGCCGAGTCCCAATCATGCTGATATCCTCTGTTTCGAAAAAGCCATCCGTCTCAACCTTCCTTCGGGTCAGACTCTCATTTTCTATGGCGATAAACTCAGCTCCAACCTTCGTATCATTTCCTGCATCAAAGCTCAGAAACTCTTGCGAAAGGAATGTCAAGCATTCCTAGCCCATGTAATCAATGAGAAACAGGATGTTAAAGACCTCGTGAGCATCCCCGAAGTCTGTAACTTTCCTGATGTGTTTCCCGAAGAGCTTCCAGGAATTCCTCCCGAACGTCAGGTCGAATTTCGTATTGACCTAATTCCTGGAGCTACTCCCGTGGCGAAATCTCCGTATCGCTTAGCTCCAGCAGAAATGCAGGAGTTATCCAACCAACTCAATGAGTTGCTCAGTAAAGGATTCATTAGACCGAGTTCCTCACCCTGGGGAGCTCCGATATTGTTTGTAAAAAAGAAAGATGGATCCTTCCGAATGTGCATCGACTATCGAGAGTTGAACAAGTTGACCGTCAAAAACCGATATCCTCTTCCTCGAATAGATGACCTCTTCGATCAAATCCAGGGAGCCAGCTACTTCTCAAAGATAGACCTTCGGTCAGGGTACCATCAGCTACGAGTTCATGAGAGTGATGTTTCCAAAACAGCTTTCAGGACTCGGTATGGACACTACGAGTTTGTAGTGATGCCCTTCGGTCTAACCAACGCACCGGCAGTGTTCATGGTCCTGATGAACCGGGTGTGTCGCCCTTTTCTGGACAAGTTCATCATCGTGTTCATTGATGACATCCTTGTCTACTCCAGAAGCGAAGAAGACCACAAACAACACTTGAGGTCGGTGTTGGAAACCCTCAGATCCGAGAAGCTGTACGCGAAAGTTTCCAAGTGTGAATTCTGGATTCGGAAGGTAACCTTCCTCGGTCAAGTAGTAACCAAGGGGGGTATTCACGTGGATCCGTCTAAGATTAAAGCGATAGAGAATTGGTTGGCACCGAAGACACCCACAGAAATCCGTCAATTCTTGGGTCTCGCCGGCTACTATCGGAGATTCATCTAGAATTTTTCTAGGATTGCCAAACCTTTAACCACTCTGACATAGAAAGGTGTACCCTTTTGTTGGAGTGAGAAGCAAGAAACCGCATTCCAAACGTTAAAGCAAGCCCTGTGCAGCGCACCGGTCCTATCCTTGCCCGAAGGAACGGAGGACTTCGTTGTTTATTGTGATGCATCTAATCAGGGCTTAGGCTGTGTGCTTATGCAAAGAGGAAAGGTGATTGCATATGCCTCGAGACAACTGAAGGCACACGAGATCAACTATACTACGCATGACTCGGAGTTAGGAGCCGTATTCTTTGCATTGAAGATTTGGAGACATTATCTCTATGGAACCAAGTGTACGATCTTCACGGACCATAAGAGCCTGCAACACATTGTTGATCAGAAAGACTTGAACATGAGGCAACGACGATGGGTAGAACTACTCAGTGACTATGAGTGTGAAATCCGTTACCATCCCGGCAAGGCCAATGTGGTAGCAGACGCCCTTAGCCGAAAAGAGAGTTCAAGAAGAAAAGTGGAGACCCTGACGATGACTATCCATTCCCACTTATCCATGCAAATCCGAGAAGCCTAGTTAGATGCCCTCAAACCCGAGAACGTTTCAAGCGAAGCCTTGAGGGGAATGGATAAGAAACTTGAGATCAGAGGTGACGGAGTATACTGTTTCATGGACCGAATCTGGATCCCAAAGTTTGGAGGATTCAGGGAGATTGTCATGGAGGAAGCACACAAGACCAGATACTCTGTTCACCAAGGTTCGGACAAGATGTACTTGGATCTCAAGAAACAATACTGGTGGCCAAACATGAAAGCCGAGATCGCTACATTCGTGGGCAAGTGCCTAACTTGCGCCAATGTGAAAGTTGAGTATCAGAAACCCTCGGGTTTGCTCCATCAGCCCGAAATACCTGAATGGAAATGGGAGATGATTACCATGGACTTCATCACCAAGTTACCCAAATGTCCGAGTGGGTACGCCACCATTTGGGTAATTGTTGATTGTTTAAAAAAATCCGCTCACTTCATCCCGATTAAAGAATCGTTCAAGATGGAAAGATTCGCGCGGATCTACATCCAGGAGGTAGTTCGACTGCACGGTGTACCTCTGTCCATTATCTCTGACCGAGATAGCAGGTTTACCTCCAGGTTTTGGCAGTCCCTTCAGAAGGCTCTTGGAACTAATCTAGACATGAGCACGGCTTATCATCCTCAGACCGATGGACAGAGTGAGAGAACTATCTAAACCCTGGAAGACATGCTGAGGGCATGTGTCATAGATTTTGGAAAGTACTGGGACACACATCTGCCTTTGATCGAGTTCTCATACAACAACAGTTACCACACCAGCATCAAGGCTGCCCCGTTTGAAGCCCTCTACGGTCGCAAGTGTAGATCCCCTCTGTGCTGGGCCGAGCTAGGGGACACGCAGCTAGCCAAGAGTCGAGTCCCCAACATCGCTCTCACTGGTCCTGAAATCATCCGCAAAACCACCGAGAAGAGTAACGCAGATAATCGCCGGAAACCTCTGGAGTTCTAGGTTGGAGATCGTGTCCTATTAAAGGTCTCACCCTGGAAAGTCAAGGTATGCTTTGGAAAGCGTGGTAAACTTAACCCGAGGTACATTGGACCCTTCCAGATCCTCACCAGGATCGGTCCTGTAGCCTATAAACTCCAATTACCCCATGAACTTAGCAACATCCATCCCGTTTTCCACGTCTCAAATCTCAAGAAGTGTTTATCCGATGAAACCCTTGTGATTCCTTCGGACGAAATCGAGATCAATGAAAACTTGTTTCGTGGAGGAACCAGTCGAAATCATGGATCGAGAGATCAAACGTACGAAACTAAGCCGCATCCCAATAGTGAAGGTTCGCTGGAATGCCAAGCAGGGACTGGAATTCACTTGGGAGCGTGAAGACTCGATGAAACAGAAGTATCCGCATCTCTTTCCAAATCCATGATTTGTATCATAATCATGAATTTTGGGACGAAATTCCCTCTAACGGGGGGATAATGTGACAACCCGAAAATTCTTTCCATTATTGTAACTCGTTCCGTTAATAAATTCATCGTTTTCGATTTATTTCCGTTTTCGTTATTAAATTAAGTAATAATATTTGGGTTGTTTATTATGAATTAATGGATGTTCAAACATAATAATAACTCAAGGAAATAATTCATAATTAATATTAGAAAATTTTTAGTTTCGACCATAACGAGTTACGACAACTTTATCGGGTGCGACCAAAAGCATCGTATATCGTCAGTATCGGGTAAAATTCCACCGGGTACCAAACCCAACCACTATAAAAAAGTTGTGTGGGCAACATTTGAGGACTTTCGCCCATCTCACAACTTTCTCTCACTAATCTCTCTTTAGAACTCGAAATTTGGCCCAAAAATCTCATTTCAAGCTTCATTTTGGTAAGAAATCTATCCTAGCATGTTTCTAAGCTTGTTTATCATTCAAATTCATGTTGGAATCACCCAAAACACCTATGAACATGTGTTCACGGTTTGGGGGCCCTCCCAAAACCATGAACTCCTCTAAAGAGGGTTTTGAAGCTTCAAAAACCCTTCAAACCACTTCTAGGGCCTAGATTCGACTTAGAAACTTGCATGCATGAGCTTAGGACCCCAAAATTGCACCAAATGAGGCATGGAAATGAGTTTACGATCCAAGAACATGCTTGGACCGTAAACCCTCATTCATAGACCTTAAACACCTTGTTGGGTGTTAGTTTGCCCCTAAACACCTCCAATGGACTTCCATGAGTGCATGGAACCTTGTAAACCTTCAAGAAATGCACCAAATCATACACAAATGGGAAAAACTTGAGTTTATGGTCCAAGAACATTTTTAGACTGTAAACTCATCTTCTTAGACCATAAAATCATGTTAATGAGTCAAAATGCCCTTAAACACCTTCAAAATGCTTCCACGGGAGTGTAGAACCTCATAAACCTTCATGTGATGCACCAAAACATCCTCAAATGCATCAAACTTGAGTTTACGGCCCAAGAACATTCTTGGACTGTAAACCCACCTCCTTAGGCCGTAAACACCCCCAAAGGGTGTTAAGGTGCCTTAAACCCCTTGAATGGCTTAGTTTTTGACTTAGAATCACATGTGATTGAATTACAAGCACCAAAGCCCTTGATTCATGGACAAACATGGGTTTATAGTTGTAAACTCATGAGTTTAAGGTAGTAAACTCCCCAAGAACATCTCCTTAGACCTTAAACTCATTTCCCAAGGCCATTTCAAGTCCCGATCACTTCCTAAGCCATGGAATCAACCCTAGAACTTCCCGTGTGCATTGTTTGACCATTTGGCATCCAAGAACCCACCATCCATGAGTTTACGGCCGTAAACTCATGGGAGTGTGGTTAATGGGTCGTAAACTCCATGAGGAGTTTACTCTTGAAGAGTAAACTCATTTCCTAAGTCCCACACGTCCGTAGATGTTACCCGGGTCACTTCAATCACTTGATTTGAAGTGTTTTCGCTCATTGGAGTGTGTTATCATATCTAATTAGTGTTTTAAAGTCTAATTAGATACATTTGTATACCATTTCATATTACTTAGGAACCTCGCATGTTATCAAGCCCCGAACCAACGCTTAGCATTCAAATCGTCGCATTTTCCTGTCTGGTGAGTTCATACCCCTACCCTTTTTCACTGTTTTTCACTGTTTTCAGGGGGAGAATACAAGCAAAGTACAATGAATACTTGTACTCAAAAACTTGTTTTACATATGGGTGATTCATAATTTCATATGTTTTTAACACTGATAGACAAAACAGATAACCGTTTGAACATGCAGAACACGTAAACATATTATTTGTGGAATATGTCATAAAATGTTGTATTTTATATATTTCACAAATGTTTTTCCATATTGTATCTGTTAAAAGCATGACAATTGAACCTTTATCATAAAAGTTAGTACACTGTTTTGTCCTCGGTAACACTCCACAGAGATACACGAGTGGAGGATTATCATATTATTACTAGTATATTTGTTAATCCTATATAATTGGAGACATGTCCTCGGTGAACACTCCACAGAGATACGCGAGTGGAGGACCGCACCCGTAACCAGAATCTCTTAGATAAGGAGCGTGACTTGAGTGTATAGATATATACGGGGCTGACTACCCCACACCTGGCTGCTAGCTACAGCCGAACCGAAATGGTTCAAGGGTGACGAAAGTCATAAGGTGATGTGGACTACTTATTGCCATATCTAGTCTATTGTATGGTTATGGAACTCGCAATTACGATAACAGAGATTTACTTAATAGTAATAATGAATAAAGTAATTAAATTACTTTGTATATGTTTGTTTTATATATGTTTTAAAACTAATACATTTCACAAGGATAACCGGGTTTGCAGTTTACATCTTTCACATTTGGTAACCAACATTCAGGAAAATATGGGATTTTCTTGGCGAAACATTTTTACGTATTCAGAACAGTGTAACAAACCAGATAACCTAACTTTACATTTCACAAGGGTAAACATGTTTTCAGTGTACATCTTTACATTACATTTTGGGATTCAAAAACCTACTTTTAAGAAAATATGGGATTTTCTTGGTTGTAACATTTTTAGAAACAGAAATGAACCAGTACATTTGCACAAAACAAAACCGCTTATGAACTCACCAGCGTTATGCTGATTTTCAAACTGCTTGTATTCTCAGGTCCGCTTTAGACAGGTACCCAATGGTTCCTTTTTAGCGAAGACGGAATGCGCAGAAGACTCGTCTCATTTTGTTTATATATACTATGTATCACAACTGTATAACTTTACTTTTGAAAAAAATGTAAACCTTTCTATATGTAATGTAATGGTTGTTTACTTTACTTACTATGTGCATTGGATTTGATACTGAACGTGGAGTCAACCCCGGAAATGTTTCTGCCTTCGGTTTTCGGGGTGTGACACTGTTGGTTATCAACAACCATGAGAACTATTAGTAGTCCTGCAGTTATCATCAACTCAATAAGTACACATAACAACAATCAACAAATAAGACTTAACTAGTCTAGCATGTATATCACTCTAACATACATAATAAAGTGAGAAGACTGACATGATTTGAAGATCTAAGCAAACACAACAACACCCTCACCCTCTCTATACACTCATTGGTCCCTGAGAACCAACTAGCATAAGAAAAAACGATACATCCTTAATCAATAACCCAAATGCTTCAAGTGTGACCTAAAGTCAAACTAGTCCAAAGTCAACGATCAATGGTCACCAAAAGTTAACGGCCAATCGATTCAATGGTCACCACGACGTAGAGACCACTTGGCCACACTGTGGGCATGTTCAAACAAAACAGTCGACATGCAGGACATCACCATGTTGTAGGACCTCCTTAACCATATTGTGGACATGTTTGGACAAAATTGTGAAGCTGGACTCCACCAGGTCATGGCAAGTCCTTGTCCATGCCGTGGTTGCTGGTAGATTTTCCATTCCTTCATTAAGAGCTTAATCCTTACAAATCAAGGCTCAAAACTTCATATCTAGTCCTTTTCATTGGCATAATGGATAAAGTTTCCAACATTATACATTATAACCTCACTCCAAATCAAGATCTACAAGATTAAATGAAAAAATGGCTTAAATCCTTCACAAAGCATTCATGGTTCCAAGGACAATGTCAAGCTACCAACTTTCTAACAAGAAGAGGTCCAGAGGACAATCCTCAATTCTTAAAAGGGGCTGGAGTCAACTCAACTCCAAGCACACCATAAAAAAGGGACCAAAAGCATAAAAATGAACCAACAACTAGATATAACAAACTAGAAGCAAAGGATGAAGCTTTATACTCACAATGGTCTAGTAATGAAGCAAATTTGTTAGTTCCACACTCGAGCTCTTCACCAAAATACTTTGCAAGCAACTTGATCTCCAAGTTCCACCCTAAGACATGAGAAATGATCCTGTAAGGCTTGCAGACTAAATTTATTTCCTGATGGGTACCAAAGACCAAATACTTTAATCCCATTGAGACATTTGAAGTGAAGGTTTGTATCGATAGGATACACTTCAAGTATAATAAACAAAAAACAAGTTAACTAAGAAAATAAAGAATAGAGAAAGTTAAGAACACAAAATGATCAAAAGTTGTCTTTCACCAAGAAATGGGTTGTTTTCACCAAGAAAACGGGTTGTCATAAAGACATTCACCAATATGTTAACATTAGGGTTTCATCCTAATGTTGAACATATACTAAACTATACTAGTATATCCCTTCAATTAGGGGATTGTATCTAATCTATACTAAGAACCAATCCTTATCACCAAGATATCGAATCTGCTATCTATTCTCTCTCTCTCTCTCTCTCTCTCTCTCTGTATATATATATATATATATATATATATTATTACTTAATATACAAAGATTGTTGGATAAGGTGTCTAAGCCCATAACTTATTTAGTATATACTTGACCCGACCCGGCATGGTCCATTTGGGTTGCACTTCACCCAAACTGTTTATGGATAATTTTATGAGAATTGTATACCTATGATTTATTAATATATTATAAGTTATAATATATTAATATAAAGTCATGTTATTTAATTATTTTTAATCTTGAATTAATTATGAATTAATTTAGTGATTAAAAGGAAGACTAATTAAATCATGGGCTATTATATTTATATGGTGTGGGCTAATACTCATTTGTTAATGGGCTAAGCTTATATGGAAGTCCATGGATGATCCATGGAGCTTTTAACCCATGGATCCTTGGAAGAGGAAAAGACATAGGTTATTAGGGTTTCTCCCTAACCATGCACACTATATAAACAAGCTTATGTTGCATGAAAAACACCCTAGTGTGTGTGTGTAATAGTGGTGGCCGAATTCTAAGAGTTGGTATACTCTCTCATACATTTTCCAAGTTTGTGGTGATTTGTGATTTCCATTTGAGGCATTCACATTATTGGTTCTTGGCTCTCAAACTTCAAGGAATCAACAATCAACAAAAGGTATGTAATTCATCTAGTTCTTTTATGTTTAAAAGTACCCCATGCCATGCAAGATAGGTTATAAACCTTGGAAAATTAATATTTTGCATGTACTTTAGGCAAAAATAGATCCAAGGTTTATTAGGGTTGCATGTACACTTAGGAAGTGTTAGAATGCTCAAAACCCAACAGTGGTATCAGAGCCTAGGCTTGTTTGTTTGATACTTGATGCAAAATAGTGAAAAAGGTCGAAATTTTTGCTGTCTTCCTGATGAACTCGCCGAGTCCATGGGGGGATTCGCCGAGTTCATGTGTAAATTCATCCTACTCGGTGAGTAGGTTCGTGCACTCGGCGAGTAGGAGCCTCAGAATGCAGGTTTTTGACTTTTGCTGCTGGAAATGGACTAGAAACATTACCCTAAACTGTTTTGGTGTTTTAAAACTTGTTTTAGTTGGTGTAATGGTTGCTCTAATCCATTTACAATAGCATATATCAAAATTTAATGCTTGGTATGTGTTCATATAATTCTTGAAACCTTGATAATCATGTTCATGTTCTTATGAATTTAGAAGATGATAGGAATTATTTGCTGAATTGTTTAGGATTAATTCTTGATCATTTATGTGTTTTAATGGAGTCCATAATTTGTCCTCAAGTTATGGATATCCAAAGGTCACTTATTTTAAACATACATTTAAAACACATAAGTTACATGAAAGTGAAGAGTCTTCATTTTATGAACCTTTAATTCATAAGTGATGAAATGAAAAGTTTTGAATAGTTACAAAACTTGCCCTCAAGTTTTGGAATTTGTAAAGTTTCACACACTTTAATAAACTTTAATTCCAACCCTTAGAGTTTTAATAGTTAAAATTCAACACTTATTCTATTTATAACATTAATGGTTAATTATTATATATATGTATAAGAATAAGTCGTTCTACCGTTAGTAGGCCTCCTTCACGAAGCCGGTCTATAAGGGGGTATAAGGTTGTTGCCTATAAAATGGCAGCTTAATGGGTGTCCACTCTCACCCACCGCTTCCTTGATCGGTGGAGGGTCGTTAGCCGAACAGGTAGGACAATGACTTTAAATTCTCATTAAAAGTATAATGATTATTATAAAGTAACAAAATATTTTAATTCCTAATCTTAGTTACTTTAGGACAAATATGAACATGGTGCTAGTCCATGGAATTCACACTTTGTACCTTACCAAGTCGTTGGTGGAGCTTGTGTGGTTAACTCACACACTAACTTGGACTAGTAAGGATCACGAAGGGTGACTTAATGTTTGTCATAGATCAATGGAGCGTGTGTGGTTAACCGGCACATTGATTAGGTGATAATATTAAGGGTACCAAGTGAATTAGCATGGTTATTCACACCTTGTTTTGTGATCCTCGGCATCCCAGTCACAAAACTTTAAGGGCACAATCGAGATTGAAACATGTCATTGAAAAGTTCAATGAATCTCAAAAGAATCTATGAATTTCAAATCCAATTAAAACCTAATAATTCATTTCGTTTTTCATGGTAGAAATTGGTGAATCGTCATTCACCTACCTTTCAAATATATTATTACTTAGATTATGGCATCCCTTTTCTAAGTATAATATATTGTGATTGGATCCTAGCCTTAATATTACATTTGGGTGTCTTATTAAGGACTGTATATATCTAATCTAAACTTGCTTTCTTCTTTCATATGTCTCTCAACACCAATGCTTCGGGCTCTAACCCAACTGGCTCTTTCTCTCTTATGAATCTTTGTGGGAGAGTCATCTTTAATGGTTCCAACTTCATGGACTGGATCAGGAACATCAGGATGGTTACTTGTTATGAGGACAAGGAATATGTCCTCGATAAGGAGTTAAAGGAGCTTGATGAGTCCACTGCTACTCCTGAAGAGATCGCTGAATTCAGGACACATGAGAGAGATGCTACTAAGGTGGCATGCATCATGATGGCCATGATGACAGCCGAGCTCCAAAAGTCCTATGAGGACTTCTACCCTTTTGAGATGCACCAAGACCTGATGGAAAGGTACCATCAGAGTGCTCGTCAGGAGCGGTATGAAATAATCTCCTCCATGATAACAACCCGCATGAAGGATGGTGAATCCATCATAGGCCACATGCAAAAGATGCAAAGGTATGTGGACCGTTTGCTCAAGCTGAATGTGAACTTCCCTGAGGAGTTGGCAATTGACATCATTTTGCACTACTTACCTTCTTGTTATGACCAATTTCGTATGACATATCATATGAACAAGGAGGAAGTTACCCTTAGCAAACTTCAAGGACTCTTGAAGACCGCTGAAACTGGTCTTAAGGGCAAGGTGGTTGTTACCTCTACTACTCCTACTCCAACATCTACCCCTGTTTTGGCTATCGGGCAAGGAAAAGGGAAAAAGAGGAAGTCCCCTTCTAAGGGTACCAAGGGAATGTCTCTTGAAGGCTCCTCATCAAGGACCAAGAGCGGTTCTGTCACTCCTTCTGCCATTCCCAAGGATGCTAATTGCTACAATTGCCTGGACAAGGGGCACTGGAAGCAAAACTGCCCTAAGTACTTGCAGGATCTGAAGGATGGGAAAGTGAAACCCACCCACGTAGGTATTTACACAATATTGTCTAATAACTCACCATATTCTAACTCTTGGGTGCTTGATACAGGATGTGGTATTAACATATGTTCTGATTTGCAGGGCCTAAGAAGAAGTGAGGATGTGGAGCACGGGAAGATAAACTTGATCATGGGGAATAGGAAGGCTTCACCTGTTTCCAAGATTGGAGTTTATACTTTGTTGCTGAATAGTGGGTTAAAATTAGATTTTAATAAATGTGTGTACTCGTCTGAAATGGCGAGGAATATTATTTCCTTTCATGGTTTGTACAAACAAGATTTTACCTTTTCGTTTGATAATGAATGTGGTGGTATTAATGCTTTCTTTAATAATGTGTTTTATTTTAAAGCATTACCTTGTGATGGTGTGTATGAAGCTATGTCGATTGTAGACAACTTAGGAAATAATGTGTTGTATATTGATTCTTCTACTAGCCTAGATAAAGCATCATCGTGTCATTCTCGTCTTGGACATGTAAACAAGAAACGCATAGGCCAACTCTGAAAGAGTGGAATCTTGGAGTCATTCGACCTTAAATCGGATGATAGTTGTGAATCTTGTCTCCTTGGAAAGATGACAAAATCACCCTTCACTGGTACTTGTGAAAGGGGTGAGGGTTTGTTGGACCTAATACTCACTGATGTATGTGGGCCATTCAAAACCGCCACAAGGGATGCTAATCGGTATTATGTGACTTTTATTGATGATTTTAGTAGATATGGTTATGTCTACTTGATCAAACATAAGTCAGAAACCTTTGAAAGGTTTAAGGAATTCAATCAGGAAGTAGAAAATCAATTGAGCAGGAACATTAAGATGCTTCGATCCGATCGAGGTGGTGAGTATCTTAGTACTGAGTTCCTTGACTATCTTAAGGAGTGTGGGATTTTCTCACAATTGACTCCTCCCAGGACACCACAGCTAAATGGTGTAGCTGATAGGCGCAATCGAACTTTGTTAGACATGGTTCGCTCTATGATGAGTCAAGCTTCGCTACCAATCTCTTTTTGGGGGTATTCCTTAGAGACTGCCGCCCATATCCTTAATCTAGTCCCTACAAAGAAGGTTACCAAAACACCTCATGAGATGTGGACTGGGAAGGTTCCCAATTTAGACCACATCAAGATTTAGGGTTGCGAGGCTTTCTTGAGGCGTGAAACTCATGATAATCTCGAACCCCGAAGTGAAAGGTGTATTTTCATCGGCTACCCACAGAAATCCTTCGGTTACCTTTTCTACAGACCCAGTGAGAATGTGGTCTTTGTAGCAAGAAGAGGGGTCTTTCGTGAGAGAGAGTTTATGAACCAAGGAGACAGTGGGAGGCAAATTGATCTTGAAGAAATTCAAGAATCAATTGGTGAAGGAACCTCAGACACTAGAAATCAACCTGAGGAGGAAACTCCTGTTGAGCCAGCTGACAAGTCTGTACCTCCGAGGCATTCCACACGGGCTAGGAACACACCTGCGTTTTATTATGGCTTTCATATTACTACGGAGGGTGATACGTTTATCAGCGATAGTACACTGGTAAATTTGGATAAACGTAGCAATGTTAAGGAAGCCATGGCAGGCTCGGAGTCTGCTAAATGGAAGGAGGCTATGGAAAGTGAGATGCAGTCCATGTATGACAATCAAGTTTGGAACTTGGTTGACAATGTACCAGGCCGTAAAACAGTCGGGTGCAAATGGATCTTCAAGAAGAAGACCGACATGGAAGGAAAAGTGCATACTTATAAGGCTCGACTGGTTGCGAAGGGTTTTACTCAGACTCAGGGTATTGATTATGATGAAACCTTCTCACCGGTAACAAAGATTAAGTCTATTAGGGTCATGCTAGCTATTGCTGCATTTCATGATTATGAAATATGGAAAAGGGATGTCAAAACCGCTTTTCTTAATGGAAAGTTGGCTGAGGATGTGTACATGAATCAGCCAGAGGGTTTTGTCAGTACAGAATACCCTAATAGAGTGTGCAAGCTTGAGAAATCCATTTATGGATTAAAACAAGCATCTCGTAGCTAGAATCTTTGTTTCGATGAGAAGTTCAAAGAATTTGGCTTCTCGAGAAGTGAAGATGAGTCTTGTGTGTATGTCAGAGCTAGTGGGATTATAGTTAGCTTCTTGGTACTATATGTAGATGACATACTACTTATAGGAAATGACATCCCAACCTTGCAGGAGGTTAAGTCCTGGCTTGGGAAGTGCTTTGCTATGAAGGACCTAGGGGAAGCTGCCTATATCCTAGGGATAAGGATATTAAGAGAAAGAAGTAAAAGACTAATTAGACTTAGTCAGAGTACCTACTTGGATAAGGTGTTGAAAAGGTTCAACATGCAGAATTCCAAGAAAGGAGATTTACCAATCCAAAGCAATGCCAAACTGAGTAAGACTCAGAGTCCGAGTACAGAGGCCGAGATAGCAGAGATGAGTTGTGACAACCCGAAATTTCCATTCGGTCAAACCCTAAAAGTCAACCACTTCGTATCATAAATTAATATCATTATTTCTTATTTGTAAGAAATATAAAGTTCGTTTCAGTATTTTAATATTATTTTTATACGAACGGGTGAAAGAAAGTGTTGTCTCGGGTTTTAAATTTTTAAAACCGCAAACACCTCGCGTCTTAGAAACTCTCGACCAAACTATTTCGTTTGAGTCGAAAAATCATACCAAAATCCAAAAACTCATGCTTATCCATGAGTTTACTCCTTAAGTCTAGTCAATAGGAGTTTAATCCCCATTTATCCAAAAGAGTAAACTCAAGAAAACCTCTCAAGTAGCAAACTAGAAACAATTCAAGATCTCCCAAGTTGTAAGTGTTCTATCCATTTCAAGTTGATTAAACACTTAATCTAGTGTTTGTGCATCTATTCATCCATTCATTTTTGTGTTTTGATTAGATTTCCAAAACACCAAGAACACCAAGAACACACACTAAGTGTTCTTGGCATTTTAGCTCAAATCAAGCCTTCTAATAGTAAGCGCTTTCATCCTTGAGTGATATTAAGCTAGTATTACATTTGAATATCAAGGAAATTTGTCAAGAGCACATAGGACAAGGTGCTCACGGTCCAAGAAGGTTCTTGGGCCGTAAACACCATATAAGGCACTAAAGTGTGCCTAAGTCACAAATCTAAGCCCTAGTTGGATGTTTAAACCTTCCTTAACATGTTTGAACCTTCCCTTGATGAGTTTAAGCCATGAAAAACACCAAATTGTGCCATGATCATGTGTTTACAGTTTGGAGATCTCCTAAAACCGTAAACACCCTTAAGTGTGTCTAAATGGGTTATTTTCCTTCCTTAGGCTTAGAAACTAGCACACACCCTTACCTAATTATGTTAGGGACTTGAAAACTTGGCAATAACATTCTCCATAAGGGTTTACGGCAGTAAACCCAAAGGAAAATGCCATGAGGTCGTAAACTCCTCAAAGGGGGTGTTTTATTGCCCTAGTCCGCTCCAAAGGCCAAACCACTTTGTAAAATTGCTTAAAAAGGCTCGCTAAACCACAAAACAACACTTGGACATTAAGACTAGAGTTTACGACTGTAAACTCTAGAGTTTACTGCCGTAAACTCCCTAGGTCTTGACCATCAAAACCGTAAACTCCAAGGGAGTTTACCCTTGAACCCCAAACACAATAACAAGGTCCTTTAGCACTTAGATGCAATCCTTATGGCTTGTAGCACTTATATAAGGTGTTTTACATGCCTTAGGATGCCTTAAATTTGTCAATTAGTGATTTAAATTCTAATTGGGTACATATATGTGTGATTATATGTTAACTAGGATCAATGAGTGTGAACAAGTCTTCACTTGTCACCTAGCCATCCTGCATCAGTCAGTACACCCAAACCACCACCTACAGGTGAGTTCATACCCCTAAATCAATGTTTTAAATGATTTTAAATGCTTTAATGGGGGGGGGGGGGAATACAAGTAGAAAACAACCTGTTATTAAATCATTTATATGTATTTTATAACTGCGTTTTAAATCAGCAGATTTCACATACTACAAAATGTGATGCATGAAATGGTTTTCTATCTTAAAAATACATTGTTATCAAATGTATTACTTTTGAAATGTTTATTAAAATGACATCAAGTCATTGTTAATTATTGTTCAAAACTCTTAGATGTCTTTCAAAACCATTTTTTTTACATTCTCGAAACTAAACTATACATATACACTTATATTCTTATACATGTATTGATGTTATAGTTTTCATCTTTCATTTAGTTTCCCACACTCTTGTGTAGTAAGGGTGTATAAACCTACATGAACAACCAATTACCTTTCAGTTAACTATCATAGGGATAGTTAGAAGAGATCAAAGATTATTCCTATTACAAGGAATCACATAAGAGTCGGTTCATTCATGAGTCTATACCAGTTCATTATCTGATACATGAGTACGTTTACATATGCTTACATGATACATGAATACTTTACATGAGTACCTTTACGTAGATACATTTACCTGTGTATGCTTACATGAATACTTGTATCTCGATTTGCGAGGATGATTTATTAGTACCTTCTGTGTAAATTATCCTGCCTATCCCCAGTACCTCGGGATATCTAGACGGGACTAACCATTCCGAATCCCAGCTGATTAGCACCAGTGGTTGATGAACATCTACGGATGCCTAAGGTTATTACTTATACTAGGAGTACCTTTACGGGACTAACCCTTCCTCTGCCCTGCTGATGCTACAGAGGACAATTGGACAATCTACGGATGTTAATTAGGTTATATATGTTGTGTTAGCCCTAGTACCTCGGGATAACCCTTACATATGTCGTGCTAGCCCCAGTACCTCGGGATAACACTTACTTTAGTACATTTTCCTATTTACTTTATTTTGTGATAGGTTATACATTTCGCTTACCGCGATGTCGTGTTAGCCCCAGTACCTCGGGATAACACTTACTTTAGTACATTTTCCTATTTACTTTATTTTGTGATACATTCACATAAACAAGGAGTTAGACTAAGTACTCTTAGTACCAGTCAATAGAAAGGAAAAACTATCATTTTAATTACAAAACATTCGGGTCTTGGTTAAAGACTACATTTTATACTAATAGAAAATAAGGGATTTTCTAGGGCTTTTCATACTTATATCAACATTTTCATTTAAAGGTTTACATGGCATTCATATCAGCTTTTCAAGGCAAGACAATGACACTTAAATACTTATGAATTCACCAGCTTTAAAGCTGATACTCTCTTTCAAAATAACTTGTATTCTCAGGTCACTAGTAGACAGGTACCACGGCCAGGTTTTGAGAAGACGGAGCAGACAAGTATCGTCTTTTATTTTGATTATATATTTTTGGCGTCTTATTACAATGAAAGAACACACATGTATTAAAACTTTACTTATAATGCAATGGATGATGTTGTTGCTTGTTTACTATTTTACACTGTTGTGATACTGTACATGACGTCCACCACCCTGTAACGTTTCCGCCGTTCACGGTTTTAGGGTGTGACATGAGTCGACTACCGTATGCTTCCACTGTGGGCTCGATCATGTATGCTATGACTTGTACCCGCCCTGATGTGGCATTTGCTTTGAGCATGGTCAGTAGGTATCAGGGAAACCTTGGCAAGGCTCATTGGACCACGGTAAAGAACATTCTCAAGTACCAGTGGAGGACTAAGGATTGGATCCTTACCCTTGGTAGGAGTGATAACTTGAGAGTATTAGGTTATAGTGATGCTAGTTTTCAGATTAATAGGGATAACTTCCGCTCTCAGTTGGGATGGGTCTTTACCTTAAATGGAGGGGCAATGTATTGGAAGAGTTCCAAGTAGGAGACGGTGGCTGATTCGACTTGTGAATCAAAGTATATAGCAGCAAGTGAAGCAGCGAAGGAGGCGATATGGCTGAAGAACTTCATCGGAGACCTTGGAGTTGTACAAGATATTAAGGAGCCTATGGAGATTTTCTGTGACAGCAATAGTGCGGTTGCCTTAGCCAAGGAACCAAGAGATCATGGCAGATCCCGACACATTGACAGAAAATATCACTTCATAAGACACAGGATTGAAGAAGGACTCCTTGTGGCAACGAGGGTATCGTCAGATGAGAACCCTGCAGATCCCCTTACGAAGGGACTAACGAGGGTTAAGCATTTGCAGCATGCGAGGCGCATCGGGATGAGGGATGATATTAGTTTTATAGATTAGATAGCCTTTTCTGAAACTTGTAAAATGTAATCGACGTTTAATGATGAATAAAATTTGTGATTTATTTATGAGTAAAGTGTTACTATCGTTGTCAATTATTTACTATTGTTTCAGTTTTGCATGTTTTGACTTCCAGAATAATTAATTTATTCAAACCTCCACAATCGGTCATACGTCGGAAGTAAGTATGAATCAAGATTGTCATGAATTGGGTTTGTAGATGGCTAAAGGTGTTTAGTCATGGTAATGGTTGCTACAATGTTCATGAGTGCTCATAAGTTATGAGTATTGGAATAAACCCACGCTCACTTGTATCACTTCATGGAATTTATCTCGAGTGATCGTGAGACGATAATATCATATAATTCTTCAAACTTAGAGATATGAGTTGTTACCTATAAGTTGGTTGTGCATTGATTGCACGTAAACGCATCAGTAACTTGATGTTATAAAACGTGCCTTTGTGTACAATTCAACAAGTATTAAAACAAGCATATGAGTCGAAGTTTATCTGTTCCTTCTAGAAATAGAAGTGATATATGGCCCCCTCGATGATTTTGTGTTGACCCATGTACCGGGCCCGGTCAGAACTAAATTGATGTGTTCGGTTAAGTTATTTGTCAAACAAATCGGAAATCGAGAAACAACTGCCAGACAATAAGTAACACATTGTTCCATGTATTTCTCCGGCTGATATCATGAGAACAGAGGATTATGTGATCACTTATCTGAAATGACGCTTCATAGTTCAACAGAGTTTTTGAGAGCTACGATTGTCGGTTGGTTCCTGAAGTAATATAGGCAAATACAGTTATTAGACTTATCCAAGTGGGAGTCTGTTGGATAAGGTGTCTAAGTCCATAACTAATTTGGTATATACTTGACCCGACCCGGCATGGTCCATTTGGGTTTCACTTCACCCAAACTGTTTATGGATAATTTTATGAGAATTGTATACCTATGATTTATTAATATATTATAAGTTATAATATATTAATATAAAGTCATGTTATTTAATTATTTTTAATCTTGAATTAATTATGAATTAATTTAGTGATTAAAAGGAAGACTAATTAAATCATGGGCTATTATATTTATATGGTGTGGGCTAATACTCATTTGTTAATGGGCTAAGCTTATATGGAAGTCCATGGATGATCCATGGAGCTTTTAACCCATGGATCCTTGGAAGAGGAAAAGACATAGGTTATTAGGGTTTCTCCCTAACCATGCACACTATATAAACAAGCTTATGTTGCATGAAAAACACCCTAGTGTGTGTGTGTAATAGTGGTGGCCGAATTCTAAGAGTTGGTATACTCTCTCATACATTTTCCAAGTTTGTGGTGATTTGTGATTTCCATTTGAGGCATTCACATTATTGGTTCTTGGCTCTCAAACTTCAAGGAATCAACAATCAACAAAAGGTATGTAATTCATCTAGTTCTTTTATGTTTAAAAGTACCCCATGCCATGCTAGATAGGTTATAAACCTTGGAAAATTAATATTTTGCATGTACTTTAGACAAACATAGATCCAAGGTTTATTAGGGTTGTATGTACACTTAGGAAGTGTTAGAATGCTCAAAACCCAACAAAGATTATATAAGATTACTATCTACAAGCTGGCGTTGATAAGGCTTGAGGCCCTGGCACAGGTGTTGATGTTGGTGTTGGCGCTGGCAGGCGGTATATATTGTGTTTGAGTCATCAGATTATAAGGTGTGACCTTACAATCCCCCTATCTGATGATGTCAAAACTAATCTTCAATAGATTCTTCAGCTCGTGATCCCCCCCTGAGAGTAAGATTGAAACTATTAGTTCTTCGGCTTTAAGAAATGCCCCCCCCCCCCCTAAGGAAGTGTGACTTCCCATTTTTATTATCAGCATTGGAGGCAATGTTTATGAGTTGCAGCGGGCGTATAGAAGACAAGCTGATAGAATGTTGATATCAACTATTATCTTGGCTCCCCCTTAGATTAGCTTCTCTTCCCACCTTATATTTTTCTTCTCTTCAGATAAATAACTGTGAGTTATAGAGTTAATGCGCAAGGACAATGTTTGAAAACTCAAACCTTTAGTTAATCTTTAAGATCAACGTCTGCTCTTAATATAAGCTTATAGTCGAATCTGATAAACCAGTTAGGACTTGAAGTTAGATATTTAATGTAACACCCAAAATTTTCGAACAAATTTTAAACTTTCAAAACATGTCATGTTCATCAAAGCTTTACAACTTTGTTTTCAAAATACATTTTTTTATCAGAGTATTCCCAGAAACATAAACATAGTCGGAGGAGCGGAACGATCATGCATTCGCCTTGCCGCGATCACCTGAGGTACCTGAAACAATAAACTGAAACCGTAAGCCCGAGAGCTTAGTTAATTACCCCCAAATACCAACGCCATACGGATAGTAATGTATAATATCATATAAACATAATAGCAAACAATACAGCATGCGTAATGAGCTATCAGTCTGACTGGACCGAATCCCGATCCTCTGTCTACCTGGACCACTCTCCGAGCCCTCGGCACGTCTGGACCAACCTCTCAGGGCCTTCAGCCTATCCGGACCACTCGCTGGGTCTTTGACCTAACTAGATTTTCCCGGCCCGGGCCTACAGTCTACCTAGTCCGCCCAGGGTGTCTTGGCCTACTGCACACAGCAGGACCTGCCTCAACCCTTTCCCCAAACCAACAAACATGTGCACATAGCATACAAATATCCTAACCAGGATTCTGATCTAACCGGTCACTAGCATAACATTACCCTATATCCCGGGTACCGACCTTAACCAGGTCTCTAACACATACCCTCCTAATTACCAGGATGCAAACATAGCAAAAGCAATCACATAACAACAACTACCCGGATTTCCATCCGATAAGGGCTGGCCTTGGTGCCGTAGTCCCTGTCGATATAGTGAGGATAACTCACCTTGCAACTGTCGTCTTGCAACTGTCGATATAGTGAGGATAACTCACCTTGCAACTGTCGATATAGTGAGGATAACTCACCTTGCAACTAGAAAACTCAACTCCCGGATCGAACACGAACTCCACCACCTATAGATACGTAACCCTTTTTTTTATAAATCTCCAAATTACCAGAATACCCTCAGAAGTCAACTGGTCAACGCTTGGGTCCAAGTCAAAGTCAACAGTCCATGTTGACTTGACTCGTCGAGTACAGATCACCAACTCATCGAGTCCTTCCTGACCTCGAGAAGTCGTGAAATCCTTGATTGGCTCATCGAGTTCCCCTTTAACTCGCCGAGTTCATACGTGTCCAAGACATTTAGGAGAAACCCTAGCCGACTCGTCGAGTCCACGAACGACCTGCCGAATTTAAGGCAATATTTAACTGACTCACCGAGTTGTTCATCCACTCGTCGAGTTCAAGTCCATCTTCAACGGACTCGCAGAGTTGTTCCTCCAACTCGCCGAGTCCTTGCAGATCTTTATCCATGCAAATGCTTTTTAAGCCATGGCAAGGTTCCAGATTACAGATCCAAGCTTCTAGGGCATGTTTATCAGGTAAAGTTGCAAACTTTACGTGCATGCAAGGCTTTAAGACTCTTAAATGGAAAAACTAAGCTTGCAATGAAGTATCACACATGAGGGAAGGCTCCGACTCGGCAAAGTTGATGACTTTATGCATCTAGAGGTCAAAGAGAGTCGAAATCTGAAGTTACAACTTTAGATCTTATCTTAAACATAGGGAGCCTTTCATAATACCCATCAAAAGGAGGTTAAAAGAGGGATGAGCTAAAGGAACAGCTTAATACCTTCCAGAGTGTGACAACTGATGAATCTCTTAGCTCCCCACGAGTTCCTGGCCTTGATTTCCTTGTTTCCCCAAGTGTTTCCTTCTCCAAAGTTTTTCCTCCAAGCTTGAACACACCAAAGGAACACACACACACGATTTAGGGTTTCAGAGGGACAAGGGGAAGTAAGGGGGAGGATGGGGGAGGCCAATGATCCTTTAAATAGGGTGCCACACCCTAAGGTTTAGTGTTTCATCCTCCAACTCCTACTCATTGAGTCCCTTATTAGACTCGGCGAGTAGGTCACTTAAATGTGCGACCCAACCCGCTGCTACTCGACGAGTAGGGCAACCAACTCGTCGAGTAGGCCTTGAAAACAAGAAAATTCTTATATAACATCGATACCTTAGAATCGGGGCGTTACAATTCTCCCCCACTAGAACTAGACTTCGTCCCCGAAGTCTGCTGCGGTGAACAGTCCCGGATAATGCTCCCGCATCTCTTCCTCTGGCTCCCACGTCCATTCGGACCCCTTCCTGTGCTCCCACTGTACCTTCACCAAAGGTATCTCCTTGTGCCGTAGTATCTTCATTTTTGTCTCCAGTATGGCCACGGACCTTTCCACATAATTCAGGCGCTCATCGACCTGAATATCATCCAGCGATACCACTGCCTCCTGATCCATGATACACTTTCTTAGCTGCGAAACGTGGAAAGTGCTATGTATCCGACTAAGCTTCTCCGGCAGCTCTAGCTTATAAGCCACCTTGCCAACCCTGGCAATGATCCTGAACGGCCCAATATATTGGGGACCCAATTTTCCCCTCTTCCTGAAGCAGATCACGCCTTTCCAGGGCGTCACCTTCAGGAGTACCATGTCACCCTCCTGAAATTCCAACTCAGATCGAAGTTTGTCGGCATAACTCTTATACCGACTCTGAGTGGTCTACAAACGTTGTCTAACCTGCTGGATCTTTTTAGTAATCTACAAGACTACCTCCGTACTACCCATCACTCTGTGTCCAACTTCACCCCAACAGCCCGGGGTGCGACATCTTCGCCTGTACAACAGCTCGAATGGCGAGGCGCCAAGGCTAGAATGATAGCTGTTGTTGTAGGCGAACTCCGCAAGCGGTAGGCGAGAATCCCAACTCCCCCCCAAAATCAATGACACATGTCCTCAACATGTCCTCGAGGGTCTGAATAGTCCGCTCGCTTTGGCCATCTGTATGCGGGTGGAAAGCTGTGCTGAAGTGCAACCGCGTGCCCAGCTCCTCGTGAAACTTTTGCCAGATGCGGGAGGTAAACCTGACGTCCCGATCAGAGACAATGGAGACAGGAATCCCATGGCGAGACACGATCTCGCGAACATATAATTCGGCCAATTTCTCGGCCGATGAGCTCTCCTGTATAGCGAAGAAGTGGGCGCTCTTGGTCAGTCGATCCATGACGAACCATATAGCATCAAACCCCCTTGTTGTCCTCGACAACTTGGTAATAAAATCCATCGTGATCTGTTCCCATTTCCACATGGGAATCTCTAGGGGCTGCAACTTTCCATGCAGCCTATGATGCTCGGCCTTGATCATCCTATAGGTCAAGCATCTCTCGACGTACCAAGCGATCTCTCGCTTCATGCACGGCCACCAGTAGCTCAAACTCAAGTCTCGATACATCTTGGTGGCCCCCGGGTGAATAGAGAAATGAGACTTATGAGCCTCCTCCATAACCGTCTGCCTAACTGCTCCAAACATCGGAACCCAAAGCCGACCGCATCGGGTCAATAGTCCCTGACTATCCCGTATGAACCGGGTATTTTCACCCCTGATTCTCTCTAGCTTCCAATTCTCCGGTCGCATGCCCTCTACCTGGGCATCTCTAATCAAACTCACAAGCGGAGAATCCACTGCTATCCTCATACATACCGTGGGTGTTGAAGACCCAGATCACTTGCGGCTCAAAGCATCCGCAACCACATTCGCTTTACCGGGATAGTAAAGGATCTCACAATCGTAGTCCTTGACTACATCCAGCCACCTGCGCTGCCTCATGTTCAGGTTTGGCTGATCCATGATATGTCTCAAGCTCTTATAATCCGTGTAAATGGTACAGCGGACCCCATAGAGGTAATGTCTCCATTTCTTGAGGGCGAACACCACCGCCCCCAGTTCCAAGTCATGCGTAGGGTATCTCGTCTCATGCGGCTTCAGCTGCCGCGATACGTAGGCTATCACTCGTCCTTTCTGCATGAGGACCGCCCCTAAACCTGTGATGGATGCATCACAGAACACCACAAAATCCTCAACTCCCTCCGAGAGTGTCAATACTGGTTCCTCGCACAAACGCTGACGGAGGGTCTCAAACGCCCTCTGCTGCTCGGGACCCCATCGGAAATCCACCCCTTCCTCGTCAGACGAGTGAGGGGCACTGCAATCTTGGAGAAATCCCTTATGAACCTCCGGTAGTACCCTGCCAATCCCAGGAAGCTCCTAATATCTGAGGGAGATTTCGGAATCTCCCACTGCATAACCGCCTCGATTTTGGCCGAGTCAACCAAAATCCCCTCTTGGTTAACGAGATGTCCGAGGAACTAGACCTCTGGTAACTTAAACTCACACTTCGAGAACTTGGCGTACAGTCGTTCCCGTCTCAGAACTCCCAACAACTCTCACAGATGCTCCTCATGCTGCTCTTGGGTCTTGGAATACACCAAGATATCATCTATAAATACTATGACCGAGCGATCAAGCATCGGTCTACAGACCCGATTCATCAGGTCGATGAACACTGCTGGCGCGTTGGTGAGCCCAAACGGCATCATAACGAATTCGTAATGTCCATAACGGGTTCGGAACGCGGTCTTCTCCACGTCCTCCTCTCTGACCCTGGCCTGATGATACCCAGACCTCAAGTCTACCTTGGAGAACCAAGATGCGCCCTGTAACTGATCGAAGAGATCGTCTATCCTCGGGAGTAGGTAACGGTTCTTTATCGTCAACTTATTCAACTCCTGGTAATCGATACACATCCGGTGCGAACCGTCCTTCTTCCGGACAAAAAGTATCGGTGCTCCCCATGGAGAACTGCGAGGTCGAATGAACTGTTTGCCCAGAAGTTCCTGTAGCTGCGATGACAACTCCAGTATCTCTGGTGGTGCCAATCGGTACGGCGCCTTAGCAATTGGGGCCGCACCTGGCACCAGATCGATGCTGAACTTGACCTGCCTCTCCGGAGTTATCCCTGGTAACTCCTCCAGAAATACATCTGCGAACTCCCTGACCACCGGTACATTAGAAACTGAAATCTGATCCCTGACTCACGTATCTACCACATACGCTAGATAACCCGCACACCCGTGCTGAATGTACTGTCGTGCCCTGGCAGCTGAACAAAACCCTGATCCCACTCTGGTGCCCTCGCCATATACAATCAGTTCTCCCCCTCTTGGGGTTCGAACTACCACCCGCTGGCCCTCGCAATCAATCACAGCACCGAACCGACTGATCCAATCCATGCCCACAATCATGCACACCTCCCCCATGGGAATCGAGATCAAATCTATCGGAAAGGACATCCTGAAAATCTCCAAGTCACACCCTCGATAAACTGAAGAAGCAGAAACCCCGTGTTCATTGGCAATAGACACTCCCAACGGACACTCTAACTCACTCATTGGCGCACTGAACTCCCTACTAAATGACTGAGATACGAAGGATCGACTCGCCCCCAAGTCAAATAAAACCAAAGCAGGCATAGAGTTCACTAAAAACGTACCTAATCACAGGTACAGCAGATAAGCATACGACAAATATAGTAAATGAGATACAGGACAGAAACATACCCGCGATCACGTCCGGTGCTACCTTGGCCTCCTCGGCCGTAAGCTGAAAGGCGCTCCCCTGAGCCTTCGGGGGCTCTGCCATACCCTGCCTCCCATCGGTAATCCTCAACGTAGCCAGAGCTGGAGCCTGTGCCGGCCTGGCTGCAAGCTGTGGACAGTTGGCCTTCATGTGACGAACCTGATGACAGTGGTAGTAGATCCTCATATTTTGAACTAGGGTCGTCAGGTGACAATCCCTTGCAAAATTCCCCTCCTGGACGCATTTGCGGCATCCGCTACCGGACCTACAAACCCCCGCGTGTCCCTTTCCACACTTGCCACAAGTGCGGCTCTGATGTCCACCTGTCCTGGAATCAGCGGTCATAGACCGCTTTGGCGCCGGCTGCGCCTGTGTCGGGGCCCGACCCTGCTCTCTCAGCTGTAACTCAATCTCAAGCTCCTGCCGCCTGACGGCCTCCTGTAACTCCAGAAGCATATCACAACGCTGAGTCACCACGAACAGTCAAATATCCATCTTGAGCATGCTCAGATAACGAGTCATCTGAGCTTTCTCAGAAGCAAAATCCGGCAGAACATCGCCCTCTCGGTGAACATATGAGTGATCTCCGTCACCGTCTCTCGATCCTGTCTTAACTCCAGAAACTCCTGAGATAACCGCTCCCGCTCGACTCGAGGAATGTAGCGAGCGCGAAACATATCCCTGAACTGCTCCCAAGTAACATCAGCTCTTTGCTCGTCTGAATACGACCCAATCATCAATCTCCACCAGTCCTTTTCCCCAGACCTTAGCAAGTTCAGGGCACATCTGAACTTCTGGTCAGTAGGACGCACGCATGTGAAGAAACATCCCTCCATGTCTGACAGCCACATCATGGCTTTGATGGGGTCATGGGTCCCATCAAAAGTAGGGGGCTTCGTGTTGTCGAAGTCCGGATACTGAAAAGCCTTACCGGCTCCTGCCCCTGCCGCCGATACAGCTGTTGTAGCTGCTGCGGCAGCCGCCTCGGTGAGGGCTGCGTAATGATCATCAAAATACTCTACCATAGCACTCTTAATAGACCTGAACATCTCTAGCAACTCGGCCTGGAACAAACCAACAACCTCATCATGCAGGATCTCCCGGATCCTGTCATCCATCTCATCTGGCCTCATTTGGCCGATACGGGCGCTGTTGGCGCTCCCTGTCCGCCCTCCCCTGATCCTAATCCTGATCCCGAACTGGATCCAATCATAAAGCGCCTGGTCATCACCATTCTGAAACATAACACAAAGGTATCAGAGAATCCATATACACAACTGGGAACCAACTCCCTACTAACCCTAGGGATTGTGACTCACTTGCTACGCGTATGGATCCTATGCTTTCAGTAGTACGGGCCCATACTATCTTCCACACCAACCCATATTTGTCCTAAGTATCATTAAAACGCCCCAACAATATACATAATCATAGCGAGCACTCATGCCTCACTCCTAGAGGAAGGCTAAACATCTCGTAGTAGGCAAATTCATCTCAAACAACCTATCCATCCATGGAACTTCCACCAACCCTGCAGCCCTTGTGTATGCTAACCATACATAACGTTGGACCCTATAGTCTTTCGAAAACTCGATCCTACTCTAAGCCCACAACCAGAAAAGGAACAGGAAATAAAGCCCACCAAACATTCTCATGCTATAAGATCTTCATTATGTATAGTCGTGATGCATACACTAAGAAACTACAGTAATGATGTTAATTTCATATAAGGAAAACCCTAGGCTATAAGGCATCATATAATCAGGCAATTCTATCATGCAATTCCTAAAGATCCCTGGCCTAGTACTAGCATGTTGTTCTATCATATCACATAATCAGATAACTCGTATGGTATTTTCGGGGTCTACTTACTAGCTCTGGCAGATCGTACGCCCTACATCCTCCTTTATTTATCTTGAAAACTATTAAAATTATTTTGAAAATCTTTCCTTGGTTTGAGATTGTAACACCCAAAAATTTCGAACAAATTTTAAACTTTCAAAACATGTCAAGTTCATCAAAACATTACAACTTTGTTTTCAAAATACATTTTTTTATCAGAGTATTCCCAGAAACATAAACATAGTCGGAGGAGCGGTACGATCATGCCTTCTCCTTGCCGCGATCACCTGAGGTACCTGAAACAACAAACTGAAAATGTAAGCCCGAGAGCTTGGTGAATTACCCCCAAAATACCAACTCCATACGGATATAACCGTATTATATCATATAAACATAGTAGCAAACAATACAGCATGCGTAATGAGCCATCAGTCTGACTGGACCGAATCCCGGTCCTCAATCTATCTGGACCGCTCTCCGAGCCCTCGGCACGTCTAGACTGCCCTCAATCTATCTGGACCGAATCCCGGTCCTCAATCTAGCCGACTCGCCGAGTCCACGAATGACCTGCCGAATTTAAGGCGATATTTAACTGACTCGCCGAGTTGTTCATCCACTCGTCGAGTTCAAGGCCATCTTCAACGGACTCGCAGAGTTGTTCCTCCAACTCGCCGAGTCCTTGCAGATCTTTATCCGTGAAGATGCTTTTTAAGCCATGGCAAGGTTCCAGATTACATATCCAAGCTTCTTGAGCATGTTTATCACGTAAAGTTGCAAATTTTACGTGCATGCAAGGCTTTAAGACTCTTAAATGGAAAAAACTAAGCTTGCAATGAAGTCTCACACTTGAGGGAAGGCTCCTGCTCAGCAAAAATGATGACTTTATGGATCTAGAGGTCAAAGGGAGTTCAGATGTGAAGTTACAACTTTAGATCTTATCTTAAACATAGGGAGCCTTTCATAATACCCATCAAAAGGAGGTTAAAAGAGGGACGAGATAAAGGAACAACTTAATACCTTCCAGAGAGTGACAACTGATGAATCTCTTAGCTCTCCATGAGTTCCTAACCTTGATTTCCTTGTTTCCCCAAGTGTTTTCTTCTCCAAAGTTCTTCGTGCAAGCTTGAACACACCAAAGGAACACACACACACACACATGATTTAGGGTTTGAGAGGGACAAGGGGCAGTAAGGGGGAGGCTGGGGGAGGCCAATGATCCTTTAAATAGGGTGCCAAACCCCGAGGTTTAGGGTTTCATCCTCCAGCTCCTAGTCGTCGAGTCCCTTATTGGATTCGGCGAGTAGGTCACTTAAACGTGCGACCCAACCCGCTGCTACTCGACGAGTAGGGCAACCAACTCGTCGAGTAGGCCTTGAAAACAAGAAAATTCTTATATAACATCGATACCTGAGAATCAGGGCGTTACATTTAATAAAGTATTCAAGATATAAATGAAGAAAACTTAGAGTATAATCAATTCAAAGACATTTGAAGAACAAGAAGAATGTCTTAAAAGAACTATGACTTGAAGAAATAGTGAAGGTGATGCGAAGAGAATATTTTCTATTCTTGGAGTAAAACTTGAATTTTTCACTTGTCATTAAATGGTGAAACATTTACTCCTTACATAGTGGAGGAGGAACATAGTACAAACCAGATAACACTCTTAGGACTAGATAATAATCAGTGTTTGACAAACTATTATCTAAAAGATACAAGAAAATAAGTTCTATGAATTGTTACATCAAGAATAAGACAAAACGCATTAAATGCGTAAACAAGCTTCGGATCTCGGAATTGCTTGATGTCGAACTCCATCATCAATCTCATAACTTCATCACATCTCGGACTCATCAGACATTGAAACTTGATTGCTTGATATTGATAGGGGTTCACTTTTCACGATTCAACAAACTCCCCCTAAGTGAACTTAGCAATCATGTCAGCTTAAACGGCTTCTTCATTAATAAAAATGTCAGCTCTGTAGAGCCAATTTTAGACTTCTAGGTACCATTGTAGTTAGATGATAAATTTATTCTTCACGTGCTCCGGAGCATCTGACTTGGCTGCATTGGAGATGAACTTTTAGAGGATCTTGGTGGGTACGAGGTGCTTTTCAAGGACTCGAAAGAAATCCTTTTTAATTGTGTTCTTTTGCAAGTAGATATATTCGAGCACTGATTCCTCAATAGGCCCTTCTTCCAGAATTTCTGCTTTTGGCAGCATGTAGTCGATCTTAGCCAAAAGTTATCCAATTCCGAATAGATGTGCAAGCTCTACATCACATCGCCAAAACTCATCAACATAATCTTTGTGGAAGTTCATTGCGACACTGTAAGCAGCGATGCTCATTTGATCATTCTGGTGAATTCTGAAGTGGGCAGCAATCATGAGAATGTGATTCGAATTAATGGATGGAAAGTGTGTGTCCATGATGGTGACAGTTGGTGTATTGTGCTGATTAATGTAGTACCTGTATATCATGCAGTTCATGTCATACTTTCTCTGAACCTTTCGTCCAAACCCAACAATTTTTGAGATTCTCTTCTGAGACCACACTTCTTTTTGAGGTTATGTCTTTACATAGTAGAATGTATTCAATCTCTCTTTCTCTCTCTCTCTCTCTCTCTCTCTCTCTCTCTCTTTCTCTCTCGCTCGCTCTCTCTCTCTCTCTCTCTCTCACTTGGTTTTAATGATTGTTTGAGGATCATCATCTGGGTGGAGTGGAAAAAACTTGACATAATACCTTCCGAAGTTCGATAATGGGAGATCCATTTGGTCTGCATCATACATGGGTGGATCATAATACATGAATGACACAATGTCTAGACCATGGATTAGGGTTGTCTTTTAGATCTTAGATCTGAATTTTCTCTTCAAGGGCTTGATCGATTTAGGCTTGTGACCATCCTATGGACTTGTTGGAAGTCCATTCAGTGCTGTGAGGTTCTGAGACAAGCTTTTTCCCTTTATCTTGATGTTGCTTGTTCAAGTCAGAAATGACTTTTTGAATGTTTTCGGTGATAGTGAACTCTGGTGGAGGTGGAATTAGAGGCTCTTCTAGGATGTCATTAGGTTTACGAAGAGGAGAACCTTCATCAATGGGAACTATTCTTGGAGAGGGGATAAGAGGATGCATAGAATGGGTAGCTCGAAATGCGTCGATTGTGAGCTTAGTCTTTACTTTGGCCATTTCGCAGCTTCGTTGAAGAACTTCTGCTAACGATGATGGCCAATTGACAGCAGACCATATCCTTTTCTCTTCCTTTGAAAGAACCTTATTCGTAAACTTTCTTGGAGCTTGAACTCCAATCACAACATTGGTGATGTACTCTACTTCATCTTCATCATCATCGTTATCATCATATTTGGATGGAGGGTCTATGGACACAACCTGAATGTCATCGTCGTCAGATTCATCTCAGAGACTGAACTCTAAGGTAGGATTCCATGAAATGATATGACCTTTTCTTCTTAATCCTTCTCCCCCTCTTGCATCGGATGGCCCGACATCCGAGGCAAGTCTGGCTGTTTCTTTGACTCCGGACAGCCTTTCGAATACCTTTTGGAATCTTATGTTAATTTTCTTTGAAAGGGAATCATAGTCATCAGTTGTGGGAGATTGGGCCTTTAAGTGATCAAATAATGAACCGAGGATAGAGAGCATCTCATCGAACTTGTTATTCATAACGTCGACTATGTTCCAACAAGCTTGGAGGAGTTTAATGAGGACCTACTGCATTATGAGATTCAGTTCATCCTTCTTTCTAATTTCCTTCTCCAACCTTTAAATCTGCTTCTCATGTCTGACATGGGTTTGCTTAATCAGCTCATTTGTGGCACTGATCATGTCATCATGGATTTTGAGCATAGTAGAGGTGATGTCGATATGGTGATCCAGACTGAAGTTATATTTCTGCTCAATTTCTTCTAAAGTATGCTTGAAACATAGGGATATGAGTTGATCGAGTTGTTTTAGCGTTTCTACATACGAGGGTCCAGGTTGCTTTACTTTGAACAAGGACTTGAGAATAGTATCAAGCTTGGTATCGAGACTAGAGACCTTGGTAATAATCTTGGAATCTAGCTTCACCACAGATTGGTTAAGTGAATACACCTTAGAGACAGTTGCATCAATGCTGTCTCCGAGTTCCAACAAGGCGAATGGATCAACAATATTTTCGTTTGATGATCCAGTGTCCGAGATGAAACTCCCAGACTTCTCTTTATCACCACCTTGGTTGACTAGAGGTTCGGAAGGAGCACGATTGTTCTCTGTTTGATTTTCTTTGACCGGGGTTGTTTCTATTTCACCTCCACATGTTACCTGGACCTTGTTATCTATCTGATTTTCTTCATCAACATACTCCGATAAAGATGACGTTAGTCCAAAATCATAGACGTGTCTTTATGATGTGGGATTTTGCAGAGAGTGAAATGAAGAGAAGAGCAAAGGAGTGACAATGGATGGATTTCCATTATCAAACATGAACTCCATGGAATGTTCTTTGTCTGAGTGAGGGTGAAAAGCATCATGATAATAAGATTTCGGAGGATTATCCGAGATTATTGTAGTGAAAGGAGCTTCTCCTGATGCAAAATTGTGATCTGTAACTTCGTTAGTTAGAGCAACAAATGGTTAGTTACTCTAGATGGCTCGATTCCTCATTGAAATAAAAGTTGATTCAACCTGTGAATGAGTGAGCATTGGATGTCTCGTGTGAGCCCTCTTGACAAAATTTATCCAATCTTCATCATTAGAACCTGGTCGTCCTCTACCTTAGCCACGTATCAAACCAATTGTGGCTTTTAAAGTTTGAGGGACAACCCCAACTTTAGAGATCTTAGGATTCGAGGCAAGGGCCTCAGATTGTTCAAGTGTAGAAGAAGGAGGGATATTTGAGATGACTCGTGAGCGTGTTCCAAAGGGTGCAAGGAACTCTTATCAACACCGTCATCACTTTTTTGGGAAGGTGAGAGTGGATCAAGTGGTGACTCCCCGTGCGTGTGTGCATGTGGTATTGAAGCTCTAAAGGATACTCTAGGAGAGTGACCTGGTGGGGTAAGCGGATGACCAGAGTTAGTTAGAATGTTATTAAGTGATTCCTATTGAGAGAAAGCACTAACTTTGGCTCTCTTTTTGGTTTTTGGTTTGGTGGGAAATGTGTTACGCTTAGCTGCCTTCTTTTTCTTGCCACCAGTCGAGACGGGTTTAACCACATCCGAGGGCTGTGCAATAGAGACTGAGGAAGACAGTGGTACGTCATACATAGTCGAAGTCTCTATGTGATATTTCAAAAAGGGAGATTCATATGGGAGAGTGGCTAACATATGTTGATGCAGTCTACGTGTGGGTCAGAAAGATGATTGGTTCAGAAGCCTGTAAGTATTTAAGCTTTAAAGGAGAGATATATCTCTTTTGGTTCTGTGTTGATCGAAATTGGCTCTTGTCTTTCTTGGTAGAGTTGCTGAGGTGTAAGAGCCGACAACCTCATACTAGAAATTTCTTGAGGCTTTCTCTTCGTGGTAAACTTCTAAAAGTCTTGCTAGAGCACCTCAATCAAATCAATTGCATTCGTCTTCCCTGAGTAGATACTGTAGACCACATAGAGCCAATCTTTGCTCATAGTATCTGTGCCACCATGCTTTCCAGAAAGACCTCGAAGAATAAGGTGCATAAAGATAGTCCAAAGACCTGGGACAACTAATTACTTGAACTTCTTGGCCTTGAATTCTTTTGTGTACCCGATTTCATTAAGAAACGTCTGGAACTCTTCAGTTGTTGGTTGTTGCGCTGTGAAACCCTAGGGTTTTTCTGGTATTCCAATCTCCTTGAGAAAGGTTCGTTTTGACATAGGAACAATGCGATTGCCCGTGATTTTAGTTTCCAATACTCCATCTTGCATCCTGATCCTTTCGAAAGCAGTATATAAGGGATTCGAAGAGGGATTTGGGGTATTTGTATGCAGAATGGCAATAGGATGGAGACATGTCAACTCAATCATTACTCTTATGGATTCTCCGTAATCCATGGTATCAAGAGAGAAAAGTTGAGTGGTTTCATGAAGAGTGGATTCAGTTGAAGAAAATGAAGCTGAGCCTTTGGAGGATTTCTTCTTTGGGGCAGTTTTTTGAATTTTAGGGGCATTTTGGGATGAGGCCATTGGGAGAATATGGAGAAGAAGATGATAAGAGCGTAAAAGAGGAACATATGGATTTGAAAACCCTTATATATTTTAGAAAATAGGGTCAGGTTGTGAAAAAGTGTAATGATTATACCCTATTTGCAAATGGATCGCATTAAATGTGTTGCCAAAATTAGAATGTGTTTGACCTACAAGGACGAAAGATGATATGGCAATACATACAAAATTGATAACCGTCGTTTCAGTTGAAAAGATGTGTACTTTATCGAGACATGTATAAAAAGCGTGATTATTTAGGATTAAAGGATAACCATTAAAAAATAACCGTTAAGTCATTTAAGAAAACGTTTCGGAAAAAAATGTTAATTGAAAACCCTAGAACTTCTTTTGAAACTAGTGATCTCGGAACAAGGATGTTCCAAGATAGATTGTCATAAGATGCTTCGAGGAGAAAATGAGAACACGTGTACATGATATAGAGTTCGACATTGCAAAGACTCAGATTAAATATCAGAGGTAAATGTAAGAAGATCTTAGAGGACTTTTTTAAATAGATTTTGAGATTCTGAGACGAGAAGAGTCAGAGCTCGGATAGAAGTAAGAGGTGAATACACATTACCGTTTCAGAGTTGAATTCCGAGGTGAGCTTCATAACACACCTTTGAGATAGATTCCAAGGAGAGATCAAATCAAAATACCAATGTAACTATATTGGTCATATGAATATCAAAAATGAGGTGAGTTGTACAACTTGAAACTAGAAGAAGAGGTTAGACAAAAAGACAAGTAAAATGATCCTATTTATTCCGAGAGGAAATGATTTTGAGGTGAAACAGATTTAGACTTCGAAATGATTTCACTTTTTGGTGTTACCATCAGAGAGTGCAAGCTTCTTGGAAGAATTGAGAATCATGTAACATGATACCCATTTAGTTCAGAAACCTATTGAATTTGTTTTCATCTAATGCCTTATTAAAGACATCAGCAATTTGATCGTCAGATGGAACAAAAATAAGTTCAATATTTCCTTTTAAGACATGATCTTTAATTAAATGGTACCAAATATTAACGTGCTTCATCAAGGAGTGCTGAATTGGATTGTAAGAAATCCCAATGGCACTTTGAGAATCATAATAGATTAGAATCTGTTTAAATCGATAAGCATAGTCTAGAAGTTGTGATTTCATCCAAAGAACTTGAGAAGTGCAACTAGCAGCAACAATGTATTCGGCTTTGGCTGTTGAAAGAGAAATGCAATTTTATTTCTTAGATGACTAGGTAACCAATCTTCCACCCAAAAATTGACATCCACCAGAGGTGCTTTTTCTGTCCAATTGAAGACAACCATAGTTTGAATTGGAATATGAGTGAATAAGGAAACTCTCATTTGCTAGATACCATATTCTGAGACACTTTGTACCTTTAATGTATTAGAATATTTGCTTAACCACCAAGGGATGAGACATCTTTGGATTGACCTGAAATCTGGCAAACAATAATGTATAGAACATGATGTCGGGACGACTTATTGTTTGGTAGAGTAGCGATCCAATCATTCTCCTACATTTCTTTTCATCAACACAAACACCTGATGGGTCTGAGAAGATCTTGTGTCCAAAACCCATAGGAACCTTTTGTAGAGGCATGGGTTTCCATTGAATATTTCTTGAGAAGTTAGAAAATGTATTTTTCTCGGTGAATAAAGTCTCCTCTATTGGTTTGCTTTACTTTGAGACCGAGGAAGAAAATTTGTTCATAATTCATGCTCATTTGGAAACGACCAACCATTAACTAGATAAAATCAGTAACCATTGATGAATCAGTGGATTCATAAATGATATCGTTAACGTATATTTGGACTAACAAGAGATGTTTTCCATTTGATCTTTAGAATAGGTTTGAATCGAGAATTCCTCTTTGAAAACCATAAATCTTGAGAAAGTCAGTAAGAGTGTCGTACCAGGCGCGGGGAACTTGCTTGAGGCCATAAATAGCTTTTTGGAGTTTGTAGCAATATTTCGGATAAGAAAGATTGACTAAACTGGGGGGGGGGGGGGGTTGTTGGAGATACACTTTGGTATCTAGTTCACCATTAAGAAAATAACTTTTAACGTCCATTTCGTAAACTTTGAAGCCTTTATGAGCTGGAAAAGCAAGAAAGATTATGATGCCTTCAAGATGGGCAATAGGAGCAAAGGTCTTCTCATAATCAAGTCCTTCGATCTGAGTGAATCCTTTGTCTACCAATTTTGCTTTGTTATGGATGATAACGCCAACGTCGTCTAGCTTGTTTCGGAAAACCCATCTTGTACCAAAAATAGGGTGATCTTGAGGAGGACAGACAAGAGTCCATACTTCATTTCGATCGAATTCTGCTAATTCTTCTTGCATGGCTGAGAAATGATATTCGTTTTGGATGTTAGTAGCGGAGCGAATTTGAACACCAGCATTGAGATTTCCTATAACTTGGTTTGGAGAATGATCCCTTATCCAGATATGTAATCTCGAAAGCTCTTATGCAGCGGATGATCCGATATCAACAATGGGATTTAGTTACTCCCCCTGAACTGATTGAGTTTGAGGATGATAGTTCCCCTGAACTTCTGAATCGGAGATATCTATGTTGTCTTCGTTGGGAAAGTCAAAGAAGTTGGCATCGCCTTTGTTGTTGTTCGGAAAAGGATCACATTCGGCGAATTGATATGCTGCATCTTGAAATCCTTCAACATTTAATTCAAGAGAAGGAAGAACATTCTCTCCCTCAACCTGAGAAGGTTGAATTGGATCGAAATCAAAAGGAGGAAAAGTGGGAGCCGGACCAGAAACATTTTGGGAGATTGGAGCTGTAATTGAGGAGGACGGTCTTGATCGAGATTTTAAATTAAGAGCTATTTGTAATGGTCCAAAAAGGGTTTCAAAGTCAAATTCATGAATAATTTAAGGATTCGGACATCCTGGAAATTAAGCATTGGACTCTATGATGTGTGTTGTGACATGGGATGGGCCAGAAATGCGAACATAGTTGTCGTCGAAGGTGTCATCAAAATTTTCTTCAAGAAGACGAGTTCGCCGATTCAGAACTCATAGAGCTTTTGATTTTGCAGAGTATCCTAGGAATATTTCTTCATTAAGCTTGAGTTGAAACTTTGTGAGTTGATCACGACTATTTTTGATAAATCACCTGCAGCTAAAGACATGTAGGAATGAGATATTCGGCTTATGACCATTCAAGGCTTCATACGGTGTCATGTTTAGGCATTGATTGATCATGCTTCGATTTTGAGTAAAGAAGGCAGAGGACTCGACATCAACCCATAGATAAAGTGGAAGATTTGCAAAGTTGAGCATCGATCGAGCAGCTTCATTGAGAGTTCTGTTTCTTCTTTGAAACTCACTATTTTGTTAAGGAGTGTAGGGAGCAGAGAAGTTGTGGTCAACACCTTTGATGGGGAGGAATTTTTCAATGGTGACATTGGTGAATTCCAAGCCATTATCACTTTGGATTCGCCTCATAGGTAGTTTTATGAGAACTTCAACTCGTTTGATAAATTTGATATGTTTCGAGGTTGTCTCAGATTTCAGCCTAAGGAAGAAGACCCAAGTGAACCTTGTAAAATCATCAACAATCAAAAGAATGTACATTTTGTGATGCAGACTTTCTACAATGGAAGGTCCACAAATATCAATGTGCAGAAGTTCCAATGGTTCCGAAGTTGATTTTTCGATAATAATAGGATGACCTTTCTTTGATTGTTTCCCACATTCAAACGCAACACACAAGTGATCATTTTCAAACTTGAAGAGTGGCAAATGTCTAACCATTTTACTAAAAACAAGATCATTCATATATTGGAAGTTTAATTGAGCAATCCTTCGATGTCATAACCAATTGATGTCTGGAACGACTTTTGAGAGTAGACAGAGTTGCAGCTTGTCGATGATCATGTTGATTTCTAGAGGATATATTATCTTTTTGCGTTTCGATTTGATGAGACATTCTTACTGGTCTTCTGTCTTGACGTAGATATGCTTTTCGTAGAACTTAACTCTTTAGTTAGAGTCGGTGACTTGAGCCACACTTATCAAATTGTGCTTTAGGTCAGCTATGTACGCCACATTTGAGTTGGAGAAATTGTCATTGGTGAGGATGCTATAACCTCGGATCTGAGGTGTTGGAATTGTTTCCATACGTCACATAGCCATCATTTGTTGAGAGTTTAAGATCGCACATAAAGTCTTTCTGCCCCGTCATGTGCATGGAACAAACACTATCAATATACCACATTTTATCTTGTTCTGAAGCACAGAGTGCTGGTAAAATTAGTGCATTTTGGATTTTTTAGGCTCTGAGTTAGGTTTTAGGACTTTGGCATGGGATTTGGACTTGTTTTTTTTGACTTTTGAGCAACGGATATCTCAGAGGGCTTATTCCAAGATTCTCTTGAAAAGAAGGAGAAAGCCATGGTCTTTTCATTGATCCAGAAATCATATTCATTGATAGGTTGTTTGGGAACAACGTTTCTCGGACATGCATTTTTGGGAGTTGCAGAAATTACAGTGTCACTTGAAGTAACAATGTCTTTTTCAACACTTCTTACTTTCCACACAAATTTGTTCTTTAAATCAGTCGAAAAATTTTGAGTAGCAATGTTCTTAAAAACTTGCTCTTTGTTTTCTACTTTTGACGACAGATTTGGTTTTAAAAGCTCTTGTGGTTTGAAAATCATACCATCAGATTTAGCAGTGAAAACAGAGTAAATTGTCCGAGAGTCAATTCTGGTGGAATGAGTATCAACAATAGTCTTTTTTTTAACGTGACTGACAACCTTGTTTTGAGCTACCGAACTAGGAGGATTGGAAGGCCTCTTAAGAATCTATTATGTCATTCTAATGCAACTTTCCCATTTTTCCCTCCACTAACACAATTATGGTACATTTGGACATTTTCCTCATGAATTGCATAATTATATATCTAAACATAATAAGTTCTTATTCTTACAAATATTATGGCATGTTCATATATAATTTTCACATAATTTTGATCATTTACACATACTTAGTAACAACTTGATTTATTTCCTATTTAAACTAGCACAAGACTATTCAATATTTCTATTAGCATAAAATAGTTCTATTAGTTACAATAATATCCACTAACATTCTAAACTAACATTATTGTTAGGGAAAACATCCAATACTTGTCAAGACCCAAAACAAATCTGATGCCACATGCCAAGTTCTGATGACCCTTGTTAGGAAGTAAGGCGGATAACAAGCAAAACTATAAGCACACAAAGACACAGGATTTACGTGTTTCGGTCAAGGTGACAACCCTAATGGACCAAGCCCATTTGCCCATAGGCCCATGAAAGGTAACAACCCATCATATTCTGTCATGCAACATTTTTAGAACATTCTTCCATGTCATACAACCCATGACCATCAGCTATACACATGATGGAACACCTTGATCCATAGTGGAGTACCATGATGTACAAGTGGCGCATCATTAACACTAATGGCCTAATATCCATCATGGTGGCACAACATGGTGTAATCCTTTAGCAATACCAACTTTTGAGCCTCCTTGAATGATCATGAGCATCATAGAGGACTTCATAGCACACTTGGCTCATCAAGGACCAAGATGGCCCAACTTGCACCATGTTGGAGCAACAAATACATTCACGGCACAATAGACTTCAACTGTGGCACAAGAACATCAATATTGGAGCAAAAACACCAGGTTGGCACAACATGAACATACATGGCACAACAAGGCCATGCATGGCATAAGAGAATAGTCCATGGCTCAATATGAGTATCCGACGACGCAAGAGGAACCCCTCATGGCGTAATTAAGAGCATAATGGCACAAGAAGGAATGCCCTTGGCAAAACAACATCCTTCTTAACCTATCCCTTCAACATATGTTGCAACAACGTTCCCTTGTTGCTCCATCTCACTTTCAAGTGCTCCAAACCTCTTCCAGGTACTTCGAACCCTAAAAAGGGGAGCATATTTCGAAATTTCAAGGGGTGGAGGCTAGGATTTTCAAAACCCTAACCCTAAATTCAATTAGGGTTCATGGAGGCTAGGGTTTTCGAAAACCCTTTGAACCAACAACCCTAGAAATCGAAAATTTGGCCTTTTAGGGTTTAATAGCTATAAACCCTAATTTGCAATTCAAGTATTATAACAATTCAATATAAAACAACAATGGCTCTGATACCACTGATGGTTTTAGGTAAAACAAATAAACTAGAAAACAATTCCTAAGTTCACATGCAACCTAATTTGGATCTATGTTTTAACTATTGAACATATAACTTTGAATTGCAAAACAAGAACCCTAGAGGAGGAGGCTAATATCGAAATTAACAAACTAGGGTTAGGAGTTACATACCTTTCAATTGTTATAGTAAACAATTGACAATTCCCTTGATCTTGATCTTGATCTTCTTGGAAGCTTAGCACCACAAGTGTAATGCCTCTAATGGAATCACACCCAAACTAGCAAGAAGGAAAGTAGAAGGAGAGAGAGGGAGGGAGTATGCAATTTCGGCCTAGGGTTTCTTCAAAAGAAGTAGTTACCAAAATGTGAACCAGGAGGATCCTTATATCGTTGAGGGATCTAGGGCTTAGAAAAAACCCTAATGCTCCTTGCTTAAGGCCTAAGCAAACCCAAAGGCCTTATCTAAGACCCCATGGACGAAATCATTAGGGTTTCCCCAATAGATTTCGTCCACCCTCTTCCAAGGGGGTTCTAGAGCCTTCCACTCAATTGGTGTCACACCCCAAAACCAAGAACGGCGGAAACGTTCAGGGGTGGAGGACGTCATGTACAGTATCACAACAATGCAAAGTAGTAAACAAGGAACAACATCATTCATTGCATTAAAAGTAAATATTTAATACATGTGTGTTCTTTAATAGTAATAAGACACCAAAATATGTAATCAAAACAAAAGACGAGTCTTGTCTGTGCTCCGTCTTCTCAAAACCTGGCCATTATACCTGTCTACTGGTGACCTGAGAATACAAGTTATTTTGAAAGCGAGTATCAGCATAAAGCTGGTGAATTCATAAGTGTTTAAGTGTCGTTGCCTTGTTTTGGTAAGCTGTTATGAATGCCATGAAAATCTTTTATGAAACATTTGGTATAAGTATGAAAACCCTAGAAAATCCCATATTTCCTAATAGTATATGAGTAGTCTTCTATCAAGAACCAAATGTTTTGCTATAGCAAAGATAGTTTTCCCTCTTTTTGACTACTACTAACAGTATTAAGTCTAACTCATCGTTTATGTGAATGTATCACAAAATAAAGTAATAGGAAAAATATGGCCATGTAAGTGTTATCCGTTTGTATTAGGATCAACTCGACATCGCGACTGGCGAAATGTATAACCTTGAACATCCGTAGATTTTTCATTTTCCTATGTAGTTGGCGGCAGGTTTAAGGAATGGTTAGTCCCGTAAAGGTACCCCTAATATAAGTATCAACTGTAGATATCCGTAGATGTTCATTACCTCTGTTGCTAACAGGTGGGTTCCGGAATAGTTAGTCCCGTCTAGTTATCCTTTTGTACTAGGATAGGCAGAACAATTTACAAATATGTACTTGTAACTCATCATATTGAATCTAGGTACAAGTATCCATGTAAGTGTATACAAATAAATGTATATATGTAAATGTATTCATGTAAGCGTATCGATGTAGACGTATTCATGTAACATATAATGTATAGTATAAACTCATAAATGAACTGACTCTGGTGTAATTCCTTGTAATAGGAATAAGGTTTTGTATCTCCTAACTATCCCTATCATAATTAACTGGAAGGTAATGGATTGTCCAAGCAGGTTTATACACCCTTGCTACACAAGAGTGTGGGAAACTGAATGAAGGATGAAAGCTATCATATCAATACATATATAAGAAACTAAGTGTATAGATATAGTTTTGATCAAGAAGATAAAAATGGTTTTGTAAGACATCTTAGGTGGCGTTTTTTTCACATAATATTTTTTAAAGGAATGGAATCTGTCAAAAGAATTGGAATTTGAAGGAATTGGAATCTGAATGTACTAGAAGCTAAAATGCGTTTGGAGGACAAGGAATGGAATCTGTTTTCTGTTTGGTTTGCTGATTTTACAATGGAATTAGAAAATAAAATTTATAATATGACGATAATAAATGTACATAGCATGTAAAGAAAATTGTTCATACTTCACACAAAGAAACTAGAGATGTAGTGAGCAACACAAATGTTAAAAAATTATGCTATTTTCTATCAGACAAAGATGAATCACATATTACAAATATATAAAAAAAAATGGTTGAACATAGTTCATTGCAGAAATATTGAACATGAGATGTTTACCTGTAAACGAAGATGATAGATACACCAAATCAGTAGAAGAATGACGAGCCAGAGATGAAATACGGCAGTACAGTGGCTATGATCGATAGATGATTTTTTTTGAAAAATACCGATTGGAGAAAAATATAATCGATAGAAGAAGGTAATCGTAGAAAAGATATGAAAAATCGCATATAGAACCGCATATATATGGTAGGATAATTGTGTAATTAAAAAAAAAGATAAGCTAACAGAATGTGGATTCCTTATAAACAGGGAATGAATGAGAAATCTTTCATACTCGGAATTAAAAAATAATTATGGAAATCATATTCCATTCCTTCTGTAAGCCAAACACGTTTTGTATTGGATTTTAGTTTCCAATTCCTTAGGAATCAAACGAAACAAACGACCCTTTAGAGTTTTGAACAATAATTAACAATGACTTGATGTCATTTTAGTAAACATTTCAAACGTAATACATTTGATAAAAAGGTATTTTTAAGATAGAAAACCATTTCATGCATCACATTTTGAAGTATGTGAAATCTGCTGGATGAAAACACAGTTATAAATCACATATGATTGATTCATTAACATGTTGTTTTCTACTTGTATCCCCCCATTAAAGCATTTAAAATCATTTAAAACATTGATTAAGGGGTATGAACTCATCTGTAGATGGTGGTTTGAATGAACTGAACGGTGTAGGATTGCTAAGTGTCAAGTGAAAACTTGTACACACCCAAAGATCCTAGTTAACATATAATCACACATATATACACCCAATTAGTCTTAAACTAGTAATTGAAAATTTTAAGACATCCTAGAACATGATAAACAGTTTATATAAGTGTTATAAGCCCTAAGGATTGCATCCAAGTTGTTGTAGGACAAGGCTAGTGGGTTTAGGGTTCCAAAGGACCCCATTCTTGAGTTTACTCTCCAATACCATAACAACAAGGAGTTTACGGTCGTAAACCCATGAGTTTACGGTCGTAAGCTCCTAAGCCTTAGTTTATTTGGTGCTTTGAAGTCTTACATGTCCCTTAGAAGTATTTCTACTTGATGGCTTAGTCCTTGGAAGAGATTAGGGCACCTTTCAACTCCTTTGAGGAGTTCACGACCCTGGGACCAATTCCCTTAGAGATTACGGCCGTAATATCTCATGGGTATGGTTTTTTTGGTGATTTTAAGTCCCTAACTTAACTAGGAATGCATCTAGGCTAGTGTCCAAAGCTTATGGAGAGTTTAAAGCACACTTTGGCCCTTTGGTTTGGAGTTCACGGTCCAAGAACTCCTTGGGCCGTGAACACCTTACTCTTGGTGTTCTTGGGGTGTTTTCTAGTCCTACATACATTAGGATACGAGTCTAGGCCAGTTTCATTGCAAGAGGAAGGGACTAGGGCATCATTTGTCCCTTAAAGAAGGGTTTACGGTCCAAGATGTTCTTCGGTCGTAAACTCTTTGATCTTGTGAGTTTCTTATGATTTCTTGGTTATTAGACACATATCAAGCCTTATAATACACTTAGATAGAAGTACTCACGATTTGGGACGAAAGGTCGAAGATCCGTGAGAGAGAATTTGGCTTTTCTCTAGTTGGAAATGGAACAAATGAATAAATATGGCTAAGGACAATATATATACCCCTGGGGTTTTTGGCAGAAAATATTTTATTCAGGCAGTGAACTCTAATATCATAGAGTTTTGGAATAACAGAGTTGCACAAAACCCTAGTGCATCCTCTCTCCTGATATCCCTTTAAGTGTAAATCCTGAAATACTCAAACTTATACTAAAAGTCTGAAATTTTACTGCAACTGTTCTAACTTCTGTTGACTTGATATTTTTTGTATAGAATACAAATTTCGGGTTGTCATAATTGGAATGGCACAGAAAAGGAGTATGTCATCCATGATAGGCTGTAAACCTCAAGTCGTGTGCTAGTGATGATTGATAAGGTTTATTCTTGATTTGTTCTTGAAATCCTTTTCAAGATCATTAAAACTCCCACTGACCTCTAGACATATATGATTCTCTTGTCAGGAAACTTTCCTAGACAAAACAAATATTCAAGAGTTAGTGTAGTTCTTATCAAGACAAAACACTTCACAAAATTTGTCCTAGTTGGTCTTTGTCTTATCCAAGACATCACAACTTACCAATTTCAAATGTGCAAGAATAAGAAAACTTTTCAAAATTCCACATTAGATGAGTGTTATAAACCTTCTCGAGACTTGTCACTCTATTCACAATCTTGGAGTATAACTCTAAGACTTGATGTTGGAACAAAGTATGATTGACTTCTTGATTTTAACCATTTCCACAATTCTCGATTCCTCTTCTTAGACATGCAAATGCACTAAGACTCACTTAGAGGATCAATTGAGATACGGTTCCTTATCATTAAGACTTATCATAAAACATAATAAAAGGTACTCTCCTTTCTTCTTAGAATAGAGAAAGTTTTATCTTTCTGCCTACTTGATTCTTCTTATTCGTTCTGCTATTGATTGAAACTCTTTCGATCAACTCAGAATTATACTTTATCTTATAAGTATAACCATATGTACTACACTTTAATAAATCATGATGAATATCTTTATCACTCTTGTGGTGGACTTGATCAACGCACAACCTAGTGTACTTGATCTCCTAGTCCTTCTCTTCACACTTTGCCAAAGAATGTGACAACCCGATATTTCAACTCTTTGTAATGGCCTAATAAGTCAAGTATTGTAACCACTTTTGAGTTAAAGAAATTAACTTTGATAATAAAATGTCCAAAAAGTTTCTATTTAACTACCTACTATGTTTAATATCATTAAACCGGGATCGTACGTAAAAAGAATGCCCAAATCCGGCTTCGTATATTGAACTTAAGATTTTTCCAAGTTCGGCTTAGCAGCAGACAGCTAAAAACTCGAATCGGAGATCAAGCGACTTTTGGCCGGAATGACCTAAACGAGAATCGAAGGTCTCGACAATGGTATTTCAGCAGTGAAAAGTCCGGCAAAAACCGACGTCAGATAAAGAAGTTATGAATTTTTAAAGAAATTCCTTAATCACGTCATTTTTTTTAAATAAATAATAAAAATAATTTCGGAATTTACCAACGGAGTCTAAACAAAAGTTGTAGAGCGTAGTCTCACCTATGCGTGGATATAAAGACCATCGAAAACGGAGTTCGTATGAAGAAGATATGATTTTTTGAAGTTTATTAAATAAATTATATATAAATTTAATTCAAAATCTGGTAATATCCGAAGGAGGAGTCAGCGTCCTCATCCGAGTTACGCGCCGCGTAACCTCGTACGCCCCGCGTACGTGAGGGCCTTGGTCTCGGTCCGTCCACGTCGCCCCTATGCGAAGCCATCCCTTTTCCGTCCCATCCGAAGCCGAGGCAGTCGAGGACTCAGTCATGCATGACGTACGAGTACGCGCTGCGTACGAGCGTACGCCCCGCGTACCGAGGCGGTTCAGCCTCTATAAATAGAAATGCGAGGGTTCCCGGAAATTTTGCTCATTCTCTCTCTATTTTCTTGCGTTTTGCCTCGTTTTCCGTGCCCGCACTACCCCGAAGCTCTGGTCTTTTTGCTCAAGTCCCGAGGGTCGATTTTACTCCCGAGATTCCCGAGAATCCTGAGAAAAATCCGTTTCCCAAGACGAAACTCTGCCCGGTTTTCCATCTCGCTATCTTGAAACTTTCAAGTGAGTTCATAACCCTTAATTAACCTTTTTTAAATATTCTAAATGCTTTTATATGCTTTCTAACGGGGGGAATTACAAGTAAAACACACGACTACTATCGGGTGTTATATATAAAGATTTTTATACACTTTTATTAAGTAGAATCATATGTGATTTATAAACTTTATAGGGAACTCTCGTATACAAAATATATTACAATAGAATCCAATCTTTAAAAATATAAATTGTTGTAATGCATGTATAAACTAAACATTTTCTTAGATTATATGTATACTTGCCTACCTTAGGCTCTGCAAAAATCTATACATTTATAAAATGTGATTCCTTTTCTAGGCTTTTTCTAAACAAACAAGTCACACTTTTAGAAAACTATAATAGGTATAGTTTTACGAGGATATTGCTAACTTTTACATACTAGAAACATGATTTTCAAGAAGTCACTTTCATATACAAGAACAAACGAACATTTTAACACGTAAATCTGTTTTTATACCACGGTTTTGTGAGACATAAACTTCACGTACGTTCGAGTACACATTTCAAGTCCTGTATTATATATCAGAATCCCTTGGAGGGGGAGCATGGTGTTTGTGTATAGATCTATACGGGCTTGACAACCCGCGCCCTGACTGTTAGCTACAGTCCACCATTTGGGGTGACAAACGTCATAACATTCCAACGCCTGAAGAACGTTGTGTATAGGCATTCCGAGTCAATAGTATGGTTATAAAACTCACATGGGGTATTCAAAATGCATTGATTTACAAGGTTTTCAAACACATTGGTTATTTTACACTTACATACATTTTAGAAACCAACATTGGTCTTGAGAGAAGGCCACTTTTATACTAGTAGAAAATATAGGATTTTCTAAACACAACACAACCAAGGACCAAAACATTTCATTTCATACAAACATTGTCATTTAAATACTTATGAAACTCACCAGCTTAAATGCTAATCTACTCTTTCAAAATTACTTGTATGCCCCAGGGAATCAGTAATTTCAGGTATCATTATGCTTTTGATGAAGGGATGCTGCGGCGCCAGTTTAATCTCATATTTTGACATCATATTGTAATTGGTTTTGAACATGTAACTTTTTGACAATTGTAAACTTTCAATTATATATATGATGGTTGTATTGCTTTCTTTACTATGTATTCAATTGTTACGTTACCACATGAAGTCATCCGCCCCCGAACGTTTCCGCCGTTCAGGTTTGGGGGTGTGACAGATTGGTTTCAGAGCAATGTTTATAGTGAACTAAGTATATCGAACCACATAAGATATACAAACTATAAATGCTTAAGGGACTAACACTCTCTGACAAAACATTTTTTCTTTTTACGCTTAAGCAGCGTTACGTTTAACTTAAATTGATAGTTCATTTAAGTACAATTACATGCATACAACAAATTATTTTCATGATATCTAACTATACAACAAGTATTTAGACAAGTTGACACTACGATTAAGCCTCAATATATGTAATCAGATTTTGGACAAATATAGCGTGATCAACTATATTTGCCCGAGATTGGACCAACGTATATCGAGGAATGATCGTAGTAAGCAACAAGTCAAAACTTACCAAACCGTTACTAGAATCAAACACAAGAATTTAAATACTATAGGAGTATTTGCTACCGAAACTAGTTTAACTTACATGTTTTGCAAGTTTCAACTTTATTCAACTCTTATAACCCTATTTCTCGTACAGTCAAATGGCTGGATTTCACCACCCCGGCGACCCCTACTTTCCCAACCAAGGCAATGGAGGATGGGTCGAAGATGATCCCCAAGAGGACGAGGAACCCATAGAAGTGGCTGATGACTCCGGTACCGACTCAGAACCGGAAGTGATCGATACACCACCCGTTCAACCTCCCATCTTCGTAAGGAACTTTCAAGGACCGACTCCCGTCTGGGGAAGTCACCTCCATCATTGGAGCCAACAACAGAACTTACGCCCTCCCTACGGCATGTGCCTGGACTTCTATGATGTCCGCGGCGGAGGTTCGGCTGATCGGGCACTCCCGGTAATGGTGGGTAAGCTAGCCAATCAGTCCTATCAGTCCGGAGTTCAAGCTAGCCGACTCCGGGATGTCAACGTGGAAGTGCAGGTTCACACTTCTGACATCCGCAGGCTGGACAAGATACAAGACAATGCTCAACTCCAAATCGAGGCATTCCAAGCACAAATGATTGCAGCGCTCGCTGAACTGAGGGAACAACAAGCCGCTTTTGATAGGCGTCTAATGGAGTCAAAGCAATTAGATGCAGAGTCAAGCTCCAAGCGCAACCTACATCGCAAGTAGTGCTTGTCAAAAGACTCAAATTTTGTTATAGCTTAGGACCTCGGCTAAAAGTCTTTAAATTTCTCAAACTTTGTAATCGGAGACCCTTATAGGGGTCAAATTTTCATGATCGTTGTATCAACTTTTATATTAATATAAGTGACACTATTATTACTACGTTGAGTATTTCGTTCAAACCTTGAAAAGTCTTTGAGAAACCAAATACTTGTTTCATACTTTCAGTCTTACAAATAACTTTCATTCTTCTATTTTAAGACTCATACTAGCATCTGTTGTTGAACTATAGCAATTTAGTTCATGAAACACATTAATTTTCTATTCTATGGAATTCTTATCTTTACCTTTTCAACCTATAGTTGAAGGATGCCTCCGCGTTGGAATCCAAGGCGAAGCAACGGTGGGGAAGCACCTGTACCACCACCACCTCCACCACCTCAATTTGATGTTGTTATGTTCCAAGCAGCAGTCACCACAGCGGTAGCAGCTGCCATGTCACAGATCAATAACTCGAGCACTAATGGCTCGGGATCTGGCACACACCCATCCAACCATGGCGAGAGTCATGGACCACCCCGAGAATGCACCTATAAGGACTTTACTAATGCCAAGCCCCAAATGTTTTATGGATCTGGTGGTGTGATAGCCCTGAGACAGCGGATTGAAAGGACAGAGTCAGTCTTTGAAATCTGCTCCTGTCCCGAGCACAACAAAGTCAAATTTGCAACTTACACCCTTATTGATAGAGATTTAACTTGGTGGAATGGCCACGTTAAAGTACTTACCCTGATAGTGGCAAACTCCATAAGCTGGGAGAGCCTAAAAGCCATGATGATGAGAGAATACTGCCCACGGGGAGAGATTCAAAAGCTCGAACACGAACTATGGACTCTCGGAATGGTTGGTACCGACATCGCAACTTATACCAACAGATTATGCGATCTGGCAATCCTTTGCCCATATATGATTGCTCCCGAGAGCAAGAAAATAGAAAGGTACATCTGGGGACTGACGCCCCAAATACGATCAAGCGTGTTAGCTTCCAAACCTGACAACTTTGAAAGTGCTAAGGAACTAGCACAATCTCTGATTGACTACGGAGGTCATCAGAACTCAACCGTTTCTGCACCAGAACCACAGAAAGGAAACAACAACAACAACAACAGGAAGAAAGTATGGAATAAAGGGAAGGGTGGGTCTTCCCAAGAATCCGCAAAGAAACAACTGGTTTCAGTGAATGCTGCCACTGTACCTACTACAGTCCCTACAAATCCCTACCCCACAAAGCCTTATGTAGGTAACCTTCCAAAGTGCACCAAATGCACTTACCACCACCATGGGCCTTGTCGGGAAATGCAGTGCGCCAATTGCAATAGAAAGGGACACACAACCCATTTCTGCAAGGACCCCGCAAAACCGATCACTCAAGTTCCCAGTGCGGGTGTAGGCCAGACTTGCTACGGTTGTGGCGAGGTGCGCCACTACAAGAGGAACTGCCCTAAGGCAGCAGGCACTGACGGTGTGGGACGAGTTTTGGCGATAGGCCACGACGAAGCTATAGCTGACCCAACTGTAGTTGCTGGTACGTTCCTTCTCGACAATTCATATGCATGCATATTATTCGATAGTGGAGCGGAGAGAAGCTTCGTGAGTCAAAACTTTATTCATTCACTTAAACCTAAACCTAGCAAGTTAGAAAAATCATTCATTGTAGAGATGGCCAATGGAAAAACCGAAAACACTAACTGCATATACATGGGCTGTACGTTAACTTTAGATGGCCATTCTTTTCCAATCAATCTCATCCCGGTCCAAATTAAAAGTTTCGACGTCATAGTCGGCATGGATTGGTTGAGTCTTCTTCGCGCCGACATCATGTGCTTTGAGAAAGCAGTCCGTCTTAATCTCCCTAACAACGAAACATTAGTTATCTACGGCGACAAATCAAGTACAAACCTTGGCATCATTTCGTGCATCCAAGCTCGAAAGTGCTTGCGGAAGGATTGTCGAGCATTCCTAGCGCACATCGTTGATACAAGTCAAGAACTGAAGGACATCAAGAACATTTCAGTAGTACGTGACTTTCCCGATATCTTTCCAGAAGAACTACCAGGATTACCACCACAACGCCAAGTCGAATTCAGAATCGACTTAGTTCCAGAGGCTACCCCAGTAGCGAAGTCACCTTATCGTCTCGCACCAGCAGAGATGCAGGAACTTTCCAGTCAACTTAATGAACTCCTTCAAAAAGGATTCATAAGACCAAGTTTCTCACCTTGGGGAGCACCGGTCCTGTTTGTAAAGAAGAAGGACGGATTGTTCCGTATGTGCATCGACTACAGAGAGCTGAACAAACTTACTGTCAAGAACCGTTATCCTCTACCCCGTATTGACGACCTATTCGATCAACTTCAAGGAGCAAACTACTTCTCAAAGATAGATCTACGATCCGGATATCACTAATTATGAGTTCTAGAGGGGGATATTCCAAAGACAGCGTTCCGAACTCGTTATGGACACTACGAATTTGTAGTGATGCCGTTCGGATTAACCAATGCACCAGCAGTATTTATGGACCTAATGAATAGGGTATGCCGTCCTTACTTGGATCAGTTCGTCATCGTCTTTATCGATGATATACTTGTCTACTCCCGAAGTGAGGAAGAGCATAGTCAGCACCTACGAAAAGTCCTAGAAACATTGCGAACGGAGAAAATCTATGCGAAGTTCTCTAAATGCGAATTTTGGATTCGAAGAGTCGAATTTTTAGGCCACGTTGTTAGCGAGAAAGGTATACACGTGGACCCCTCCAAAATTAAGGCCATTGAGAACTGGTCGGCACCAAAGACACCTACAGAAATTCGTCAATTTCTAGGTCTCGCTGGCTACTATCGCAGATTCATAAAGAACTTCTCTAGCATTGTGAAACCTCTTACTACGTTAACCCAGAAAGGCATGGCCTTTGGTTGGGAAGCGAAACAAGAGAAGGCATTCCAGACGCTAAAACAGGCCTTGTGCACCGCACCGATACTATCCCTCCCCGAAGGGATAGAAGTCTTCGTAGTGTATTACGATGCGTCAAATCAAGGACTTGGTTGTGTTCTTATGAAGAGAGGGAAGGTTATTGTTTATGCCTCCCGACAGCTTAAAACACACGAAGTGAACTATACGACACACGATCTTGTGTTAGGAGCAGTGGTATTTGCTCTAAAGATCTGGAGACACTACTTATACGGAACAAAGAGTACTATTTTCACCGATCACAAGAGCCTTCAACACATTTTCGATCAGAAGGAACTCAACATGCGACAACGACGATGGGTTGAGTTACTAAATGACTACGAATGCGAAATTCGTTATCATCCTGGCAAGGCCAACGTGGTGGCTGACGCCCTCAGTCGAAAGGAATACACTGGTCGGAGGGTCAAATCTCTGACTATGACTATCCATTTCCACTTATCCACACAAATTAAGGAGGCACAAATGGAAGCTTTGCAACCTGAAAATGTGGCGGGTGAATCCCTGCGAGGAATGGAAAAGAATCTAGAAGTCAAGGGAGGCGGAGCCTACTATCTCATGGACCGAATCTGGACCCCGAAACATGGTGGTTTCAGAAACGTAGTCATGACCGAAGCACACAACTCAAGATATTCCATTCACCCCGGTTCAGATAAAATGTATCTGGATCTTAAGAAACTGTACTGGTGGCCTAACATGAAAGCAGAAATTGCTACCTTCGTAAGTAAATGCCTTACTTGCGCTAAGGTTAAGGTCGAGTATCAGAAACCGTCAGGATTACTAAAACAACCGGAGATACCAGAATGGAAATGGGAGCAGATTACTATGGACTTCATAACCAAGTTAACCAAGACGACGAGTGGACTCGATACCATATGGGTCATCGTCGACAGATTAACCAAATCCGCACATTTCCTACCCATCAAGGAGACTGACAAAATGGAAAAGCTTACAAGAACTTACTTAAGGGAAGTAGTGCGACTGCATGGTGTTCCGATATCCATTATCTCCGATAGAGATAGTAGATTCACTTCAAGATTCTGGCAGTCACTACAAAGTTTCCTGGGGACTAGGCTAGACATGAGTACAGCCTACCACCCACAAATAGACGGGCAAAGTGAGAGAACGATACAAACTTTAGAAGATATGCTAAGAGCCTGTGTCATTGACTATGGTAAGGCATGGGATATCCATTTACCCCTTGTCGAATTTTCATACAACCATAGTTATCATACAAGCATAAAGGCTGCTCCATTTGAAGCCCTCTATGGTCGAAAGTGCAGATCCCCTCTGTGTTGGACTGAAGTTGGCGATACCCAGTTAGCTAGAGGAAGAGTTCCTGAAAGCACTCTCACCAGTCCGGATATCATACGAGAAACGACAGAGAAGATCGTTCAGATTCGTGAGCGATTGAAAGCCTCTAGAGACCGACAGAAAAGCTACACTGACCAAAGGAGGAAACCTTTGGAATTCCAGGTAAGAGACCACGTTTTATTAAAGGTCTCACCATGGAAGGGTTTAATACACTTTGGAAAGCGTGGGAAACTAACTCCAAGATACATAGGGCCTTTCGAGATTCTTGCTAGAATCGGCCCTGTGGCTTACAAGCTTAACCTACCGCGTGAACTTAGTAACATACATCCAACCTTCCACGTCTCGAACTTGAAAAAGTGTCTGTCCGATGAGACTCTTGTTATTCCACTCGACGAGATCGAGATCAATGAGAGCCTCAACTTCGTGGAAGAACCGGTAGAAATCATGGACCGAGAGGTCAAGCAAACAAAACAAAGTCGCATACCCATCGTTAAGGTTCGCTGGAACGCCAAGCGGGGACCTGAATTCACATGGGAACGCGAAGATCAGATGAAACAAAAGTACCCTCATCTCTTTCATGTTCACTAGTATCATTACTACTTTAAATTTCGGGACGAAATTCCCTCTAACGGGGGGATGATGTGACAACCCGATATTTCAAATCTTTGTAATGGCCTAATAAGTCAAGTATTGTAACCACTTTTGAGTTAAAGAAATTAACTTTGATAATAAAATGTCCAAAAAGTTTCTATTTAACTACATACTATGTTTAATATCATTAAACTGGGATCGTACGTAAAAAGAATGCCCAAATCTGGCTTCGTATATTGAAGTTAAGATTTTTCCAAGTTCGGCTTAGCAGCACACAGCTAAAAACTCGAATCGGAGATCGAGCGAATTTTGGCCGGAATGACCTAAACGAGAATCGAAGGTCTCGACAATGGTATTTCAGCGGTGAAAAGTCCGGCAAAAACCGACGTCAGATAAAGAAGTTATGAATTTTTAAAGAAATTCCTTAATCACGTCATTTTTTTAAATAAATAATAAAAATAATTTCGGAATTTGCCAACGGAGTCTAAACGAAAGTTGTAAAGCGTAGTCTCACCTACGCGTGGATATAAAGACCATCGAAAACGGAGTTCGTATGAAGAAGATATGATTTTTTGAAGTTTATTAAATAAATTATATATAAATTTAATTCAAAATCCGGTAATATCCGAAGGAGGAGTCAGTGTCCTCATCCGAGTTACACGCCGCGTAACCTCGTACGCCCCGCGTACGCGAGGGCCTTGGTCTCGGTCCGTCCACGTCGCCCCTATGCGAAGCTATCCCCTTTTCATCCCATCTGAAGCCGGGGCAGTCGAGGACTCGGTCATGCATGAAGTACGAGTACGCGCTGCGTACGAGCGTACGACCCGCGTACCGAGGCGGTTCAGCCCTCTATAAATAGAAATGCGAGGGTTCCCGGAAATTTTGCTCATTCTCTCTCTATTTTCTTGCGTTTTGCCTCGTTTTCCGTTCCCGCACTACCCCGAAGCTCTGGTCTTTTTGCTCAAGTCCCGAGGGTCGATTTTACTCCCGAGATTCCCGAGATTCCCGAGAAAAATCCGTTTCCCAAGACGAAACTCTGCCCGGTTTTCCATCTCGCTATCTTCAAACTTTCAAGTGAGTTCATACCCCTTAATTAACCTTTTTTAAATATTCTAAATGCTTTTATATGCTTTCTAAGGGGGGGAATTACAAGTAAAACACACGACTACTATCGGGTGTTATATATAAAGATTTTTATACACTTTTATTAAGTAGAATCATATGTGATTTATAAACTTTATAGGGAACTCTCGTATACAAAATATATTACAATAGAATCCTATCTTTAAAAATATAAATTGTTGTAATGCATGTATAAACTAAACATTTTCTTAGATTATATGTATACTTGCCTACCTTAGGCTCTGCAAAAATCTATACAGTTATAAAATGTGATTCCTTTTCTAGGCTTTTTCTAAACAAACAAGTCACACTTTTAGAAAACTATAATAGGTATAGTTTTACGAGGATATTGCTAACTTTTACATACTAGAAACATGATTTTCAAGAAGTCACTTTCATATACAAGAACAAACGAACATTTTAACACGTAAATCTGTTTTTATACCACGGTTTTGTGAGACATAAACTTCACGTACGTTCGAGTACACATTTCAAGTCCTGTATTATATACCAGAATCCCTTGGAGGGGGAGCATGGTGTTTGTGTATAGATCTATACGGGCTTGACAACCCGCGCCCTGACTGTTAGCTACAGTCCACCATTTGGGGTGACAAACGTCATAACATTCCAACGCCTGAAGAACGTTGTGTATAGGCATTCCGAGTCAATAGTATGGTTATAAAACTCACATGGGGTATTCAAAATGCATTGATTTACAAGGTTTTCAAACACATTGGTTATTTTACACTTACATACATTTTAGAAACCAACATTGGTCTTGAGAGAAGGCTACTTTTATACTAGTAGAAAATATAGGATTTTCTAAACACAACACAACCAAGGATCAAAACATTTCATTTCATACAAACATTGTCATTTAAATACTTATGAAACTCACCAGCTTAAATGTTGATCTACTCTTTCAAAATTACTTGTATGTCCCAGGGAATCAGTAATTTCAGGTATCATTATGCTTTTGATGAAGGGATGATGCGGCGCCAGTTTAATCTCATATTTTGACATCATATTGTAATTGGTTTTGAACATGTAACTTTTTGACAAATGTAAACTTTCAATTATATATATGATGGTTGTATTGCTTTCTTTACTATGTATTCGATTGTTACGTTACCACATGAAGTCATCCGCCCCCGAACGTTTCCGCCGTTCAGGTTTGGGGGTGTGACAAAGAATTAGTCTAATTTCCAAGTATGAAGTTTCTCATTCATCATGCAACCTAGTTGTATAACTTCAAGTTTCTGTCCGATTGCAACTTGGGCGATGAGAATCTTTCCTTATTTGGCAAATTCTCGACATTTCCACAAATAACATAATTAAGAATCAAATCCATTCATTGTAGTAATACACAAACATCAATTTTTCACAACGATTTCATTGCAAGGATATATATATATATATATATATATATATATATATATATATATATATATATATATATAATTATTCAAACCAAAATTTCTTTTATTAATAAAAGCAGCGGAAAACGTGTCCTTACAATGCAAAATCAACTGAAAAACTATGTATTTATTCCTAACAAATCTGTCATAACTTTCTAAGCTCAAAATCTGATCTTCGAATCCATGCGACGGTGATCCATTTCTTCGTGATCAGACTCATCTTGCTTTTTCATCAAGCTTCCTCTCTTTTCTCTGATCCTGCAAAACATTCAAATGTAATCTTATAATATTATGTATTAAGAATCAATGAATAGGAACTTAATGGAGTTAGATAGTGGATTTTACCTGAAGCAGAGCCATATTCCTTGACTCTCCCATCTCTTGGACTCTTCAGGTTCTCAGGGCAGATTTGTATCCAACGCCCCTTCTCTTGGCAGCAAAAATAGGTGGGTTCTTTTGGAATGTCCTTGAAAGCATGGTTGGTTGATTCACCAAACAAATATGTTCCAATGCTTTGCCAAATCATTTCTGATTCAGCAGCAATAAGCATGTAAGTTAGGTCAATGAGGTTGGCGTCAAGATCCATCATATAATACTCTCTTTTAACCTTATTATACGATTCAGGGAGTGACTGAAGAACCCAGTCCGCAAGGTCACACCCAACATTATCAACCTATCGATGTGTGATTTCATCCCTAAGATGTGAGCACATACGGGTTTACCATCTTCATGTTTCATTGCCAATAGGGCTTTAGTGATATTGAACTTTTCAATCCTTCGGTCTTGTGGGTTTGGGAGAACAACGGGAGGAGGTGGAGGAAGTGGAATCAAGTTAGTCCACATGGCAGGGATTGATCTTTCACCTTCATAGTGGAACAGACTTTGAGAAGGAATACCTTTTCCTTTAGATTCGGGAAGACCATGGTTAGATTTAGACATCTACAAAAAAACGAAAGAAAATTCAAGTTAGTTGATAAGAATCCTTGATGTAACAACCAAATGAAACATCGAGGCTAGGATCCAACACAACATTCCTCAAATTGGAAGAGGGATGTCGTAATCCAATTTGCAGAATATTTGAAGGTAGGTAAATGACGATTTACCAATTCCCACCATGAAAAACGAAAAAGAAGGTTAAGTTTTAAATGTATTGGAAACTCCTAGTCCTTTTGAGATACATTGAAACTATTCAATGAGATGTTTTAATCTCGGATTATGCTCTTCTATTTGTGACTGGGATGCCGAGGATCACAAACAAGATGTGAATAACCATGCAAATGTGCTTGGTAAACTCATTGTCTTTATCATTAACTATTGATGTGCCGGTAAACCACACACGCTCCATCAAAATGACAATTGTGAGATACCCATTACTATTTATTAGTGCCTTTTAGTGTGCCGGTTAACCACACACGCTCCACTAATGACCAATAAAGTATAATGTGCAATTTTATGGATTAGCATACTTTTCCATTTTTCCTAAAGTAACTAGAGTTGGGATTTTGTAAAATAATGTTCTAGTACTTTCTTTAATAGCATTATACTTTTAATGAGAAGTAGTTGTCCTATCAAATCCGTTCTGTTAACTACCCTCCACTAATCAAGGAAGCGGTGGGTGAGAGTGGACACCCATTCAACTACCATTTTATAGGTAGTTTCCTTATACCCCCTTATAGACTAGCTTCATGAATAAGGCATACTAGTGATTTGACTGTACATATTCTTATACATATATAATATTTAACTTTTAATTATAATATATATAAGGTGTGTTTTAAACTTTTTAAAACTTTAAGGTTTATATATAAATTTCGAAAATTAAGACATTAAATTTAAATTTAAAATAAACCAAATAACTAGATTTAATATTTATCTATTAATTAACTTTTAATTAATTAATTAAATCTTGTAAGGATTATCAAATTAAATTAAACAATTAATTTAATCCTAATCCATATCCCTCCTAGATTTCGAAAATATGGGGATAGGATAATTTCCTTATTTTTCTCAACCAAATAACTAGATTTAATATTTATCTATTAATTAACTTTTAATTAATTAATTAAATCTTGTAAGGATTATCTAATTAAATTAAACAATTCATTTAATCCTAATCCATATCCCTTCTAGATTTCGAAAATATGGGGATAGGATAATTTCCTTATTTTTCTCAATTATCCAATAAGGCAACCATTATCCAAAACAAAGAAACCCTAAAAAGGGGAGCATATTTCGAAATTTCAAGGGGTGGAGGCTAGGATTTTCAAAACCCTAACCCTAAATTCAATTAGGGTTCATGGAGGCTAGGGTTTTCGAAAACCCTTTGAACCAACAACCCTAGAAATCGAAAATTTGGCCTTTTAGGGTTTAATAGCTATAAACCCTAATTTGCAATTCAAGTATTATAACAATTCAATATAAAACAACAATGGCTCTGATACCACTGATGGTTTTAGGTAAAACAAATAAACTAGAAAACAATTCCTAAGTTCACATGCAACCTACTTTGGATCTATGTTTTAACTATTGAACATATAACTTTGAATTGCAAAACAAGAACCCTAGAGGAGGAGGCTAATATCGAAATTCACAAACTAGGGTTAGGAGTTACATACCTTTCAACAGTTATAGTAAACAATTGACAATTCCCTTGATCTTGATCTTGATCTACTTGGAAGCTTAGTACCACAAGTGTAATGTCTCTAATGGAATCACACCCAAACTAGCAAGAAGGAAAGTAAAAGGTGAGAGAGGGAGGGAGTATGCAATTTCAGCCTAGGGTTTCTTCAAAAGAAGGAGTTACCAAAATGTGAACCAGCAGGCTCCTTATATAGCTGAGGGATCTAGGGTTTAGAAAAAACCCTAATGCTCCTTGCTTAGGGCCTAAGCAAACCCAAAAGCCTTATCTAAGCCCCTATGGACGAAATCATTAGGGTTTCCCCAATAGATTTCGTCCACCCTCTTCCAAGGGGGTTCTAGAGCCTTCCACTCAACTATTAGATAATTGCAAACTAGTCCCTGCACTTTATAATTAATTCTTTTAACCCCAAAATTAATTCTAATTAATTTCTGGCTAACAATTAATTAAACATAATGATTTCTTATTAATATATTAATCTTTTAACATATTAATAAATTCATTTATATTAATTTATTAATCTTATAATAAATTAATATCTCTCCTTTCATAATTTCCTTGTCCGGTTGCTAGGTTTGAAGGCAACCCAAAAGAACTGTGTTGCTATCAATTCAAGTACATACCAATTATAGTTATGGGCTTAGACACCTAATCCAACAATATGTTCCTTTGTCACATGATCCATGAATCCCAAGTGCCCAATTGAGTTCCAAGTGCTCTAAATAATCCATGAACATTATCCAAATGCTCCATGAACATGATACAAATGCTCGAGTCACTGTTAACAATCTCCACCTTGACTACTCTGAATAAGACCAACTGCCAGTGATCTTCTTATCCCCATATCACTTTCATGCTTGAAGTCTATCAATCCAACCAAGTCTGTATGTTATGCATTTGAACCATACACCAGAAAAACATCAAGAGTTCCCTCCAATTGTCATGAGATCCACTTTACCATTTTTAATGAGCTTTTCCTTGGTTTCTTCAAACCACCAAAGAAGAACCATCAAGTTTAGACTGATCACAATAGAATGACCGCAAGACTTTCTAAAAGTAATGAGAAATTTATAGCCATCCTGCTCTTCTATAACTCCAAATCTACATCCTTGTTATCTTCTTTTCAACTCCTAAATCGTTCATCACAAAATCATTCTCTATAAGCTTCTTCAAGTTGTCTTTCCGGGCATCCGCAATACCAGACACTTCTTCCCTGGGTTGAACAAGGGATTCCTCATGTCTATGTTGTTCCATTCCACCCTGTTGTCCCTCATTTATCACAAAACTGTATGGGGTTTTTGTTTCAAACTCCACATTCTGCCTAACATCCTGATCATTCCCCACAAGACTTGTACCAACTCCTCTCTGGTTACATATACCATATTCAAAGGTCACATCTTTGATAATAACGAATTTCAGAGTTTTTTCTTCTATACACCATAGACGATGACCTTTCTTTCTGAATGCATATCCTCGAAATACGCATTTCATTTCCCTATGATCCAATTTACCATCATTCACACGAGCATAAGCAGAGTGTCCAAAGATTTGTAAACCAGTGTTCTCAGAGGGTTTCCCAGACTACACCTCTTGAGGATTCTTACAATCAATTTTATTTGATGGAGATCTATTGGCCAGATAGCAAGCAGTATTGACTGCTTCTTCCCAGAATTGCTCCGATAAATCAGGAGATAATCACATGAACTGAGCATGCTCTGCCAATGTTCGATTTGTAAGTTACGCCACCATGATTTGATGTGGTGTTCGTTGTACAATGTGATGCCTCATTGTACCTTCTGTTTTGTAGAAGTTGTCAAATGAAGCCTTGTAGAACTCTAGCCCATTTTCTATTCTGAGTGCATAGGTTCTCAGTATGTTTCTCAACCATCGTCTTTCACTCCTTGAACCGCCCAAACACTTCATCTTCATGTTTTGTCTTCAAAAAATACACCTAGGTCTTCCTTGAGTAATTATCGATAAAATTCACATAGTATTGACATCCACCATGAGACTTCACATGAGAGGGACCCCATAGATCTAAGTGAACACACTCGAGAATCTTTTTGCTTGAGTGTTGAACCGAACTGAACTTCACCCTGATTTGTGTCTCTTAAACACAACATTCACCAGGTTCAGTATTTCCAATTGCATCTCCACCAATCAAACCCTTCTTGCTTACATTTTCCAACTTATGATGCCATAACTTTCTTTCATCATCATACTGATCCAAGGATTAGGATACAATTACCATTCCCCCAACCAGACAGCCATCCATAATATAAATCCCATGAGGATTTAGCCTTCACTTCATAACCACAAGAGCACCCTTAGAGACTCATAACCAATCACCCCCTCCAAAATATTTCAATCCATCATTCGCCAAAGTGCCAAGATAAATAAAATTCTTTCAAAGTTCCAAGATGAACAAACAATCCAGTTTCCTGACCATACTATTATGCTTCTTCATCTGGCCCCTTTCCACTGCCCTTGATATTACTCACCCAATCATCACCCATCTTGACTGTGCCATTCCACTCTTTGAAGGATTCGAACCAGTCGTGTTTACATGTCATATGATAGGATGCTCCAGAGTCCAAGACCCAGACATCAATAGAACTGGATGTACAAACTGACAAAACATCACTATTATCCCCTTCATCATAATTTCCTTGAACCATAGCAACCTTTATGTTACTTTGTCTAATAGTATTATTCCCATTATTTCGGAATGGACAATCTTTTCTGAAGTGCCCCTTTTGCTAGCAGATATAACATTTGATATTGGCTTTAGATTCAGAACTTGACTTCCCTTTGTTACCACCACCTCTATCCAATGTTCTTCCTCTACCTGCAAACAAACCAGAACTAGAAACTTCTTCTCCAACTGAAACTTTTCTTTTCAGTTCCATAGAAATCTAGGAATCCTTCACATCATTCACAGTGATCGTTATCTTACCATAAAACATGGTATCAACAAAATTCTTATAAGAATTCAGTAGTGAACACAAGAAGATAAGTGCTTGATCTTTATCTTCAATCTTTACATTCACACCTTGTAAATCCAAGATGGTCCTATTGAAGTTATCCAGATGATCCATCACTTGGGTGCTCTCCGAAATCCTAAGAGTATACCAACGTTGCTTCTGGTATAACCTGTTCATCGAAGAATTGTTCTGATACTTGCCACACAACTTTTCCCAAAGCCCAAATGCACTCATTTGATCCATGACCTCTCTCAGTACTTTCTCTGTTAAACTCAACAGAATAGCATTATGCGCTCTTTCAAGAATATCCACCTTCCTTTCAGCCGCCATGTCCTTTGGCAGTTCTGCTTCTCCTTCGAGTGCCACTGCACATCCATGTTGAAACAGAAGAACCTTCATCTTCACCTTCCACAAAGTGATATCATTCGAACCATTGAGCTTCTCCGAGTCGAACTTGTAAGATGTCATCTTCAATCAATAGAACACCAACCGCAACTCTGATACCACTTGTTACAGAAAACAGACAAAACTTGTCAAGACTCAAAACAAATCTGATGCGACTTGCCAAGTTCTAATGACCCTTGTTAGGAAGTAATGAGAATAACAAGGAAAACTATAAGAATACAAAGACACAATATCTACATGGTTCGGTCAAGGTGACCTACGTCTACGGGTAGGAGGGTAGTTGTAGCATACACGTTTTGAAATCATGTTTTTAGTAAATAATATTATGAAATATTATGTGAATTTTAATGTTGAGTTCTAACAGATAGTTTTTACTAGAATTGAAGTAAAACTATGCTTATAATCATTCAGAAAGTATTGGAAGTCTTATGAGATTCCAATCAAATGTCAAATAGTGAAATTTAAACGAAAATATAAAATTCAGAATAAGTAAAATTTTATTATTGAAAGTTGCAGATAATCTCGTTAGAAACATTTAGGCGAAAACCTCATCGTAATCCGAGTTATAACGAAGAAGTTATGATCAATCGACTATCCGCGACAAAACCGGCACGGCGCCGAATGACGTAAAAAGTGAGTTTTTGATAAACTACTTTTTAGCCTTGGTAATCTAAATGAAAGTCGTAGTATTCATTAAACCAAGAACTTTGATAAAAAGAACACCAAAATCTGACTTCGTATTAGGAAGTTATGATTTTTCGAAGTTTCAGCTTAGCAGTAGACAGCTAAAAACTCGAATTTTAGATCGAATGATTTTAGCTGACACAACCTAATCGAGAATTGAAGGTCTCATCATTAGTAGTACAACGGTAAAAAGTCTGACGAAAACGGATGTCAGATGAAGAAGTTATGAATTTTTAACGGATTTTCCTGTCCCGGACTGTTAAAAATAATAATATTAAAAATAAATTCAAAATTAGCCGACAAAGTCTAAACAAAAGTTGTAGAGCATAATTTTACCTACGTGTGCATATAAAGAACGTCAAAAACAGAGCCCATATGAGAAAGTTATGGATTTTACAAGATTTGGCACATATTTCGAGAAATTTCACATGAATAGTGCAGCCACGTCATCCCTCGCATGCAGCCTCCACGTGTCACCTCCTGATAGGACCGAGGTTTGCTGTGTCACCTTCTGATTGGACCAAATCTGCGGTCCACTAAAACATGGACACCTTCGCAGGAGGCACCCCGCAGACACTCCTCGGACCCTCGTGCCCTCCTCCCATTGGACCGAAGTTAGGTCCAATCCGAAGTAGCCAGCTGTCCGACCGAAGCTTTGCCCTTCTGCCGCGTGTTCTGAGCCTCGCATACGTGCCTCTCCCTCCTCGCTTTGGATCCGAACCTCGCAGCTATATATAGTGGCTGCGAGACCTCCCAGGTAAAGGTTAGAAACTTGCCATTTTTCACGCTTTTTCCATATTTTCTTACATTCCGACTTCCCCCGAAGCCCCGGTACTAATTCCAAAGCCCGAAACACGTCCCTAAATTCCCGAGAAGCCCGAAAAATTTATCTTTTCGGTTTTGAAGCTCTACGCTCGCAGGGCCCGGTTTTCAACAAATAAATATATATTTAGAGCCGAAGAGCTGCCTAAATTAATATTTTAGCCCCCGGTTATTTCACATTGAGTTTAATATATATGAACAATTGTATGCTATGTGTTATATGTGCTACGTGCTTTTCAGTGTTATTATTCCGGGTTATTTTTATTCGCTATTTTTAATAGCAAAGAAATACCTTTGACCGTGTGATCAGTGAAAGGACTTAGATTCACGTTGGTACTGGTATGTAGCCTCTGGCCATGTAGAACATGTCTCCGTAAGAGAATGATTTCTATTCTATGGTATTGGCAGAAGGTTAGATAGGGCTATAAGCCTAAAATCTACCAAAATGTTAATCTGAAGTTGTATGTCTTTTGTGCCATTTGGGCCAAAGCTTTATTGATGTATATCAAGTATGGAAATTTTTATGTTTCATTGATTGTATATCTTTAAATCAAATCAATGATTGATATGGAAATTTTGTCACATGATTCACATATGCCCTTGTTGTTCCTTGTTCCTCTTTGCTTCTGCCATATTGAGGTGTATATATATATATATATATATATATATATATATATATATATATATATATATATGGCATACCATTATATTGTATCTATTATTGAACTCACTAAGCGTCACCGCTTACCCTCTCAATGTTTAACAAATTGTAGGAGATAAGCATCCAATATAGTTATATAGTGGTAGAAGATTTTTGAATAGTTTGAAACTATTGTATCGATAGAAGCTTATGAATAGTTTGAAACTATTGTATTTTACACTCCCATATGTATAAAACTATAGAATCCTGGGAATCTATGTAATATATAACACTTTAAAATAATCGGTTTGTATCCAGTAGTTTGTAACCTCTTTATCAATGTAAAATATTGTTTTTATGAATATGCAAGTAGCATGTTTTGGAGTAACTATATTGTAAAGTATGAAAGTTTGGGTCTTTCATAAATACGAAAGTGAGGGTCTTTCAGTAGTATTCTTTATTTCAGAGTTCTCAAACAAAGGTTACAATTACAATTCACCAGAGATTCATCGTATTCATTAAGGATATAAGATACAAGACATTAGACACTTCAAATGACTCTACATACATCCATATTTATAGTTGAGGGATCATACCTTAAACCCTAACGGGCCAAGCCCATTAGCCCATAGGCCCATGAAAGGTGACAACCAATCATATTCCGCCATGCAACATCTTTTAGAACATTCTTCCATATCATACAACACATGAGCATCTGCAACACACATGATCGAGCAGTATAAGCCATTGTGGTGCATCATGAACACTAATGGCCAAACATCTAACATGGTGGAACAACATGGTATAATCCCTGAGCAATACCAAATTCTGAACATCCGTGAATGATCTTGAGCATCATAGAGGATTGCATAGTATTCTTGGCTCATCAAGGACAAGGATGGTACAACTTGCATCATGATGGCGCAACAAGTGTATGGATGGCGCAACAGGCTTCAATTATGCCAAAACAACATCAATATTAGAGCAACAACACCACCTTGGCATAACAAGAGCATACATAGCACAACAAGGCCATGCATGGTGCCAGAGCCTACTCCATGGCTCAACAAGAGTACCCCATGGAGCAGCAAAAGGGATCCTCATGGTGCAAGAGGAACCCCTCATGGCATAAGAGTGAGCATAATGGCTCCAGAAGGAATTTCTTTAGCGCAACATCATCCTTCTTGGCCCATCCCTTCAACATGTGGCGCAACAAGGTTTCCTTGTTGCTCTATATCACTCCAAAGAACTCCATACCTCTTCTAGGTGCTCCAAACCCCTTTCTTTACGATTTGTTCCTTTGGAACTTGATCCATTCCTTTTGTTGGGTTTTATGTACTTTAACATTCCTATGGTGCACATACAACCCTAATGCTTTGGATCTAAGTGTTCTCTAATTATACATGCAATAAACATTATCCAAAGCATGAAGCCTAAACTAGAATTCAAGCTGATCTTTGAATCATAAAAACTAGTTTGAATATTACCTTGTGTAGTAGCTTGAACGACTTCGCCTCAAGAAATCTTAGCACCAATAGTGTGAATGCATCAAATGGAATCACAAAGCCCCAAGAACAATTTAGGACGAATATGGAGAGGTTATGGAGACTCCTAAAAACCGATTTCTTCTTGGAATGCAAGTAGTGGTCATTTTAGGCTTTGCACAATATATATATATATATATATATATATATATATATATATATATATATATATATATATATATATATATATATATATATATAGGATATCAAAGCGTCATGGATAACCCTATTCTATACACATTGGCCCATGGCCCATCCATTTGATTTGGATAAATGCTCCATCGATTAATCCATAAGGCCATCACAAACCAAACCATGGATCATTAGCCCAACTTATATATGTTAATTTACTTAGTTTCTTTTGATCGCTAAATTAATTATAAATTAATTCTTTATCAATACAAATTAAATAATATGATTCCAAATTATATGTTATACTTATAATATATTAATAAATCATAAATAACCTCTTATTCAAATATCCTTCCTAACAAATTTCTTTGATGAATGCAACCCAAATGGACCATCGTACTGGTCAAGTACATACCAATTATAACTATGGTCTTAGACACCTAATCCAATAGTCTCCCGCTTGGATAAGTCTAATAACTATAACTTTCAACTTTAACTTAAAAATCCGGTTAGCAATCGTAGCTCTCAAAAGACCGCTGTCAAACTCTGATGGGTCTGTTAGATAAGTGATCATATAATCCTCCGCTTTACAAGATATCGTGTGGACAAAGACATGGAATTAAATCCATAGTCCTTGTCCACAGTTTGTTTCCCGGTTTCTAACTTGTTTGACATAGAACTTAATTTAACACAACAATTGAGTCTTGACTGGGCCCGGCACATAAGTCAAAAACCAAATCATCGAGGGGCCCAAGATATAGCTTTTAATCCTCTTAGGATAAAAGGAACATCTAAACTTCGACTTATATGCTTGTACTAACTATTAGTTAAATCATACACAACAACACGTTTTATAACATCTAGTTATTGATAGGTTTTCGCACTGTCAGTGTACAACCAACTAATAGTTGCCAACTCATATATCTTGGTTTGAAGATTATACGATGTTATCATCTCACAATAACTCGTGATAAATTCCATGAAGTGATTCATGTGAGTGTGGGTTAAATCTAATACTTAAATCTTATTTCAAGAGCACTCATGAATGTTTGTAGCAAACTTAGCAATGTCTAACACCTTAGACAATCATACAATAAACCCATTCATGAAAGTCTACATTCATAACCTACTTCTAAAATATGATTAATTGTGGATAGTTTGAATAATCTTATTATTCTGGATGTCAAAACATGCAAAGTGAAGCACAAGAATAATCGAATCCAATATGGTCTCAAAACTCTTGAATATAAATCAAGACACATTTTATTTAATCACCATATTGATTACACATTATTCATTGTATAATGTTTCTATTTATCAACTTTATACTTGAATTAAAACAATAGTTATCCCATGATCCAAGCATGCACACTATGTTTACCTATGGTCCTTTCTTTGTGAAATAGATAAATTGAAAAGCATTTCAATGATGCTCATTTCATAATTCCAAATCCTTATCATAAGTGTAAGAATACCAAATTCTTGCCACTATAAGAATGTGTTAGGTTCTAACCTTTATGCAATGATCCTTTGGTAATGTCAATGCACCAAAGTCATAGGACTTGGACAATGAAATTAAAATGTATTCCACTGGAGATTGTTACAAGACAATTCCATATATACTAAGTCTCACATTCAAAGTACATTCCTTTGAACATCCTTCTTGCATAAAAGTTTTTACACACAAATTCCTAATATCCAACTCCCATTCTGGAAAAACATTTCCATATTTTCCAATATATGACAACTCATTATTAATAGAATCTTGTCTATTCATAATAATGTCGATATGATCCATCCATTACTATACTTCCAACTTCTCTTAAGCAACGAATCCTCAGCGAACTTTAGATCGTCCTTTACAGTTGCTTAACTACTTTAGTCATACCCGGTTCTATCCTTTTTCCCCTCTTAATGCCCTAGGCATTTGGAAAATTAGAACAAGCAAATATTACAGCATATGCAATCGACCCTATACCAGAAGCATACGGGATACGATTCATAATGTCTTACATAAAGACATGCTGCTTGACCAGTCTCTTGCTATAATATTTCCATATATAGAATTTTCAATGTTGAATCATTTTAGCATGGTATTCATATTTATCTTTGACTAAATTTGATTAGAATCTCACAATCTAAGCTATTTGATTTGAAATGAAGTATAAGTTCCTCTCCCTTAATTATAGCAAAACGACTTTTCAAACTCTATAACTTTTCAAATTGAAACTTTTGTTTTTCTATAATTAATATTGCTAACTCGCAATACCTAATGTAATAATTGTGCTCCCACTTGCATAACAATTACATTCTTATTAGCATAACACTTATGCTCCCACTAGCTTTGACATGTATCCAGAAAAAATATGGACTTCTAGAAATCAATACTTGTTGAATTTCTTACCAAAGTTCATATTTCTGAAACAAGATCCTTCGATAAGACTTTATCTAGGCTTCTCAAACTCATACACCTTTCATCGGATAGCTCACATGTGTGTCTAAATAATTTTAGAACTTTCAGCAATAAGTCTCAAATGTTTAGACCTTTTTCCATTTCTCACAATTCGATCTATAAATAGGGATGTCGTAATCAAAAACGAATTTGAGAAAGCAAATATCATAAGTGCTATCTCCTTAAAATCTTCTTAGTGAAAGCGTTTCCTCACAATCATTTTCATGAAACGGAGAGAAACCTTATGACACTTAGATTCTATAGTGTATGTGTTCCTATCCATATGAATTTATCATAACCATAATCACAAGACAAGCTTAGTAATGTTGGGTTTTTTATACTACAACATCCTATGGTGCACATACAACCCTAAAAGCTTTGGATCTATGTTTTCTATAATTATACATGCAATATTGTTTCCAAAGTTTTAAGCCTACAACTAGCATAAACATCAAAGAAATGCGTAATAGAATTAACTCTTAGTAGTAGCTTCTAGAACTTGTTGCATTTGGCCTGTCAGAGCTTAGCACCAATAGTACGAAATTCCTCAAATGGAATCACAACACACCTAGGACAAAAGATGACATTTGAGGGAGAATCTTCATGCACCAAAACCGTCCATATGAACTCCAAGAACATAAGTGGTAGTTTTGGCTATGGAGTAACATATTTATATGTGTGATTCCAAAGGTCATGGGTTATCCCTAACCCATACCCATAGGATTATGATCCATGGTTCATGTGGCCCAACTCTTAGTCCAACATGGATCAATATCCCAATCCATATGTTTCACTAATTACCATAGTTAGTCCGCATAGATTTAATTAGTCTCTTTTGATCACTAAATTAATTCCAAACTAAATCTTGATCAATACTAATTAAATCATATGATTTCATATTAATATATTAGAACTTATAGTATATTAATAAATCATAAATAACCTCTTCTCAAAAGTCCATCCCAACAAATTGTCCTGATGATATGCAACCCAAATGGACCATGCTACTCTCGGGTCAAGTACATACCAGTTATAGTTATGGGCTTATACACCTAATCCAACAGTCTCCCACTTGGATAAGTCTAATAGCTATTATTACAAGTACGACTCCAACACTTATGGAAACATTTCCATATTTGTATTTTGACTATAACTTCTGAACAAGAGTTGCCTCTTTTCAGAATATGTCAATATGGTCCTACCAAAATTCATACTATACATCAAAGTGTCCATGAGCAACCAATCTTTGATAATCCTCAGATTGTCCTCGACAATTTGCTTAATCATTTTAGTCTTATACAGTTCTGGTCCTTTTTCCCTCTAAATGCCCTAGGCATTTGGAAAATTCAGCACACATAGAAATATTATAGCATACGCAATTGATTCTATAACCGAAGCATATGGGATACGATTCATAATATCTCACATAAAGACATGATATTGGACCAGTCTTTTGCTATAATGTTTCCATTTGCCATGTTCTCACAATTTAGACTATGAGGAGGGATGTCATAATCATAATCGAATTTCAGAACACAATTAACATTTCCATATATAGAATTTCCTTATGTTGAACCATTCCAACATAACATTCATATATATATATATATATATATATATATATATATATATATATATATATACCCACACACTTGACTAAATTTGATTAAAATCTCAATCTAAGCTTTTAGAAGTGGAATTAAGTATAATTTCCTCTCTCTTAATTATAGCCAAACAACTTTTCAAACCCTACAACTTTGCAAATTGAAACTTTTGTTTGCTATAATTAACATTGCTAACTTGCAAAACATAACATAATAATCATGCTCCCACTTAACATGATAATTATATCCTTATTAGCATAACTTATGCTCCCACTAGCTTTGACATGTATCCAGAAATCAGTTGGACTTTTAGAAATCAATACTTATTGACTTTCTTACCAAAGTACAGATTTCTGATACGGGATGCTTCGATAAGACTTTATCTAAGCTTCCCAAAATCATACACCTTTCCTTAGATAACACACATGTGTGGCTAAACAATTTTAGAACTATGAAGAGAGATGCCATAATCATAGTCTTAATTGTTTAGACCTTTTCCATTTCTCACACTTCGAACTATAAAGATGGATGTCGTAATCATAATCGAAGTTGGGAAATGCAAATATCACAATTGCTAACCATTTAAAATCTACTTAGTGAAAGCGTTTCCTCATAATCATTTTCATGAAGCGGAGAGAGACCTTATGACACTCAGATTTTATGGTGTATGTGTTCCTATCCATGTGAATTTGTCAAAACCATAATCACAAGAAAAGGATAGTGACAAATCCAAACTCATATGGACTGAACTTGTTCAATCTTAATTTCTTGCCACCTGGCAGCACAAGGCCTACCATTGCTTCCAGGTTGTCATGCAGACAATTGAGAACTTATAGAACTCACATGCATAGTCAACTTCAACTAGAATAGGCATAGAAATAATATGTCAACATGATAGGTTACAAAACCTCAAGTCGTGTGCTAGTGATTAACAATACCCTTGATTAGTTCTTGAAACTTTTCAAGATCTTTAGGACTCCCACTAACATATTGACATACAAGATTCACTTTGCCAAGGAACATTACTTGACAAACAAATATTCAAGAGTCAGTGCGGATTCTTATCAACATAAACACTGAACACAATCAGGCTTAGTTGGTGTTTGTTTTATCCAAAACATCACAACTTACCAATTTCAAATTTACAAGAGTAAGAAAACATTTTACTTTACATTTGACAAGTGTTATAAACCATCCTTAAGATTATGTCACGCAAGTTACAATCTTATAGAATGACTCCAAGACTTGATTTTAGAACGAACTACGATTCATCTATTTGATTTAACCATTTCAACAATTCACGATTCCTCTTCTTAGTCATACAAATGCACTAAGATGTACTTAGAGGATCAATTGTGATATGGTTTCATATTCACTGAGATAATCATAATACAAGATCCTCAAGTACTATCCCATCTCTTTAGATTGGAGAAACTTTTATCTTTCTGCCTAATTTGATTCTACTTATTCGTTCTGCCTTACATTGAAACTTTTCCAATGTTTTGGAATCACACCTAAACTTGTAAGCATAACCATATTTACTAAACTTTATTAAATCATAAGGAATAGTCTTATCATTATTTGTGGTGAACCTGACCAGCGCACAACGAAGTGCACCCGATCCCCTAGTCCTTCTCTTGAGTCACAATACAAGTTGCATGATTCCAAGTTTCTATCCAACTGAAACTTGGGTGATGAGAATCTTTCCTTATTTGGTAAATTATGACGCTACCACAAACGAAAGAATCAAATCCATTTTTCCAATATTGCTATCAATGAAAACATATAAACAATAATTTTCACAAATGCCATTGTAAGAATACTTAAAATAAAATAAAATCAAGTTTTTCTTTTATTTAAAAATTGCGGAAAAACTTATCCTTACAATTCAAATACAAGTGAAAACTATGTTGTTATCTATTCCTAAGCAATATATCATAACTCTTAAGTAGTAGCTCAAAATTTTGAACCATGCGATCGAAATCCATCTCTTCACGATCAGAATCAACTTAATCTTTCTTTAAGCTTCCTTTGATTCTACTAAACATCAAAATGTAATTACATTACATCATGTATTTAGAATCTCCAAATAGGAACTTAATAGAGTTAGATAATGGACTTTTACCTTAAGTAGAGTCAAACATTTGACTTGACCATCTCTTAGATTTCTCAGGCAGTCTTGGTAGCTTCACTTCCAATGTCCCGTTAATTGGCAAAAAGAATCCCAGAATCGGCCTTTCTCTTACGTTCAAACTTTTTGACTTTAGCCAGTTTCTCTCTCCTAGGAGAAGAAATCATTTCTGGAGTGTTCCATGGAAATTGGGAAGTAGATCTTCCAATCAAATTTGCTTTACTAGTGTTCCAAATCATTGTTGATTCAGCAGCAACAAGCAAATAGGTAAGATCGATAAAGGTCATGTCGTGATCTGTCATCAGGGAGGGACTGTAGAACCAATTCACTAGCCAGATTCCTTGAGACTTCGACACCCAACTCTCCCAGCATGTCAGTTTGTAGCTTGATCTCCAAGATGTGAGCACATATAGACTTTAATTGCCAATAGGGATTGAGTGACCTTGAACTTGTGGGATAGGGAGAATAATTAGAGGATGTGGAGGAAGTGCAGTATGATTTCCAATACCAATAATGCACAACAAAGGGATTAATCATTCACCTTGATCGCCATGTGGGATATTATCTTCATTAAGAAAGGTTTTTTCCAAAAAGGTAAGTGGACCATAGTTGTCTGAACAAGACATCTACGAGGGAGAAATTCAAGTTTAGTTGATTTAAGTCCCTAATATAACACCCAATATGAAATATTAAGGCTAGGACCCAACACATTATTTTATAACTTAGAAGAGGGATGTCGTAATCCAAGCTACAAAATATTTAAATTTAGGTATATGACGATTTACCAATTTCCACCAAGAAAAACAAAAATGAATATTAGGTTTTAAATGGATTGAAATTCCTAGATCTTTTGAGATTCATTAAACTTTTCAATGGCATGTTTAAATCTCGATTGTGCCCTTTAAGTTTGTGATTGGGATGCCGAGGATCACAAACAAGGAGTGAATAACCATACAAATTAGCTTGGTACACCCAATGTTACAACCACCTTATACCCCCCTCCCCTTATAGACTGGCTTCGTAAATGAGGTCTATTAACGGTAAGACTGACTTTGTTCTTATACATACATACACACACACACACACATATATATATATATATATATATATATATATATATATATAAGTATTAACCTTTAATATTATAATCGTAGAAGGGTGTATTTTACACATTTAAAATACTTGGTGGTTTAATCTATTAATTAACATATACTATTAATTTAATTAAACTTAAACCATGTAATTATGGAACTATTAACTCTTTTAATTAAACACTTTAATTAATTTAATGAAGTCCATAAAGTTTGAATTTTAACTTTTAAAATTATAGGGTTTGGAATTAAAGTAATCATAAGAGAGACTTTTCAAATTCCAAAACTTGAAGGAAGTTTTGAACTTTTTATTTTTCATAACTTATGAGTTTAATATGGTTTTTATGAAAACCATTGCAAGTTCCATAACTTGAGGACAAGTTATGGAAGACATCAAAACCATTTAAAAGAATGAGACTCTTCATTTTATAACCTATGAGTTTCATTGAGTTTTAAAAGAAAGACTTTTCACTTTTCCATAACTTGAGGACAAGTTATGGAGTTCATAAAATGAATTTAGATCATAATTTCAACTAACAAAATTATCTAATAATTTTCCTATGATCTCTTTAAACTCATAAGTCAAGATAATTTATATCAACAATTTCCATACAAATTAGCTCATCTTATAAAGTAACTAAAAAACTTGAAATTTTGACAATTATCTTTTAATTGGATGAGGATAATTATTTTCATAACATAAAAGACAAATTTTTATCAACAAACCAATTTATAGTAATTATCCAAATCCAAATTAAACCATGAAATACAAAATTTTCCATCAGGTCTATCACCATCTCGTGGTGAACATGCAAATTCCAAAAAAAATACGATTTTTTCAACTTTGAAAAATAAGCAAGCATCAAATATAATAAAAAACAACCCATGGCTCTGAAACCACTATTGGTTTTTGTATACTACAACATCCTATGGTGTACATACAACCCTAAAAGCTTTGGATCTATGTTTTCTCTAATTATACATGCAATATTGTTTCCAAAGCTTTAAGCCTACAACTAGCGTAAACATCATAGAAATGCATAGTAGAATTAACTCTTTGTTGTAGCTTGTAGAACTTTTTGCATTTGGCCTTTAAGAGCTTAGCACCAATAGTACGAAATGCCTCAAATGGAATCACAACACACCTAGGACAAAAGATGACATTTAAGAGAGAATCTTCATGCACCAAAACCGTCCATATGAACTCCAAGAACATAAGTGGTGGTTTTGGCTATGGAGTAACATATTTTTATGTGGGATTCCAAAGGTCATGGGTTATCCCTAACCCATACGCATAGGATTATGATCCATGGTTCATGTGGCCCAACTCTTAGTCCAACATGGATCAATAGCCCAATCCATATGTTTCACTAATTACCATAGTTAGTCCCCATAGATTTAATTAGTCTCTTTTGATCACTAAATTAATTCGAAACTAATTCTTGATAAATACTAATTAATGTTGGAATAGTGTCTAAGTCCATAACTATAATTGGTATGTACTTGACCCGATTGGCATGGTCCATTTGGGTTGCATGGCACCAGAACAATTTGGATAGACTGTTGTAAGAAAAGGATAGTTATGATTTGTTAATATATTATAAGTTCTAATATATTAATATGAAATCATATTACTTAACTAGTATTGATCATGAATTAATTTGTAATTAACTATGTGATCAAAGGAGACTAATTAAATATATGGGGATTGATTGTGTAAATCATTCATTCTTATATATGTGGGCTTATGATCCATAGTTCTTCATATTGGGCTAAACCCGTGGAGTAACCCATGGATACTCCATGGAGGTTTTAACCCATGGAGCATGAATAATATGGAAAGACATGAGTTACATGGTGTAACCCTAATAGCCACAATATATAAGGACCCCATGGCTCAAGAAATTCTAACTAGTGTGTGTACACATGAGGGCTAGCCGATTTGAGCATATGAACCTTTTCTCCCAAGTTATTCCAAGATGTTGGTGATGTTGTGTGAACCATTTGAGGTGTGACACTTGAGGCACATTGCTCTTAAGCTCCATGGAATCAAGCTACAACAAAGAGGTATGTAATTCTACTAGAATTTATATTATATGTACTTCATATTATGCTAGTTAGAACAATACCTTAGAAAATTGATATTTGCATGTATAATAGAGAAAACCTAGATCCAAGGTATTTAGGGTTGCATGTACACCTTAGGAGTGTTAGAATGCTAAAAACCCTTCAGTGGTTTCAGAGCCTAGGCTTGTTTTCTTTTATACTTGATGCAATTTGCTGAAAAAAACTACAAAATCAAATTTTTTTGTTGTCTGGACAGGGGATTCGACAACTCCAATGAGGGTCTCGACGAGTCCATGAGCAAATTCATCCAACTCGTCCAGTTGGTTCATACACTTGGCGAGTTGGATCCTCAGAAAACATATTTTCGAGGTTTTTGGCTGGAATTGGACTAGGAACATTACCCTAAGCTCTTTTTGAACTTGTAAACTTGTTTTTGATGTGGTAATGTTCATTCTAGTCCAATTTCATAGATAATTGTCAATAGATTCATGTTTTGTATTAGTTTAATGGTTAGGCTAATTACATGAAAAGTGTTTGATTTGAATTATCTTGTTCTTATGAGTTAATTTAGATTAATAGAAAAATTATGTGATAATATGTTTTCAGTCCAAATTAATCTAAAAGTTTTTCATAATATGTGTTTTTGTAATTTGTCCTCAAGTTATATGAAAATTCACATTTATGATTATTAAAACTCATAAGATTTCCATAAGTTATGAAAAATGGAGAGTCTTATCTGTAAATGTTTTAAAGTCTTCCATAACTTGTCCTCAAGTTATGGAACTTGAAGATTTTTCCATTAAAACTACTTTAAACACATAATTTATGGAATTGAAAAGTTTTTGAATAGTTCAAAACTTGCCCTCAAGTTTTGGAATTTGTAAAGTTTCCCCTCATGAATACTTTAATTCCAAGTTACGCCCTTAGAATTTTAAAAGTTAAAATTCAAACCTTATACTTGATAGTATTATAAGTTAATTTTATATATATATATATATATATATATATATATATATATATATATATATATAAGAGCAAGTTAGTCTTACCGTTAGTAGGCCTCATTTACAAAGCAGTCTGTAAGGGGGTATAAGGTTACTGCCTATAAAATAGCAGTCTAATGGGTATCCACTCTCACCCACGGCTTCCTTGACTGGTGGAAGGTCGTTAGCCGAACGGGTAGGACAAGGACTAGAATTCTCCGTTCATTAAAAGTATTAATGATAAATACTAAGTAACTAAACTATTATGAATTCCCAATCTTAGTTACTTAGGAATATGTGAATTTGGTGCTAACCCATGAAATAACACTTTGCACTTTGCTTAAGTCGGTTAGTGGAGCGCGTGTAGTTAACCGGCACACTAGATTAATTTAACAAGGTAGGCAATGGGTAACTTAATGTTTATCATAGTATCGGTGGAGCGCGTGTGGTTAACCGGTACAACAATTGAGGGGAAAATATTAAGGGTACCAAGTATATTTGCATGGTTATTCACACCTTGTTTTGTGATCCTCGGCATCCCAATCACAAAACTTGAGAGGGAAAAATCGAGATTGAAACATGCCATTGAAAAGTTCAATGAATCTCAACAGATCAAGGAGTTTCAAATCCAATTAAAACCTAATAAATTATTTCGTTTTTCATTATGGAAATTTGTGAATCCTCGTTCACCTACCTTCAAATATTTTATAACTTGGATTACGGCATCCCTCTTCCAAGTTATAAAATATTGTGTTGGATCCTAGCCTTAATATTTCATATAGGGTGTTATATTAAGGACTTCAAATCAACTATCTTGAATATCTCCCAAAAGATTTCTGGTTCAGACAATTATGATCTTCTGAAAACTCTTGGAACAAGCTTTCACAATGAAGATGATGTACCAGAACTCATTCTTCACTTCCTCCACCTTCTCCAATTATTCTCGCTAACCCACAAGTTCTTGAATAGTTCAAAGTCACTTAAGCCCTATTGGCAAGTAAGGTCTATATGTGCTCACATATTGACAATTTGGGAGAGTTGAGTGTCAAAGTCTTGAGAAAGCTGGTTGTTCAATCACTTTCTAAGTGACACAGTGAGTTCCTTTGGGACTACTATGTAACAGACTATGACATGACCCTAATGATCTTATCTATTTGCTTGGTGCTGCTGAATCAGCAATGATTTGGAGCTCTGGTAAAGCAAATTTGATTAGTAGATCAACCTCCCAAACTACCTTATACATTGACAATTGGTAACATTGGATATCTAGAAAAGCTTTTTCTTCCCAATGGAAAGGGATCGGCCGTAGTCAACTCGGTTGACCAAATGGTAAAGAGAAAGGCTAAGTCTGAGATAGTCCTATGTACCATTGCCAAAGAATCCATATGTTTGTATTGCCAAAAGGAAGGAGCATTGGTTGCGAAGCTAGCCCAAACTACCTAAAAGATATGAAAGAAGGTCAAGTCAAAAATTTTGACTCTGCTTCAGGATCAAGCAAAGGGAAGGGAACTTAACGAAAAATTATGTTAAATCTGATCACGAAGATGGATTTCAATCTCATGGTTCGAAGATCGGATTCTTGAGCTACTACTTAGAGAGTTATAATAGATTGCTAGGAAATATGTAATAGCATAGTTTCCATTTAAAGTTGCATTGTAAGGAAAAAGATTTTTCCGCATCTTATAAATAAATAAATAAATAATTATTTTATTTTATCTCCTTGCAATGGCATTTATGGAAAATTGATGTTAATATGTTTCTAGCAATAATGGAAATATGAATTTGATTCTTTCATTTGTGGTAGTGTCTAAGGCCAATTGTGTGAATTTTTCGTCTTGATAAAGAATCTGCACTATCTCTTGAATATTTCTTAAGTGAGTCCTATATGTCAAGAGGACAGTGGAAGTCTTAAATATCCTGAAATCATTTCAAGATCTAATCAAGAATAAAACATGTATAGTTTCTCACTAGCTCATGAATTGAGGTTTATAACCTATCATGTTTGTGACAACCCGAAATTTCCATTCTGAACAAACCATTTGAAGCCAATAGAAGTAGAACAGTTACAGTGAAAACTCAGATTTTGAGTACAAGTTTGGCAGTTTTCAGGATTTTACACTTAAGGAGATATTAGGAGAGTGGATGCACTAGGGTTTTGTGCAACACTGTTATTCCAATACTCTAGGATATTAGAGTTCATTCCGAGAATAGAAATATTTTCTACCAAAAATCCCCGGACTATATATAGAAAACTGAACCAAATAGTTCATTAGTTGAATTCCAATTAGAGAAAAGACAAAATTCTCTCTCGCGGATCTTTGGGTTTTTATCCCAAATTGTGAGTACTTCGATCTAGTTATGTTATATAGCTTAGATTGTGTTTAGAAACACCAATTACATATCAAATCTGTGAGACTCGGGAGTTTACCGCCCAAGAACGTTCTTGGGGAGTAAAGTCCAATATGTGGCTTAAATTCTACTTAGTCCTTTCCCCGTGATTTGTAACTACCTTAGACTTGTATACTAGTGTGTATATGACTAGAAAACATCAAAATCGGATTAAGACCCCAAGATTTGGGAGTTTACCGCCCAAGAACACTTGGGGAGTAAACTCCATTTTAAGGTACTAAAGGGTTCCAATGACCCTCAAAGCTTTAGAACTCGAACTAGAAGCCTTCATTTCATATTTAGGACACCAAAATCAATTAGAAACAATGATGAAAGTGATTTCACGGCCAAGGAGCTTCTTGGGCCGTGAACTCCATGTTTAGGTGCCTAAATTAGGAGTTTACCGCCCAAGAACACTTCCTAAGGCTTAGGCTTAAATTAGGACAAGTACTCTAAAGTGTTTATAGCCTAGAAAACATAAGGAATCACATGTATTAAGCAGTTTACGGCCAAGACAAGTTCTTGGGCCGTAAACACCTATAAAGGGGTCAAATGACACCCTAACTCCTTCCTTATGCCTAGAACCCAACATAGATCATTACCTTGAAATGTTTGAGACTTGAAAACACCATAACCACCCTCCCAAGGGAGTTTACGGCCGTAAACTCCAAAGGAATATGGTCCCAGGGCGGTAAACTCCTCAAAGGAGTTATTAGGAAGCCCAAACACTTGTTTAAGCCTTGAAGCAATTCACCACATGAGTTGTATAATTGTTAGACTTCATTTAGGGACTTGGTTGAGAGTTTACAGCCAAGATTTTACTCCCCTGGGCCGTAAACTCCAAAACATATGGCCATTAGACCATAAACTCCCATTAGGGGCATTGCACTCCTTTGTTGCAACCCATTAGCCTCCTAGCACTTGACCAAAAGTGTTTTCCTCGCGTTTAAATGTTTATACTTGTATAATTATTGTTTTAATCACTAATTATTTATATACATATGTCTTCATATGTAATTAGGATCATTGTGTGTGTCTAAAGTATTCACTTGACACCGAGCACTTGCCCGATCCTTCCTTACGATAACAGTCCGTTCAATTCCAGTCACTTACTGCAGGTGAGTTCATACCCCTTAACTAGTGTTTTAAACTATTTTTAAATGTTTTATGGGGGGGGGATACAAGTAGAATTATGCTAGTTATTATATCAATCACATGTGATTAATAAGTAGAATTATGCTAGTTATTATATCAATCACATGTGATTAATATGCAGCATTCAAATGATTTACTACACATTAGCCGTTTTACCAAAAAGTTTCCTTCAAATGATTTTTATAAACATTTTATATGTTTTAAACTCCTTATTACACTGTACATTTTACTCTGTATATTACATTTTAAACTTATTACAATTGTGTTTCAAACACATGTTTCTTTATACTAAACTGTTTTATCAAACCCATGCCTTCAAATTGTTTTATAGATTGACATCAAGTCGATCTTTTCTTAAGATAATACTTATGTTTCAAATGTTTTACAAAACTTATTTATGCTTTTATATTATAAATTGCATGCCTTTATATGTATAGTTATATAAGAAATGTTTAAAAGACTTAGGAAGGCTATCCACCCTATTTCCTTTTCGCGCTTGAGATGTGGTCTGGTGGGATATCGGGTACTCGTCCGAAAGTCGTTTAAATATTAGTTATATATCATGTGTACATATATAGTCATAAAAGGTCCTTCCAGTTCATCCTATGCCCTTGAGTAGCAAGGGTATACATCCATGTCCATACGTATCATTTGGATTACTAGTAAACTACCATATGGGTAGTTTAGGGAGATACTAGAACTATTACTAGAACGCAATATCATACAATGAGTCAGTTCATTCATGAGTCAATACTTTCTAGAACATTACAGTACATTACTATACTTGCTAGATAGAGAGAACACACATTACAGCTAGCACACGTAGAACATTTCCGTACATTACACTTACATTAATACGTTAATTATTGTGATATAAATCAGAGCATGACTTAAATGTCATGGCCCGAGTTGTAGCCAGAGTCTCTTGAAGGGAGAGCGTGAGTTTGTGTATAGATCTATACTGGATTGACTATCCTACACCTTGCTGCTAGCTACAGCGGGACCTGCAGGTCTGCGGGTGCCAAACGTCATTCCTTATTACGACCATTCTTATGTCGTTGTTACCAGTCGATAGTATGGTGCAATTAATCACATGATGCCTTAATATAAATCCGGTTTAAGGTAGTTAGTACAACAGTAGTTCTTATAGCGCTACGTTTTAGTACTACATTAATTTTCCCCGTACATATATTTAGTGATCTTTTCACTTAAACTATAAATGTAAAAACTATATTTTGATAATGATAGTTACACTTGGGAAAATTTCACACTTTTACAAGAGATGAACATATAGAACAGTTAAGTCTTGGTAGAAGACTACATAGATATCAGTTAAGTCTTGGTAGAAGACTCCCTGTTATAATAGTAGGAATCATAGGGATTTCTAGGGTTTTTCAAACATTTACAGTTGTTTTACAAACATCTTCATACTTACAGTTCATATACAAATTCTTACATACAAATACTTACATACAAATTAAGACACTAAAATACTTATGATCTCACCACCTTCAAAGCTGATACTCGCTTTCAAAATTACTTGTATCCTCAGGTCATCATAGACAGGTACCGATGCAAGGAGAAGGGAAGATGGAGCTTGTTCAAGACTCATCTTTCATTTTGATTTATTCTTTATTGTTTATCAAAATTTGACAGAACACTTGTATAATAATTATATTATTAATGCAATGGATGATGTTGTTGCTTGTTTACTACTTTTCATTGTTGTGATACTGTACATGACGTCCTCCGCCCCAGAACGTTTCCGCCGTTCTTGGTTTTGGGGTGTGACAGATTGGTATCAGAGCATTGTTTATAGTGAATTAAGTATATCAACCCATAAAAGATATACTAACTATAAATACATAAGGGATTAAAAATACTCTGACCAAGAGTTTATACTTTAAATAATAAAATATTTAATAAAGTATACGTGCCTGCATTCATACTAAAAGTAGTGTCACTAGGACAGTACAAAAGAATTACGATTGTTGGGCAACACAAGTGGGCTTAGAGACATATGGTCAAAACTGGGAAGATATAGCCCGATCACCTATATTATCCGAGGGTTGACTAGCATGTGCCTAAGTTTAATTGTGTGGTTGCAACAATGCTAAAATCTTACCAACCCTACCACAATGAGAACAATAGAACATAACATTAAAATTTAAAATACTATAGGAGTATTTGGTGTTACTGTAAGTACGTTATACTTGAGAACTAAAACGGGATCTTCATTACTAAGTTGATAGTTGCTAAGTGGATACACTAAGGATATATGTAATTAGGATGTTATAGACTTAGAATCTGTGAAATTTTACTTTACCCCGATTCTGTGTGAATTTGGAGTTAAGATCACTTATTCGAAGGTCTATCCTGTTTAGATTACACATAGCTGGTATGCACTTCACAAATAGCGATGTAACTAATGAAGGTTTTCTAAATAATTATCTAGATAGTTCGTCTAATAATTATTCTCTTACCCTAAATTCTCGCATAGAAAATATAGCTGGACTCCATCCCCACGGCAACCAGTACCTTCTGAGTGAGGTCATAACTGGTTGGTTTGGAGAAGAAACAGAGAATGATCATCCTATCCCCTTGAATGATCACCATGATTAAGACCTTTCGTATGATGCTAACTCCGAACCAGAGGTTGAGAACCTACCCTAAGCAGCTCCCTTTCCAATTCCTAACCCTCGTCCGGCTTTTCATGGCCAGACCCTGAGTGAGTGGAATGCTTGGAAACATGGAGCCAAGGACAAGATCAGCCCATGCCATTTAATGGCGACCGAAGCTTTTGCGACTTGAACAATGGGGGCTCAGCAGATAGAGTCTTGCCAATCTTGGTCCGTAGAGTGACCCGAAATGAGATTCAAGGCAGGACAACCCTACATCAGATTACCGAAGTTGTTGCCAATGCGAGAATGCATACCCTCCACACCATTCGTCTAGAAGATGCTCGCGAGAGATCAAAGAGAAACCATGAAACCCTGCTGCAAGCACTGGCTGAATCACGAGCCGAAGTCATAGAGCTCCGAGTACACCAAAGGGTGTACGAAAGACACCTACTTGATGTAGAACGTCAACTGGCTGAACTGAGAGTTCACCAGAGGGGTGACTGTCGTCAGTAGTAGACTCTTTACTTTGCTTCCCTTGTTAGAAAGTAATCGTTTTCTGTCTTTGCCTGATGTGGCATTTTATATGAAATTACCTTGTACTGTAAGTACTTTAGGTTAGGTCCTTATGCTGTCAGGAACTATCTTCTGTGGATATGATGTAAGACCTTTACAAGGTCATTTTCCCGAATCTTTACGTCGTGAATATCCAAGATATTGACAGTCGGCTAACTTTTGTGTCATTTTTTATTCAAGTACTCTTATCATACTCTCATTGGAGTCTATCTGGAACATGCTTTAGTCAAGTCATTGGACTATAGTGATCTATCTCCAGAGACATTTCCAAGTCTCTTTTAGTGGTTGGATCCTGTTATTCACCAACCCACGATACCTCGGCTTGTACGACAAACATCTTGAGAACATTCTACAAGCTCACTTCCATTCCGTACTAGGACTGCATCATAAGGATGTAGGTCAAACCTTCGTAATCATACCTTCAATTTGTACTAGGACTGCATCATAGGAATGTAGGTCAAATTTTCGAGAACATACTTCTATTCTTTACATAAACAGTCGAACTACGTCTAGAGTCAACCAGAATCGCTCACAAATTCCTTGTCTTTCGTATTACAGAATCATGTCGTCATCCGGACACAATCATCCAAGCAATGAAACCTCTACTTTTCCTATGGACGCCGCTACTTTCCAAACCGTCGTTACAGCTGTTGTGATGGCTGCCGTGACAGCTATCCTAGCTAATCGCAACACTGTCAACGCAACCGAGACTGAAAAAGGAATTGACAATCCCGATCGTGTTAACGATCCGAGAAATCAACAAATAGTAAAAGTCGCCACCGCTCAAAACAACAACTCATAGTTCAAGAAACGAAAATGTCAAACTCAAGTAAAATGCAAGCGATTTCAGAGAATTGTCGTACAACAACCACAAGTGGAAACTGCTGCCATCCCAGTACCGGACAGACCATATAAAGGAACACTCCCGAAGTGTGACCGGTGCAACTACTACCACAAGGGAATTTGCCGAGCCTGGAAATGCAATAGTTGCAACAAGATGGGGCACATTGCTCGTTTCTGTAGAACTACCTCCACCACTAGAGCAAGCCTAGTTTGCTATAGTTGTGGTGAGGCAGGGCATTATCACATGAATTTTCCAAAAGAGAAGATCAACGAAAGCAACCGTATCCCCATAACTCCTACTCGACCCTTCACTTCCACCACCAATGTTGGTGCTGTCCAGATATGTCACCAATGCGGTGAAATTGGGCACTTCAAGAAAGATTGCTCGATAACAAAGAACTCGGGTGCTGATGGGAAGATTCTCAGGATCACAGCCGCAGGAGAGCCTACTCCGGAACCCTCATTAATGTAATTTAGGCGTTTCGTTGTATCAGACTTATAAACTATCCAGGACTATTGCAACTAGAGTCTTACCTTTTGCGAGATCTTGTCTGTATAGGGATTCTCGTGCTACGTATACTTGTCTTTTGTAGTATATCTTATTCGCAGAAATAGTCTAGTGGTAAATCTAAAGTACTGTAACTCTGTTCATGGTTGCACGGTTGTGTTTTGACTGTAAACGTCTTATGTTCAAATCAAATGTCTTTAAGTTTCAGTATGATTCCGACATTATCATACGACTCGATTCAATTTGTTCCTCACAAAAACAGCTTTTTTACGTACATCTCTTTCTTCTAGATCACTTTTCCAGCGAAGCCGTCATATCAGAACACCGAAGTACTCATGCCAGGAGTACCTATTAGTTATTTTTCCAAAGAAACCCCCGAAGTACCACTCGTGCAGTACATCAAGTTCAATCCAAGGATTTATACGATTGATCTATCACTGAGAAATGTATGCATAAGAGTGATATATAATCAAGGTTCTACAGGTTTAGAATTGATGATTCCATTTTAACTTCTTTTTCCCCGATGGGAAGTGAGCTTAAAGAAGAATCAGTTATTCGACTACCTTTTCAATCTTAATTATATATGACTCGTATACACGAAATTGTGATTGTGAAACCAGGTATGAATCCTAATATGAACTTCAGGACAGAAAACTTCCTAAGCCTACGAGAAATCGCATCGTCATGTGAACAAACTTAGAACCCAGTAAGACTCTTGTAAACAGATCACCCTATAGTCTAAACACCCACGGAGATACCGGAACATTACAAACAACTAAGCGGACTACACAGAAATAGAATTAGAAGACTAGGTTTCTCACCATAGAGAACCCCGGTCTTATTCTCCCAGAGACCGACAGATTGCATCGTATGTGCCTTGGATATCGAGGACTCCGTCAAGATTTTTCATTAGAAATCGTTATCTCTGCCTCGCATAGATGAAATGGTTGAGAAAACGCAAGGAAAGAATTAATTTCAGAAATGGATCTAAGATACGAATATCACCAGTTAGAGTGTTAGGGAAAGATGTCCGGAAGGCTATCTTCCGAATTCGATGCGGACACTTCGAGTCCGTAGTGATACCCTTCGGATAGGACCAATACGCCCATAGTTTTCATGAGCTAAATGAATAGGGTACGTCTTTCTTACTTGGATCATTTCGTCATTTCTCCATGTGATGACTTACTTATCTACCCTCGTAGTAAGAAGAAAAGCCTTGGAAACATTTCCTTCAGAGGAACTTCTCGAGAAGTTCTCTAGGCACGAGTTTTGAAATTGAAGAGTCGAATTTCTAAGACACACTATTAGTAATGTGGGAAGTTTTGAGTACTTTTTCAAATTGTCAAAACTGTTGAGCATTTGTCGACACCGGAGACGCCGATAGACATTCGCCAAATTCTAGGTCTTACAGACCTACTGCCATAGTTCGTCCATAACTCCTCGTAAGCTACAGAAACCCGTACGACTTTGACCCAACAAGGGGTGGCCTTTGATTGGGAAGTTAAGCAAGAAAAAGAAACCTTGGAGATTCCAAGTGAGTGACCAAATTCTTTAGGAAGTCTCACTCGGGAACGGCTTAATACGCTTCGTAAAGCGTGGAAAGCTAAATCCAAGATAGACAGGACCTCCGAGATTCTTATCAGAATCGGTCCTGTGCCTCGCACAAACTAGACCTACTCCGCGAACTTAGTAACGTACATTCTACTTTTCGCATCTCGATCGTGAAACCATACCTTTCCGTCAGGACTATTGTAAGTCCACTCGTCGAGATCCTCGCCTTCGTATTTAAACCGTATCTAAATTCTAATTTCGGGACGAAATTCCCTTCAACAGGGGGATGATGTGACAACCCGAAATTTCCATTCTGAACAAACCATTTGAAGCCAATAGAAGTAGAACAGTTACAATGAAAACTCAGATTTTGAGTATAAGTTTGGCAGTTTTCAGGATTTTACACTTAAGGAGATATTAGGAGAGTGGATGCACTAGGGTTTTGTGCAACACTGTTATTCCAATACTCTAGGATATTAGAGTTCATTCCGAGAATAGAAATATTTTCTACCAAAAATCCCCGGACTATATATAGAAAACTGAACCAAATAGTTCATTAGTTGAATTCCAATTAGAGAAAAGCCAAAATTCTCTCTCGCGGATCTTTGGGTTTTTATCCCAAATTGTGAGTACTTCGATCTAGTTATGTTATATAGCTTAGATTGTGTTTAGAAACACCAATTACATATCAAATCTGTGAGACTCGGGAGTTTACCGCCCAAGAACGTTCTTGGGGAGTAAAGTCCAATATGTGGCTTAAATTCTACTTAGTCCTTTCCCCGTGATTTGTAACTACCTTAGACTTGTATACTAGTGTGTATATGACTATAAAACATCAAAATCGGATTAAGACCCCAAGATTTGGGAGTTTACCGCCCAAGAACACTTGGGGCGTAAACTCCATTTTAAGGTACTAAAGGGTTCCAATGACCCTCAAAGCTTTAGAACTCGAACTAGAAGCCTTCATTTCATATTTAGGACACCAAAATCAATTAGAAACAATGATGAAAGTGATTTCACGGCCAAGGAGCTTCTTGGGCCGTGAACTCCATGTTTAGGTGCCAAAATGCTTTGAAACACTTCCTAAGGCTTAGGCTTAAATTAGGACAAGTACTCTAAAGTGTTTATAGCCTAGAAAACATAAGGAATCACATGTATTAAGCAGTTTACTGCCAAGACAAGTTCTTGGGCCGTAAACACCTATAAAGGGGTCAAATGACACCCTAACTCCTTCCTTATGCCTAGAACCCAACATAGATCATTACCTTGAAATGTTTGAGACTTGAAAACACCATAACCACCCTCCCAAGGGAGTTTACGGCCGTAAACTCCAAGGGAATAGGGTCCCAGGGCTGTAAACTCCTCAAAGGAGTTATTAGGAAGCCCAAACACTTGTTTAAGCCTTGAAGCAATTCACCACATGAGTTGTATAATTGTTAGACTTCATTTAGGGACTTGGTTGAGAGTTTACAGCCAAGATTTTACTCCCCTGGGCCGTAAACTCCAAAACATATGGCCATTAGACCATAAACTCCCATTAGGGGCATTGCACTCCTTTGTTGCAACCCATTAGCCTCCTAGCACTTGACCAAAAGTGTTTTCCTCGCGTTTAAATGTTTATACTTGTATAATTAGTGTTTTAATCACTAATTATTTATATACATATGTCTTCATATGTAATTAGGATCATTGTGTGTGTCTAAAGTCTTCACTTGACACCGAGCACTTGCCCGATCCTTCCTTACGATAATAGTCCGTTCAATTCCAGTCACTTACTGCAGGTGAGTTCATACCCCTTAACTAATGTTTTATACTATTTTTAAATGTTTTATGGGGGGGATACAAGTAGAATTATGCTAGTTATTATATCAATCACATGTGATTAATAAGTAGAATTATGCTAGTTATTATATCAATCACATGTGATTAATATGCAACATTCAAATGATTTACTACACATTAGCCGTTTTACCAAACAGTTTCCTTCAAATGATTTTTATAAACATTTTATATGTTTTCAACTCCTTATTACACTGTACATTTTACTCTGTATATTACATTTCAAACTTATTTATAATTGTGTTTCAAACAAATGTTTCTTTATACTAAATTGTTTCATCAAACCCATGCCTTCAAATTGTTTTATAGATTGAAATCAAGTCGATCTTTTCTTAAGATAATAATTATGTTTCAAATGTTTTACAAAACTTATTTATGCTTTTATATTATAAATTGCATGCCTTTATATGTATAGTTATATAAGAAACGTTTAAAAGACTTAGGAAGGTTATCCACCCTATTTCCTTTTCGCGCTTGAGATGTGGTCTGGTGGGATATTGTGTACTCGTCCGAAAGTTGTTTAAATATTAGTTATATATCATGTGTACATATATAGTCGTAAAAGGTCCTTCCAGTTCATACCATGCCCTTGAGTAGCAAGGGTATACATCCATGTCCATACGTATCAGTTGGATTACTAGTAAACTACCATATGGGTAGTTTAGGGAGATACTAGAACTATTACTAGAATGCAATATCATACAATGAGTCAATTCATTCATGATTCAATACTTTCTAGAACATTACAGTACATTACTATACTTGCTAGATAGAGAGAACACACATTACAGCTAGCACACGTAGAACATTTCCGTACATTACACTTACATTAATACGTTAATTATTGTGATATAAATCGGAGCATGACTTAAATGTCATGGCCCGAGTTGTAGCCAGAGTCTCTTGAAGGGAGAGCGTGAGGTTGTGTATAGATCTATACTGGATTGACTATCCTACACCTTGCTGCTAGCTACAGCGGGACTTGCAGGTCTGCGGGTGCCAAATGTCATTCCTTATTACGACCATTCTTATGTCGTTGTTACCAGTCGATAGTATGGTGCAATTAATCACATGATGCCTTAATATAAATCCGGTTTAAGGTAGTTAGTATAGCAGTAGTTCTTATAGCGCTACGTTTTAGTACTACATTAATTTTCCCCGTACATATATTTAGTAATCTTTTCACTTAAACTATAAATGTAAAAACTATATTTTGATAATGATAGTTACACTTGGGAAAATTTCACACTTTTACAAGAGACGAACATATAGAACAGTTAAGTCTTGGTAGAAGACTACATAGAGATCAGTTAAGTTTTGGTAGAAGACTCCCTGTTATAATAGTAGGAATCATAGGGATTTCTAGGGTTTTTCAAACGTTTACAATTTTTTTACAAACATCTTCATACTTACAGCTCATATACAAATTCTTACATACAAATACTTACATACAAATTAAGACACTAAAATACTTATGATCTCACCAACTTCAAAGCTGATACTCGCTTTCAAAATTACTTGTATCCTCAGGTCATCATAGACAGGTACCGATGCAAGGAGAAGGGAAGATGGAGCTTGTTCAAGACTCATCTTTCATTTTGATTTATGCTTTAGTGTTTATCAAAATTTGACAGAACACTTGTATAATAATTATATTATTAATGCAATGGATGATGTTGTTTCTTGTTTACTACTTTTCATTGTTGTGATACTGTACATGACGTCCTCCGCCCCAGAACGTTTCCGCCATTCTTGGTTTTGGGGTGTGTCAATTTGACATTTTTTCCTATTTTTGTGCCCATTCTAGTTAAAGTTGGCTTTGCATATGAGTTCTCAGAGTTCTCAATTGTTTGTATAACAACTTGGAAGCAATGGCAGACACGTGTGCTGCCAGGTGGCAAGAAGCTAAGACTGCACAAGTTTAATCCATATGAGTTTGGATTTTTCACTAACCTTGTCTTATGATTATAGTTTTGAAAAATTTACATGGATAGGAACACATACACCATAAAATCTAAGTGTCATAATGTTTCTCTCTGATTCATGAAAATGAGGGTGAGGAAACGCTTTCACTAAATAGATTTTATGCAGCTAGCAATTGTGATATTTGCATTATCAAAGTCGTTAGTAGAGCATCTGTGGTTAATCGGAACACTAACATGGATTTGTGAGGAATGGCAAAGGTCTAAACAATTGAGACTATGATTACGGCATCCCTATACATAGTTCTGAAATTGATTAGACACACATGTGTGCTATATAAGGAAAGGTGTATGATTTTGTTAAAGTTTTATCAAATCATCTCGTATCAGATGTCTGAACTTTAGTAAGAAAGTCAATAAAGTATTGATTTCTAGAAGTCCAGCTGATTTCTAAGTACAAGTCAAAGCTAGTGGGAGCATAAGTGTTATGCTAATAATTCTCATGTTAGTGGGAGAATGATAATTATGATAAGTGTTGCAAGTTAGCAATGTTAATTATAGAAAACAAAAGTTTCAATTGGGAAAAAGTTGTTTTGCTATAATTAATGTAGAGGAAATTATACTTCATTTCAATTCTAAAAGCTTAGATTGAGGTTTTAATCATCTTTATTCAAGGATAGATATATGAATTTTATGTTGGAATGGCTCAACATAAGGAAATTATGGATCCATTATTTGCGTTCTAAAATTCGATTATGATTACAGCATCCCTTTTCATAATCTGAATTATGAGAACTTGACAAATAGAAATAGTAATATTATAGCAGAAAGACTGGTCCAATATCATGTCTTTATGTGAGACATCATGAATCGTGTTCCATATGCTTCGGATATAGGGTTGATTGAATGTGCTATAATATTCATCTGTTCTAAAATTTTCCAAATGCCTAGAGCATTAACAGGGAAAATGTACTAGAACTGGATATAACTAATTTGATTAAGCAATTGTCGTGGACAATCTAAGGCTTGCCAAAGATTGGTTGCTCAGGGACAGTTGGAAGCGTATTGTTAATTTTGGAAGGACCATATTGGCATATTCTGAAAAGAGGCAGCTCTCGTTCAGAAGTGATAGTCAAAATGCGAATATGGAGTTGTCTCCATATGTGGAGGTTATTCAATATGTATAAGATTAGAAAACTTAATGCAAGAAGGATGTTCAAAGCAATGTACTTTGAATCTGAGACCTCGTTTCCATGGCGTTGATCTCCAATGGAATACTTTGTAATGTCTGTTGACAAGTCTTTGTGACTTTATGCATAATCATTACAAAGGATTAGTGCATATAAGTTTAGAATCTAACATATTTAGGTAAATGGAAGGAATTTTGAATTCTTGCATTTGCGGTAAGGATTTGGGATTATGAAATGAAAATCATTGGAATTATGTTCAGTCAATCTATTTCACAGAGTAAAGATCATAGACAAACTTAGTGTGCATACTTGGTGTATGGCATAACTAATGTTTGGAAAAACATAGTGTGCATACTTGGTGTATGGCATGACTAGTGTTTAGAAAAAAACAATAGTGTACATGCTTGGAGCATGGGACAACTATTGTTATGATTCAAGTATAAAGTTGATAGTTTGAAACAGTATGCAATGAATAATGTGTACTCAATATAGTGATAAATAAAAGGTGTTCTATTTATATTCATAAGTTTCTAAGACCATATTGGATTCGATTATTCTTATGTTCCACTTTGCATGTGTTGACTTCCAGAACAACTAGGTTATTCTTCCTGAATGACTAAGTTATTCAAACCATTCACATTCAGTCATATGTTGGAAGTAGATATGAATCAAGACTGTCGTGAAGCTGGTTTGTAGATGTCCAAGGTAGTGGACATATCAAGAGTTGCTGCAACATTTATGAGTGCTCATAAGTTCTGAGTATTGGATTAAACCCACACTCATTTGACTCACTTCATGGATTTTATCACGAGTGATCATGAGACGATAATATCTTATATTCTTCAAAACTAGAGATATGAGTTGTTCCCTATTAGTTGGTTATACATTGATTGTATGAAGATGCATTGGTAACTCGATGTTATAAAACGTGCCTTTGTGTATGATTCAAAAAGTAGTAGAACAATCATATGAGTTGAAGTTTATTCGTTCCTTTTACCCTTAAAGGGATAAAAGCAATATATGTGGGCCCCTCGATGATTTAGTGATGACACCCCGAAGTGCTTGGCCAAACCTGGAATGATTTGATTAGTTGAATTAGTCGGCCGTCATAAATCAGAAATCGAGAAACAATAAATGGACATAGAGAATGATTATAATCCATGTCTCAGTCCATATGATATCTAGAATGGAGGAATATATGATCCCTTGTCTAATGGACGCGTCATTGATTTGTTAAAAGTTCGACAACAGCTTTTAAGAGCTACAATTGCTAGTCAGGTTTTGAAGTCATACGCAATAATAGTTTTAGACTTATCCAAGTGGGAGACTATTGGATTAGTATCTAAGTCCATAACTATAATTGGTATGTACTTGACCCGATTGGCATGGTCCATTTGGGTTGCATGGCATCAGAACAATTTGGATAGACTTTTGTGAGAAAAGGATAGTTATGATTTGTTAATATATTATAAGTTCTAATATATTAACATGAAATCATATTACTTAATTAGTATTGATCAAGAATTAATTTGGAATTGATTATGTGATCAAAAGGAGACTAATTAAATATATGGGGATTGATTGTGTAAATCATTCATTCTTATATATTTGGGCTTATGATCCATAGTTCTTCATATTGGTCTAAACCATGGATACTCCATGGAGGCTTTAACCCATGGAGCATGAAGAATATGGAAAGACATGAGTTACATGGTGTAACCCTAATAGCCACAATATATAAGGACTCCATGGCTCAAGAAATTGGCAATAATGTGTGTACACATGAGGGCTAGCCGATTTAAGCATATGAACCTTTTCTCTCAAGTTATTCCAAGATGTTGGTGATATTGTGTGAACCATTTGAGGTGTCACACTTGAGGAACTAGGCTCCTAAGCTCCATGGAATCAAGCTACAACAAAGAGGTATGTAATTCTACTAGAATTTATATTATATGTAGTTCATATTATGCTAGTTAGAACAATACCTTGGAAAATTGATATTTGCATGTATAATAGAGAAAACATAGATACAAGGTATTTAGGGTTGCATGTACACCTTAGGAGTGTTAGAATGCTAAAAACCCTTCAATTAAATCATATGATTTCATATTAATATATTAGAACTTATAATATATTAATAAATCATAAATAACCTCTTCTCAAAAGTCCATCCTAACAAATTATCCTGATGATATGCAACCCAAATGCACCATGCTACTCTCGGGTCAAGTACATACCAATTATAGTTATGGGCTTAGACACCTAATCCAACAAGTAAGAAATGCAAAATCGTATGGACTAAAATTGTTCAATCTTAATTTCTTTCCACTTGGCATCACAAGGGCCTACCATGTCTTCCAAGTTGCTTAGCAGCTCACCCTTACTGATCAACGTACTTTCACTGATCCAGGTGCTTTGCCTTATGCAAACAATTGAGAACTCACAAAACTCACATGCATAGTTAACTTTACTGTAATAGGCACAAATATGTCAACACGATAGGTTATAAACCTCAAGTCATGTGCTAGTGATCAATAATAGGTTTACTCTTGGTTAGTTCTTGAAACTATTCAAGATCTTTAAGACTCCCACTGACCTCTTGACATATAAGATTCTATTTGTCAAGAAACATTACTTGACAAAAATATTCAAGAGTTAGTGTGGATTCTTATCAAGATAAACACTTCACACAATTGGTCTTACTTGGTCTTTGTTTTATCCAAAACATCACAACTTACCAATTTCAAATGTACAAGAGTAGAAAACATTTTACTCTACATTTTATAAGTGTTACAAACCTTTATTAAGATTATGTCACTCAAGGCTCGATCTTGGAGAATGTCTCTAAGACTCAATTTTGGAACGAAGTATGATTTACCTTTTTGATTTTACCATTTCAACAATTCACGATTCCTCTTCTTATCCATACAAATGCACTAAGATGTCCTTAGAGAATTAACTGTGATATTGCTTCATAATCACTAAGATAATCATAAAACACGATACTCAAGTACTCTCCCTTCTTTCCAGATTGGATAAACTTTTATCTTTCTGCCTAGTTTGATTCTTCTTATTCATTCGGATATAAATTGAAACTTTTTCAATGGTTCAGAATTACACTTAATCTTGTAAGTATAACCATATTTACTAAATTTTAGTAAATCATAATGAATAGTCTTATCGTTCCTTGTGGTGGACCTGACCAGTGCACAACCAAGTGTACCTGATCCCCTAGTCCTTCACTTGACTCATATAAACATGTGAACAAGGAATTAATCTTAATTTACCAAAGATGAAAGTTCTCATTCATCACACAATACAAGTTGCATGATTCCAAGTTTCTATCCAACTGAAACTAGGGTGATGAGAATCTTCCCTTATTTGGTAAATTTCGACACTACCACAAACAAAAGAATCAAATCCATATTGCTAAAAATAGAAACATCCAAACATCAATTTTCACACAAACCATTGCAAGGAACAAAATAAGATAAAACCAAAATTTCATTTATTTATAAAATGTAGAAAAACTTTTCCTTACCATGAAATTACAAATGAAAATTATGAGTCTAAAAATTTCCTTAGCAATCTATCATACCTCCTAAGTAGTAGCTCAGAAATCCGATCATCGAACCATGCGATCGAAATCCATCTCTTCGCGATCAAACTCAATATGCCTTTCCTTTAAGCTTCTTTTCTTTTATTCGATCCTATAATAACATCAAATAGTAATTAAATTAGATCATGTATTAAGAATCTCCAAATAGGAACTTAATAGAGTTAGATAGTGGACTTACCAGAAGCATAGTCTAACTTTTTGACTTTACCATCCTTATGATCCTTCAGGTAAATGGGGTAGCTTCGCAACCAATGCCCGTTCTCTTGGCAATAGAAACATATAGACTTTTTGGGAATGGTACATGGAACTATCTCAAACTTAGCCTTTCTCTTTACCATTTGGTCAAATGACTTGACCATGGCTGATCCCGTTCCATTGGGAAGAGAAAGCTTTTCTGGATTTCCAATGTTACCATTGTCAGTGTCCATGGAAGTTTGGGAAATTGATCTTCTAATCAAATTTGCTTGACCAGTGCGCCAAATCATGGCTAACTCAGCATCAATTAGCAAATAGGTAAGATCAATAAGGGACACGTCGTGTTCTGTCATATAGTAATCTTTAATGAATTCACTATATGACTTAGGGAGTGACTGAAAAACCAACTCAACAGCCAGCTTCCTTGAGACATCAACTCCTAACATTTCCAGCCTGTCAATGTGTGAATTCATCTCCAAGACATGTGCAAACACAGACCTTCCATCTTGGTGTTTGCTAGCCAATAGTGCTTGAGTGACCTTGAAGTTTTCAAGTCTTTAAACTTGTGGGTTAGGGAGAATAATTGGAGGAGGTGGAGGAAGTGAAGCATGATTTCCAGTCCCACTAATGCACAATAAAAGGATTAATCTTTCACATTGATCACCATGTGGGATATCATCTTCATTAGGAAATCTTTTTCCAAAAGGATAAGGAAGACCATAGTTATCAGAACTAGACATCTATAGGGAGAAATTCAAGTTAGTTGATTTAAGTCCTTAATATAACACCCAAAATGAAATATTAAGGCTAGGACCCAACACAATATTTTACAATTCGGAAGAGGGATTTCGCAATCCAATTGCAAAATATTTGAAGGTAGGTAAATGATGATTTACCAATTTCCACCATGAAAAACGAAAATGAATTTTAGGTTTTAAATTGATTGAAATTCCTATATCTTTTGAGATTCATTGAACTTTTCAATGTCATGTCTAATATCGATTATGCCCTTTCAAGTTTGTGACTGGGATGCCAAGGATCACAAACAATGTGTGAATAACCATGCACATTTGCTTGGTACACTTAATGTTACAGATCATCCAATCAATGTGTCGGTTAACCACACACGCTCCACTGATCCATGAGTAATATCAAGCTACCCTTTGCCATACATTGTCAATCTCAAATCAGTGTTCCGGTTAACCACACACACTCCACTAACAACTTAACAAGGTGCAAAGTGCAATTTCATGGGATTGCACCATTTTCACATTTTTCCTAAAGTAACTAAGATTGGGAATTTAATTAAGTTTAGTTACTTTATAATTATCATTATACTTATAATGATAATTAGTATCCTATCCAACCCGTTCGGCTAACGACCCTCCACCAGTCAAGGAAGCGGTGGGTGAGAGTGAACACCTATTAAAATGTCATTTTATAGGCAGTAACCTTATACCCCCCCCCCCTATATACCGGCTTCGTGAATCAGACCTACTAACGGTAAGACTGATCTTTTAATTATACATATATAATATATTAGACTTTTAATTTTATATAGTATAAGGGTGTATTTTAAACTTTTAAAATACTTGATGGTTTAATCTATTAATAAATTATACTCTTAATTTAATTAAACTTAAACCATATGATTATGAATTTAATAATACTTTTTTAATTAAACATTTAATTAACTATTAATAAAGTCCATACGAGTTGAATTTTAAACTTTTAAAATTCTAGAGTTTGGAATTAAAGTTTCATAAATGTAACTTTTCATGTTCCAAAAGTTGAGGGCAAGTTTTGTAACTTGTCAAAACCTTTTGAAATTCATAACTTATGGATTTTAAAGTTTCATAAATGAGATGTCTCCAATTCCATAACTTGAGGATAAGTTGTTCAGGAAACAATTATAGATCAAATTAACTAATCCAATTATTATAGGATGATCATTTACCAATTTGACCTAATTTGATTCATATTTCATGATAACTTCAAATTATACAAATAACTAGCATTACACATAATCAAGTAGCTATCTTAGAATTTGATAAATATCATGGTATTGGATGAGTACTAACATTACCATATCATTAATGAACCAAAACAGTTTGTGGTAATGTTCCTAATCCAAAACAGGCCAAAAACTCAAAATTTATCCCATCGGATGCATCAACTCGTCGAGTCCCATTATGGACTCGTCAAGTTCAAGAAAAAACTCACCCAACTCGTCGAGTTCATAGATGGACTCGGTGAGTTGGCCTTGGCAGAATCCCGAAATTCAGTTTTTTCAGCTTTGAAAATTACACAATTGCATCAATACAATAGAAAACACCCATGACTCTGATACCACTGTTGGGTTTTATGTACCCTAACATTCCTATGGTGCACATACAACCCTAATTCTTTGGATCTAAGTTTTCTCTAATTATACATGCAATAAACATTTTCCAAAGCATGAAGCCTAAACTAGCATGTAAGATGATATTTGAATCATAAAAAGTAGTTAGAATATTACCTTGTGTAGTAGCTTGAACGACTTTGCCTCAAGAAAGCTTAGCACCAATAGTGTGAATGCGTCAAATGGAATCACAAAGCACCAAGAACAATTTAGCATGAATATGGAGAGGTTATGGAGACTCCTAAAAACCGATTTCTTCTTGTAATGCAATTAATGGTAATTTTTAGGCTTAGCACAACCTATATATATATATATATATATATATATGTGTGTGTGTGTGTGTGTGTGTGTGTGTAGGATATCAAGGGTCATGGATAAACCTAATCCATACACATTGGCCCATTACCCATCCATTTTATTTGGATAAATGCTCCATGGATTAATCCATAAGCCCAAAAAAACAAACCATGGGTCATTATCCCAACTTATATATGTTAATTTAATTAGTTTTTTTATCACTAAATTAATTCTTGATCAATACTAATTAAATAATATGATTACATATAATATATTAATACATCATAAATAACCTCTTATTCAAATATCTTTCCTAACAAATTGCTTTTATGAATGCAACCCAAACGGACCATGCTACTATTGGGTCAAATACATACTAGTTATAGTTATGGGCTTAGACAACTAATACAACACCTTTTTCAAATGCTCCATGAACCCCAAGTGAACCATTTAGTTCCAATTTCTCTAAATGCTCGATGAACATGATCAAAATGCTCCGTGAACATGATCTAAATGCTTTATTCACAATTAACAATTATAGGTCGCTATATTCACAAATTGGGAGAAAAATTTATTAAAATCAACTTTTCATTTTTTGGAACCCTTTACCAATGATTTTCCTTTCGTACCTCTTGCTTCCGTCAATACTATCTTTTACTCAGTATACCTACTCATTTTTTAGTATCCTCATTGTTAGTAACTTGACCATCGATCAAGTTTTGTTTTAGTCAAATGATCTCAACACCTCTTCCATAACCTTCTTTACTTTATGGAATCTTTCACATTACGAGTATAAAGTGGGTTTTTGGCTCTCTATTTTCTTTAAGCAGTAAGTAATTTGTTAACGAGGAGTTTGTGGTTAGATGTTTACTTACTCTCGTGGCTATATAGAGCACTCTTAAAGTTGTCACATTTGTAACCTTGTAATCATTATTAACATTTATGTCTTATGTTAGGACTTTTCTCCCACTCGCTTTTGATTCTTCCTCATTATATGATCTCCCACTACTCCCATATCCTATCTATATTTTAATGTTTTAAGAGGTTGATGTTACTACATTGGTTTCGTAGTAAGTTCTATGGAACTTATGTGTCTGTTGGGTGTGCATCACAGTTAGATTCTGACTATACAACCTAGGTAGCAGCAAGAAACAACTCTGTTAAACTTGCCCCAGGGACTTTGTCCTAAGAGCAAGCTCCGACGATCAAGTTAGATTGCTAATGTAAAATGAGGTTACCCCACCTAGCGAGATGAAGCGAACCGTGCGGAGACAAAGATGTCTCTAGAAAACAATAAGAGGTTGAACTAGGTAAAGAACACTTACATGGAGTGTTTGTGTGAAGCTTCTATTTATAGGCAGGGAAGGGTAGACTTTATATGATATTATATTTAATAATGTACCAGAATATTAATATAACATTAATATATTATATTTGTTGCCTGATCTTCTTAGTTGTACAATATTCTTGAGAATAGTTTTACTTTTCTGTCTGACTATACTTTTTATCCTTTTCTTCTACTCTTCCTTTATATTCTAACCTTCCTGCTATTCTACCCTTCTTTTTAGCAAGGCCTTGGTAGGCTGTGTAAGTAATTGTCTTGTGATGGGCCGTCAGTGTGTTTAGGCTAACCCCGTACACCATTAAGCCCCCCAGTCTAAAATGTTGTATGGCATCAAGACATATACCTGGGGTCTTCCTGTGAAATCGCTTCCAACACTAGTTCTTTTTTTATCGCATGGCATCTAATCTGTAGCCAATAAAAAATCAATCGTTTGCGTTTGCCTCTAACTTTTCTTTGTTTGTATCCTTCACCTAGATGTAAGAGACACATCCATAAATTTTCAAATGTGTAAGATATATCTTTTGACCTTACCGTTTCTCCTCTACAATTCTAACCCTAATGGGTATTAAGGGTACAAACTTAATTAGGGTATTAAGGGTCCGAAATTAATTAGCTAGGCTATGGTATTTGTTACATATGCCAAGAACATCTTCAGAAAAGTTGCATATAGTTTCATGCGCTTCTCTATTTCATTTAATGTGTTGTTCATCCTCTCTACAATTTTATTTTGCTAATGCCTTTCTAGGACTATCTTTAACATTTAGCTCGCATGTTCAACAAAAATCAATGAACTTTATGTTACTATATTCTTTCCTATTATCTGACATTAAGCAATTTACCATTAGATTTGTTACATTGTCGATAGCAACTTTCCACTTCTTGAAGGCAGTGAAGACTTCGGATTTACTTTTAATAAAATAAATGCACACCTTCCTCATTGACTTATATGTGTAGGAAAAATAGTTTTTTGGAAAATCCTATTGAAGAGAAGAGACCGATTCATTATATAAACATATGAATTAACAAACTATAACTTCTCAACATTAGGTATTTTCTCCATCGTGCGAAGGATAACCTTATTTTTTCCCTTTAATGTGTATTTCACAAAAGTCCATGGATGCACTTTCTACTCTAGAATCCTACATTTAGAAGCCAATGTCTTCATTCCTTTCTCACTCATGTGACTAAGTCTTTGGTGCCACATAGTCGTGACCCCTAGGTCGTCAATTTTTTAGTTTACTTCTTCCATAAAAGCTTCAACCATGTACAAATTTTCTTCCAGCAAACCCCAAGCAACTACAAGATTCCCGTTTGTGACATTCCACTAGCGATTACCAGAATTTACATGGATTGTACTTTACGTTTTTCAACATCCAATTTGAACCTAGAGTTTTATTGAGGACAAAATCTCGAACTCTAGAGATATGTAGGCTCTTGTTATCAACAAGTCTTAGTTTTTCCAGTGTAATTCTTGAAATTTTACATCACTTCTCTATAATACTTGTATGGAATGAAGTAGATCTGGATCTAGGAAGTTGTAGGAATCTCTATATAAAAAATAAGCGTATCATCATAGTCTTTTGTCAATTAACAGCCTTCTTCACTTTATTGAATGAAGGCTTTGGGCACTGTTTCTTCAACTATCGTTTTTCTTTGTAATTCCAATAGATGTTTTTTAAGTTGTTTGACCACTCTCGTCTTCTTTACTTAGATCTCCCTCAACCACTACCCCCTATATTAGATTTTATGGCCCTTATCATGTGTACTCAACAAAACAAACTACTAACTTACACCCCAGAATTCCATATGTGGATGTCCGCACCAAGTATCAAATAAAAAATTCCAATTAAAAGGTGAGCTTTGTTGTCCCAGACGAACTGTTTTTAATTTTTACAATTCCAAACCAACTTTCCGATAAAGAAGATAGTACAAACAACCTTTTCACATGAACTGTCACCGATCAAGCTTCCTTTATCTTTTTATTCACCCACTGTCTAATAAAGAAAAATTTGTTAATTGTGGAAAGTTTTCGTACATGTTAGTCAACGCCATGATTAATATATATGGTGTCGATTCGTTAACAATGTTATAGGTAGCGTTCTTTGAAAACTTGACTACACCATGGGTAAGCCGATCTAACATATCCAATCATCCAATCATCTTGCTTCAATTGAAGCACCTCTAGTTTTCTTATGATTAACAGTGTGTGTAGCTTCTTTTGGTAGAGATAATTTTCTATCAGCATCCGCTGAAATCCAAAATTATGACTTTTAAATCTAAATACAATTAACGATGATGCTAAAGAATAATGAAACACAATAACGAGATTTACTGGGTCCCTTGATATTAGTGTCAAGCTACGTGTGTATTGGAAATATTGAAGACATTTTTTATTGAATGTCATTTAAATATGATGTGTGACAATGACATATTTTTGGTTACTACCAATGAGACTAATTATAGATTGGTTTGACCTGTAATGTCATCGTCCTTTGTAATCGTTGATAAGCTATAGCTCACTATCCTTCAAATCAAACATGTTCTCTAAGAAAAATGAATCAGCTCTCGTCAACAGTATGATCTAGTCCTCCATTGATTGTTCATTTCTCGAGCTCTCGCCTAAGCTCTACTCCGGTCAACCTGGTTGACTATTATGGACCGCTTGAATCTATTGTGAATAACCTTCCCCTACGCCAAGACTCCTCTGCGGACTGCTATATGGTCTGTGGTCTGCGGATAAAGATCGATTTCCACACTAAACAATGATACCACTAAACTTTAATATCGCCATAATTTAAGCTGAATGACACGACCTTTAGTCGCATTTTGCATAAAACCAATTGCAGCCAAAAACATACGGCCTCAACTTTTTTGGGTGACTAAGGGGTCGTTTGATAGGTACTAACTGGGTTAGAGCTGACTGTGTTAGAAGCTGACTGGGTTAGAAGTTCTGACTGAAACTTATTGTTTGATTTTGCATCTGACTGATAGTATAAAATGACTATATTACCCTCAGACAATAGTTTTTATAATAATTCCTTAGTAATTTACAATTTAATTTATAACATTATATTTTTCTATAAAAACATTTGATCTCTCATGTTCAAAGAAACAAAACTTGATTATAATCTCTCCACCAAATATAAAACTTATAAAAGCAAAATAGTTCATAGTATTCTTCACCAAACTATAAAAAGAACAATCAATAGCATGGGTTTTTGAAAATTATAACGTATTAATAAAAAAAGCATATTCAAAGAAACAAATGACACAAAAAAATCAACAATTCCACTAATTATGAAAAGCAAGTCTCCTATACAATTAATCTCAAGCATGTGCATCTAACAACCTTCCAACTTGGTTACAAGGGCTTTGAATTTGATCTCGGGTCTCACTACAAAAACAAAGAAACACACAGAAATCAATTACATATTTAAGAAAAAGAGCACATAAATCATTACGTTTATGTGCAGCAAAAGAACAAGCAGGACTCTTTCAAAAAAAAAAAAGCTAAAGAACAAGCAGGACACATAAATAGGCATTCCTTCTTTATCTACACCATGATACCCATGAGGATAGTGTTCTAGAACTTTTTTCAGCTCATTGAACTCAAAACCCTTAAATATATTGTCAATACCAAATGCTTTTCTCCATTGAAGCATGTTAGCCCGCATATGTTTTGATTTTTCAATATTAAAGTTCCTAGCTTTTAACACAAACATAAACATCATCACAAGCATGAGCATGAAAAACACCGATAAAAGATGAGAATGGAGTGCCAACATAGAGAAGCATGGAGAAGTACCAACATGGATCAGATTTCACACATACATAAGATTTCTACCAACATCCCACATGAAAAAAATAGAGAAATTCTTATACATATAATCTGATTTCACATATATACAATCTGATTTCACATATACATACATAATCTAATTTCACAAACAAAGAAATCCAACAGACTTTTCATCTGATTTTGTTCAGGCATTTTATCAAATAACTAACGTGCATACCAAAATATTACATTATGATGCTTCTAACTTGTACATAAAATTGCATACAGCCAAAGTAGAAGATATGAAGACAAGGAAAACATATGTGATAATAGATGGCAGAAAAATCGAACAAATAAATACATACCTGGAATAAAAATGAGGAAAAAGATGGGTTTTTCTTAGGGAGGCGGCGGAGGAGCCAGCACAGATGTTGGAGGTGGTAGGAGTTGTGGAAGAAATTGTGTCTGGGGCAAGGAGAAGGAAGAAATCATGTCAAAGCTAAGAGAAGGAGAGCGCAACAATGAGGTGGCGACGCTCATGTCTGGTGGGCGGAGGCACTTGCTGGTGTGGGGGAGGAAGTCGTTGGAATGGAGGTTATGGGTGTACGCGATGAAGAAGAAGATGAGAAGAAGGCGCCTGCAAAAGAAGGAGAAGGGCAAGGAGGGAAAAGATGATGCTTGGTCTCGGTCGGCTCTATTCTATTAACGGACCGAATCAGGAAGTGGGTTAGCAAGGACTTACCGAGTCAGACGAAAATCACAAATATCAAACATGTTGACTGGACCCGAGTCAGCCAAAAGTGCTGACCCAGACCCAGTGAGCAATATATCAAACACCCCCTAAATGTTCTTTCATATATTAGTGGAGGTATATGTAAATCGTTAATATATCATAAATCATTTTGTAGAAAGCTTTTAAAAGTTAAGATGTTAGTCATTTTTCTGCTTTTGTTTAGACTTTGATTAATGTATTACTAATATATGATGATTTTGATGTTTACGGCATGTTCCTTGTCCTTGTTTTAAGTCTCATTTATTTCCTTTTCCTCCCCCCGGCACTCCTGCTTAGGTGCATCAGGCTGCATTTTATATTGCTCGTCCAACATATTCATTGTTCTTTCGATGTCACATCAACGTTAGAACTCTTGAAGTTAAAATTAAATTAACGGGCTAATTTCTTAGGAGGCTAATAAGGTTTTAACTTTTTTCTACATTAGGTCCTTAAGGTTTTTTTTTTGTACATGTTACACCAATATGGTTGTATATAACCTTTAAAAAAAAGGTAATAAGGTTTTAATTTTATCCACATTAGATCCTTAAGGTCTTTTTTGTACATATTGCAACAACATGGTTGTTATAACCATTTAAAAAGAGATAATAAAGTTTTAATTTTATCCACATTAGGTCCCTATTTTTAATATTTTTATCATTTAATCTAACTCTTTTACAATTTATATTAATATCTAGTTAGATGACTTCATCATTTCATCATCTCCTTTTAGTCGTCCATCTACCACAACACGGTTTCACTTGAAAGGTTATATAACAATTTTTTGTCATATTTATAGAAAAAACTAATAATAATCAAAGTCTTACTCTTAATGATTAAGTCTATGTTTGGTATGCCACAACTAGCTGATAAGCTAGTTTATTTTTGATCTTTTTAAGTTGTCATGTTTGGCAAGCCAAAAAGTAACTTATAAGGTAGCGTTTTAAAAAGCTACTTAGACTAGTTTTTTAAAAGTTTTTTTTTAATTTCTAAATATACCCCTTAATTAATAAGAAAACATATTTTTTAAATGTCTTTTTATGTCATTATATAAATTTCAGATAACTTATAAGTCAATTGGCAAAGCCATGATCAAAGTAAAAAAGTATCCCCGATAAGTAATGGCGTATCGATGATACCCCATTAGCGGAACAATTACTTATCGGGGATACATCATTACTTATCGGGGATACTCTTTTATTTTGATCCTGGCTTCGCTAGTTGTGGCGCACAAAATATAGCCTTAATTATTAAGACTTTGATTATTATTAGTTTTTTTTTTTTTTTTTTGTAAAAATGACAAAAAATTATTATGTAACATTTTAATTGAAACTGTGGTTGTGGTAGATGGACGACTAAAATGAGAAGATGAAATGATGAAGTCATCTAACTAGATAGTAATATAAATTGTAAAAGAGTTAGATGAAATGATAAAAATATTAAAAATAGGGACCGAATGTGGACAAAATTAAAACTTTATTACCTCTTTTTAAATGGTTATGATAACCATGTTGGTATAATATGTATAAAAAAATACGTTAGGGACATAATATGGACAAAATTAAAATCTTATTATCTTTTTTAACGGTTATATATAACCATATTGGTATGATATGGAAAAAAAAAAATAAAAAAAAAAAAGACCTAATTTGGACAAAATTAAAACCTTATTACCCTCTTAATTCATTAACCCTAAATTAACTCGTCCTCTTCACTTGTAATGTTCGTAACTCATATATATTCAAAGTTCAAACATCAGATTTTGTTACATGGGACGCCACGGGGTAATGATATTCAGAGTTCTTTGCTTTTAGGAGGGTTTCGACGTTTCGTTATGGAAAATAGAGATCGACATTATTTTAATTATGGACGGTCATTTCTTTGAAATTGGATTAGAATTGGCTTTCATTTTGGAATTATTTTAATACAACTACTTTTAATGTGCATAATAATTATAGTTATCTCTTAGTATCAATTGTCAATTATGTATTAAACTATCCTTGAGTATCTTTCTCCTGATAAGCAAGTATAATTTAATCAAATGATCAGACTAATAAAAAAATACAACCCGTACTATGAAAAATACTACTACGATATGTTTAATCATGACCGGAAAGAACTTACTTCTTGGTCTTCTCTTATGGTCTTTTTAAATTTATATATTCAATATTTTAAAGATATATGTTAAACAAGAAAAATACGTATATCTCGTGCGAGAATATAATTATGTAGTTAAAATAATAATTCTTATCTAATTATTATTTAATATTTCTATATTGAAACTTAATGTTAGTAGTAAGTAATATATATAGTTAACATATTAGTTTTATTAAAAATTTAGTTTTAATTTTTAAGTCGTTGTGACGTATACCATTATTTGGTGATTTTTATAAACCGTTTAAAAATATGTAGATTATATATGAAACCTATGATGATCAATATATAACAAATAACAAAATAAACGAAAAAATAAGCTTTAAAACTTTTAGTAATATAAAAACAGTAAAACATCTATTATAATATATATATATATATATATATATATATATATATATATATATATATATATATATATATATATATATATATATATATATATATATATATATATATATAACGAATAACAAAAAATATAAAAAAATTTACACTGCAACTTTGAATAACATAAAAAAGATTAAAACGTATATTATAACATTTGTATGAACTCGTTATATTTGAATCATAAATCTCTTAAAACACATATATATTTTTAATAAACAAAACTTTACAGTCTTATAAACGAAAAGAAAATAAAAAGATTTTACTAATTACAAATTAATAACTATTAAAAACTCTTAAGTGATAAATAATAAATATACATAAATTATAAAACTCAGGAGTTGAAGTGGAAGTTTTAAATTAATTTGGTGCTTGAAAATATAAATTTATTATTATTATTATTATTATTATTATATATATATATATATATATATATATATATATATATATATATATATATATTGTAGTTTAAATAAGAAGGAAATTTTTTGTAGAAAGGTAATAAATTTTTTTCTACATATTTTTTTAGCGAACAAACAAAATGAATCATTAAATAATTCAAAATTAAGATGATTCAAAAGAAAAAAAAAATCTCAAAAAAACATCTTCACGATTCATTTTTAAGTAAATTAAGAAAAAATTCACTTTTATGATAATTTTAGTGAATAACACTAGAATCATTGTATAAATTAATTATCGAGATGTTTTTTTGAAATTTTTTTTGGTGAATCATGTTATTTTTGATTCATCTAGTGATTCATTTGTTTTATTCGTAGAAAAAAAATATGTAGAAAAAAAACTTATTACTTTCCTACCAAAAAACTATTTCTTATCGTGTGTATATATATATATACACACACACACACTTACATAGGGTTGGTTTAATATACTTATATATTCACAACCAATAATTATTTTTACATCAAATACAATTACGTGAGTCTTTAGTACGATAAAGTCCATTTTTCGAGTTTTTAACTTTTCTGTTCATGTTTTTAGAAAAATTATAGAAAAATCATCTTAAGTCGAAATTTGGATCACTAAACTCTTAGAACTTAGAAAATGAGTCTACTTTATCCGTAGTTCTTCTCCTGACCTTTAGTCATTCCTAACCAACGTAAAAATTTTCATGTTCACAAACTGGTCCGAAACTGTTTTGAAACGATAGGTAGTTTTATAAAAATCACCATAAATTGTAAAAATAAAAAAAGTCATGTGAATGTGTGCGAGTAGTCCTTAAAAAGGTATAGACCTAAACTATTTGCATATTGTAAAGTTTTGAAAAGTATTAAGTTTAAGATGGGTAAAACAGTCCGTGGACATATCACAACTTTTCTGTAAAAAGCTAATCTTTAAGTTCAAATTATGTTTTAGTGACATAACTTGTATCCCCCCCCCCCCCCCCCTAAAACTTGGAAAAAAAACTTTAAAATGTAGGGGTATGAACTAACCTTATGTGTTTTCTTGATAAGTGGAAGGATGTGGGTGAGGAGTTTTCAAATCAAGAACACTTGAAAATATACTTGAAGATTTGATGATCTTATGGACATTGATATATAAATATTTGTGTAAATGATTTAAAATTAGTATAGAATATGTAGAATGTTTAGAGGTTGGAGGAAATACTTACCAAAGAGGAGGAAGGACCCAAGGACACTTCTTGGAAAAATGTGGCTAGAGAGAGAGAAAAACAAAGTTTCTTTTGGAGAGAAAGTGGAATTATGGAAGAAGTGGTGAGATGAAGAAAGAAAATCTCATGGACATGTGTTTATATGGAAGAGAATAAAACAAGCGGATGGGTTGTTGGGATGTGTAATTAGGGATAATGATTTGACTAATAGAGACTAGATAAGTGACATAAAGGTGACATGGGTTTGATGGCGGATCAACTTGGTCCATTTGTGCCATTACCTTATGTATAAAGTAATATAATATCTTTATAGTTTTAGATATTATTTTATGAAATCGTGTGATTTATATTTAATAAAGCTTTCAAGATGTGCATAAAATATGAGTTTAGTATGTTTAAGATGTGGAAAATATGAGTTTGATGGCAATCCGACATCAAAAACTCTTTAAAAAGGTGAAAGTCCGAAACTGCCAAAAATCTGGAGTGGTGTGCGAAGGCTTCGCAGGCTGCGAAGGCTTCGTAGGCTGCGAAGTCAGATGTGCGAATGCAAAGGTACACACTGCGAATGCTCAGCATGGGAAAGTGAAGGTTCGTATGCGAAAGCTCAGGATCTGAAAGAGAAGGTTCGCATGAGAAAGCTCAAATGCGAATGTTCAATGATGTGAAGGTAAGAGGGCTCGCTGCGAAGCTTCCGATTGTGAAGGTGAGGAGGCTCCCTGCAAAGGCTTTAGAGAAGGTTTGTTGCGAAGGTTTTAGAGAGTGTTGGTAGTGAACTTGCTATTTCCCATTTTCTCCTCCCATTTCGAGTGGGTTTCAAAAATTTAAAGGGTTGGGATGGTATGGGTGTTTATAGGACATGTTTGTAGTATGGTTCTTGTTACTAAGAAAGATTTGGGAGAGATTCGAGAGAGATTTGGGAGAGAGACATAGATGGAAAAAGATAGAGAGAGAGAGAGATTGTGTTTGTAGCCTTTTGTTATGATTTTACCCTGTAGTATTAGGATTATAAACTCCACTACGCGTGTTATGAGTGTTATATATCCTCGAGGGATACATAGTTGAATTTTATTGAGTGTTACGTTATTCACCCTATTTAAGGTTTATATTCGAAAATTTGAAATCCCCAAGTGATACTTTGTACTATAATAGTAAGTTGTACATTAGGAAACATAGTGTAAACCCTAACATACTAGTACTAGTTGAGCTGATCGGGTTGTACCTCACAGATTGGGGAAAAGATGTGCTTATTTTTGTTTCATCTAATCTTCGCGTCCCCAAGTGAATTCGAGTCCTCGTTTTGCCGTCCAACAGACCTTCACTATAGGTATGCAGCTTTGTTTCTTCTCTATATGTTCTTGTCCATGATTTCCACTGGTTCTTCGATGAAGTGAAGACTCTCGTTTAATTCAATTTCATCAAGTGGGATGACGAGAGTCTCATCGGACAAGCACTTCTTTAAGTTAGGCACGTGAAAGGTGGAATGTATGTTACTGAGTTCCTAGGGTAGTTAAAGTTTGTAAGCCATCGGGCCAATCCTCGCACGGATCTCGAATGGCCTGATATACCTAGGATTTAGTTTCCCATTTTTTCCAAAAGGTATCATTCCCTTCCAGGTTGAGAGCTTCAATAGCACACGCTCACTAACTTGAAATTCCAAGGGTTTTCGTCTTTTATCCGCATAGATCTATTGTCGATCTCGAGAAGCCTTAAGTCGTTCCCTAATCTGAATGACCTTCTCTATAGTTTCTCGTATGATCTCAAGGACGGTGAGTGTTTTATCAAGTATTTGTACTCTTTTTAGTTGTGTGTCACCCACTTTGCCCAACACAGAGGTGATCTGCACTTGTGCCCATACAGGGCTTCGAACGGAGCAAATTTAATGCTAGTGTGATAACTGTTGTTATATGAGAACTCGATGAGTGGTAAGTGGGTATCCCAAGCTTTAACAAAGTCTATCATGCAAGCTCTCAACATATCTTCCAATGTTTGAATAGTTCTCTCTCTTTGCCCATTAGTTTGAGGGTGGTACGTTGTACTGATGTCGAGTTTGGTTCCTAAGGACTTTTGTAATGATTGCAAAAATAGTGAGGTAAATCTAATATCTCTATCGGAGATAATGGATATTGGCTTACCATGTAATTGTACAATCTCTTTAATGTACGTCTTGGTTAGCTTCTCCATCTTAAAGGTCTTTTTCATTGGTAGGAAGTGTGCATATTTACTTAACCAGTCAACGATCACCCAAATGGTGTCGGGTCCACTAGTTTTTTCGGGCAATTTAGTTATGAAGTCCATCGTTATCCATTCCCACTTCCACTTAGGTATCTCCGGTTGCTGCAACAAACCCGAGGGCTTTTGGTATTCTACCTTAACCTTGGCGCAAGTTAAGTACTTGCCCACGTAGGTAGTAATTTTTGTCTTCATGTTTGGAAACCAGTATAGTTTCTTGAGGTCCAGGTACATCTTTTCTGAACCCGGATGAATGGAGTATTTGTTCTTGTGAGCTACGTCCATGATGACGTCTCTTTACCCACCAAACTTTTGTGTCAAGATTTGATTCATGAGATAACAAGCTCTGTCACTCTTTACCTCCAGGTTTCCTCACAAGGCTTCCCCTGCAACATTTTCGGGTTTCAAAGACCCGAGCTGTGCTTCCTTAATTTGCGTGGACCGGTATGAATGGATTGTTATGGTTAATGATTTTACTTGGTGGCCAGAGTATTCTTTTCGACTTAGGGCATCTGTTACTACGTTCGATTTGCCTAGATGGTAACGAATTTCACATTCATAATCATTTAGTAGTTCTATCCATTGCCGTTGTGTCATGTTGAGTTCTTTTTTATTGAGAATGTGTTGGAGACTCTTATGGTCCGTGAAGATTGTGCACTTCGTACCATAAAGATAGTGTCTCCAGATCTTCAAAGCAAATATCACTGCTCCCAATTCGAGGTCATGTGTGGTGTAATTTACTTCGTGATTCTTAAGTTGTCTCGAGGCATAGGTAATTACATTTCCTCGTTGCATGAGGACACACCCAAGACCCTAGTTTGACACATCATAGTAGACTACGAAGTCTTCGTCCCTTCGGGAAGAGACAAGAATGGAGCACTACATGGGGCTTGTTTTAATGTTTGGAAGGCATTCTCATGTTTATCCTCCCAGTTGAAAGTCACTCCTTTCTAAGTCAAGGTAATGAGTGGCTTTGCAATCCTAGAAAATTTTTGTATGAATCTCCTGTAGTAGCCAGCAAGGCCTAAGAACTGGCGGATTTCCCTAAGTGTCCTTGGTGCTTTCCAGTTCTCAATTGCTTTGATTTTTTAGGGATCCACATGTATCCCTTCCTTGCTGACCACGTTTCCGAAGAAGTCCACCTTCCGAATCCAAAATTCGCATTTCGAGAATTTTACATATAGCCTCTCCGTCCTTAATGTTTCCAAAACTTGTCGTAGATGCTGACTATGTTCTTCCTTACTCTGTGAATAGATCAGTATGTCGTTGATAAATAGTATCACGAATTTATCCAAGTCAGGTCGGCACACACTGCTCATTAGGTCCATAAACACTGCAGGTACATTAGTTAATCCGAAAGGCATCACTACAAATTCATAGTGACCATAACGAGTTCTGAATGTGGTCTTGGGAACATCTTCCTCCTGGACGCGCAACTGATGGTAGAAGTAACTTGATCCTTGAAGTTGGTCGAAGAGGTCGTCGATTCGAGGTAAAGGATATCAGTTTTTTACGGTGAGTTTATTTAGTTCCCGGTAGTCTATGCACATGCGGAATGATCCATCCTTCTTCTTCACGAACAGGACCGGTGCTCCCCAAGGTGAGAAGTTTGGTCTGATGAATCTTTTGCTTAGCAGTTTGTTCAGTTGACTGGACAATTCCTCCATTTCTAATGGTGCTAGACGGTATGGGGATTTGGCTACAGGGGTGGTCCCAGGAATCAAGTCGATTCTGAACTCAACTTAGCATTCGGGTGGAAATCCTAGAAGGTCTTCTAGAAATACATCAGGAAAGTTATAGACCTCTCGAATGTCCTTGATATCCTTCACCTCCCATTTTTCGCCAAAAACGTGTGCTAGGAATGCATGGTACTTCTTGCATAGATAGTTCTGAGCCTTGATGCAGGAGATGATTCGGAGGTTCGTGTCGAGTTTGTCACCGTAGATGACAAGAGTTTCGTTACTCGGTAGGTTAAGGCGAATGGCCTTTTCGTAACACATGATATCGGCATGGTGGGTACTTAACCAATCCATGCCAATGATGACGTCAAAGCTTCTTATTGTAACATGCATTAGGTCGAGTTGTTAGGAGTGATTGTTTAAGGTTAGAGTTCATTCTAGGTATATGTCTTTAGTGCTTTCAGTTTTACCATTTTCCATTTCTACTATGAATGTGTCATTTAGTGATTGGGGATTTTGTTTAAGTAAGTGTTTAAACTTATGGCTCATGAAACTTCTCTCTACACCACTATCGACAAGTATGCAGGCATATGAATTATTGAGGAGAAACATACCGGTAACCATGGTAGGATCATTCACGACCTACTCATACCCCATTGTTAAAACTCTTCCCACACCTCCTTCATTCCTTGCTTTTGGACACTCTCTCTTGAAATGCCCCGTTTCACCGCATCCGTAGCAAACTTGGATCACCCCGACATTAGCGGCTAGGGTGGTTTGTTGCGTCGGTGACTTACAGAAGCAGACAATATGCCCCTTTTTGTTGCAGTTGTTGCAATGCATTTCCCGACAGGCGCCAGAGTGATGGAAGTTGCACTTGCCACATTTGGGTAGGTTCCTAGCATATTGTCTCACTGGTGTTAGAGCGGTAGGGGTAGTGGCAGCGTGGACGACAACGATTTGTTGTTTCTTGGTGGGCTCTTGTGTCGGCTGGCCCTTCCTCTTGTTCCCGAACTTTCTTTTGATGTCACTTTTGCTTGTTCGGGGGTTCCCGTCAAAGTGCCCTAGCAGGCTTTATGATCCATAAGTCTTTGTGCCAAGCGTTTAGCACTATCAAAAGTGGTGGGTTTTCAGATACCACGTTCCCTTGAATCTAGGGGGATATTCCATAGATGTATCGTTCTACCTTTTTACTTTCCGTGGTGACCATCCCGAGACATAGTACTGCCAAGTCTCTAAACCTGGTAGTATAAGCTGCCACATCTGAGCCTGTCATCCTAAGGTTCCAGAGTTCTTGTTCCAACCTCTGAACCTCACCTCTTGGGCAGTATTATTCTAACATCATGGCTTTTAGGTCTTCCCAGCCCATGGAATTGGCTACTAGGAGTGTCAATGATTTGACGTGACAGTTCCACCAGGAGAGGGCCCCATCAATAAATATGCAGGCCGTGAATTTGACCTTGCTAATATCAGGGGATGCACAAATCTCGAACACTGACTTAGTCTTCTCAATCTATCTTGTTAGGGCAATGACGCCTCTGCTGCCATTGAAGGACTTGGGTTTGTAGTTTGAGAATTCCTTGTAGGAGCATTCCCTTGGTTGTCCCTGACTATCTCCTTGGTTAGTATAATTGGTACCGCCTCCCGTCCCATTGGTAACATTTGTGTTGATTTGTGCCATGGCAGCTGCCACAACGACTGTTACAACAACTTGGAAAATGACAATATCCATCTGTGGAGGCGGTGGTGGTAGTGGTGTTGATGTGTTGTTGAAACGCCTGTTAGTCCTACATGGTGGCATCATTCTGCCATTTGGTTTAAAGGTGTTATCAAATTAGAACGTCTTAACTATAGGCTTGTTTATGTCGACTGTACAAGAATAACGATATGAAAGACACATAGAGTCTAGTTGTATGGTTCTATAGTATCACAAAATACTCCTATAGTATTTTAAACTTTATGTTCGGTTCTTAGAGTTTCTTGGTATAGAGTTGGTAAGTTTAAGACTCGTTGTTCACCACGACCATTCCCAAACACATGTTAGTCATATCATGTATAAATATAGTTGATCAGGCTATATTTATCCCAGATATGATTACATAACTGTCTAGGCCTAATCGTAGTGTTCAACTTGTCATAATACTTTTATATGGTTCTTACTATGATACTTTTTCTAGTATGTATGCATGTATGTATACTTTTATAAAAATATTATTATATTTTTAAAAGTATATTTCTTAGTCAGAGAGTTTTAGTCCCACTGTATTTATAGTTGTATATCTTACGTGGTTTAGATACTTAGTTCACTATAAACAATGCTCTGATACCAATTTGTCACACCCCAAACCAGGATGGCGGAAACGTCCACGGTTGGATGACTTTCATATATTGTATCATAACATAGAGAATAATAGTGACCAAAGCAAACACAACCATCATAAATATAATTGAAAAGGTTACATTGTTGCATGAGTTACATGTTTCAAAATCAATTACATTAGGATGATAAAAATGATTTGTCTGACGCCTTAGCGTCCCATCTTCAAAAGTTGGTACCTGTTTTAGTGATTACCTGAGAATACAAGTAGTTTTGAACGAGTGTCAACAATTAAGTTGGTGAGTTCATAGGCGTTTTTATGTAGAGTTGAAAACCTTTCTTTATAAAAAGATAGTGTTCCTTCCAGAAAATCCAATATTTTCCTTAAAAAAAATGAGTTACAGTCTTAAAATCCAAAGACCAAAATGTACAAGTATTCTCCGTACTTATAATAGTATATGCAGTTTTAAATTATATAAAACCGTTTGAGTGAATGTATCCCCGTAAACAATATGTATCGTTGTTTCCGCATGTGAGTTATTAAAATTGTTCTAACGACATAGATGGCCTGTTACAATGTTCTTCTGGCCTTGGAATGTTATGACATTTGTCACCCCATACCTGTCGGTCCAGCTGTTGCAAGCAACTTAGGTGTGGGATTGTCAGTCCCGTATAGATCTATACATAACTATCACGCTCTCTTACCGGAGACTCCGGTCATAATACATGACTTTTGTACGTACACTAATTTGTACATGAACATTTTGGCTCACAAAATTTAATTCATCGAGTTTACGTATAATGTAAATGAAAAACATTTTTTTTAATCGGAATAATAAACTTCCATAGTAATTTTATAGTGTAAAAGACCTATAAACTATGCCGACTATAGTTTATCATAAATGTTTTGTAATGAAGAAATACCTTGTATGTATGAGTATCACCTTTTCATGGAAACAAAATAGCATAAAAATAATAAATATACATTTCCTTAATATTATACACTTTGCTCAACATGTTACAAAGTCTTGATGATTCACCAACAATACGTGAATAGTTTGTTATAGTATTTGGTGTTCGTAGCCATATATATATATATATATATATATATATATATATATATATATATATATATATATATATATACACTTACATTGGGTTTAATTTACTTAGATATTCACAACCAATAATAATTTTTACGTCAAACATAATTACATGAGTCTTTAGTACGAGAAAGTCCATATTTCTAGTTTTTAACTTTTCTGTTCACGTTTTTAGAAAAATTATAGAAAAATCATCGTACGTCCAAATATGGATCCGTAAACACTCATAGCTTAGAAAATGAGTCTACTTAATCCATAATTTTTATCCTGACCTTTAGTTGTTCCTAAACAACGTAAAGAGTTCATTTTCACAGACCAGTCTGAAACTATTTTGAAATGATAGGCAATTTTGTAAATGTCACCATAAATTGTAGAAAAATCTTATGAATGCATGAGAGTAGTCATTAAAAAGCTATAGACCTGAACTATTTTCATATTATACATTTTTGAAAAATATTAAGTTTAAGATGGGTAAAACAGTCTGTGAATAGATCACAATTTTTCTGTAAAAAGCTGATCTTTAAGTTTAGATTATGTTTTAGTGACATAACTTGTATCCCCCCCCCCCCCCCCTAAAACTTGGAAAAAAAACTCGAAAATTTAGGGGTATGAATTAACCTTATGTGTTTTCTTTATGAGTGGAAGGATGTGGGTGAGTAGTTTTCATGTCAAGAACACTTGAAAAATACTTGAAGAATTGATGATCCTATGGACATTTATTTATGTAAATGATTTTAGATTAGTATAGAATATGTAGAATGTTTAGAGGTTTGAGGGAATACATACCATAAAGGAGCAAGGATCCAAGAACACCTCTTGGAAAAACGTAGCTAGAGAGAGAGAGAAAAGAAAGCTTCTTTTGGAGAGAAAGTGGGATTTTGGAAGAAGTGGTGAGATGAAGAAAGAAAATCTCCTGGACATGTGTTTATATGGAAGAGAATAAAGCAAGTGGATGGGTTGTTGGGATGTGTAATTTGTTGGATTAGTGTCTAAGTCCATAACTATTTTGGTATGTACTTGACCCGTTGATGCATGGTCCTTTTAGGTTGCCTTCACCAAAGCAACTTAATAGGATGAATTATGGAGAGAGAGGATTAATTATGATTTATTAATATATTATGAGAATAATATATTAAAAGAGAAATCATATTGTTTAATTAATATTAGTCAATAATTAATCAAGAATTAATTTTGTGGTTAAACGAGATTAATTAAACTTAGGGTACTAGAACTATCAATTGTGTGATAATTGAATATTGGGCTAATGGACTCCATATTAGAGGAGTGGACGAATTCTATGGGGAAACCCATTAGAAATCGTCCAATGCCTCTAAGGAGGGAGCCCATCGGATGCTTAGGGTTTCCTTGTTAGATAACCCTAATAACCTCACATATTTAAGGACCCCTAGGGCACCAAAAACGTGGCTAACTGATTCCTTAGGGCTTCTAGACGTTTTTGGGTGCCTCTCCTCTTCTCCTTCTTCATCCACTTGCTCTTGGTGTTTGTGAGCCATTAGAGGCGTGACATTTGTGACACTAAGCTTTTTGAAGCCAATTACAAGGAGGAATAGATTGTTATTACTACATAACAATCAAAGGTAATTTTTAAACCCCTAATTCGATTCATAGCTTGATAGATCTAGGCTTTATGGCTTTGGATGATTATTTCGTGTTCATGAGACAAACTAGATCCAAACCTTTAGGCTTTGCATGTACACCATAGTAATAATGTAGTGCTTAAAACCCATTAGTGGCATCAGAGCCTAGGGCTGTTTGTTAATGAATTTGATGCATATTTGATCGTTTATTGCTTGAAAATCGAATTTCTTTTGCTCTCTTCCTAAGTGACTCGTCGAGTCAGTGGATGAACTCGGTGAGTCAGGTCAACTCGGCGAGTCCAGTCCCTGACTTGGCGAGTCATGAGGTCAGAGGGAAAATCGAGATTTTACGCTCTTTTTGTTGTCGGATAATTACCAAAACGATTTTTATTGATAATATTCGGATTTTTATGATATTGGGTGATTATCCTTGCCAAAATAGTAGATACTTGTTGATTAATCAAATATTTGTTGCCTTATAAGATAATGTTTAATTATTTAAGTTATTTGGTGAATTATCTTGCAAGTAATTGGACTAGGTCAAAAGTAGATAACCATAATTAATTGTTCATTGCTTTATTTGAATTGTTGATCTAGAATATTCTTGATGATGTTTTGAAAAGTTTCAAAACTTTCCCTCAAGTTTTGGAATTTAAATTTTCGATTAAAAGTTTAATTTTGAAATATTTAAATTCTAAACCCTAATGTTTTGAAATGTTTCAAGACTTGCCCTCAAGTTTTGGAATTTAAAATTGTTTGATTAAAAGTTTAATTTTTGAAATTTTAAATTCTATAACCCAAATTTTTTAAAAAGTTCAAATTGCACCTTTATGGTTTTATTAAATTAATTAAGTGTATAATTAAAAGAGAGTTAATAAATCCATAGTGATAGGGTTTACATTAAATTAAATTAAAAGTGTAATTTATTAAATTAGACCACCTAGTATTTTAAAAGTGTAAAATACACCCTTATACTATATATAACATTAAAGGTCTAATATTATATATGTATAACTTAAACTGCTAGTCTTACCGTTAGTAGGCCTCATTCACGAAGCCGATTTATAAGTGGGTATAAAGTTATGGCCGTTTAATGGGTGCCCACTCTCACCCACCACTTCCTTAATTGGTGGAGGGTCGTTAGCTGAACGGGTACGACAGGGCAAACCCTTTCCATTAAAAGTTTAATGAAGTATAAAGTAACTAAATGTTTTTACAAAATTCTCAATCTTAGTTACTTTAGGCAAAAGTGAATTTGATGCAATTCCATGAAATTACACTTTGTACCCTTGCAAATATGTTAGTGGAGCGTGTGTGGTTAACCGGCACACTAAATGGTTCTAAGCAAAGGTATCAAAGGGTGACTCAATGTTTTCCATAGTTCGGTGGAGTGTGTATGGTTAATTGGCACATCGAATAGGTGATTGTAACATTGGGGGCACCATGTTAGTTTGCATGGTTATTCACACCCTGTTTTGTGATCCTCAGCATCCCAGTCACAAATCGAGGGGCATATCGAGATTTAAACACGCCATTGAAGAGTTCAATGAATCTCAAAGGATCTAGGAGTTTTTCAATACATTTAAAACCTAATCTCTTTTTCATTTTTCATGGTGTAAAATTAGTGAATCGTCATTCACTTACCTTCAAATGTTTTGCAATTTGGGTTACGGCATCCCTCTCCCAAGTTGTGGAGTATTGTGTTGGGTCCTAGCCTTAATATCTCATTTGGGTGATTTATTAAGGACTCAATCAATCAACTAACTTGTTTTTTTCTCCCATTTTGTAGATGTCTGATCCTAACCTTGGTCTTCCCGAATCCCAAGGAAAAGGTGTTCCTGTTGAAAATGAAAGCCTATTTCACAATGAAGGTGAAAGTGTTGGGTTTTGAGCATTCTAACACTCCTAAGTGTACATGCAACCCTAAATACCTTGGATCTATGTTTTCTCTATTATACATGCAAATATGAACTTTCCAAGGTATTATCCTAATCTAGCATACAAAAACAATGAATATAACAAGATAGAATACATACCTCTTCGATGTAGAAAGTCTTCATGAAGCTTGAGTGCCTAGTGCCCCAAGTGTGACACATCAAATGGTTCACACAACATCAATTGCTTTTGGAATAACCTTGAGAGAAATGTAGAACACTCCTTGAAATCGTTTAGCCCTCACATGCACACATAGTGCACGATTTCTTGAGCCATGGGATTCTTTTATATGGTGGCTATTAGGGTTACACCATGTAACTCATGACTTTACCCATTCCTTATGCTCCATGGATTTTAACCTCCATGGAGTATCCACGGGTCTCCCCATGGACTTAGTCCAACATAAGGAATCTTGGATCACAAGCGCACATATATAAGAATGAATGATTTACACAATCAACCCATATATTTAATTAGTCTCCTATTGATCACTTAATAAATTCCAAATTAATTCTTGATCAATACTAATTAAATAACCTTATTAATATATTATAACTTTTAATATATTAAAAAACCTTAAGTGTTATTTCTCTCATTTTAGTCTATCCAAATGCATGATGCCATGCAACCCAAATGGACCATGTCGGGTCGGGTCAAGTCTTACCAATTATAGTTATGGACTTAGACATTAATCCAACAGACTCCCACTTGGATAAGTCAAAAACTATTATTGCGTATGACTTCAAGAACCGACTGGCAATCGTAGCTCTCAAAAGCTTCTGTCGAACTCTGACCTTGTAGATGAACTCTGACCTTTGTCAATGACTTGTCCATTAGATAAGGGATCATATATTCCTCTATTCTAGATATCATATGGACTGAGACATGGATTATAATCATTCTCTTTGTCCATTTTTTGTTTCCCGATTTCCGATTTATGACGACTGACTAATTGAACAAATCAAATCAGTCCTAGACCAGCCGAGCACTTCCATTTGTCATCATCAAATCATCGAGGGGCCCACAGATATCGCTTTTAACCTGAAGGTAAAAGGAATGGATAAACTTCGACTCATATGGCTTGTTCTACTACTTGTTGAATCTGTAACAGGCCGGATTCCCAGGTATTATTTATTCTTATAATTTTGGTGATTTGTGAGGAGACTCGGCGAGTTGGAGCTCAAACTCGTCGAGTATGATCGCGGCTTGGGCACGGGTTCGCGTCTGGACTCAGCGAGTCCATGCTATTTAATGAAACCCTAATTTCCAGGGTATGAGACCTATTTAAAGGGGCTTATGGCCATCATTTGCGGCCACCAACCCTAGAGAGAACCCTAAAGAGTCTTTGAGCGTTTTGTGAGAGAGAAGAGGAAGATCCTTGACTATTTGTGGGTGTTTTTACATATAGAAGAGGATCAAGGCAAGAGGAGACCAAAGAAGGTGCTAATCCAGTGATTCCTGAGCTCAGAGACTTCATTTGAGGTAACCATTCGTTCCTTTCTCAGTCCTTGGTGTAAATCTTAGAGTTAGGGTTTCTTTGTGGAATGATCCATGGAGTAATTGGCCTCCTCACGTGTTAGTGCTTTAGATCTGGGCCCAAAGAGGTCCAGAGACCCTTTTCCCTCAAGCTTTATGAGTGTTAATGGAGGCCATGAGCTTAGAATAGCATTCTAGAGACCATATCATCAAATAAGGCCTTTGAACCTTTGCATGAGCACCAAGATAGTAACTTTACGTGATGTATGTGCTTGGAAGGACTAGATCTATGAGTTATTGGAGCGGATCTGACCTCAAGAGTGAGTTTGAGTTTCTGCATGGCATAGACTCGCCGAGTCTGAAGAACAGACTCGGCGAGTAGCATGAAGATTGTCCATAACCACTCAGCGAGTGGTCTTGCCGAGTTAAGGGGTTGACTCAGTGAGTCAGGGAGAGTCAGAGAGGGTTGATGGGTGGACTGAGTCAAGCTGGAACTCGCCGAGTTGTTCTTGAGACTCGACGAGTTGAGTCGTGGTGGCCCTGCAACTCATGCCAGGTGGAACTCGTCGAGTTAGGAAAATACTCGACGTGTCGAGAGAGGATCCTAGGGAATCAGTGGATGCGTATAGACTCGCCGAGTCGCTATAGTGCACTCGCCGAGTCCGGTCAAAGTTGACCGTTGACCATTAACCAGTGTCGACCTATGTTGACTTGATAGGTTTAGTCAACCTTAGTTATGAAGTGTTATTTAGAGATATATTGTGTTATATGAGGACTATAGATCGGAGGATCGAGCACGAGTGATTTCAGGGATTTGCGAGTTACTGAGATACGCGAGGTGAGTCTTCTCACTATATTTTACCTTGAGTAGGTAACCAGAGTTATGTGATAGAGTATTTGTATGCTATGTATGTTATATGTTGCACTGCATTATTTCTATGTGATCTATGTTATGCATGTTATCAGAGTTAGAACCTGAGGGTTCACAGAGCTTGGGTGCACGGACCCACAGAGTTATAGCCTTGAGTGGCTAATATGCGTTATGTATGGTATATTGGGAAACTCACTAAGCTTTGTGCTTACAATGTTTGGTGTTATTTGTTTCAGGTACTAGTGATGACCGTGGGAAGGCACCGACTTGATCAGTACACACACGGGATTTTCATGTTATGTGATCTTGGGATTCTTTATATGTCATGGATTGGAGTTTCAAACATTTATGTTTTTATGAAAATTAAATGAATATGTTTTTATATTATGCGAAAAATTATTTTGAAATTTACGGTGTTACAGAATCATACACAAAGGCACGTTTTATAACACCGAGTTACCGAGTGTGTTTTCCTGCAATCAATGTACAAGCAACTCATACTAACAACTCATATCCCTAGGTTTGAATAATATAAGATATTATCGTCTCATGATCACTCCTGATAAAATCCATGAAGTGATTCCAATGAGCGCGGGTTGAATCCAATACTCAGAACTTATGAGCACTCATGAGTGTTGTAGCCCTTTGTCCAACATCTTAGACCTCTACTTCCAACATATGACCGATTGTGGAAGGTTTGAATAACTTAGTCATCCAGAACAATGACCTAGTTATTCTGGAAGTTAAAACATGCAAAATGAAACACAATAATAATTGAATCCAATATGGTATCAAAACTTATGAACATAAATAAAACACCTTTTATTTATCACCATACGATTACACATTATTCATTGTATACTGTTTCAGCTATCAACTTTATTCTTGAATTTAAAACAATAGTTGTCCCATGCTCCAAGCATGTACACTATGTTTTCTATGCACTAGTCATGCCATACACCAAGTATGCATATTGTGTTTGTCTATGATCTTCACTTTGTGAATTAGATCAATTGAACATAACTCCAATGATCCTCTTTCACAGTCCCAAATCCTTACTGCAACTGCAAGAATTCCAAATTCATGCCATTTACTAAAATCTATTACATTCTAAACTTATATGCATTGATCTTCTTGTAATGATTATGCACAAAGTCAGAAAGACTTGACAACAACCATTACAGAGCATTCCAAAGGAGATCAACTCCTTGGAAATATCCTTCTTGCATTAAGTTTCCTAATCTTACACATATTGAATAATTTCTAACTTTGAAACATTTCCATATTCCATTTTGACTATCACTTCTGAACAAGAGTTTCCTCTTTGCATATTATGTCAATATGGTCCTTCCAGAATTATCACTATACTTCCAACTGTCCTTGAGCAACCAATCTTTGGTAAACCTTAGATTGTCCTCGACAATTGTTTAATCCTTTTAGTCATATCCAATTCTAGACCTTTTCCCTTCTTAATGCCCCAGGCATTTGGAAAATTTTAGAAAGGATGAATATATCACATGTAATCGATCCTATATCCGAAGCATATGGGACACGATTCATGATGTCTCACATAAAAACTAAACCAGTCTTTTGCTATAAAATTTCCATTTCTATTTGCCAAGTTCTCATAATTCAGATTATGAAAAGGGATGCCGTAATCACAATCGAATTTTAGAACGCAAATAATGGACCCATATACAGAATTTCCTTACGTTGAGCCATTCCAACATGAAATTCATATATATATATATATATATATATATATATATATATATATATATATATATATATATATATATATATATATATATATATATATATCCTTGACTAAATGATTAAAACCTCACGATCTAAGCTTATAGATTTGAGATGAAGTATAATTTCCTCTCCCTTAATTATAACAAAACAACTTTTTCCAAATTGAAACCTTTTGTTTTGTATAATTAACATTGCTAACTTGCAATACTTATCATAATTATCATGCTCCCACTAACATGATGATTATTAGCATAACACTTATGCTCCCACTAGCTTTGACATGTACTCAGAAATCAGCTCGACTTCTAGAAATCAATACTTTATTGACTTTCTTACCAAAGTTCAGATTTCTGATACTAGATTGTTCTGATAAAACTTTATCAAAATCATACACCTTCCCTTAGATAGAACACTTGTGTGTCTAAACAATTATTAAGAGGGATGTCGTAATCATAATGGTTAGACCTTTTTGCCACTTCTCACAAGTCCAGGTTAGTGTGTCAGTTAACCACACACGCTCCACTAATGACTTTGAGAATGAAAATATCGCAATTGCTATCTAGATAAAATCTACTTAGTGAAAGTGTTTCCTCACCATCATTTTTATGAATCGGAGAGAAAACTTATGACACTTAGATTTTTATGGTGTATGAGTTCCTACCCATATGAATTTGTCAAAACCATAATCACAAGACAAGGATAATGACAAATCCAAACTCATATAGATTGAACTCAATCTTAATTTCTTGCCACCTGGCAGCTCAAGGGCCTTCCATTGCTTCCAAGTTGTTGTGCAACCAATTGAGAACTCTAATAACTCATATGCAAATCCAACTTTAACTGGAATGGGCACATAATATGTCAACATGATAGGTTATAAACCTCAAGTCGTGTGCTAGTGAAGAACTTTAGGTTTTATTCTTGAATAGTTCTTGAGACTTTCAAGACCTTTAAAACTCCCACTGTCCTCTTGACATATAAGACCTTCTTGTCAGATATTCAAGAGATAGTGTGGATTCTAATCAAGACGAACATTTCACACAATTGGACTTAGTTGGTCTTTGTTTTACCCAAACATCACAACTTACCAATTTCAAATGTACAAGAGTAGAAAACTTTTACTCTTACATTCGACAAGTGTTTTAAACCTTCCTTTAAGATATGTCACTCAACTTACAGTCTTGGAGTATGACTCTAAGACTTGTTTTGGAACGAAGTATGACTCATCTTCTTGATTTAACCACTAAAACAATTCAAGTTCCTCTTCTTAGTCATAAGAATGCACTAAGATTTCCAAAGGGAACTAATTTTGATATGGTTTCTTAATCATTAAGATTATCACAAAAACTGACACTTAAGTACTCTCCCATCTTTTCAAATTTGAGAAACTTGTATCCTTCTGCCTAATTTGATTCTTCTTATTCGTTTTGCCTTACATTGAAAATTTTCCAATGTTTCAGAATTATACTTAAACTTGTAAGTATAACCATATTTACTAAACTTAAGTAAATCATGACGAATAGTCTTATCGATCTTTTGTGGTAGACTTAATCAGGGCACAAGAATGTGTACTCAATCCCTCAGTCCTTTACTTGACTCACATATCCATGTGAACAAGTAGTTAGTCTTAATTTTCCAATACTTGAAAGTTCTCATTCATCATGCTTTATAACTTGCATGATTCCAAGTTCCAGTCCAATTGAAACTTGGGTTATGAGAATCTTTCCTTATTTGGTAAATTTAGACATTATCACAAATGACAGAATCAATTTCGTATTTCCACTCTTGCTATTAATGAAATCTTATAAGCAACAAAAAATTTCACCAAATGTCATTGTAAGGATATTTTAAAATAAATAAAATCTAAAATTTCCTTTTATGTTAAAAACTTTGCGGAAAAACTTATCCTTACAATCCATACGAAAACTTGTTGTTATCTATTCCTAAGCAAAATATCGTAACTCCTAAGAAGTAGCCCAAGAATCCGATCTTCAAACTATGCGATAGAAATCCATCTACGCGATCAGATTCAGCATATTCTTTCTTTAAGTTTCTTCACTTTTCTTTGATTCTTAAAACATGAACATGTGACCCAGTCACATCATGTATCAAGAACCTCAGAATAGAAACTTAGCAAAGTTAGATAGTAGACTTTACCTGAAGTAGAGTCAAACTTATTGACTTTAACATCCTTAGGTAAATTTGGCAGCTTCGCAACCAATGCCCCTTTCTTTGGCAATATATAAACATATGGACCCTTTGATAATGGGACTATCTCAGACTTAGCTTTTCTCTTTACCATTTGGTCAACCGAGTTGACTATGACCGATCCCTTTCCATTGGGAAGAAAGAGCTTTACTGGATATCCAATGTCACCATTGTCAATGTCCATAAGGTCTTAGGAAGTTGAATTTTAACTTTTAAAATTCTAAGGGCTAACTTGGAATTAAAGTATTCATAAGTGAAAACTTTTCAAATTCCAAAACTTGAGGGCAAGTTTTGAAACTATTCAAAACTAATTAATTCCATAACTTATGTTTTTAAAGTAGTTTTAATCCAAAAACTCTTCAAGTTCGATAACTTCAGGACAAGTTATGGAAGACTTTAAACTAATAAAAGAATTAACTTTTCTTTATTTTATAACTTATGGGATTAATTAAGTTTACACTTTTTTTTATTTATTATTTAATGAAGAGACTCTTGGTCCTCCATAACTTGAGGACAAGTTATGGAGTCATAAAACCATTTAATTAGAACTAGACTCTTCATTTTGTAACCTTTGCCAACTTTTATGAGTTTTATGAAACTTAAATGTGACTTTTCATATAACTTGAGGACAAGTTACAAAAACACATTTTAGAATCAATTCTTAGATTAATTTGGATTGAAAACAACTATTTCACTCAACTTTTCTATTAATCTAAGCAACTCATAAGAACAAGATAATTCAAATCAAAGTTTTTCATGTAATTAGTCTAAACCTTAAACTAATACAAAACATGAATCTATTGACAATTATCTTTGAAATTGGATTAGCTTGAGCATTACCACATCAAAAACAAGTTTATAAGTCGAAAAACATCTTAGGGTAATGTTCCTAGTCCAATTCCAGCCAAAAAGGTCGAATTTATGCTGTCTGGAGGTCCAACTCGGCGAGTTGGATGCATTTTGCCTTGGACTCGGCGAGTCCATTCATGGACTCAGCGAATCTGCTGGGCAGACATCATCAAAACTCGATTTTTCATCTACTTTTGCAAGTATAACAAGAAAACAAGAAAACAAGCCTAGGCTCTGATACCACTGTTGGGTTTTGAGCATTCTAACACTCCTAAGTGTACATGCAACCCTAAATACCTTGGATCTATGTTTTCTCTATTATACATGCAAATAAGAACTTTCCAAGGTATTATCCTAATCTAGCATACAAAAACAATGAATATAACAAGATAGAATACATACCTCTTTGATGTAGAAAGTCTTCATGAAGCTTGAGTGCCTAGTGCCCCAAGTGTGACACCTGAAATGGTTCACACAACATCAATTGGTTTTGGAATAACCTTGAGAGAAATGTTGAACACTCCTTGAAATCGTTTAGCCCTCACACTCACACATAGTGTACAATTTCTTGAGCCATGGGATTCTTTTATATGGTGGCTATTAGGGTTACACCATGTAACTCATGACTTTACCCATTCCTTATGCTCCATGGATTTTAACCTCCATGGAGTATCCATGGCTCACCCATGGACTTAGTCCAACATAAGGAATCTTGGATCACAAGCCCACATATATAAGAATGAATGATTTACACAATCAACCCATATATTTAATTTTTCTCCTATTGATCACTTAATTAATTCCAAATTAATTCTTGATCAATTCTAATTAAATAACCTTATTAATATAATATAACTTATAACATATTAAAAAACCGTAAGTGTTATTTCTCTCATTTTAGTCTATCCAAATGCATGATGCCATGCAACCCAAATGGACCATGCCGGGTCGGGTCAAGTCTTACCAATTATAGTTATGGACTTAGACATTAATCCAACAGAAAGATCAATCCCTACCTTATGGAATAGCTTGGTTTCACTTCCTCTACCTCCTCTCGTTGTTCTCCCAAACCCACAAGACCGAAGAATTGAAAGGTTCAAAATCACAAAAGCCCTATTAGCGATGTAACATGAAGATGGAAAATTCGTGTGTGCTCACGTCCTAGGGATGAAATCACACATCGATAGGTTGATAATGTTATTATTGGGTGCGACTTTCCCAAAGAAGTTGGCTATAGACTGGGTTCTTAAGTCACTCCCTGAATCATATAATAAGTTCAAAAGAGAGTACTATATGATGGATTTGAAAGCAACCCTCATCAACCTCACTTACATGCACATTGCTGTTGAATCAGAAATGATTTGGCAAGGCAATGGGGCATATTTGTCTGGTAAAACAACCAACCATGCTTCCGTGGTCACTCCAGAGGAACCCACCTATTTTTGCTACCAAGAGAAGGGGTGTTGGCTACGAAGATGCCCAGAGGACCTGAAGAATCCAAAAGATAGGAGAGTCAAAGAATATGGCTCTGCTTCAGGTAAAATCCACTATCTAACTCTGTTAAGTTCCTATTCATTGATTCTTAATACATGATGTGATAAGATTACATTTGAATGTTTTGCAGGATCAGAGAAGAGAGAAGAAGCTTGATGGAAGAGAAAGATGAGTCTAATCACAAAGAAATGGATCACGATCGTATGGATTCAAAGATCAAATTTTGAGCTTAGAAAGTTATGATAAATTTGTTAGGAATATTTGATTACATATTTGTTCAATTGATTTTGCATTGTAAGGACATGTTTTCCGCTGCTTTTATGAATAAAATAAATTTTGATTATATATATATATATATATATATATATATATATATATATCCTTGCAATGAAATCGTTATGAAAAATAGATGTTTGTGTATTTCTATAAATGGATGTGATTCTTAGTTATGTTATTTATGGAAATTTTCTAAGTAAGGAAAGATTCTCATCGCCCAAGTTTCAGTTGGACAGAAGCTTAGAATCATGTGATGCATGAAAAATCTTGGTACTTAGGAAATTAAGACTAATTCCTTGATCACACAAGTATGTGAGTCAAGTGAAGGACTAAAGGACTAGAACAGAATGTTGTGCACTAGTCAAGTCCACCACAAATAACAATAAGACTATTGGTTATAATTTACTAAAAGTCTAGTAAATGTGGTTATACTTACAAGATTAAGTGTAATTCTGAATCATTGAAAAGTTTCAAATGAATGGTAGAATGAATAAGAAGAATCAATTAGACAGAAAGATAAAAGTTTCTCCAATCTAAGAAGAAGGGAGAGTACTTTTGTATCAAGTTTTATGATCGTTTTAATGATTAACAGCCATGTCATAATTGATTCTCTAAGGACATCTTAGTGCACTAGTATGGCTAAGAAGAGGAAATGAAAATTGTTGAAATGGTTAAAATCAAAAAAGGATGAGTCATACTTCGTTCCAAAATCAGGTCCTAGAGTTGTACTCCAAGATTTTGAATTGAGTGATACATCTTAAGAAGCTCTAACACACTCATCAAATGTAAAGTTGAAAATTGTTTTTCTTACTCTTGTACATTTGAAATTGGTATATTGTGATGTCTTGGATAAGACAAAGACCAACTAATACCAATTGTGTATAGTGATTGTCTTGATAAGAATCCGCACTAACTCTTGAATATTTGTTTGTCAAGAAATGTTTTCTTGACAAGAGAATATTATATGTCAAGAGGTCAGTTAGAGTCTAAATGATCTTGAAAAGTTCAAGAACAAATCAAGAGTTAACCTATTAAACACTAGCACACGACTTGAGGTTTGTAACCTATCGTGTTGATGTATTCTTGTTTCTGTGCAAATCCAGTGGAGTTGATTATTCATATGAGTTCTACGATTTCTCAATAGGTTCCATAAGGGCAAACACCTTGTTCAATGAAAGTACATTGACTGGCATAGGTGAGCTGCTAGATAACTTGGAAGCAATGGTGGGACCCTTGATGGCAAGAAACTAAGAATGAACAAGTTCTGTCCATAAGAGTTTGAATTTGTCACAAACATTATCTTTCGATTATGGTTATGAAAAATTCACACGGATAGGAACACATACACCATAAAATCTAAGTGTCATAAGGTTTCTCTCCTTCATGAAAATGATTGTGAGGAAACGCTTTCACTAAGAGAGATTTTAAGAAGATAGCGATTATATAAATTGCATTCTCAAATTCGATTATGATTACGACATCCCTATTTATAGTTCGAATTGTGAGATTTGGCAATTAGTCTGAACATTTTGGACTTAATAAAATAAGTTCTAAATTAGTTTAGACACACATGTGAGCTGTCTAAGGAAAGGTGTGTGATTTTGAGAAGCTTGATAAAGGCTTATCAAAGCATATCGTATTAGAAACAATGAGCTTTGGAAGTCAATAAGTATTGTTTTCTAAAAGTTTAGCTGGTTTCTAAATATGTGTCAAAGCTAGTGGGAGCATAAATGTTATGCTGGCATGGATATAATCATCATGTTAGTGGGAGCATGATTATTATTTAAGTATTGACAGTTGGCAATATTAATTATAGAAAAATAAAAGTTTCACTTTGCAAAGTTGCAGGGGTAGAGAAGTTGTTTTTGCTATAACTAAGGGAGAGAATGTTATACTTCGCTTCCAATCTAAAAGCTTAGATCGAGAAGTCTTAATTGAATTTAGTCAAGGGTATATTTATTATTTGCATTCTCAAAGTTCGATTATGATTACGGCATCCCTCTTCATAGTTCGAATTTTGAGAACACGACAAATAGAAATATTATGACGATATTATAGTAAGAAACTGGTAAAGTCTCACGTTATTCATTATGAATTGCATCTCATACGCTTTGGGTATAGGATCAGTTTCATATGTTGTAATATTCGACCGTTCTAAAATTTCCAAATGCCTAGGGCATTTAGAGGGAAAAAGGAATATAACCGATTTTAAGTAAAATAATTAAAACGACTACCAAGGACAATCTAAGGTTCGCCAAGGATTGGTCGCTTGTGGATAGTTGAAAGTATAGTCATGGATGGACCATATTAACATTATTATGAATAGATAAAATTCTATTTAGAGTGAGTTGTCATATGGAAAATATGGAAATGTTTCCATGTTGGGAGTTGGATATCGAGAATAAATGTCTAGATCAGAAACTTTTATGCAAGAAGGATGTTCAAAGGAATGTACTTTGAATATGAGACTTCATGACTATGGAATTGTCTTATAACAATCTCCAATAGAGTATTTGTAATTTCGTTGGTCGAGTCTTGGTGACTTTTGTGCCGTGACATTACGAAAGGACTGTTGCATATAATGTTAGAATCTAACATATTCTAGTAGTGGCAAGAATTTTGTATTCTTACACTAATGGATTAGGAATTGTGAAATGAGTGTGATTGAAAATGTTATTCAAATATACTATTTCACAAAGTAAGGACCGTAGGTAAACATAGTGTGCATGCTAAGAGCATGGGACAATTGTAGTTATAATTCAAGTAAGAAGTTGATTACCTGAAACAATAAATGATGAGTAATCAATATGGTGATTAAATAAAATGTTTTTATTTATACTCAAAGGTTTGAGGCCATATAGGATTAGTATTATTCTTATGTTTCACTTTGCATGTTTTGACTTCCCAAATAATAAGATTATTCAAACCTTCCACAGTTGCTCATTCTTTGGAAGTAGGAATGAAAGAAGATTGTCATGAATCTTACTGTAGATTGTCTAGAGTGTTTTAGACGTAGCAAAAGTTTGTTGCAAGGTTCATGAGTGTTGCTATAAGATTAGAGTATTGGAATAAACCCAAGCTCACTTGGATCACTTCATGGATTTTATCACGAGTGATTGGTGAGATGATAATATCTTATATTCTTGAAACCGAGATGTGTAAGTTGTATCTTGTGAGTCGGTTATGCATTGATAATATGTAAACGCACTAGTAACTTGGTGTTATAAAATGTATTGTTGTGTGTAATTCGGTGACTGAGTAAAAGCGAGCATTGAGTCGAAGTTTATCCGTTCCTTTTACCCAAAGTGGGATAAGTGCGATATCTGTGGTCCCCTCGATGATTTAGTGATGACAACCTAAGCGCTTGGCCAAGTTGGGACTAAGTTGATGTGTTCAATTGTAGTCTGTTGTCAGTCGTCATAAATCGGAAGTCGGGAAACAATATAAAGACATAGAGAATGATTTAAATCCATGTCTCAGTCTATACGATATCAAGAATGGAGGAATATATGATTCCTTATCTAAAGGACACGCTTCTGATAAGATCAGAGTTGACAGCGGCTTTGAAAGCTACGATTACGGATCAGGATCTAAAGTCATACGCAGAAAAGTTATTAGACTTATCTAAGTGGGAGACTGTTGGATTAGTGTCTAAGTCCATAACTATTTTGGTATGCACTTGACCCGATGGTGCATGGTCCTTTTGGGTTGCCTTCACCAATGCAACTTGATAGGATGAATTATGGAGAGAGAGGATTAATTATGATTTATTAATATATTATGAGAATAGTATATTAAATGAGAAATCATATTGTTTAATTAATATTAGTCAATAATTAATCAAGAATTAATTTTGTGGCTAAAAGAGATTAATTAAACTTAAGGGACTAGAACTATCAATTGTGTGATAATTGAATATTGGGCTAATGGACTCCATATTAGAGGAGTGGACGAATTCTATGGGGAAACCCATTAGAAATCGTCTAAGGCCTCTAAGGAGGGAGTCAATGGGCTGCTTAAGGCCTAAGCAGTCAAATTAGGGTTTCCTTGTTAGATAACCCTAATAGCCTCACATATTTTAGGACCCCTAGGGCACCAAAAAGTGTGGCTAACTGATTCCTTAGGGTTTCTAGACGTTTTTGGGTGCCTCTCCTCTTCTCCTTCTTCATCCACTAGCTCTTGGTGTTTGTGAGCCATTAGAGGTGTAGCATTTGTGACACTAAGCTTTCTGAAGCCAATTACAAGGAGGAATAGATTGTTATTACTACATAATAATCAAAGGTAATTTTTAAACCCCTAATTCGGTTCATAGCTTAATAGATCTAGGGTTTATGGCTTTGGATGATTATTTCATGTTCATTAGACAAACTAGATCCAAAGCTTTAGGGTTTGCATAAATTATGAAATGGTGTGATTTATATTATTTTATGAAATGGTGTGATTTATATTTAATAAAGCTTCAAGATATGCACAAATTATGAGTTTAGGAGTTCTACGATGTGAAAATATGAGTTTGATGGAAATATGATGTCAAGAACTCTTAAATATGGTGAAAAGTCCGAAACTACCAAAAATCCGGAGTGGTGTGTGAAGGATTCGCAGGCTGCGAAGGTCAGAGGTGTGAATGCGAAGGTAAAAGCTGCGAATGCTCAGCATGCAAAAGTGAAGGTTCGTATGTGAAAGCTCAGGATCTGAAAGCGAAGTTTCACATGCAAAAGTTCAAGGATGAGAAGGTAAGAGGGCTCGTTGTGAAGCTTCCGACTGTGAAGGTGAGGAGGCTCGCTGCGAAGGCTTAATAGAAGGTTCACTGCGAAGGTTTTAGAGAGGGTTCACATTGAACTTTCCGCTTCTAATTTTCTCCTTCCATTTCGAGTGGTTTTCAACAATTTGAATGGTTGGGATGGTATAGGTGTTTATGGGAAAGGTTAGTAGTATGGTTCTTGTGACTAAGAAAGATTTGGGAGAGATTCGAGAGAGATTTGGGAGAGAAAGATAGATGGAGAGAGAGATAGATAGAGAGAGAGAGAGAGATTGTGTTTGTATCCTTTGCTATGGTTTTTCCCCATAGTGTTATGATTATAAACTCCACTATGTCGTGTTATGAGTGTTATATATCCCCGAAGGATACATAGCTTTTGTTGTCAGAATAAAATGTGTATTTCATAACAAGATGGACAAAGAAGGAAACGTGATTCCCAACAAGGCACGATTGGTGATTAAAGGCTATTACTAAGAGGAAGTAATAAAATACAAAGAGACGTTCGCACTGGTCGCTAGAATGGAATCCATTCGGGTTTTTCTTCCCCATGCCACTCACAAAAAATATGAAGTCTATCAGATAGATGTGAAGTGCACATTTCTTAATAGAGAACTCAAGGAGCTAGACTGTCTATGTGGAACAACCACTAGGTTTCATGAATGAAAAATATCAAAATCATTGCTACATTCTGGATAAGGCAGTGTATGGTCTGAAACAAGCACCTCGTCCATGGTATGAAACTCTGACTCGTTTTCTTAAGCAATCAAAATTTAAACAAGGTTCAGTTGACCAAACCTTCTTTCGCAAGAAAGATGGCGACCATTTAATGATCGATCAAATTTGCGTTGATGACATTATTTTCAAATCCACTAATCCTTAATTAACAGTTGAATTCCGAAAAAATGGAATCTAAATTTGAAATGAGTTCAATGGGTCCTATTAAAATTTTCCATGGCTTAAACAGTAGACATAGCTCAGAAGGCATATTCAATCATCAAGAAGCCTACACAAAGAACTTTCTTGCTAAATTCAGAATGGTGGGGGACACAAAGGTCAAAGTTCCAACGACATTCAGAACGAAACTTACTTCATCTTTAGACAAGCCAACAACTGATATCATTCTATATCACCAGATGATTAGGTCATTAATGTATTTAACATCGAGTCATCCTGATATTATGTTGTTGTATGTTATTGTGCTAGATTTTAGGAAAATCTTAGTGAACTACATATGGTAGCTATAAAGAACATATTCCGATACTTCAAAAGAACATCTCTTGAAATATGGTATCCATTGAACTATGGATTCTTCGTGCAAGCTTATTTCGACAATGACCTGGGAGGACGTGGACTTGATCGTAAAAGCACTTATGGGGGTTGTCAGTTTCTGGATGGCAAACTTGTAAGTTGGCAATCTAAGAAGCAAACTTGTGTTTCCCTATCTACTATAGAAGCTCAATACATTACAACAGCATCTTGTACATCCCAGGTTATGTGGATTCATAAACAGCTTAGGGATTATAGGATCAACATGAAACAAAGCCATATATACTGTGATTCATAAAGTTCAATAAGAATCTACTATAATCCAGTGCAGCACTCAAAGACAAAACAAATAGTACTGCGATATCATTTTATTAAGGATCATGTTGAGGATGGAAACGTTGAAGTCCACTTTGTTAGATCCTCAGATCAGTTGGCTGACATCTTCACAAAGGTCTTACCTAAAGTTATGTTTAATAGGATTTTACAAAGGCTAGGAATGATTGAAGCTAAATCAGTTCCAAAATCTGCCTCGTAATCGGAATTTACTGTTCATGTTCCGAATGGTTCCGAGCTTTGGAATGTTTTGAAATTCATTTTTAAATTCTGATTGGTTCCGAGCTTGAAATGGTTCAAAATCTATTGTTCATTGGGGTTTCAGAATGTTTTGTATCCTTTGTACACTAAGTCTCTTCCGATTGGTTTCGAGCTTCGGAATGATTTGGAAGTTACTGTTCATTTGGTTTTTTGAATTTTTTTTTTATCTTTAACACTTTTCTTTATTTTCGATTTTTCATTTGTTTTCAGAATATCAAAAATTCCAAAAATATTTTTCTTTATTTCTGTTTTATCTTTTTCAAAAAATCAAAAATCACAAAAATATTTTTCTTATTTTTGAGAAGCTAACGTTCGATTCTTAGCTGCATATTCTTTATTTTCTCAATTTCGAATGATGGGACATGTATAATTCTGAAACTTTGTACTAGTTAAGTATCCCTAGAAGCATGTTCCTGCATGTTGTCCCAAGCCTCTTAGACTTTATGCTTGAAGCCTTATTGAAAATTTCATTTTGATCGTTTCTTCCCAATCAGGCTACTAAATTTACATAAGTCATCGAGCTACCTTAATCTTCTCACTTTTAGTTAAGATTTGACTGCTTTGTCATTCATTTATAGCAGAGGTACACTTTCTTCTTCGAAACCAATCTACAATTTTTCCATCTATTTTGTATTCATATGCATAACCCTTTAGACTCTCAGAAATTACAACTAAGATTTATGGTTACACAACATTTGTGTTCATGATCTAAAAATTGTTATCACCACAATTTTGAGTGAAACCCAAAATCGGAAACCCATTTCTGAATTGATGGTGAACAATTAAATGTTCTAGATATTTTCACCAAGGAATTGACGAATAAACCTTTTGGGTTGTACCAATATAGCTCGAAATCTCATTTTTCTTTTTGAGTGATCTTAATGAAATGTTCTACGCATAAGGCATTTCTTCCCAACAAGATCCAATTTTTATTTTATGTTTTTGAGATTTCCATCATATCCAATCACTTATATAAAATCCAAAGTTTACTTGTTCTTATGGCTACACTGGTCAAACAAGTACTTCTTTCAAATCTTTGGACTTATCTTGAGTTTCGTAATTTGATTGAAGATGAAACCGCCTTTAAAGCCTATTAAAAGAAGCCTTTAACAGTTTCTTAATAAATTAGTAATGGTAATTCAACAGGATACCACACAAGCACTTCAGAGTCTTTCTTGACTAAGAAGGAAGAGATCGTTTCCTGTGATCCATCTAAATTTCATGTCGATTTTATTTGACATCATAGAATTCCACAAATTTAATTTTCTTTATTTGGTTTTAATGTTGATTGGTTACTTTCAGTCTGAGAACATGTCTTGATTTAAATGGCGGTGGATTGCCAGATAATTTTGAATGTGTCAATATAGAAATGACGGTTTCTTGGAGATAAGATTTCAAACCAAGTGCATCTTTTGATTACCCTGACAACACGTGTGTCTGTTACAATGGAGTCTGACATATTGATGAGTTGTCACGATTTTCGAGGCTACGTTTGCGGGATACGGGAATGTGGAACGGCGATTTTCTCTCACCACTTATCACATGATGTATAAAAGGGTTTTCGACGGTTTGTTTTATCTCAGCGCTTACACAATTATCTAAACCCTCAAAGCAAAACCCTTTTTCTCTCAACTATTCATCGTCTTCCTCAAAGCAACAATGGCATGATCATTAGGAACCGCTTCGTTCGCTGACCAATTTGTTTTCGTTATCATGCTCAATGTTAAGCCAAACCAAAACCCGATTCTCGATCTTGATTCATCGCGTTATAGTGAAGCTCTTAGGACAATGATTGAATGCCTAAGGTTCTCGCCACTGGCCCAAACTTTAACAATGGTGGAATCTGTTCCACCGGTCCATCTTTCTAAGGCTTATTCGATTATTATATACAACAAAGCGGAGGACATTTTCTATTTCTAGGTTTCTTCTCACAAAACTTCGATCACCAATACCCACTTCAGCAAACTCTTAGGTCTTGCTTCATCTGAAAACTCTCGTGGACCCATAATCGATTTCCTCAACTACCCTAATCGTGATGTTTTATCAGATGGGATATACTTGAGACATATCCCTATTTTCAAAGTTCAGGAAGCCCTTTCTTCCTCCAATATGGAATGTGCTATTCACCTTGCATTTCAATAGCTTTTTCAGAACGTGTTGCAGGATCTGACAGTGCAAGTAAGCTATTTTAAACTCTAATCTACTGCTTATTTCATGGGGTGAATCTCGAGTTTGGTTCTATACTATGGATTCAACTTATTCACAGTACAGGCTCCACTTCTCGCCACACCGAGATCTCATGTGCACATTTTTGGTCAATTGTGGTCCATCGTGCTCTAGCCCACTTGAAAGTCAAATTGATGTAGGATTATGTCATATTTAATATTCTCACATTAGGTATTGGACCGTTAGCTTTATTTCCATATTTTGGTGTTACTGTATTGTAAAAGTCATGAGACTCAGTGACCGGCTTGTTTGGATCATGTAGGTAGTTAAAGGGTGTTGGGAATAATAGTTGCGCATCATTAATTGCTTTGCAGAGTGTTTAAATTATGAACTTTTTCTTCTTGTGGGATGTCTATCAGGAGTTCGGTTACCAATGCTAGGCATGAGTTATGGAATTTCGATTCATGAAATTCATTGTGAATGTCTCGAGTGATTTTCCAGGTGGGGATACACCTGAGCTGATATGGGATTTGGGTGCAACATGAGAACTTTTGTATTGACCATCCTTATACTCGTGGGATCAATAGGTTGCTGATGACTTGTTAGGAAGTTAAGTGCATATTTAAGGCTATTAGGTAAAACCTCCGAATTTGGGATTTGGTGAAATTCACTATCAGCATATTCTGAGCATTCCGTCTATATAGTATAGTGGTATTCCTAGTTAGAGAGTAGGGGAGGGTACCAAGAATGAATGATCAGCAGTCCCAAGGAATAATTTATAGGGTTTAGTTTGATGGTTTCATATATTCTAGAAGTTTCCTGCTTCGTGTGGTCATCATTGTGATATAGAGTCTTCCAGTTGACAAGAGTAAGGTGGTTGTTTAAGTTCTCAGGCATAGTAGTTGGGTTTCTTTCCTTGGTTGAGGGCAGAGTGTTAATGTTCATTCTTTCTGAGGAATAAGTGACTTCTGTTGTGGTGGGGTTTGGATGGTAGGGTTTGGAGGTGATCATCAGTATAGGATGATTCTTCAGTCTTAATCGAAATACAGGAAGTTTAGGCATGATTGACTAGTTTTAGCCTTGCGAGCGAAAAAAAGGTGTTTTAAATGCTTTGGAGTGTTCTTGATGCATCATGGAGAAGAATGAGCTCATCGAAGAAGTGATGGATGCATTGGAGCCTATAGATCCAAATTTACTCACCTTGATTGTAACGCCCGTAGATTCGGGATAGTCAATTTAGGGATAATAGGGGTCGAAAATGACTTTTCGGCAAAAGATTATTTAGAATAAATAATCTTAACTAAGTTTTAGAATATGCCACAAGGTTTCCGTACATATAAAGAACGCCGAAATCCGAGTTATAACAAAGAAGTTATGACCCGTCGAAGTTTTTCGGCAAGACCGGCACGACACCGGGAAGCGTAAAAAGTGAATTTATGATAGAAGAATTTTTAGCCGTAGTAGTCTGAACCAAAGTCATAGAGTATGTTAAAATGATAAAATCCATAAAAAGAACGCCCAAATCTGACTTTGTATGAGGAAGTTATGATTTTTCAAAGTTTCGGCTTAGCAGTGTATAGCCCGAAACTCGAATTTTAGTTCGAGCGGTTTTTGGATTATGCGACCTAAATGAGAGTTGAAGATCTCATTAATAGGAACTCAACGGTAAAAAGATAGACGAAAACGGAGTCCGTATGAAGGAGTTACGAATTCTTCGTGGTCATTTAACAGTCTAAACGCCTCCTACTGTTAAATTTGAGATCGGTCGAGAATTAGCCGACGGGGTCTAAACGAATGTTGTGGATCTTGATTTTACCTACACGTGGATATAAAGAACGTCAAAAACGGAGCTTTTATGCGAGAGTTATGATTTTTCTAAGTCAGGAGGCTGATACGCGATATTGGGTGACGTGGCGCGATCACTGCCATTGCTTTCTCTCCAAGGAAAGCCATCAGATGATGACACATGGCACCAACTCGACAAGTAGGTCCTCCTACTCGGCGAGTCCGTCAGGATTTCACACTATAAATAGATGTGTCGGGTTCCATTCATTCTCACACCTTCAAACCCTTCTTTCTCTCTCTAGAACTTCTCTCTAAGCCTCCCTAACCCCCCTAAAAGCCTAGGGAACCTCCCTAGCACCCGAAGGAAGCCCCGAGACTCCCGGAGTCCTGAGAAAAGAGCATTTCGGCTCGGGAACGCTGCTCCAGCGAAGCCCGGTTTTCGAGAAAACCCGTTGTAAATGAGCTACGCCTAACCTATCTTTAGTATAGCTTATGTTTCAACATAGTAATGTTATTAGGACCTTATAATAATTATTTGGGCTATTATTATGAGTTATATTGAGTGTTATTTAACGCTTATATAAAAATAAAAATAATAATAATAATAGTCAGACTATTAATTTGTCGCGGTTATCGTTAGACTAAACCCTAGTAGTATTGGTACTAGGTTTTATCGAAGGAAATTGTTTTGAGAGTATCGAAGCGATGTCCGAGTGCTGAGTCACCACCTTTCAGGTGAGTGCATAGTTACTTTCAGCTTACACATAGATATGAAGTATTTTATATAAATTACGTGCTATGTGTGCATATTACCTGAATACTTGCTATCTATGCCGGATGAACATTTTTATACATGTTTTCAATGATTTAAACTATATATGTATTTTATATCTACGAAAATGTTAGGGTAAAACATGGGTAGATGTATTAGTTGTTGTGTGATAAAATAAAATAATGATAGGCCTCGTTATAGATGTTATTGATGATCCAGTCATCTAGCGGAGTATAGATGACGACCACGGATTATTCTAGACAGTCCAGTGGAACACTAGCAGGCTCGCAACCTGTAGGTGTTTATTCGAACTGTGTGTTTATTTGAACTGTGTGCTCACCAGGTGTAGTCCATCCCCCACATGGTTGCCTTGAGGATATTTATTGCTGAGGAATCCCCCTAGCAGTAGTGTCCATCCCGATGATAGTCCTTAGACTAGGTCCCTTGTGTTAGATGTTTTAGGGACGTAATGTGAGGATAACAGGAATGGGTAATTGTGTCGCACCCCAAAACCACGAACGGCGGAAACGTTCAGAGGTGGAGGACGTCATGTACAGTATCACAACAATGTAATATAATAAATAAGCAACAACATCATCCATTGCATTATAAATAAAGTTTAATACATGTGTGTTCTTTCATTGTAATAAGACACAAAAAATATACAATCAAAATAAAAGACGAGACTAGTCTGCTCCGTCTTCTCAAAACCTGGCCTCCATACCTATCTACTGATGACCTGAGAATACAAGTCATTTTGAAAGCGAGTATCAGCTTTAAAGCTGGTGAATTCATAAGTATATAAGTGTCATTGCCTTGTTTGTGAAAATCTGTTATGAAAAACCATGTAAACCTTTAAATGAAAATGTTGATGTACGAATGAAAAAACCTAGAAAATCCCTTATTTTCTATTAGTTTTAGATGTAGTCTTCTACCAAGACCCGAATGTTTTGTTTGTAAAATGATAGTTTTTCCTTCTTTTGACTACTACATACAGTAACTAGTCCAACTCATCGCTTATGTGAATATATCACAAAATAAAGTAAATAGGAAAATATAACCATGGAAGTATTACTCTTGGGTTACCCGGGGATAACACAACATCGCTGAAGCGAAAGATATAACCTAATGAACATCCGAAGATGGTTCAATTTAACCTCTGTGGCGCACAGTAGATTCCAGGAATGGTTAGTCCCGTAACTGACTTTACATCGATGTAGTCGAAGTAAATAACCTAATGAACATCCGAAGATTGTTCAATTAACCTCTGTAGCGAACGGTAGGTTCCAGGAATGGTTAGTCCCGTAACTGTCTCCTAATATATGTAATAACAACCCAATGAACATCCTAAGATTGTCCAATTAACCTCTGTGGCGAACAGTAGGTTCCAGGAATGGTTAGTCTCGTAACTGACTCTACCTTGCTATAAGCGAAATAGATAACCTAATGAACATCCGAAGATTGTCCAATTAACCTCTGTAGCGAACAATAGGTTCCAGGAATGGTTAGTCCCGTAACTGACTCCCGTTGAACTGGGATAGGCAGGACGATTTACTGAAGGTACTAATAATTTATCCTAATGAACCGAGGTTCAGATATTCATGTAATTATACATAGGTCGATGTATCTACGTAAAGGTATTCATGTAATGTGTTCATGTAAGCGTGTTCATGTAAGCATGTTCATGTATCATGTAAGCATATGTAAAGGTACTCATGTATCAGGTAATGTACTAGTAAAGACTCATGAATGAACTGACTCTTGTGTGATTCCTTGTAATAGAAGTAATGTTTGATATCTTCAAATTATCCCTATGATAATTTACTATAATATAACTGGTTGATCATGTAGGTTTATACACTCTTACTACTCAAGGGTGTGAGAAACTAAATGAAAGATGTAAACTATAACATTAATACATATATAAGAAAATATAAGTGTATATGTATAGTTTAGTTCAAGAATGTAAAATGGTTTCGTAATACATCATATGGGTTTTGAACAATAATTAATAATGACTTGATGTCATTTTAATAAACATTTCAAAGGTAAAACATTTGATAACAATGTGTTTTTAAGATGTAAACCATTTCATGCATCACATTTTGTAGCATGTGAAATCTTGTTAAATAACAAACACAGTTATAAAATACATATCAATGATTCAATAACATGTTTGTTTCTACTTGTATTCCCCCCCCCATAAAAGCATTTAAAATCATTTAAAATATTGATTAGGGGTATGAACTCACCTGTAGTTGGTGATTGGAATGAACTGAACGGTATAGGATGGCTAGGTGTCAAGCGAGGACTTGTGCACACACTACGATCCTAATGAACATATAATCACACATATATGCACTCAATTAGACTCAAATGACTAATTGATAATGTTTAAGACATCCTAGACATAATAAGCACTTTATATAAGTGTTTTAAGCCTTACGGATTGCATCTAAGCTATTGTGGGACAGGGTATTTGTGTTTAGGGTTTCCAAAGGACCCTATATGAGAGTTTACTCTCCATAAAACATCACACATGGAGTTTACGGTTGTAAACTCTTGAGTTTACGGCCATAAACTCCCAAACATGTGTGTTTGGTGTGTTTTGAAGTCCCAAATGCTTTCTAGAACTATTCTAACTTAGTGGCTAAGTCCTTGGAAGGGTTTAAGGTCTAGAAATACTCCAAATAGGAGTTTACAGCCTCAAGGCCATTCCCCTTGGATTTTACGGCCGTAAACTCCCTTGGGGTATTGTTTTTGTTGCTTTCAAGCCTCATGCACTTGTGGTATATGTTCTAGACTTTTACTCCTAGCATATGAAGGCATTAGGCACACCTTGGTGCCCTTTTTAGGAGTTTACGGCCCAAGAACCATGTCTTGGCTGTAAACTCACTTGGTTCAGTGATTTTGATGTGGTTTGGTCCTTCCATTAAGTGTGTAACAATTTCTTGTAAAGGTCAAGGGCTTTAGGTGTCATGAAAACACCCTTTTGTCCATTTCAATGGAGTTTACGGCCTAAGATTCACTTGGGCCGTAAACTCACCTTTGTTTGTGTCATTTGATGTGTTTAAGACCTTACACTACTTGGGAAATTAGCCTAGATACAAGCCTTAAAGTCCTAGAGTCCACAAATCACCATTTAGTGTTTGATTTTGTAGTTTACGGCCTAGGATTATCTAGGGCCGTAAACTCCCAAACTTGGGTGGATTTTGGCTTGTTTTCTTGTCCCTAACATGCATACATAAACATCTAAGGCCTTATCATAACACAAGTGTCGGTTTTGGCTTCGTTTCGGGAGTTTACCGCCCAAGAACACCTTGGGGAGTAAACTCCTAGATCTAATGATTTAGCCATCTAAATCATGTTATAAGCATCTAATAAACATTCTAATCACTACTAGAAAGAGTTACTCACGTTTTGGTATAAAAACCCGAAGATCCGTCAGAGAGAAAATGGCTTTTCTCTAGTTGGAAATGTAACTAATGAATTATTTGGTTCAGAAATCTATTTATAGTCCTGAGATATTTTTGGCAGAAAATATTTTTATTCCTGAAATGATCTCTAATATAATAGAGTGTTGGAATAATAGTGTTGCACAAAACCCTAGTGCAACCACTCTCCTGATATCTCCTTAAGTGTAAATCCTGAAAACTACCAAACTTATACCCGAAGTCTGGCATTTCCCTGAAACTGTTCTAAGCTCTATTGTCTTGATATGGGTAGTTCAGAATGGAAATTTTGGGTTGTCACAAATTGGGTTGATTGTTTGATGTTTAAACATAATAATTATATTATTGTGGGTTGAAAACCCTATGTGCTCACCAGGTTTCCCAACCTGACACACTCAGTTTATTTATATCACAGGTGTTGATATGAAGTCACATTACACTGAGAGATTAAAGAGATGTAGATCACTAGTGTAAATAAAAGTAAGTTCTGTTTATGCTAATGTTTTTGTATTGACAATGACATCCCAAACGTTTTAAAATGAATAAAATACGTTTCTTCGACATATTTATCGTATTTTTCTGGGAACAAATTCCGCAACATTTTTATGAAAAAAGAAGTACTCTGATTTTTATAAAGCATAAACAAAAATCGGTCTTTTCTGGCCATGAAAATGGGGATGTCACATTGATCTTTCTTCTAGAGGTATAAAGTTTGAATCTCGATGAAGCATTTGATAGATCTAGCTATTCTTGTGTGGTATGAACTTTTGGTTACTTTAGTGCATAAAGTTTAGATCTTGAAAGTTTGTGACCTTTTTATGGATAAAGTTGGAAACTTTATCCATGTAAACATCATATTGACTCATATCTAAAAGATTGAGACTTAGAATTAATGGATAAAGTTGAAAAGGATGCACTTTTGGTCCCTTTGTGTCACATTCATTACCGACGCTTGCAGGGCGTCAAGTTCTCTACTGTCAATCAGTATGGTTACGAGTATCTCCATGTTTACCATATAATCCATGGCCTTAAGGTAACAAGATTTATCACTGTATTTCCTTGTTTTAGACTTTGCTAGCTATGTTGTTCATTTGACACTGTCTGGAGTCCGTATTTTCTTGTTTTAGACTTTGCTAGCTGTGTCATTCATTTGACACTGTCTGGAGTATGTATTTCCTTGTTTTAGACTTTGCTAGCTGTGTCGTTCATTCGACACTATCTGGAATCTGTATCTCCATGTTTTAGACTTTGCTAGTTATGTCGTTCATTTGATACTGTCTGGAGTCTGTATTTCCTTGTTTTAGACTTTGCTAGCTGTTTCGTTCATTTGATACTGTCTGGAGTCTGTATTCTCTTGTTTTAGACTTTGCTAGCTGTATCCTTCATTCGATATTGTCTGGAGTCTGTGCTTCCTTTTCTTAGACTGAGCCAGGCGTATCATTCATTCGATATTCTCCTGGAGTCTATGATTTCTTTTGCCTTAATCAGCAGTATTACTGCTGAGGCATATGTTATTTTTCCCCTGGTATTTTTACTTGTGATTTTCTCATTATTCCTTTAAAGTAAATATTGTTTTCTGATAATGATAGTATTTCGGGGAAAATTACTCTTTAAAACATAACTCTGTCGGGTCTTGGTAGAAGATTGCTTTTATTTAGAAAATATAGGATTTTCTGGAAAGGACGCTAATACACCGTAGATTCTAAACTACTGCTTTTCATAAAGTTATTTTGAATAAAATACTTACTTACACAAATGACACTAAATACTTATGAACTCACCAGCATATTAAAAATGCTGATACTCGCTTTCAAAATAACTTGTATTCTTAGGTCAGCGATAGACAGGTACACCCCGGGAGCTTTTGCGAAGTCAGCCTAGAACCGAGCTACATCTATACTAGTTTATGTATTACTTTGATGTCCCTATAAAATGTAAATTATGTAAAACTATTACTATTAATGCAATGGTTGTTGTACTTTGATTACTATACTGCATATGTTGTGATACTTGACATGACGTCATCCACCCCAGAACGTTCCCATCGTTCCGGTTTTGGGGTGTGACAGATTGGTATTAGAGCATTGTTTATAGTGAGCTCAGTATATGTAAGTCCCTAATCTGTCTGTGTATCAATCAGATCCGTTTGATGGTGCGGAATCCCAATCAAACAGATGATGTCAGATCAAATAGAAGAGAAGGAGAAGAAGAAGATGATGATGAATCTTGTATGATATGATTAGAATGAAGATCCGGATACAAGATTCACACACACTAACACACACTCTCTTTTCTCTCTCTCTAGAACACCTTAGAATACACACGCTTAAGCTCCTTGGTGTTCATCACTCTTTTCCTCACACCCCTCACCCCTATATATATATATATATATATATATATATATATATATATATATATATATATATATATATATATACACTTGGGCCGGAAACTGGGTTTACGGTTGTAAACACTGGGTTTACGGCTGTAAACTCTGTTTACGGTCATAAACTCACTTCCTGACCGTAAACACATATACAATATTACATAACAAATTAATTTCCTAGAAAAGCAAAGTATAAACTACATTTTTGACCCAACAATCTCCCCCTTGGTTTATAGCTTTCTTTTCTCTTCTTAAATGACCCAACAAGCTCCCCCTAAAAAGTAGCTGGCTTTTCTTGTTAATCTTCATCGAGAGCTTGGCTTCAGCATTTATCTTCAATGAATGACTTCATCTTGAGCAGTTGGGCATTTCTTCAGAGTTTGGCATTGAACGCACGTTGGGTGAGGAGGCTTTACGTACTGATTCTTGAAAGATAGTGCTTTCAGCTTGAGAATCTTCAGAGAGAAACATCAGAGAGAACAAATCTTCTAGATCACTTCAGTAGCTACAAAGATAGCAGCAGACTGATTGAGGAGGCTTCAATGCAATCCGTCACATATTCTTCAATTGCAGCTTCACCTAGCTTCTGGGGGTTGAAAGATTGAATTTGAAAGAATAATCTTCATTTCTTGTTCCTTCGAATGCGAATTCTTCGATGCTCACGGACGAGGCTTTGGCTCAGAAATCTTCAACACAAACTCCATGAGTCTTATCTATACCTGAAATCACTTTTCAAGACAAAACAAAACTAAAAGAAAACTTAGCACACAAATTAAAACAGAAACAAAAGTATTTTTGGATTTTTGATTTTTCTGAACAAGAAATAAAACAGAAATAACACTATTGTTTGGATTTTTAATTTAATTTTTTTTCTTTGATTTTTTTTTGAATTTTTTTTATTAATTTTAATTTTTTTTTTAATTTTTTTTAATTCTCCCCTAATATTTAAATTAGAAGAAACTATGACAAATTTAACAAAAATAAAAATGATATCTAACTTTAAGAATGATTTGGGATCAAAGTTTTTAGACAGCCTTTATCCACTTGTCGGTACCTTCCATATTCACATCTTTGTTTGGTCGATCGTCAGTATTGTGGTCCACTTAAACACGAAAAATTTGTGACAAATTTAGGACATACTATTTGTTACAAGACAGGATGACCTTAAAATCCTAAAATTTATATCTGATCCTAATTTCTTAAATACTATATCTTATGGTCCATTCATCTGACGACGACCAGGGATATTGTTGTCCACCTAAATTGAGCAGCGAGATCTATAGACAATCTGTCTGAGTTCAATTTTAAGTGTACTGGAACGTGTTTCCCGCTTCTTGATATGCCCCAGCCATCAAGAACTTCCAGAGTACTCCTTACCCCAGGTGAGCAGACAACCATTCAGAGAGAGGATAGATTCAAAATTCTATTACTTATTACTTATAACTTCAGAGGGGTTGAGAAGTAGAAGGTTGCATATGCTGTGTACCAGGTTGGATTAGAAGTCGCGTAGAGGAGACAACATATGACTAACAGATAAGAAGTCTTTAACATATATAACCTGCAGAGAAATAGAGTTGCATATGTTGTGTACCAGGTCGGATTGGAAGTCGCGCAAAGGAGACAACATATGACTAACAGACGGAAAGAAAGAAAATGATATTCTACAGACCTAATTTATCAGAATTTACCAGTCGCTCCATCCAACCGGAATTAAGGACAAAATCCGCACATCGAGGAAAAGTTAAACCACGGTTCCAAGTACGGGTTCAATTAATGTGACGAGTAGATTCCCATATATATCTCCCTGCTCAACCTATCTGAGCGTCGTATTGTCAGGCTGAACGGATCTAACTAGGTCAAGATTTGTCAAGTCTATAAATTTCCTAAGTTCAACTCTCCCTAGTCAAGTCCATTTAAAAATTTTCGTGCCTACCGACACATCAAACCAGAGCATAGACCCTTCAACTTCGGGTACGTTACGCAGACTCAGGTTGCCTGTTATCACATGATCATATCACTTCCCAAAACAACTCCCTCAATCACATATCATAACCAACATAATTTTTTTTTTGATTTTTTGCTTTTCTAATGTTTTTGGATTTTTTAAACTTTTCTAATTTTTGTTTTGTTTTTATTTCTCCCCCTAAATTTGTGCATAGGAGAGAAACGAAAGTAAATGCGCAAATTTAAACTATCCTAAAACAAAAATTAATCTTTAAAGCGAATTAGGTTAAGAAAAACTCAAGAGTATAGAGAAGAAAACTCAAACCGTAAGTCACCGATTGAATTTGCATCCAGAAGGTCTGAGAACAGCATGCATAATCTCAGAACAGATCCGAAAATTCTTCATGTCGTTAAGCATTAACCCGGTGAGTGATCACTTCCTTTCTTCCCTTCCCACTAAGGACACAAACTCTCAAACAAATGTTTGAATGTTGTACAGTTGAGAGATGTCCCCTATCAAGTTCCAGGAACAGCAACTACCAACAAACCAAAGTCTGATGATATGCCTCCATAGCTGCTCCGACACAGAGCGGGATCAATTGGTCTTTGGAACCCAATCCATTTTGAAACTGGGTCGACCTTTGTCATCAACACATGATACTTTCTCCCATGACATGTCTTGTTTATCACAAACAGAAGACGATGAAATATTAAAGTCATTAGAAGATTTGGGAGTTTTCACCTTTGGTACCCATCTATATTCGGGTTTAACCCATTTCTTGTTTGATCCGATGGGTGGCTCAGTACTTGCTTTTGATCTTGATGTCGGCCGTTGAGAAGACTTTGATTTTGACTTTACGGGATCATCTCTTTGATTTGGCTTCTTGGCTGACATTCCCTTCTTGACTTTAGGATTTTGATTCTTGTCTTTTGAAGTTTGATTCTTGGCCTTGGGAGTTTGATTCTTGGCCTTGGGAGTTGAATTCTTGGCCTTCTTGGCATTCCAGTCGTCATGGTCTGAACGTGACCTTGAGGGGATTCTTTTGGAGTATCTCCCTCTTGGCGCGTTCTGCCATCCTTGTGCATAATAAGGAACGTATGCGCGATTTGGACAATTTCGGGCAATATGACCAGGTGTTCCACAGTGAAAACAAGTCTTTTTCTTCACTAGGAAATTGTTTCTTCCTGCCCCTGGTGGCGTATCCTTGCCTTGTCTCTTGTTGTTCCCACATGCACACTTGCCACAATAACTCTGTTGTGTTGGAATTGGTGGCCTGTATTTCTCAATGGCAGGTTGATCAGAAGCAGTTGAGTTCGAAGCAACATACTCAGAGTTCAAGGAGATATTGGTTTGTTCAGTGGTGTTCTCCTTGTTCTCATCTTCTGCTACTTTACCTGCACATGAAGTAGATGTGCTAGAAACAGGAACATCAGTATTTTCAAACAAATAATCAAATATGTCCAAAAAATTTAACTCAACATGATCCAATGCAAAAGCATCAAAGGCATCACAAGATGCATCATCAACTTTATCATCAGAAATAGTAGGTTGTTCATTGGAAACAGAAACATTATCAGGTCCTCCGATTCCATGCTTTGCCTGGTCTAAGGGTTGATCTGTAGGGGAAGTAGAAGTGTTAGTACTTTCAATGTTAATAAAACCTCTTGAAACGAAACCAGCAGTTTTGCCATATCGAAGATGTGGCTCCATGTCAATTTCATTCCATGTCAAATGGATTGATGTGTAGTTATGATTAAAAGGAGGAGGAACACAATCATACCCTAAACCCTTGTTTTGATTTTCTTTAAATTTCAATTGGGTTTCATACAAATACTCAACTGTTTTACTAGAAGCAGAATAATTTTTGAAACTCACATCTGTTTTTCCACTTTTAATTTTTAACTCATCAAGTTCTTTGGTCACAACATCAAGTTGTGTCTTAGTATAATCATAAATTTCACACTTTTCTCTGAGTTCTGATTGATTTTTTTTAAAATCTTTTGTTTTGGCTTCTAGTTGGGCCTTAAGTGGTTTCTGTCCCTTCCTAAGTTGATAACCCTCATATTTAAGGTCCTCTACTTTTCTTTTTAATAAATCAATTTGGTCCCGAAGAAATTTAATCGTAGTTTCACAAGATTGAGAACATGAGATTTTATTGACTAGAACGTTTGAAGAACTCATTTTATTTATTTATTTTTTTTTGTTTTTATTTTTTTTAAATATGCCCTTTGACTAAAATTTAAAAAAGTCAAACTCAAAAGTCGAACTTGAAAAGTCAAACTGAAAATCTAAATTTGAAAATTTAGAAGTCAAACGAGAAAGTCAAAGGTCAAACTTTAAAAGTTAAAGTCAAAACTTTAATTAAAAAGTCAAAAATAAAAGTTAAAAATTTAAAAACTAAAATTTTTGGTTGAAAATGGTTTTTAAAAATAAAAGATTTTGAATTTTTGGGCAGAAAGTGTAAATAACGCGAAACTTGGTTGCAGCAACGAATCGGTTTGAATTAAGTCGCGGAGGATTGTAACATGTTCCTTGTTAGATCAACTGGTAAGGCGGAGGGAAGGAGGACCCAATAGACGCGGGTTCGATCCTTGCCAGACGCAAACTTTTTAGAGGAATTGTTGCTTCTGCTAGGTTACACGTGCGTGCGAGGAGAGCCGAACACCAAGCCAATCGGAAACGCTGCTGAGCCGAGCCGTCCTTCAAGCCGATCACCGAGCCTTACTGCCGAGCCGAGGTCACACACCGCCGCCGTAAACTCCGGCCAGTAAACCCTTCAAACTCCGTAAACTCTCCTTCAAAGACCGTAAACTCGTTCTTGACGAAAAACAACGGTTTTTTTTTCACCTTTTTTGCTCCAAAACTCGTTTTTAGGAAAAACACGAAGAACAAACCCCCCTATTTTTGCGAGATCTATCCAAAAACGCAAAAATCTCTTCAAAATAAAATCAAATAAGCTCCAGATCTGAAAAAATTGATTGATACAACCAAGCTCTGATATCAATTGTAAGTCCCTAATCTGCCTGTGTATCAATCAGATCTGTTTGATGGTGCGAAATCCCAATCAAACAGATGATGTCAGATCAAATAGAAGAAGATGATGATGAATCTTGTATGATATTATTAGAATGAAGATTCAGATATAAGATTCACACACACTAACACACACTCTCTTTTCTCTCTCTCTAGAACACCTTAGAATACACACACTTAAGCTCCTTGGTGTTCATCACTCTTTTCCTCACACCCCTCACCCCTATATATATACACTTGGGCCGCAAACTGGGTTTACGGTTGTAAACACTGGGTTTACGGCCGTAAACTCTGTTTACGGTCGTAAACTCACTTCCTGACCGTAAACACATATACAATATTACATAAAAATACAATTTCCTAGAAAAGCAAAGTATAAACCACATTTTTGACCCAACAATATATCAATTCATAAAAGATATACAGCCTATAAATACATAGGGATAAAACACTCTGTCCAAGAATTATACTTTAAAATATAACCATATTTTACCAAAGTATAAGAACATCCAGAATCTAAATACCCGAACAAAGTATCACAAGAAGAACAAGAATAAAAGTCTTCGGATGTTGAGCATTACCGTCAAGCCCGGGCAGTTATGTAATCGTAAGCTGGAATAAATGTAACCTGATCAACTACATTTATTCGAGATGCGACGAACGTGTGCTTGGGAATGATGGTGGTGTTGCAACAGGCCTGAAACTTACCAACTAGGAATGCTAGAGCCAAACATAAAGTTTATACTATGGGAGTATTTTGGAATACTAAAAGACTCACATTAATCCCAGAATCATATTCAGAAGTCAAGAATCAAACAAGAAATTTAAAATACCATAGGGGTATTTTAGGATCCCTAGATAACCTTGTGTGAAAAACTAAAAAGATCCTTATTGATATACCTACGATAACAGAGGGTATACTCCCAAGGTTATATATAATAAGGATCCCATAGACTAAGAATGTGTGGTTTCGCTCTACTTCCTTTTCCTTGTTTGGATGTGGATATAGAGTAGTATCACATATTCGAAGGCCTATCGGATCTAAGCTATATATAATTTGTGTACCCTATGTAATTGTAGCAGGACTCGATATGGATCACCCAGTGAAATGTTTTAATAATCTCTTAGGATTCTTTAGACATTTCCATTCTCGCACGAACCCGGTAGAAAACCCTATCCACTCCAGTGTTCGAAAAAAGAGTTGACTCAGACCCAGAAGAGGTTCATTGAGAAGATTTCCAGTTCGGAAATAAATGAACCAAGACGAGACTATTGAAACCACCAAGTGCCTATATCTTTTAGGGACACCGGTGGGAAATTCGCTTGAACTTCCGAGATTTCCAGTCATCCACCATGCATCGATGACACTCAGAGTCAGAATCGGAAGTAAGACGGAGTAGAGATTCAGTATGTCTACAAGGGAGGAGAACCCAAGGTAACTACCCGAAGAGAACCAACACCGGTCCCAATCAAGATAAGAGGTAGACAGAGGGAACCAATACATGGAACCCGAGAAGTGTCTTTTCCTCGTTATTGTCGCGCTAATACACCCATAAAATAATACAATTTAGTGAGTTAGTGATTACACTACTCACGCTATGTGTTAGGTAAATCGCCTTTTCCCGTTGCAAGTAATACGATTGGAGTGGACCCCAACACCTCGATTGAGAGTGTTTAGCCACAAGTATTCATTAGCCTTTCTTTCTGCAATCTTCCTTCCGAACTGTCCTTAGATCTTTCCAAGCCGAAGAGTGAACCTTTCCCAGCATAAAGGTAACTTAGTAGGAACGACTCCCATCTTATGGCTTTCCGATACTCTTACTCCTACCTTGAATACCCGGACTACATCATAAGGATGTAGGTCGACAATCAGATAACCAATATCCAAGGCACGGGAAAAATTTATGCCTATTATAGTAAGGATAGATACGTCTAGGGTTAACCATCATCTCTCATCAGCTTGTGTACCTTTTCGTGTAGGAAAAACCATGCCTCCGAAGAAACGTAACCAATCCACTGGCAAGAAACCGACTCTCCTATTCGATGAAGCTACGTTCCAAGCTGCAGTCTCTGCAGCCGTAGCAGCTGTCATGGCTCAACTGAATGCTAACAACGCCACTATTAGCAAGAGCCCTATCAGGAATCTCGATCCTAGCAATGGACAACAGCAACCAACACCTGCATACCCAACCACCCAAGAACCTCAACCAACACCACTGAAGAGAAAGTTCAAGAACGAGGAGGGAAGTACCTCAGCTCAAGGACCTTCCGAAGGGCAACGAGCTAAGACAGTCAATACCCCTGTCAGCCCTCCCGTCCCAAATTCAAGAAGACCATACCTAGGGACCCTTCCCCGTTGCAGCAAGTGTAGCTACCATCATCATGGCATATGTCGGGAACTCTTTTGTGCTAGGTGCAACAGGAAGGGTCATACCTCTCGTACCTGTAGAGCCCCAGTTGAGTTCATTACATCAACCACCAATGTGGGGTCCAGTCCAGTTTGCCATTTATGTGGTGAAATTGGGCACTTCAAGCGGGACTGCCCAACTGAAAGAAACGACAAAGACACATGAGGAGTCTAACCCTAATACCTAGGGGAAGCATCAACGAACCCGGTAAAATTTCGGTACGTCTCTCAAATCTCCGATAACTAACCGAAAACATTAAAAGACTAATTCTAAATGTAATTACTCTCCCATTAAGGCGAAAGTCGCAGCACTGTTGTAAGAATTCAAATTTCATCAGGTAAAGCTATAATGGCTCGGTATATACGTTAAATCTATGTATAATTAAGATGGATAAACCTTGAGTGAGTGATGCTGCCTCATTTCCTGTTCCTTGTTTGGTTGTGGATTTAGGGCGGAGTCGCTCAGTCAACAGTCCTTCCTACCTTAATTATACATGACTAGTGTATACTAAGCGATTATAGAGAGACCTCGTGAGAATCCATTCATGAAAAGTACATTATTCCGAAACCTCAGGACCCTCTATAGTTTTCACGTCGACTCTATCAGTCCAAGTATCTGCGACAGTGATACACAAGACGAAATCCGAGACACTAAGAACTTGTGTGCCCGTTCAGCACATGGCCCTATCAACCCTCATTCTATATCATGTCGATGTATGCCAACTTCGACGCCTCTATCAATCATGGTTCGACTCAGTGCAACCATGAGTAAATTCCTAGTGTTGTGTAAAAAGAACTTTCACTGTAGCCATTCCGGCAAATAAAAGTTCTTCCAAACTTAATAATAAAACCTAATGCGATCCGTCAGTCGTCTCTCTTATCTAAAACCTTCCGAAATACCCCTGAGTAGGGTATCGCACGTTGTTAACCAACCCTTCCTTAGAAAAATAGAACCCGAAGCGAAAGACACCGCAGGCATTCCAGAAGACGATAACCACCCGAAACTCACTCCGTAGATCCCCCAGAAGGACCCTTAGCACCTCGCAATCAGGTTCGTGAATCAAGAGGAAAGAAATCATAGGATTGACTACTATTAACTGGGTATATGCATAAGAGTGGTATATAATTCAGATCAAAAAGATTTAAGATGTGTCCTTCCTCCCTACTCCCTGTTCCTCATTTGGTTGTGGGTCTAGGGTGGAGTCGCACAACTGAACATCCTGCCGACCTCAATTATATACGGCTTGCATACACCAAGTATTAGTGGTTAAGCCAAGTGTGGGCTCTACCACGAACCTCATAGTAAAACCCTTCATCCTATCCCATAGAATGGGAACTAGAGTCAAGAGAACCACTGTGGGTTGAGCTACTAAAATGACCACAAATCCGAAGTTTGTTGTCATCCTGGTTAAACCAATATAGTAGCTAACACCCTCGGTTGAAAAGAAGTTCGAGTCGTAAGAGTCAAGGACATTGACTATGACCATCCATTCACGCTTAATCCCACGAATTAAGCATCTCAGCAGATATCCCAGAAACTTGAAGGCTCCGATGAGAAAAATGCTGAGAAGAGTGAATGAGGAAATTAGAAGTTCCGAGTGATGAAATACTATACTCTCTAGATTTGACCTAGATCGAGAAAACTCAGAACCTTCAGAAGAGTAGTTGCAAAAGACGCTCGCACTACTCAGGCACTTCGTCCACCCTGTTATTGACGAGTAGTGCCTAGGACACTTTGCCTCCCCACGTGAAAGGAGTCACCGTCGCCCTGAAGACGATAGACTGTATTCTCCGAAGTGGATACTCGAATGCCAAGAACCACAGGATAACCACCGCAGCCCAGAACACTTGATTAAACTCCAAAAGTAAGATGCGTTAAGCCTCGTAACCCAGATACCGAAGAGATTATAGACTCAACACCAGTCTAGGTGTTAGTCGATGGGTTATATAGGAAAACGTGCTTTCTGGAACTGGAATAAACCGACGCCTTATAGAATAGGGAATATCTTAGAGATTCATCGGGCTACTAGGTGTTCCAAGAATACTATCTCACACGGAAATAGTAGAACCACCTCCTGAGATAGTCCAACACTTCAAAAAATCTATAAGGATTGAGTCAGCCCTGAGCAGAGCTTGCTATTCATGAAACAGCAAAGCAAGTAAGAGCATGATTCTTTCCCGATAAGAATCATATTGAGAAAGTGTCAGCTAGACGATGGTGAGAAGGTTAAAAACTTTCTAAACACTCGTCTGGTAAAACCCTATCTCACCGACTACGAGGCTTTCCGTTAGAAACACCTCGAGGATCAGAAGTGCAGATTCATTTTGCACGAGGCTGAGATAGACTCCCCTGCAGCAAACAGATACCCATAGACACCCAATTCATCCGATGAACCAGAAAAACTTCCGAGGGCCAATCAACAGGAAACACGAATCTGAGGATAACCTGAACCCTCTAAGAACCAACCTGAAGGACTACACCCTCAGTAAGAGAGAACTTTTAGAACTTCGAAATGGAGGTCACGCCAGTGATGATCTCGCCATAGAAGTACACTACGTTCTAAGTACTAAAAAGCTCTACCTTTCCGAGAGTTTAGGACCATCCGAGATTCTTTACAAAGATCGGTCCAACCTTCTTTAGACCACGACTACTTTAGAAAATTCCATAAGTTTCACCCCAAGTCAATCCATTTCTTAGACTTGATATGTGTTTGCCCGACGTCACTCTCTGTATTCCATACATCTTGATAGAAATCATTGGGAACCCTAACTTCGTAGACGAACCTGTGGGAATCGCTAACTGAACGAAACGGAGTCCACAACCCGTAAGTGAAGGTTTGTTAGAACGCCAAGCGATGGCCAGAGTTCACTTGGGAGTGCGAGGACCAACCGAATAGGAAGTTCCCTCATCTCTCTACCTGTTTGTTCATGCCACTTCCTTGCCTAAACCCTAATTTCGGGACAAAATTCCCTCTAACGGGGGGATGATATGACAACCCGAAATTTATCCCGTCATTTTAACCTCTTCTTCCGTTAATGAAACTCGCCGTAATAAATTGTCCGTTAACCTATTGGATTAGGTTAATTAAATTTGGACTTTATTATGACTTCATAAGGGTTGAAAAAAATTAGAAACACCCTCAATATTCCCTTGAAAAGTTTTTAGCCACAACCAAGTCAAATTACGACCATTTAATCGGGTGCGACCAAAAGCCCCGTTTAACGCCAGTATCGAGTAGATTTCCACTGAGCCTCAAACTCAACCCCTATATAAGGGTGAGTGGACTCCATTTGAAACTTTCCACCCTCTCTCTACTCTCTCTCTCTCTCTCTACAAGCCGATTTCGATCCAAAAACGCCTTGTTCGAGCTCCATAATCGTAAGTAATCTACCCTAACTTGTTGTATAGCTTATTTAACATGCAAATTCGTGTTTAAATCATCCAAAGGTGGCAAAATCATGTGTTTACAGCCCAAGAACACTCTTGGACCGTAAACCCCTCTTCATGAGACGTGAACACCTTTTAAGGTGTTAAATTTGCCCTTAAACACCTCCTAAGGCTTGGGTAAATGTATAGAACCAACCACAAATGAAGTAGGGGATTTAAACATCAAAGAAACCAAGGACCTAGGAGTTTATGGCCGTAAACCCCTTAAGGATTGGTCCATGGGCTGTAAACTCCCTTAAAGTGGTCAAATGGTGCCCTAACTTCCCCATATGGCTTGAAATAATGCATAGAACCCTATATTCTTGCATTTAAGACCTTAATTCATGAAGGGAATGACCAAGTGAGAGTTTACGGCCATAAACTCTAGGTTTACAGCTGTGAACTCCCTTAAGTGGTTCATTTGGAGCCTTAAACCCTTCATATGCCCTAAAAGTGAACCTAGCCTAATTCTACAAGTGATATAAGACCTTTTAGCATCCAAGAGCTCACCACCCATAAGTTTACGGCCGTAAACTCATGGGGATATGGTCTTAGGGCCAAAAACTCCATAAAGAGTTTACTCTTGAAGAGTAAACTCCTTAACTAGGCCATACACCCCCTTATTTCAACCCACTAGCATCCTAGCACTTGACCAAAGTGTTTTTCACACACTAGGATGTGTGTACGTGTTTAATTAGTATTATAATTACTAGTTGTATGTAAACATATTTCATCATATGTTAATAGGTCACTAAGTGTGTTCAAGTCTTTACTTGACACCGAGCACCCAACCGGCACCTCCATCCGATCCACTTACAGCAGGTGAGTTCATACCCCTGAATTAACCTTTTAAATGATTTTACTACTTTTATAGGGGGGAATACAAGTTGAACTGTACAGTTATTAGATAAATCCCATGTGATTAATAATTGTATAGCAAAATAGATTTTGCATATTAAACTGTTTATCCAACTTAAAGATTTCCAAATTATGTTTTCAACTCTTGATAAAGTATGAAACGTTTTTCAAAGGATTCCAAAGATTTTCAAAACTTGTTTTACAAACTGACATCAAGTCGTAAACTTTCTTATGCGTAAAGGTTTTTCCAAGGTTTTCATCAGAGTTTTCTTCTATGTTTTTATTTCGTTAAAATACATGCTTATATTTGTATAGTTATATAAATACTGTTTGAAAGACTTAGGAAGGCTAGTTCACCCTATTTCCTTTTCCTCGTTGGGATGTGGTCTGGCGGGTATCGGTTATCCGTCCAAAGCTCATTCAAACATTAGTTATATATTATGTATGCATGTATAGACATAAAGGTTTCTATCGACTAGTTCATTTCCCTTGGGTAGCAAGGGCATTCTTCCAGTCACCGTTCATAGACCAGAGACACTAGTAACTATTATAGGAATAGCTAGGAGCCTCTATTTACTCTTTCTAGTACGAGAATTCCAAAGGAGTCAGTTCATTCGTGAGTCTATATCATTATTCCGGTACTTACAATAGAATTCGGAATACGAGATGCATCTTCGAGACACGGATCTCCCCGTTGTCGAGTTGGTAACCAGAGTCTCCTGGAGGGAGAGCGGGCATTGTGTGTATAGATCTATACGGGACTAACACGCCCACACCCTGACTGCTAGCTACAGTCCCTGACCTACCAAGCCAAGGGGTGACAAATGTCACATTCATTACCGACGCTTGCAGGGCGTCAAGTTCTCTACTGTCAATCAGTATGGTTACAAGTATCTCCATGTTTACCTTATAATTCATGGCCTTAAGGTAACAAGATTTATCACTGTATTTCCTTGTTTTAGACTTTGCTACCTGTGTTGTTCATTTGACACTGTCTGGAGTCTGTATTTCCTTGTTTTAGACTTTGCTAACTATGTCGTTCATTTGACACTGTCTGGAGTCTGTATTTCCTTGTTTTAGACTTTGCTAGCTGTGTTGTTCATTCGATACTATCTGGAGTCTGTATCTCCTTGTTTTAGACTTTTCTAGCTGTGTCGTTCATTTGACACTGTCTGGAGTCTGTATTTCCTTGTTTTAGACTTTGCTAGCTGTGTCATTCATTTGATGCTGTCTGGAGTCTGTATTCTCTTGTTTTAGACTTTGCTAGTTGTATCGTTCATTCGATACTGTCTGGAGTCTGTGCTTCCTTTTCTTAGACTGAGCCAGGCGTATCATTCATTCGATATTCTCCTGGAGTCTATGATTTCATTTGCCTTAATCAGCAGTATTACTGCTGAGGCATATGTTATTTTTCCCCTGGTATTTTTACATGTGATTTTCTCATTATTCCTTTAAAGTAAATACTATTTTCTGATAATGATAGTATTTCGGGGAAAATTACTCTTTAAAACATAACTCTGTCGGGTCTTGGTAGAAGACTGCTTTTAGTTAGAAAATATAGGATTTTCTGGAAAGGACACTAATACACCGTAGATTCTAAACTACTACTTTTCATAAAGTTATTTTGAATAAAATACTTACTTACACAAGTGACACTAAATACTTATGAACTCACCAACATTATTAAAAATGATGATACTCACTTTCAAAATAACTTGTATTCTCAGGTCAGCGATAGACAGGTACACCCCGGGAGCTTTTCCGAAGTCAGCCTAGAACCGAGCTGCATCTATACTAGTTTATGTATTACTTTGATGTCCCTATAAAATGTAACTTATGTAACACTATTACTATTAATGCAATGGTTGTTGTACTTTGATTACTATACTGCATATGTTGTGATACTTGACATGACGTCATCCACCCCAGAACATTTCCGCCGTTCCAGTTTTGGGGTGTGACACTTTGAGACTTAAAGATTGGATCTTGGTTGGTTCGACCATTCTAATGGATAAAGTTGGAAACTTTATCCGTTATGGAGTTATTAGGAATCGTAAAAGTAGAATCTTGATGTGTTATGTTGGACCATGCATGAGTTAAGGGTCTTATTATGGGTTTAAATCGTCAAAAACAAGTATTGGACATTAGGACATGCCAAGGAGTAAAGTTTCCAACTTTATGTGTTAAGACATTATTTAGTATCAGATCTAAAAAGTGGACTTAGTGGCTTAACCAATTAAGCACTTAATGGTGAGATTGGGCTGTTATGGAGTACGCTTAGTGTACCCAGCGCATACGCAGTGCGTACTGGCCAAAGGTGGCGTTCACCGGGCGTCCGTCTGAGTACACTAGGCGTAATCAACAGTTGTTGACTTTTCGTTGACTTTTGTGAGTTGGGCCATACTTTGACTATTAGGGTTTTGGGCCTTTTTGGGCCACTAGCCTTTCTGACTTTCGACCAAGTGAAGGAAGGGTAAAATGTTCTTTTACCCTTGGTATTGGAAAAATGAGCTCGATTCCCGATTATGGTTTATGGCCTAATTATTAATTGAGGTTGTAATTGATTGGTTAGCGTAGGGATTCTCCGGTTCAACAACCCTAACATCTATTTGACTGACAGCAGAATAGGTGAGTCTCCTCCCAGTGTTTAGTGGGTCGAAGGAACCAATGTCGGCCCATGATTTATTATGATTAATATGCTAGTTGTATGTGTGACTCTTGCATGTGTATAATGATTAGCATCTATTTGACTGTCACTAGTGTTTAGTGGGTCGAAGGCACCGGGCGGGGCGTGATGAATGTACCAGGCGGGGCCTGATGAATGTATCGGGTGGAGCCCTGGGCGAGACCTGATGTATGTATGTTTGCATGATATGTATGGTATGTGGTATTTTGGGGAACTCACTAAGTTTTGTGCTTATAGATTATGTTTAAAATGTTTTCAGGTACTTCTGGTTCGAATGGAAAGGGCCTGACATGACTGCACCGCATCCACCCATGTTTCCGCATTTTGTGATTTTGGGATTGTACTCTGATAATTATTTTACTCTAATATAATTTTTAATGTTAAATCGATTAAAGATGTTTATGGTTGAGTTAAAAATGAAAATTTTACCTTATAATTATTGGGTCGTTACAATATTTGTGTATTTTTATATACTTTAAATGTATAATCGTATTATTTTTTATGTTTTTATGTATTTTTACTTCAAGTTGTCTTCACTATTTCATCTAATTCCTATAGCCTCTTCGAGTATGTCTAGATCATTTTGTTACATACCCACATATTTAAAGATTTTCCCATTCGCATATCTTGAAATTAAAACTTGAATTAAAAAACAAATAATAATTTATGCCTTCAGGCATAACACGACCGTCTTAGGGATGTTGAAATTAGAGAAAAATTTATTGATCGTGAACAAACTATATATCCATTACAAATTCTGAATTTATCGAAAGGAATTTAAGTATGTAATAGCATTTCTAAGGTTCTTTACCTAATACAAAGGTTGTAAAACAACATCGGTGGACTAAGATTAAAGTACTAATGGGTTAGGCGTGGATTAATCGGAGGATTACTCAAATACCATTAATTATTACGAATAGTAATCAAAAAAATAATAAATATAAGTTTAAACCAAAGAATATAAATATACAATAATGCTTTTCCTTATACAAAATATGCAACAATGTTTTTAAATAAGGTTGAATTAAACAATGAGTTAATATGAAATCGTTAAATGTTTGATGTTCCATTAGCTTTTAGATTTAAAGTCATGTAATGATGTAAGGAATAAAAATTTTCCAGCACACACATCTTCATCTTCTCCACATGAGACTTGGGGGCTCCTTGCGGACAAATGAGACTGGTGAATTGCTGTATCTACATATATTATTATTTTCTGTTTTAATTTGATGTTTAATTTCAATATAATCGAATGAGAAAAGCTTAAAATATGTTGGTATATAGGAAAACTATTATGACGTACTCGATGAAGCTGCAAGAATTTGATAAAATGGTGAAGATGACTTGAAGTAAAAAGTATAATTAATACATAAAAATAATACGGTTCTACATTTAAAATACATAAATATCTACATAACAAACTTTAAAAAATACATAAATACGTAAAAATATAGATAAATACATAATACATAAAAAAACAGTTAAAAATACATAAAAAAAATATGTAAAATACTTAAAAGTACACAAATACGTTTATACATTTAAAATAAATAAACATCTATATAAAAAATATATAAAATACACAAATACGTAAAACTAAATATAAATATGTAATACATAAAGAATAATATATAAAACTACATAAGAAATATGTAAAATACCTAAACATACATATAAATACTTAAAAAATATGTTTATACATTAAAAATATGTAAACATATATATATATATATATATATATATATATATATATATATATATAATACGTAAAAATATACGTTTATACATTATATATAAATTTTGACGAAATCTACAGACCAATCTTATTATTTTGGAAAAAATAACAATTTAGTCTCATGACCTACTGAACAAGTTAAAAAAGAGTAAAGTAAATAAATTAGCCGGTTTCTTGAGCTTTACTATTCAAAAGGATAAATAGTCGGACCTTTATGTTAAAAAAACAATTTAGGAATTTATTAAAGATTTTCCAAAATATTGGGATTTTTCTAAAGATTTTCATAAATTAACAAACAAAAATTCAAATAACCCCAAATTTATTATATAGTATCCAACTCATATGCAGAAACTGCATATGAAAATAAGCATAAAAAAATTAAGAAATAATTATATGAAAACGTAGATAAACTCCAAAGTTTAAAAAAGTCGGTATCATAAAAAAGACGTTTTATAAAGTTTAAAGTTGAAAGGGTCAAAATATATTTTTTAGAATTACAGTGGCTAGTGGTATTATAGAAAAAACAAATTATATATATATATATATATATATATATATATATATATATATATATATATATATATATTAGAATTGCAGTGGCCAGTGGTGATTATAATATATATATATATATATATATATATATATATATATATATATATATATATATATATATATATATATATATATATATTATTGAAAATGAATATTTTAATTTATAAAATTAAAGAATTAAAAGTGATATATTATAAAGTAGTTGTTTAGGTAAAAAATTACTTTACAAAATAAAGAGACTAAAAATATAATTTGACAATTTAAAGCATAATAAGATAATAGCAATATAAACTTAATTGGCATAAGAACTTAAATTGCCAAAACAAAATTAAATTGCCTAAAACCAAAGTTGGTGCCCACAGACTTTGGTTTAATTAGAATATCGTTAATTAATGATACTTCAAATTCCATCCACGATGTCAACCCTTCTTCCCCTTTGACACGTATACGCTGATAGGAAGGGCTTCTAGATAAGAGTTATTTATATAACTACCATAGTTTTTGTTTTGGAAACGGGAAAACCATTATATAAATAACAAGACCGGACAAAAGCAAGAAGCTCATGAGAGGGGAAAGAGTGCAAAATAGAGAAAGAAGACAATTATAAAAGTTTGACAATTAAAAAAAACTAAGAGCAAGAGAAAGGATAACAATTCCATTCCGCCTACCTATCCACACATTCCCCCAGTATTTATGTTGCATTTCAACGAACACTATTATGTACATGGTCTTAACGTGTGTAATTAAAAAGTGATCAATATTAATTAATTACAACGGTTTTTTGGTTTTTTTAAATGGAAAATCTAATGTACTCTAAAATTAAAATTTTAATTTCATCATAAACCATAACATGATTTGAACCTTCGACCTCAAAAAAAAAAAAAAACATTTATGCCGTTCACCACTAAGTGACAACTATACCCGATTTGATCAATAATTTTGTACCAAGACCAAAATTAAGTGACCATTTAATATATGATGAATCTGAAGAATGTTGTTAGTAATTGATAATAAAACATAACAAAACATGGATCGAATAAAGCTCATGCTTGCACATCATGTCAAATATGTTGTTTTAGATCGTTTTCAAAAATGACTTGAAGTAGTAATGAACTTTTAATTTTGTTAGCATTTAGTCAAATATGCCATGTTAGATTGTTTCTAAACCTATGTTATAAGTATATTAAACCACAACACTCGTTGTTTTTTCAAATTCTATGTGATTAAATTTGTTTCTACTGTACTTCTAAGTCTAATTTCTACTACTTTAGACAATTAAGGTATATCACACCATTAATACAACCATCTTACTTTCTTATCCTTCATATTCAGTTTGTGTTCATTCTTAATAATATTTAGATTAATTTACATATTAATGGCTTGAAAAGGTTAGAAACTTTCAATTTTATTTACATTTAGTCATTAAACTTTTTTTTTTCATTTTGATTTACACCTAAATTATTTGAAATTGTTTACATTTTACTCTTATGATCCGAATTGATGATAATGATAAAATGCGAACAATTTCAATTAATTTAGAAGTAAATCAAAAAATCCAATAACTAAATATCAACAAAATTAAAAATTAGTTACCCTCACAAGTCATCATCGCTTCTAAATTTCATCTCTATCTCATGGGAATATTTGTTAAAACTAAAAATGTATTCTGCTATTTCACTATAAAAATATTTTTCATCTCACATAAACTCTGAAAAAAAAAACCTATATGATTGTAATTCTTACTGTTTCTAACCATGCCGGCTTATAAACTTAAATAATCATTAAATAAAATTTAGATGGTCGGCAAGGGTTGTGTATAAAGCAAGACATATTTGCTATAACGTGTACCTTGGTACACGTGAATCTGTAACTCAGTACTCTTGCTGCTCGACAATGTCAATGGGCCAGATGCACGTTCTAATTACTTTCTTTTCTACCAACATATTGTATCTTACTTTTTCACCCTTTGCTACCTCGGTTTACTTCAAAATCTCAAGTAGTTTTGGTTCTAACAATAACGAAATCCTATATAGAGGAAGTGCAGTGCCTTCTTCTGGAGCTGTACAGTTTACCGATGTGAATTATGTGTGCCAAGTAGGCCAAGCCATCTACGGCGATAGAGTTCAAATGTGGGATTCCAGCTCAGGGAAAGTCTCAGATTTCTCTACCCGTTTCTCCTTCACCATTGACACCGACGATCAACCCACCTCCAACTATGGAGACGGGTTTGCATTCTTTCTTGGCCCCGCGGATTTCCAAATCCCACCCAACTCTGCTGGTTCCTTTCTTGGTCTCTATAACTTATCTAATTACAGAGAGTCATCCCAAAATCACATGATCCATGTCGAGTTCGACAGTTTTGTTGACACTGATTGGGATCCTTTATATGAACATGTTGGCATAAACAAGAATTCCATCTTTTCAGCTAACACCACCGCTTGGAGTGCTGGCAACCACAGCGGAGATGTTGCTGAGGTTACAATCTCTTATAGTGCTCAAACAATGATGATGATAGTATCTTGGACTTACAATGCTCAAACCCCTTCGGAAACTTCAAGCGTTTCCTATCATGTTGACCTTAAGGAGGTTCTGACTGAATGGGTGATCGTAGGCTTTTCCGCTGGCACCGGCATCCTTGTAGAGAAAAATACGCTTTTATACTGGGAGTTCAATTCAAGCTTAAATGGTAAATGGCGAAGCCCCGAAGAGAGATCCGGTATATCAGGAGACTTAGTTCCTGGTGCCATAGGTCTCATTATTGGTATGGTCATAGCCATGATTATTGGCATAGTGATCTTCATGATTTTCAAGAAGGGTTGGATAATAGGTAATGGACGAAGCACCAATGAAGCCACACAAGAGGAAATTAAACTGATCGCAATACCCAGTAGTGCTAATAAAGAAAGTGAAACAACGCCTTCACCACTGGAATATTCTTACTCTGATCTCCAATTGGCAACAAACGACTTCTCCGAAGACAACAAGTTGGGTGAAGGAGGTTTTGGCGGTGTTTACAAGGCACGTCTTCCAATTTCAGTCCACCAGGAGGTTGCTGTGAAGAAGATATCAGAACGTTCTACACAAGGACAAAACGAGTACGCAGCTGAGGTGGCGACCATAGGCAAACTGAAACACCCTAATTTGGTGGAACTTGTAGGTTGGTGCGAAGAGGAAGGTAAGTTCTTGCTTATATACAAAATAATGCCAAATGGTAGTCTTGATTCTTACCTCTTTAGCAATAAAGGCCCTCTTGGTTGGTCCAATCGATATAAAATAGCTAAGGGTTTGGCATCTGCATTACATCACCTGCATGAGGAGCAAGGTGAAAAATATGTTCTTCATAGAGATATCAAACCAAGCAATGTGATGCTGGATTCAGAGTTTAATCCGAAGCTTGGAGATTTTGGTTTAGCTCGACTTAAGAACAGCAATGAGCAAATCTCAAAAACTACTAAAGTGGCTGGAACCTTGGGATACTTCGCACCTGAGTATGTTACTTCACGTAAAGCTAGCAAGGCAACAGATATGTATAGCTTCGGTGTCACTGTATTGGAAATTGGGAGTGGGAGAAGTGTGGAGAACCAAATCTCGGACATGGACTTGGTAGAATGGGTTACGCATTTATACCGAGAGAAGCAACTTCTTTTAACAGTTGATGAGAGGCTATCGCATGACGTTAATGAGAAACAATACAATTGTTTGATGACTGTAGGGTTGTCATGTACACACCCTGATCCAAGTAAACGATTAACCATTGCAGAAGTAATTCGAGCATTAAAAAATGTTACTCCGCCTGAAGTCCCCGAAAATATGCCTACTCCCCGATTATATGACACACCCACTAATCATGCATCTACTTCAAAAACAAAGTCATAACCGAACTTTACGTTTCTAAACTTTTTCCCTTATCTCTTTAACGCCTGGTGCCATCTCCAAAAATAAGTCTAGGGGTCATATCATATATCCAGTATTGAGTGGTTCTTAATTAGTTCTCATTTCTAATATACGTTGTTATAATGTTTATATTAATTTTCATTAACATTTTTTGTACAATGTTTAAGGGATATTTCTTTAGCAAGTTACAATGTGAATTCTAATTAAAACAATGCTTTTTACAATATACATGACAAACTAGACAAATGTCCTAGCATTGAGTGGTTCTTAATTAGTTCTTGTTTTTAATACTTTGTTATAATGTTCGTTAATTTTCATTAACATTTTTGGGAAAATGACATAAATGCCCTACAAAATTTTTATGGTTTACCCATTAAATTCCTAAAGTTTTTGTCGGCCTTCATAGATCCTTAAACTATGATAGGATCTGCTCTTTTAGTCTCTGTCAACCTATAATAGTCGGTTCAGTGACCTTTTAGATCAAACAAATACTCACATTATGCCCTTATAAAACTAAAAAATAAGTTCGTGGATCAATTCGTATAAAAAAACTCTCCTTCCTTTCTTCTAAATAATTAACTAGTAATAATATATTTTTCATAAACACTCGATCATAGCATATTAAGAAGATGAGTGTCGACTATGTTTCATATATTGCATGTTATATTTATCTAATAAGACGTACATTCTTTAATAAGAAAATGCATCAAATTAAATCGAGATTCTTGGTCATCTAATGTTTAATAATCAACCGAAAAAGAAAACTAAAACAACGGCCAACTTGTAAATATAGTATGGATGATTTTTATTTAATTATGCTAAAAGGTAATTAAGAATAAACTATTTTATAAAAGAACAAACGTTGAAATTACTTTCTATTCGTCACACATATTCTCATAACTCATGAACCTTTTCAATAAATAAATTAATAAGATGTACCATGGCAGAATTTATCATCTATTAAAAGCAGAAGCTAAATCTAGTTATAAAGACAAATAAACAGAAAATGAAAATGACTCAACGATATTCTTTGCTGTGTGGCAACTTCTGCTTGCTTTTCTTGCTTTCAGCTCCTTTGTTAATTACAATATTATCCACATTAATAACGAAGGATCCGAAGGAAGCTCCATATGTCTCTTCTTCCATGCCCCCAAGAATATCAAAGCTATTTATGTTAACGGACTAACCACAAGCTTCTTGAAATGATACCTTTTTGTACCCAACAAGAAGATCACGAACCCCGTAACAATCACCAAAGCCACGATCCCATACCCCCACCGACGACCAAGATTGTCCTGGATATAAAAAAGAACAGTAACCGCCCCAAGTGACCCGATAGTACTTATAAAGAAGAACCAGCTAAAGAAACCAACCATTTGCACTACAAGAAAATCACTCTTTGGCGGCGACGTTATTACCGGCGACAGAGGCCTTTAGCGGCGACTCTAGAGAGTGTCGCCGCTAAAAGCCCCTATCGCCGGTAATAGCGTCGCCGCTAAAGGGTGATCATCCGAATCCGTGTCTTTCCCTTCCGTTACATCTACACCGTTCGATCAAATACCCAATCCAACGGTTAGGGCACCCTTATCCGAACTAACCTAATACTGGTGACATATGTGTCGCCGCTAAAGTGTAACGTTCCAAAAATACGGGCCAAAAATTTCATTTTTAAAACATATACTTAGCAAAACGTTAGAAATAAAACATTCACCGATCATATCATTTAATAAAAGATGTCGCGTGTCTGAAAACCAGTTTATAAAACATAATAATGTCAGAGTACAAATCTCATAGTGCGGAATACAAGGCGTGTATGTGATGTGCCGTTACCGCGCCAACTCCTTCCCCTTCGAAGAAGAGGTACCTAAAACCAAAACTGAAAACTGTAAGCACGAAGCTTAGTGAGTTCCCCCATCATACCACATACCATACAATCACATATCATACATACTGCCGGACAATTCTGGGGTGCCCGACCGACCCGGTACGGCCATTCTGGGGTACCGACCTACCCATGTCAAGCCGTTCTGGGGTGCTGACTACCCATGTCAAGTCATTCTGGGGTGCTGACTACCCATCGCTCCTAACAACCGATCCTCGCGGACTATTTCACCCCCTACTACTACTATCACATATATCATAACATAACATATTATCAGACATATATGGGGTGTCTGATCTACCCTTTGGTCCTAATGACCGAACTTGGGGACTATTCCCCTCCTACTACCACTATCACATATAACATATCATGCCAGCATATAAACATATCATCGCATACTGTCAGACATATCTGGGGTGTCTGACCTACCCTTCGGTCCTAACAACCGAACTCTACTACTATCACATATACATATCATGCCAGCATATAAACATATCAGGTAGTAGCAAACCTAGATGATATCACAAAGGCAATCATCTATTCATACAACTCCTACTGGTGGGCCGGCATTGTGGCCATAGACCCACCGCTACTGGAAGGTAACTCACCTCAAAGTAGTTGCTGATCTGCGTGGAAACTGACTGTCTTCTTCTGCTGCTGCCCCGGAAATCCTCCGGCTATAATTCCCACAAAACACTTAGTCAAATACTGCTAATCAACCTCAGGGTAAAATGACCATTTACCCCTAACCAAACCAAGAGTCAAATTCAAAGTCAACTTCCAGTTGACCCGACTCGCCGAGTTGGCTCGCCAACTCGTCGAGTCCCTATCCATTCGATTGACCATAATCCCGTCTCTACTCGTCGAGTTAGGCATTGACTCGACGAGTTTTCCTTCTAAACCGATGTCTAATAGTCCTTCATCCTACTCGCCGATTTGTATGAACAACTCGTCGAGTTCATCTTCATCCGAAGAACATTCTATGCTGAGACTCGTCGAGTTGTATGAACAACTCGCCGAGTTTGTTCTTGAGGCAAGAAGATTTCCTTGAACTCGCCGAGTCAGGGCATTGACTCGCCGAGTTCCTTCATGAGTGAGTCTGGCTTCCGACCCACTGAGTCACACCCCATGACTCACTACTCCACCCAGCAAACACGAAATGGGGGAAAACTCGGGGACTCGCGACACGACTCGTCGAGTCCGATGAACGACTCGCCGAGTCTTTCACATGCAAATACTATATACTCCGATTTTGCTAGAATCCAGCTCATGCCATACATAGATCTGGGTTCTTAGGGCTTGATTAACACGTAAAGTTTCCAACTTTACGTGTAAATAAACACCAATGAATGTTTTAGGTCTCAAAATGCACTAAAAGAGTAGATCTAGGTCTTTTATGCAATATGGCTTCATAAAGGAAGTGGAATTGAGCTCCTGGAGCTCAATCATGCCTAGATCTAAAGGTTAATCAGCTTATTACAAACCCTAAATCATACCCAAGCTTGGAAATGGCTCAAGAAGGACTTTAATGGAGCTCTAAGGGACTATAAGCATGAAAACAGGGGGAAACTGAGTTATACCTCAAGGAAATCTCTGAAATAACACCAAGATGTCTGGTCTCCTTCCTCTCCTCTTGATCTACTCTCCTTTCTCTCTCAAAGTCTTCAAGAAATCACACCAAGCACTTCAATCTCACAAGGAATGATGTTAGAACGATATAGGGGGCTCTGAGGGTGAAGGGGGCGAGCTTGGGGTGCATAAGGTTGGTTTAAATAGGGTGCAAACCCTTGGAATTAGGGTTTTACCAGACAGCGGGGACTCACCGAGTCCAGAATATGGACTCGCCGAGTCGCCAACTTAAACGTGTTTCATATCTCGTCTCTACTCGGCGAGTCGGACTTATAACTCGCCGAGTCCAAGGCTAAAAATGCAAAATACTTAGATAAGTTTTACATACCAGGAACCATGTGCTACAAATCTCTCCCACTTATTTTAGACTTCGTCCTCGAAGTCTGCTGCTCGATCCTAAAACAGCTCGGGGTAATGCTCCATCATTTCTTCCACTGTCTCCCAAGTCCACTCTGAACCCTTTCAGGGCTGCCATTGCACCTTCACTAATTCCACCCTCTTGTTCCTCAAATCCTTTAACTTCCGGTCGAGGATTGCAACTGGGCGCTCAATGTAATTCAGGTTGTTATCAACATGTATATCCTCTAACGGCACCACCGTTGAATCATCCACTAGGCACTTCCGCAGCTGGGAGACATGGAAGGTGTTGTGGATCTGACTGACCTCGGCTGGTAGGTCCAGCCTGTATGCCACCTTGCCCACCCGGGCTACAACCCTGAACGGACCAATGTATCTTGGGCCCAACTTGCCACGCTTCATGAATCGAATGACGCCCTTCCAAGGCGACACCTTCAGGAGAACCATATCCCCTACCTGAAACTCCATGTCTGATCGGCGCTTGTCGGCGTAACTTTTCTGCCGACTCTGCGGAGTCTGAAGCCTGCTTCGAACCTGTTGGATTCTCTCGGTCGTCTTGAGCACCACCTCTATGCTCCTCATGACCCTCTGGCCAACTTCACCCCAACATATCGGGGTCCTGCACCTCCGTCCGTATAACATCTCGAATGGGGGACGGTCAATACTCGCGTGGTAGCTGTTGTTGTACGAGAACTCAGCCAAGGGAAGATAGGTATCCCAGCTACCACCGAAGTCTAGCACGCATACCCGCAACATATCCTCCAAAGTCTGGATGGTCCGCTCGCTCTAACCATCCGTCTGCGGGTGAAAGGCGGTGCTAAAATGCAGACGAGTGCCCAACTCATCATGAAACTTCTTCTAAAACCTGGAAGTGAACCACATCTCAGTCTGATATCACTAACACTGGCACCCCATGCCGCGCCACTATCTCCTTGATATAGATATCGGCCAACTTTTCGGGCGAGATACTCTCCTGGATCGGAATAAAATGGGTGCTTTTGGTCAATCGATTCACGATGACCCAAATCGTATCTACTCCTCGCGCAGTCCGGGGAAGCTTTGTGATAAATTCCATCGTAATATCTTCCCATTTTCACAACGGGATATCCAATGACTGCATCTTTCCGTGCGGTCTCTGATGCTCGGCCTTGACCTTCCTGCTAGTCAAACACCGCTCGACGTACCAAGCCACATCCTGCTTCATGCAGGGCCACCAATAGTCTAGACAAAGATCCCTATACATCTTTGTCGCCCCTGGATGAATAGAGAATCGAGATTTGTGCGCCTCCCCCATCAAGACCTATCGCACGCCTCCGTGATACGGTACCCACACCCTACAGTGTAGTGTCAATAATCCTCGGCTATCATAATCGAAGGAGGTGACTTGACCCATTATTCGCTCACTCTTCCGATGTTCCTCTTTCATAGCCTCCTGCTGAGCTTCCTGAATCTGCTCTAACAGTGGAGTCACCACCGTCATCCTCATACACACATCCCTGATCGGTGTCGCCTTACGGCTAAGTGCATCGGCCACCACATTGTCCTTCCCCGGGTGATAAAGGATTTCGCAATCATAATCCTTCACCACGTCCAACCACCGACGCTGCCTCATTTTCAAATTCGGCTGATCCATGAGGTACCTCAAACTCTTGTGGTCCATGTAAATGGTACATCGAACCCCGTAGAGGTAATGCCACCAAATCTTGAGGGCGAAGACCAACGCCCCCAACTCTAAATCATGCGTCGGGTAGTTCGCTTCGTGAGGCTTCATGTGACATCCCCAAATTTTACACCTAGAAAAGACCGGTTTGTTTATGCTTTATTTTAAAATTAGAGTAATCGTTTAAAGAAAACGGTTGCGGAATTTGTTCCCAAAACAAGATATGATAAAAACTTATCAAAACATTTCTCAAAGAGAATGTATTTTCATTAAATAATAAAACATCGGGATGTCATATTCCGATACAGACACAGAAGCATAAATAGAACATACATTCATTTACTCTAGTGATTTACATCTCCTTTAATCTCTCAGTGCAAAGCAGCTTCGTATCGATACCTGTGATACAATTAAACTGAGTGGGTCAGGCTTGGGAGCCTGGTGAGCATATAGGGTTTTCAACCCACAATAATATAATTATTATATTTAATTATCAAATAATCAATCCAATTACCCACCCCCTTTATCTCTATTTATTTCTTAAATATTTATCCTAAGAACCGATTACCCTTCTCCCATTCATTCCTAAGGATTGCCCTAAGAAATTGGCACAAAGTCTAGTGTTGACATGGTTCTTGGATCACCTCTGATGAACACACAATTCACAATAATTAATGGACACCTAGTTTGAGAACACCTAAAGAACATTTAGTTCCAATATTACCTAATGAACCTAATTATCTAAGGAACATAGGGTATGAAAGCTCTTAATTCAAACAACGTGATAATAAAGTATATCTCGATCCTGCAAAACCATTGATATTATGAACACATATTATATTTCTAAAACAACATATCCCATCCTGTCGATCCCCACATACTGACCTTATACAATGATCTTACGAGATCTAGCCTAAGGATTCGATATGAATAACAACTGACGAAGCTGCTTCGGAAATTCCCTGACAGCAAACAAGGATCAATAAAGACATCAAATGAGGGGAATGGAACAAGTTTCACCACGAACCTTCATTCGTAAAAGAAAGAACCACAAGACATTTTAAGTCAGGGGTAGTTATCTAGATAACAATGCCTAGGCGTGGTCCGACTATCATGAGGTGTTATACCCCCAGACTTTACCTATCCCAACAGTATAACACCAGACATACCTAGCAGTGGTCTTTTACCGACGCACTTTATTAGGTAGTCTACGAAGTTCCCTTAATTACTTCGTGAAAGAAAACGCTGACATATGAAGCTCGGTCGATCACTTCATAAAAGAAACGCTGACTCCAAAGCTCTCTCAAAATAAAAGTATGGGGAAATACTACTAGAGTACTCCCGTACGCCCCCGTAGCCGACACACAAAATTGTCAAAGGGACTTTGTACATGATGGTACTTCTGGCACATTATAGTACTCTAGTATGCGAAAGAATCGTACCCGAGAACATAATAGTACCCTGGCACAAGCAGCACCCAAGACACAGAGCTTTGAAAAAGACTTCGTACATAAAATGTACTTTTATACGTAGGACGTACTCCACCGATCATCAATCTCACAACACACGTACTCTCAATAGGAGACTACCCAAATCCCAATCCTAATTGAACTAAACATCCCATTTAAGTGTTAACCCATCACTAGGCAAACCTACAATGTTTATAATCAAATTTTGATACTATCTCCGTTTAGGAAACGCTAACTAGTGTATACTTAACACAAGGTTTTTAAGTAATAGTATCATATATACACATCTTAACACATATTGTGTAACAGCCCGGAATTTCAAGTATTGTTATATTTATGTTTTTGGGTGTTTTAAGAGGGGACTCGGCGAGTTGGAGCCTAGACTCGCCGAGTAGGATCGCGGAGCTGGTCGCGGGTTCGCGACTGGACTCGACGAGTCCGGATATGGACTCGGCGAGTCTGCGCTGTTTAGCGGAAACCCTAACCGTTCAGGTTTGGGACGTATATGAGGGACCTTATGGCCGTCATTGTTCACCCTAGCCTACAGAGAGAAACCCTAATTCGATTATGTGCATCTGGAGCAAAGTAGAAGACCATTGTTGATTTTGGAAGCATTGTCTTGCAAAGAAGAGGAGGCTTGGTTAAGGGAACAACAAGAGAAGCCACATTCTGAAGATTGGGGACACAGAGAGCACATTATTCAGGTAACAATTCGAGTTGCACTCTTCTATGTTGATGTGTATATGGATTTAGGGTTTATGGAACCCTTTTGTGGCTAGATTGAATGTTACCTTAGTCCCCCAAACGATTGGAACCCTGCATTGGGACCTTTGGAGGTCCAGAATGTCCCATGCCTGAGCATTTTGGGAATTAATGGAGGTTTTGGATTGGAATCCTTATGCCTTAGGTCAAAATGTAAATTATGAGTCATGGGGTGTATTATGAGCACCGAAATGAGGACCTTACGTGATGGATCAGTCTAGGAAGGCCAGACTTATGAATGGTCGGAGCAGTTCTGACCTTAGAAAGCAGTTTGAGCGGTTGCATGGCATGGACTCGCCGAGTCCGATGAACAGACTCGACAAGTAGCTTGAAGATTTACTGGGACTCGTCGAGTTGTTCTTCAGACTCGGCGAGTTGAGTCGGGGTGGCCCCGCGATTCTTCCAGGAGGAACTCGTCGAGTCAAGAGGGATACTCGACGAGTAGAAAGGGAATATTAGAGAATTGGTAATGACGTCTAGACTCGCCGAGTCGCCATAGCACTCGCCGAGTCCGGTCAAGTTGACCGTTGACCGTTGACCGTTGACCAGAGTTGACCTATGTCTGACTTTTTAGGGATAGTCAAACTTAGAAGATAAAAGTGTTAATAAGAGATATATGATGTTATAGGGAGATTGTAGCTCGGCGGATCGAGCACGAGTGATTTCGGGATTTGCTAGCTTTCGATATTCACGAGGTGAGTCTTCTCACTATACTGTACCCGGAAGGGTTTGACTGTGTGACTGGAAGGTCGGATCTGATATGTGATATATGTGCTATATGTGGTAAGTTATTTGTTATACATGCTATGTATGTTATGGGCCGGAAGGCGATTATATTATGGGCCGGAAGGCATTATGTTATGGGCCGGAAGGCGATTATGTTATGGGCCGGAAGACGTTGTGTTATGGACCGGAAGGTCGGCGTGGGTAGGACCGGAAGGTTTACCCAGCAGGGACGGAAGTCCCCTGAGACACATGGACCGGAAGGTCAGGGCCTGGAAAGGCGTATGTGCGTAAGTTGTATATTGGGGAACTCACTAAGCATTTATGCTTACAGTTGTTATGTATGTGTTTCAGGTACTAGCGAGGACCGTGGGAAGGCGCCGGCGTGATCTGTACACACTGATTGATGTTTTGAGATCTTGGGAATTCTATGATTTGTATTTTGACATGACACTTGGAATAAATATGCCTTGTTGAATGAAAATACTTTATTTTTGAAATGAAAATTTTGTTTGAAAATTTGCGTTGTTACAATTGGTATCAGAGCCTTGGTTTGAGGGATTCGGGTGCACCTTCGGGCGTAACTGAACTCAAACCGAGGATTTGAGGAAAACTTTTAAAAAATAAAGGCATAAACTTTTATAAATGATTTTGTGGTAAACAAGAAAGAAGCAGTGTGTACGATCAGTCAGCGCCCGAACGGTAAAGATCCCCAAAATACCTTACGATGTTATGTTATGAGATAAGTTATGATATGAATTGTTATGCATGCTAGAAGACTAGGTATTCATGATAGGACTAGAGTGGCCTGATTTGTGATGCCTTAGTCTAGGGAGTTTGCCGATATGAGATGGTTGATAGCGTACAGGTAGATAGTGCATATCAAAAGTAGAGTACTCACTATCCGGGGTTTGGGGAGGAAGATTTGGGATGAATGCTGATGCGGTGTGGTCGGTAGTATTGGGCCCGTACTACCGAAGACACCGGGTCAGTGGGAGACCCAAGTAAGAATCCCTGGATATCGGAGACTGAGTAGGGTTGCGTTATCGAGTGCGATTATACTCGATGGAGTCTCTGATAGTTTTATGTTGTATTTCAGAGACATCATGGTTAGACCATGCCACGGAGCGAGTTCGAGCGGTGTGAGTGACGAGGAGATTCGTCAGATGATTCACGAAGAGGTAGCTGCAGCGATCCGGGCTGAGATCCCGGAGATGTTTGGGTCTATCAAGACCACCTTGATGGAGACTTTTGAGGAGCGGTACGCCGCATTGACTGAAGCTGCAGCCGCTGCAGCTACCGCAGCTGTGGCCGCTGCCAGGCCACAGGGGGGTGACTCATTGCTGTTTCGGGAGTTCAGCAACACGAAGCCACCTGAGTTCGATGGGACGCAGGATCCGATTGCTGCGATGCGGTGGATCACTGATATTGAGGGGTGCTTCTATACTTGTTCATGTCCGGAGCATCTGAGGGTACGGTTCGCTTTGAACCAGCTCCGTCTGGGAGCGAAGGATTGGTGGAAGTTCGTGACGGCGAACTTCACTTTGGCAGAGATTTCAGCAGTGACATGGGAGGGGTTTACTTCTATGTTCAGAGACGAGTACGTTCCCCGGTGGAGAGGGAACGATTGGTTCAGGAGTTCTTAACCCTCAAGCAGGGTACTGATTCGGTTGTGGTGATCACGCGGAAGTTTCATGAGAGGGCGATGTTCTGCCCCGAGCTGGTGTCCACTGAGCAGGTTCGGATGAGCCGGTACTTGGGGGTTTTGAGGAGGGATATCCGGGAGTTTGTGTCAAACTCCACCTATCATACCTTTACTGAGCTTCAGGCGAATGCCAGGAAGCGCGAGATTGAGTTGGAGACCCAGGCCAGGGAGGAGGCCGAGTCTCAGCGGGTGGACCGGCGGCCGGCTCAGACTCAGCCGGCAGCCAAGCGGACAAAGTCCGCCGATTCGAGGACAGGAGGTCCGAAGGGCCGCACTTGCGGAAAGTGTGGCAAGGGTCATGATGGGGCATGTCGATCTGGTTCTTGTTACAAGTGTGGCAAGGAGGGGCACATTGCTAGGGAGTGCCCCAAGGGGTTTACGGTTTGCTTTCATTGCAACCAGACAGGCCATCGGAAGGCCGAGTGCCCTCAGCTTCTTCAGGGATCTGCACCTACTGCCAGAGCTACTGCGACTCGACCGGTGAAGGCCGAGGCCCCGAGGGCTCGTGGGAGAGCCTTTCAGCTGACTGCGGAGGAGGTCCGCGCTGCGCCCGATGTTGTGGCAGGTATGCTGTAATTCATGAATTTATTTTAATGTCGAGATGTTATGCTTATGTTATTATATGCGTAGGTACTTTCCTTGTGAACTCTGTGCCTGCTCTAGTGTTATTTGACTCGGGTGCGAGTAGGTCCTTTGTATCTTTAGCTTTTAGTCAGCATATCAGCGTTAGTCGTGAGTCGTTGAGTAGGCCTCTGAGAGTTTCTATAGCTGACGAGAGAGTGATTTGTGCCACGGAGGTTCTCCGGGGATGCGTGCTAGAGATTTTCGGGGTTGAGTTTCCGATTGACCTGATTCCTATTGCGATGGGTGATGTCTGTGTCGTTGTGGGCATGGACTGGTTGAGCCGATTCGGCACTGTCATCGACTGTGAGCGTCAGCTGGTGACTATACGAGACCCTAGTGGGGGAGTTCTTTCGGTGTACGGCAAAGGTACCCGTTCGGGGTCAGCTTTTTGTTCGGCCGCTAGGGCGAGGCAGTGTCTACAACAGGGCTGTAAGGGTTTTGTGGCGTATGTAATGGATACGCGGGAGGTTTCCGAGAGACCAAGATCAGTTGAGGAGGTCCCAGTGGTGCGTGATTTTCCAGATGTTTTCTCCGAGGAACTACCGGGAGTACCTCCTGTGAGGCAAGTAGAGTTTGGTATCGATCTGATTCCGGGGGCCGCGCCTATTGCTAAGGTGCCTTATCGTCTTGCACCTCCAGAGATGCAAGAGTTGTCCTCGCAGCTTCAGGAGTTGCTGGGGAAGGGATTCATTCGGCCGAGCAGCTCGCCGTGGGGAGCGCCCATTCTGTTCGTCAAGAAGAAGGATGGTTCACACCGGATGTGCATTGATTACCGGGAGTTGAACAAGTTGACAGTCAAGAACCGTTACCTGTTACCGAGGATCAATGATTTATTCAATCAGTTGCAGGGAGCATCTTGGTTTTCCAAGATCGATCTGAGGTCAGGGTACCATCAGGTGAGAGTCCGGGATGAGGACGTCCAGAAGACAGCGTTTAGGATGCGATATGGGCATTATGAGTTTGTGGTGATGCCTTTCGGGCTCACCAATGCCCCGGCTGTGTTGATGGATCTCATGAACAGGGTATGCAGGCCGATGTTGGATCGGTCAGTGATTGTATTTATCGACGACATTCTAGTGTATTCGAGATCTAGAGAGCAGTATGAGGAGCATTTAAGGGAGGTCCTTGAGGTATTGAGGTCGGAGAAGCTTTATGCAAAGTTCTCCAAATGTGACTTCTGGTTGCGGGAGGTCCAATTTCTAGGACATGTTGTTAATCAGGAAGGTATATTGGTCGATCCGGCCAAGGTTGAGGCGGTGATGAGTTGGGAGGTGCCGAAGTCACCCTCTGAGATCAGGAGCTTCCTTGGGTTGGCAGGGTATTATCGGAGATTTATTAAGGATTTCTCCAAGATCGCAGTGCCGCTCACCAGATTGACCCGGAAGGGTGTTGCATTCTCATGGGGACCCGAGCAGCAGACCTCCTTTGAGACACTTCGTCAGAGGTTGTGCGAAGCCCCGGTATTAGCCCTCCCGGAAGGGATGGAGGATTTTGTAGTATATTGCGATGCATCGATTTCGGGACTGGGTGCAGTGTTGATGCGGAGGGGTCATGTGATAGCTTATGCGTCGAGGCAGCTGAAGCCTCATGAAGCGAGATATCCCACGCATGATTTAGAGTTGGGGGCAGTAGTGTTCGCTCTCAAGATTTGGCGTCACTACTTGTATGGGGTTCGATGTATGATATACACGGACCATAAGAGCTTGAAGTATTTGATGGATCAGCCCAACCTAAATATGCATCAGAGGAGGTGGTTGGATGTGGTCAAGGATTATGATTGTGAGATCCTGTACCACCCAGGCAAGGCTAATGTGGTAGCCGATGCATTGAGCCGCAAGGCGGAGAGCACTCCACTGCGAGATGTATGTTTGAGATTGACTGTGATGGCTCCAGTATTGGATGCTATTCGTGGGGCACAGGCGGAGGCTGTGCGACCAGAGATGCAGAAGAGAGAGCGGGTCGTTGGGTTGATTTCAGAGTTCGTTAAGGATGGACGAGGGCTTATGACGTTTCAGGGTCGGATTTGGGTACCGTTCGTGGGCGGTACGCGTATTACTTTGATGGAAGAGGCTCATCGATCGAAATTCTCGATCCATCCCGGGGCTACGAAGATGTATTTGGATTTGAGGAAAGAGTATTGGTGGCCCTGTATGAAGAGGGACGTCGAATGGTTCGTTGAGAGGTGCTTGACCTGCCGTAGGGTTAAGGCCGAGCACCAGAGACCGCATGGCAAGTTACAGCCATTGGAGGTCCCCGAGTGGAAGTGGGAACAGATCACTATGGATTTCATCACCAAATTGCCGAGGACTGCCAGAGGAGTCGATGCAATTTGGGTGATTGTGGATAGGTTGACGAAGAGTGCACACTTCCTTGCCATCAGTGAGAGTTCTTCAGCGGAGAAGTTGGCGGAGATATATGTGAGAGAAGTGGTATCTCGGCATGGGGTGCCGATCTCGATTGTTTCAGACCGTGATGTGCGCTTCACTTCCAGATTCTGGAAGAAATTCCATGAGGAGCTGGGTACTAAATTTCATTTTAGTACTGCATACCATCCCCAGACAGACGGTCAGAGCGAGCGAACGATTCAGACACTGGAGGACATGCTTCGAGCGTGTGTGTTAGATTTCGGGGGTAGCTGGGATGCGTATTTACCCTTGGCAGAGTTTTCCTACAACAACAGCCATCATTCGAGCATTGGTATGCCACCTTTTGAGCTGTTGTATGGTAGGAGGTGTCGGACCCCCATTTGTTGGGGAGAGGTGGGACAGAGAGTGATGGGTAGTACAGAGATCGTGCTTCAGACAACAGAGCAGATTCAGCAGGTCAGACAGAGGTTATTGACCGCCCAGAGCCGACAGAAAAGTTATGCAGACAGACGCCGATCCGAGCTTGAGTTTCAAGTCGGCGACTTCGTTCTCCTGAAGGTCTCTCCTTGGAAAGGAGTGATTCGATTCAGGAAGAGAGGCAAGTTGGGACCCCGATATATTGGGCCATTTCGTGTGATTGCAAGGATAGGCCGGGTAGCCTATCGTTTGGAGTTGCCAGCAGAGTTGGGGCAGATCCACGACACTTTTCATGTGTCGCAACTGAGGAAGTGTATAGCCGATGAGTCGGCAGTGGTTCCATTAGAGGATATTCAGGTGGATGCGAGCCTGAATTATGCTGAGAGACCAGTGGCCATCAGGGATCGGAAGATCAAGGTTCTGAGGAACAAGGAGGTACCTCTGGTGTTGGTTCAGTGGCAACACCGGAAGGGATCGGAGATGACTTGGGAGCCGGAGCGTGAGATGCGGGAGCAGCATCCGGAGCTATTTTCAGAGTGAGACTTCGAGGGTGAAGTCTAGTCCTAGTGAGGGAGAGTTGTAACAGCCCAGAATTTCAGGTATTGTTATATTTATGTTTTTGGGTGTTTTAAGAGTGTACAGTGTGGTAAATCCTTTTGCATGCGGGTTATCAATCACATGTGATTGATATGATAACTGGCATGTTTAACTTGTATTCCCCCCTATAAAACGTATAAAAACATTTAAAAGGTTCATTCATGGGTATGAACTCACCTGGCGTAAATAGGTCCGACAAAGGTGCCGTTTGGGCGTTCGGTGTCACGTAAGAACTCGAACACACTCAATGACCTATTTAACATATGATAACATATGTTCACATACAATTAGTATATTTAATACTAATTAAACACGTATATGCACTCAAAGGAGCGGAAAACACTTTGGATAAGTGTTTGGGGTGTCCCGGGTAGCATCTAAGAGCTCAAATGGCTTAGGAATGGAGTTTACTCTCCGAGAGTAAACTCTCAATACCATGTTTACGGCCCAGGGACTAATCACCATGAGTTTACGGCCGTAAACTCATGGTGAGGGGTTCTAGTGTGTTTTAAGGCTTCTAACTTGTTCATGGAATTATTCTAGGTCCAATTCCAAAAGGCATGAGTAAGTTTAAGGTCTTTAAGGGCATCATAATGGAGTTTACGGCCCAGGACAATTCCTAAGGGAGTTTACAGCCGTAAACTCTTATTCCTTGAGTTTAGTGGAGTTTAAAGCCCCTAATACCTTCCTAGTAATTTATAATGAAGTGTGAGGCCATTTGGGGGAATTAAAACTAACATTTGGGCATGTTTGGGGGTGTTTACGGCCCTGGTACATGCCTGGGCCGTAAACTCCTTTTGTCCCTCCATTTTGATGTGTTTAAATGTTTTAAACCCGAAATGATAAGCCCCTAAGTTATGTATCAAGTCCAAGGGTGTTTTAGGAGTGTGTTTGAGGCATTTTGACATAATTAAGAGGTGTTTACGGCCTTGGCATATGCCTGGGCCATAAACTCCCGTTTATACCCCAATTTGATTAATTTAATTGATCAAACACTCCTAGGCTAATCCTTTAATTTATTTCCAAGCCTTTAGGGACATTTTGGGGTCATTTTGGCCTCATTTAAGGTGTTTACGGCCTAAGGAGGAGATTAGGTCGTAAAATCCTCTCCCATAGCTTCTAAGTCCGATTTTTGGGCTATAAACACAAATCATAATGTTTAGAACAAGCTAGGATAAGCGGACTTACGATTTGGAAGCGTTTGGTTATGGATTTGGGGCGAAAACGAGTCTAGAAAGAGAGTATAGAGAGAGAGAGAGATTGGAAAAGCTCCAAATGGAGTTTAATCCCCCTTATATATGGGTGGGAGTTGGAGCTCAGTGGAATTCTACCCAATACTGCCGTTATACGGGGCTTTTGGTCGCACCCGATTTAATGGTCGTAATAATAAAAACGAACTTTTTCCAATTAAATGGAAATGTGTGTTATGTGTTTTTATTTCCTTTTATCACGACTTAACGGCATATTAAACATAAAAAACTGAAATGTTTATTTAATTGACGACCTCTAATTAACGGAACTTTTATAAACTGGAATATTCCGTTAACGGTAACGGGGAAATGTAACGGGACAACTTGGGTTGTCACATCATCCCCCCGTTAGAGGGAATTTCGTCCCGAAATTCAGGTCTAGGCAAGGAAGTAGGTATGAATGGCCAAGTGGAGGTAAGAGAGTACTTCCTATACGGTTGTCCTCGCATTCCCCTGTGAATCTTTGGTCGGTGTTTGTCATCTCACAAACCTTCACCTACGGCATGTGGATTCCGTCTCGGTAGCTAGTGGGTTCCGACTGGTGTACCTACGAGGTTAGGGTTCTCAATGGTCCCTATCAAGATGAGTGGGATACGAAGAGTGATGTCGAGTAATCGCATATCAAGTCTAAGAAGTGGATCGATCGAGGTGTGAAGCTTGTGGAATATCCGAAAGTAGTAGTGGTCTGACGAGGGTTGGACCAAATCTTTGCGAGGATTCTCGGATGGTCCTAGGCTCTCGGAAGGGTAGAGCCTTTCAGTACTTAGAACATAGTGTACTTCTATGGCAAGATCATCACTAGCGCGATCGCCATTCCGAAGTTCCTAATGTTCTCTCCCGTACTGGTAGCGTAGTCCTTCGGGTTGGTTCTTAGGAATCTCGGGTGGTCTTTGGTTTCGTGTTTCCTGTCAACTGGTTGTTAGAGACTTTCTAGATCGTCGAGTGGGTTGTGTGACTATGGTTATCTGTCTGCTGTAGAGTGTCTATCACGACTTAATGGTCGTAATAATAAAAACTAACTTTTTCCAATTAAATGGAAATGTGTGTTATGTGTTTTTATTTCCTTTTATCACGACTTAACGGCATATTAAACATAAACAACTGAAATGTTTATTTAATTGACGACCTCTAATTAACGGAACTTTTATAAACCAGAATATTCTGTTAACGATAACGGGGAAATGTAACGGGACAACTTTGGTTGTCACAGTAAACATCCTGAGCATGGAGGCGGGGAGCCAAAGCGACAAGATTACGAGTTGAACTGGTCAAAACGAAGCATTTTCTACAAACTCAAGTATTGGTCTTCTCTACAGTTGAAATACAACATAGATCTCACGCATGTCCAGAAAAATGTGGACGAGAGTTTGTTAGGTACTCTTCTAATGAATGATCAAAGCAAAGACACATCAAATGAACGAGAGGACTTGAGAATTCTAAACATTCGGAGAAATGAATGGTTGCAAAAAAATGGTGACAAGTTTCATAGACCCTAAGCAAGATACTCTTTCACGAAATCTACTCGACAACTCTTTTGTCAATTTATAAAAGAGGTTAAACTGTTGGATGGGTTTGGTTCTAACATCAGTAAGAAAGTGAACGATACCAATACTAACATTATTGGGTTGAAATCGCATAAACCACCACATTCTTATGCAACATTTGATACCGATCGGAGTAAGAGGGTTGTTAGACAAAGATATGTATACACCTATTGTAGACCTTTGTACGTTTTTCAAGCAACTTTGTTCCAGAACATTGAAGGTGGAGGATATGAGGAAAGCAAAAGTAAACATTATTGCAATCTTGTGCAAGTTAGAATTGATTTATCCTCCAGCTTTTTTGACATTATGGTTCATTTAGTTTTGCATTTACCTGATGAAGCGATTGTTGGAGGCCTGATATGTATGAGATGGATGTATCCCTTCGAAAGGTATATGAAAAAACTAAAAAACTATGTCAGAAACAAGGCGAAGCCGGAGGGTTCTATAGCTGAGGGTTATGTTGCTGAAGAAGCTTTATCATTTTGTTCGATGTACCTTCAAGATGTAAAGAATCATCCGGAAAGAAATGAAGATGTTGTCATTGAAAAAACAAAGTTTTGGATGTTTGAGTCTAAATGTCAACCAGCCAGCACAACTCAAATCAAAACTCTTAATTTAACGGAAATGCATAACATGGAATGGTTTGTATTGAATAGCCGTAAAGAAGTCAGACAGTATATCAAGTAATTATTCTTATCTCTAACTTTCATCCTTAATTTTTTTTATCTTTTTAAATCTATATCTTTTGGTCATCAACATAAGAAATTCAAATCTGAGCATCCCCAAAGTGATGAAAATAGAGAATTTCGTAATTGGTTTCGTGAAAAGGTAATATAAATTAATAAACAAATTTGTTTCATTGATCTAACGAATACATAATACATATTAATTTATAATTTCTAGGTTCATCAAATGAAAATAGAAAACTCTCCAAAATTCCACAAAGAGTTGTCGGCTCTTGCAATGAGTCCGTAAATGAATGCTTATTCTTACACCGCATGCATAGTCAATGGTGTTAGGTTTATGGTACTTAGTTGTGACACACAACGTACAACACAAAACTCTAGGGTTTTAGCGGTGGGTGAGAAAGACAAGAAATTTTATGGCCAGTTAGAAGAGATTATAGAGTTGAGGTATACACATGATTATTCAACTGTACTATTTCGTTGCAAGTGGTTTGATACTCGAACAGGAGTTATTTCTAGTGGTAATTTCACCAGTATCGACACACGACGCGAAGCATACAAAGATGATCAACTCATATATGCTTCACAAGCCAAACAAGTGTTCTACATCAGAGAGCCAAACAATAACCATCGGTGTGTTGTCGAGCATGTTAATCATCGAAGTATTTGGGATCTACCATCGAACGATGGCCTTGTTCAAAATGTTGACAATGTCTCACACGAAAATGTAGACAATGTCGATGTACTTCAAAATATCTCTTCATCCGATGCTCCACTTTTTATCGATTCCAGCATGTACTTTCAAAACATTCCTAGAGTCATTGTTGACGTAGAAAGTGGAACTGAAGTTCCTCCGCCAACTGGTAGAGTCAATGATGTTTCTGATTGCGAGACTGATTACGATGAGACCGATTCTGATTATGATACCGAAGAAGACACTGAAGGATATGAGGAAGATTTAGATTAGAATAGTTCTTATGTAATGTGTATTTGCAATATGTGTTTGTAATATGAACTTTATTTGGATTTCTAGTTTATATAGAAATGTGTACTCCTATGCAAATGTTTATTTTTATGTAATGTGTATTTGTAATAAAAATTGTATTTGTATATCTTATAGTTTTTCAGGAAATGATGAGCATATGGATTTTGTTTATGTATACCATGGCTGCTGTCATGGGTCGTGGACATGGGGGAGACAGAGCTGAGGACCCACCTATCCCAGGTGGTAGAGGTGCTGGTCAGCATGAGCAAGACGCTAAATCTTACTATGAATTTTTATTTAATATTTTCGTTCAATTATTATAAATTAAATATCGTTTCTAATAATTTTTAATTATATTTGTAGTTGAGGAACGTGCCCAAAGGAAAGTTCTAGGCAAAGCAAAAAATATAAAACTTGAAAGACATGTTTGCAATATGATAGGGATATCACATTTGATCCCGTAGGAGAGCCGAAAGACATGTTTACCTGAGAAGTTGGAAAAACAATGTGGCAAATGGTCCTGTTTGACAAAGGGACTTGGAAAAAAGTTTCCCCTTCAATACAAGACACCATATTACAACATTTAGTGGTAATTATTTATTTAAATATATTTTATATGGTTAACTATAATTGTTTTTTACTTGGTTAACTTTTTTTTTTGTAGAAAAATTTTGATTTGGATCAGATGTACCATGATGTACAAGCTAATCTGTTGACAGAGAGTTTTCAAGCAGCTTTGTTAAAAGGTTATCGAGAACGTAAAGCTGACGCAAAAGAATATTTTATGTTAGTTGGAGGGTATGATGATATCCCGGGAGCATTAGCCAATCCTCCGGAGGGAATGCTAGTTGATAACTGGGCGAAGGTAGTTGAGTATTTTCAAACGGACGAACACAGAATTGCATCAGAAAGGAACAAAAAAGTCCGTGAAATGCAAATAAGTGTGAATCGTGGGGGTTCGAGCTCGTATAGTACTACTTTCGATAAGAAGGTACCGTACGATACATGTAATTATTTATTTAAATATAATTTAATTTTTAAAGTTAAACAGAACCTTAAGAGAGTGGAAACGTTTCGCAAAGCTCGTACCGATAAGAATGGTGTATTTGTTACTGCTGAGGCGGAACAACAATACGTAAGTATTTAATTATAATTTTATCATATAATTAAATGTTTATTTATACTTAATTATTACTCACTTTTGGGAGTTACAGAATCGGTTAGTTGAAGAGCTGTTAGAACAAACTCAAGTTGAAAGTGAGTTAACACCCGCTCAAGAAAGAGCGGCATTCGAGAAAGTATTATGAGAGCGACGAGGCCATATTAGAGGCATTGGCCGTAAACCTTCTGCTCTCCTGCCGATTCCACAGCCTTCGCAACCATCACAACAATCATCATAACCATCACAGGTAAAACAATCTACTTTGGTTTTTGTCCCAAGTGCAAGAAATAGCAATGTACTTTGGTTTTCTATCTTAGTTTAAAAATAACAATCTACTTTAGCATCGTAAAATGCATGTTGAATTGGTAATTTTGGTTTTGTGGTGATTATTTGCTAAAAAGTTTGGCAATTTGGTTTTTGTCCCAAGTGCAAGAAATAGCAATGTACTTTAGTTTTCTATCTTAGTTTAAAAATAGCAATCTACTTTAGCATCGTAAAATGCATGTTGAATTGGTAATTTTGGTTTTGTGGTGATTATTTGCTAAAAAGTTTGGTAATTGGTTTTTGTCCCAAGTGCAATAAATAGCAATGTACTTTGGTTTTCTATCTTAGTTTAAAAATAGCAATGTATTTTGATAGTTTTTGTTTATGTTTGACAATCTAACTAATAAGTTTATATATATTGTTATTAATTATGTAATTGGAAAAATCTTCGTGCAATACTCAGCGACCCGGCATGTAGAGATGAGCTTTATTCGTTTTTTCAGTCCCTCAATAATCAAGGAAACGATGGGAACGAAGATGATGGTATGTAAGGATGCGTTTTATTTGCATATGTTACCATGCTTTGCTACTTGGTAGATTGTAAAAATTTGGTTGTTTTGCTACTCGGATATTATGACTTTTGATATTTAATTGTAATCGGACATTTGTTTGTAATTTGCATTGACACTATTATGTTTGATATTTAATCGGATGTGTGATAATATTTAATTTGTAATTAGCGTCGACACTATTATTTTTGATATTTAATTGAATATTGTTATTACCGACGACACTTTTACCAGCGACATTATCACCGCCAACCAAAATCATTAATTAAAAAAAATGAAAACTGTTATTACCGGCGACAAGAGTGATTATCGGCGACATAGTTATTATCGGCGACACAACTCATTAGCGGCGACATGGTCAATACCGGCGACGTTTCTCATTAGCGGCGACAAAGTGATCAATAGCGACAAAATGATCAATAGCGTCGCCGCTATTAGTATTACCGGCGACTTTTGTCGCTGGTAATGGCCTTTTTCCTTGTAGTGTTGGGTCTTTTCCCCTTTATCGAACTCATCAAACTGGTCTGACCCAAAAGGGCATTTGAGTGTTAATATGCTTTAGAAGAAAAGAATGAGAGTTTTTTTTTGGTACGAATTGGTCCCCGAACTACTTTTTTTGGCTTTATGGGGGCACAACGTTATTTTGTTCTGGTCTAAGAAGTTATTGAACCGGCCATTACAGGCTGACAAGGACTAAAAGAGTATGTCATATCATAGTTTAGGGACCCATAAAACCTGATAAAAACTTTATGGACTAGATGGGTAAACCCTAAAAAATTTATAGGACATTTATGTCTTTTTCCCCTAAAAATTTTTGTACAACGTTTAAGTTCTATTTCTTTAGCAAGTTACAATGTGAATTCTAGCTTTCCATATATTCACTGTTTTTTACAATATACATGACAAACTAGACCAATGTCCGTGGAGTATTATCTAGTTATTTAATTAAAAAAATTATATTTAAATGTTACTAAAAACTAGTTGTGAGACTTGTATGTTATATGGATTGGAGTATATATATATATATATATATATATATATATATATATATATATATATATATATATATATATAAAGGGTTAAACAAAAATTTGTATAGATTTGAAATTTAAAATTTAAATTTTGAATTTAAAAGGAAATATATTAAATACTATATGAGTAGTAATATTGTAATTTATTGGTTATTTTTAATTGAGGTGTAAATATGATTGTGTTAATTAAAAAAATAAGAAAATAACAGATGGAAAAAACATTTATTCAAAAATACTAAAAAATGACATGTGTCCAAGTTAATGAGAAAGTGACATGTGGCAAAATTATTTTCATTTATTAGGGAGGATAATCACATCGTCGTTATTAACTTTAAAATAATATTTTTATATTATCTTGATACTAAAAGTATTTTCAACAATATTAAAAGGTAAACACCTGATAAAAACCATATAATCTTAATCGGCATTACCCATGAAACATGTGTGAAAATTTTGAATATAATTTACGATTTAGATATTATTTTTAATTATTAGTAGATTATATAATTTAGATAATCATATATATGATGATTTTTCTAGGTTACAAGAAAAAGATTAGCACTATGTAATTGTCATAAAACAATTTATAGGTGTATGTAACCAAAAAAATTTATGACTTTTCTCTTTATATCAACATAGTTATGAAACAATTGAACTAACTTAATTATAATCGAAAATCACAATAATTAGAAACATAGCTTTGTTATACTCGAATACAACAATCGCTTTGATCTTGTAGTGTAATGTCCGAAAAAATTTGAGTAAAAATTTCCTTTTTAAACAACCCAAAACATTCATTCAATTGTTGAAAAGATAATCATAATGTAATGTGTTCTCGAACACTAAAGATAAAGATAATGTAGAATAAAACTATGAGGGATGTGCGATCAATTCAGAACATTCCCTTTCAAACCAAAAGCACCTAAAACATTTAAACATAAAATTGTAAGCATAAAGCTTAGTGGGTTCGATAAAATACCACATATCACACATAAAACATACACATGTGTTAATGGTGTGGTCCTCCACTGTCTTACAATCACTCAATGATGCAGTCCTCCTATAGTCTTTGTTGTTATGGTCCTCCCATAGTCTTTCCTATGGGTGCTATAGTCCTCCCATGGTTTTTCAAACAAATATCATGCTCTCCCTTGGTATTTCATACAGCTGACATGGTCCTCCCATGGTCTTATATATAAGTATTACGGTCCTTCCATTGTCTTTCATGTTAAACTCACAAAGATAGTCTACCAGCCTACATAGTATAGCGAGAAGACTAACCTTAAACTCAGATTGGGTATGCCATAACTCGATCAATCGTGAAATTGATGCTAAAATCCACATATCGACACACCCAAGGTCAAGCCTTATCCTACACTCTAAAACTACCCATTTGACCAAAAGCCAACCAGATCAAAAAGTCAACAATCAAAGGTCTCCACCTTCGCCGTCACATCGTGGCAATTATGTCATCACATCACGGCAACAACCTAACAAAACATTCGTGATTATATCCTTCACCATGACGTGGCAAGCATCATGCCATGTGGTGGTTTTTATCTGAAAACAACTTAATTGATTAAGCTCTCAACACTCAAAGTTCTTTGCTTAAACCTTCCAGAGTGTATCCTGGCCTCACAAGGGACCATAAATGTTATTACTTTGTAGGCATGAATGTCTAATGTATGTCATCCTTTTATCTTGATAAAAAAATGGAAGAAATGGGGTCATAACCCCATGTATGAATTCAAAATCCCATAACAATCCAGATCCAAACCACTCAAGCATTTTGGGGACCTGAAGAATCAACAAGTTAGCATAGTTTATTGAATCCTTTCACACTAATCAAAAAACCATTAAGATTAAGCATCACAACCTAGATATAGAAGGAAGGGACCAAAAAAGATTTAAAACATGTACCTCAGGTATTTCTTTTGATTATTTTTGTTTAATAAAAATTTTATCTTTGTAGGGCGTAAGTCATTAAACTCATGCGAGGGTTTTATCCCCTACGCAAGGCATAACTCTATCTATGCGGGGCGTTGGTATGTAGGGTTCAAATCCTAATTGTGGGGTCGTGAGCCCTATTTAAGAGCCTTAACTCCTTGAGGCCTTATCCATAATCAACCTCCACCCTCTCCTTAGTCCCCTTGAAACCCTAGCCTCCTTGTTTGAGTTTGGAGCCTTAAGTTTGGTTTTGTGTGATTTTAGTGAAGAAAGAGTTCATTGGAGAGGCATTGGTGAAAATTGAGCTTATAGATATAAAATTTGTTTGTCTTCAACATTCTCCAGGAAGTACACAGCTTGAACATTGATGATTCTTTTGTTAAATCTAGGCAGATTATGGGGTTTTGTAACATCTCAAAATACAAAACAATTTAAACTTTTCAAAACAAACCATAATCATCAAATGTTTACAAAATCATTGTTTCCAAAGTGTTTATCAATATCAGAGTTGTTGGATTAGGTGTCTAAGCCCATAACTATAATTGGTATGTACTTCACCCGAGAGTAGCATGGTCCATTTGGGTTGCATATCATCATGACAATTTGTTAGGATGGACTTTTGAGAAGAGGTTATTTATCATTTTAAATATATTATAAGTTCTAATATATTAATATGAAATTATATGATGTAATTAGTATTGATCAAGAATTAGTTTGGAACTAATTTAGTGATCAAAATAGACTAATTAAAACAATGGGGACTAATTGTGTAAATTAGTTATATTTATATGTGTTGGGCTATTGATCCATGTTGGACTAAGAGTTGGGCCACATGAACCATGACCTTTGGAATCCCACATATAAATATGTTACTCCATAGCCAAAATCACAACTAGTTATTCTTGGAGTTTCCATGAGGCGTTTTTGGTGTATGAATTATCTCTCAAATTTCATCCATTGTCCTAGATGTGTTGTGATTCCATTTGAGGCATTTCATACTATTGGTGCTAAGCTCTTAAAGGCCAAATGCAATAAGTTCTACAAGCTACATAAAAAGGTAATCTCCTAACTACTATTTTATGTTGTTTATATCGTTTGTATTCTAGTTGTAGGCTTAAAGCTTTGGACATAATATTACATGTATAATTATAGAAAACATAGATCCAAAGCTTTTAGAGTTGTATGTGCACCATAGGATGTTGTGGTATACAAAACCCAACAGTGGTATCAGAGCCATGGGTTGTTTTCTATTATACTTGATGTTTTATAAGTTTTCAAAGTTGTAAAATCGAATTTTCTGCAGTCTGACAGCAGAATTCATCGAGTCCATACATGAGCTCGACGAGTTCATGAAGAAATTCAATCAACTCGACGAGTCCAATATCAAACTCGACGAGTTGGTGCCCATGTCAGTTGATTTTCATGTTTTTTGTCCTATTTTGGATTAGGATCATTACCACAAAATATTTTTGGTTATAAAATTTGATTTTGGTGCTATGGTAATGATTATGCTAATCCAATTAAAAGATAATTGTCATAGTTTCAATAATTTGTGTTAGTTTATATGATAGGCTAATTTTCTTGTAAATACTGATATGAATTTATCTTGACTAATGAGTTTAAGAAGATCATGAATAAATTATTTGATAATTTTTTGTTAGTTAAAATTATGATCTAATTGTTTTAATGGACTCCATAACTTGTCCTCAAGTTATGGAAAATGAAAAGTTTTCATTTTAAAACTCATTAAAAAAAAACTCATAGGTTATAAAGGAAGAGTCTCATTCTTTTTAATGGTTTTGATGTCTTCCATAACATGTCCTCAAGTTATGGAACTTGAAAAGTTTTTCATAAAAACCACATTAAACTCATAAGTTATGGAAATGAAAAGATTTTGAAAAGTTCAAAACTTGCCCTCAAATTTTGGAATTTGTAAAGTCTCTCTTAAGAATACTTTAACTCCAAACCCTAGAATTTTAAAAGTTAAAATTCAAACTTTATGGACTTTATTAAATTAATTAAATTGTTTAATTAAAAGAGATTAATAAATCCATAGTGACATGGTTTAAATTTAATTAAATTATGAGTATAGTTTAATTAATAGATTAAACCACCAAGTAATTTAAAAGTTTAAAATACACCCTTATACTATTATGATATTAAAATTTAATACTTATAAATATGTATAAGAACAAAATCAGTCTTACCGTTAGTATGCCTCATTCACGAAGCCAGTTTACAAGGGGGTATAAGGTTACTACCTATAAAATGGCAGTTTAATGGGTGTCCATTCTCACCCACCGCTTCCTTAACTAGTGGAGGGTCGTTAGCCGAACGGGTAAGATAGGACTCTAAATTCTCCCTTCATTAAAAGTATAATGATAAATATAAAGTAACTAAACTTTTATTATATTCTCAATCTTAGTTACTTTAAGAAAAATGTGAAGTTGGTGTTAACCCATGAAATTGCACTTTACACCTTGTTAAGTCATTAGTGGAGCGTGTGTGGTTAACCGACACACTAATCTGGGAGTGACAATGTGTGACAAAGGGTAGCTTGATGTTAATCATAAATCAATGGAGCATGTGTGGTTAGTCGGCACATTGATTAAGTGGTTGTAACATTTGGTGTACCAAGCTAATTTGCATGGTTATCCACTCCTTGTTTGTGATCCTCGGCATCCCAGTCACAAACTTGAAGGGCATAATCGAGATTTAAACATTCCATTGAAAAGTTCAATGAATCTCAAAATATCTAGAAGTTTCAAATCATTTAAAACCTAAAGTTCATTTTCGTTTTTCATGGTGGAAATTCGTAAATCGTCATTTAACTACCTTCAAATATTTTGTAGCTTGGATTACGACATCCCTCTTCCAAGATATAAAATATTGTGTTGGATCCTAGCCTTAATATTTCATATTGGGTGTTATATTAAGGACTTAAGTCAACTAAAATTGAATTTATACCTCATAGATGTCTAGTTCAGACAATTATGGTATTCCTTATCCTTTTGGAAAATACCTTCCTAATAAAGATGATATCCTACATGGCGATCAAGGTGAAAGATTAATCCCTTCATCATGCATTAATGGGACTGGAAATCATACTTCACTTCCTCCACCTCCTCCAATAATTATCCTTAACCCACAAGTTCAAAGACTTGAAAATTTCAAGGTCACACAATCCCTATTGGCAAGCAAAGGTTATATGTGCTCACGTCTTGGAGATTAAGTTACATATTTACAAGTTAGGAGAGTTGGATATCGAAGTCTCGAGGAAGTTGGTCGTTAACTTGGTTCTTCAATCACTCCCTGATGACAGATCATGACATGACCCTTATCGATCTTACCTATTTGCTTGTTGCTGCTAAATCAACAATGATTTGGAGCACTGGTAAAGCAAACTTGATTGGAAGATCTATTTCCTATGTTTCCATGGACAATAGTGACATTCCATAAATGATTTCTTCTCCTAGGGAGATAAATTGGCTAAAGTCAAAAAGTTTGAACTTAAGAGAAAGGTCAGTTGGTCATTGACTTGGTTCTTCAGTCACTCCATGATGACAGATCACGACATCACCCTTATCGATCTTACCTATTTGCTTGTTGCTGCTAAATCAGTAATGATTTGGAGCACTGGTAAAGCAAATTTTATTGGAAGATCTATTTCCTAAGTTCCATTGACAATAGTGACATTCCAGAAATGATTTCTTCTCCTGGGGAGAGAAATTAGCTAAAGTCAAAAAGTTTGAACTTAAGAGAAAGGTCAGCTCTGGTATTGTCCCATGTGTCAATGTGAAAAAAAAAATCATTTTTTTCTAATTGCCAATTAAAGGTACATTGGAAGCAAAGCTGTCCTGACTACCTGAGAGATCTAAGAGATGGTAAAGTCAAAATGTTTGACTCTACTTCAGGTAAAGTCCACTATCTAACTCTATTAAGTTCGTGTTTGGAGATTCTTTATACATGATGTAATGTAATTACATTTTGATGTTTTGGAGAATCAAAGGAAGCTTAAAGGAAGAGTAAGCTGATTCTGATCATGTGAAGATCGATTTCGATCGCATAGTTCGATTATCAGAATTTTGAGCTGATGCTTAAGAGTTATGATAGATTGCTTAGGAATAGATAACAACATAGTTTTCATATGTATTTGCATCGTAATGATAAGTTTTTTCCGCAATTTTTAAATAAAAGAATATTTTGATTTTATTTTATTTTAAGTATCCTTACAATAGCATTTGTGAAAACTAATGTTTATATGTTTCCATTGATAGTAATATTGAAAAATGGATTTGGTTTTTTCGTTTGTGGTAGTGTCATAATTTACCAAATAAGAAAAGATTCTCATCACCTAAGTTTCAGTTGGATAGAAACTTGGAATCATGTAACTAGTATTGTATGATGAATGAGAATTTTCATCTTTGGGAAATTAAGACTAATTCCTTTTTCATATGTATATGTGAGTCAAGTGAAGGACTAGGGGATTGTGTACACTTGGTTGTGCGCTGATAAGGTCCACCACAAAGAACGTTAAAACTATTCATTATGATTTACTAAAGTTTAGTGAATATGGTTATACTTACAAGATTAAGTATAATTCTGAATCATTGAAAAAGTTTCAATGTGTAGCAGAACGAACAAGAAGAATCAAATTAGAAAGAAAGATAAAAAGTTTCGCCAATCTGAAAAGATGGGAGAGTACTTTAGTATCGTGTTTTATGATTCTCTTAGTGTTTTATGATTATCTTAGTGATTATGAAACCATATCACAATTGATCCTCTAAGGACATCTTAGTGCATTTGTATAGCTAAGAAGAGGAATCTTGAATTGTTGAAATGGTTAAATCAAAAGGCGAATCATACTTCGTTCCAAAAATAAGTCTTAGAGTCATACTCCAAGATCAAGCCTTAAGTGACATAATCTTAAGAAATGTTTAAAACACTTGTCAAATGTAGAATAAAAGGTTTCTTAATTTTATACATTTGAAATTGGTAAGTTGTGATGTTTTGGATAAAACGAAGACCAACTAAGGCCAATTGTGTGAAGTGTGTCACACCCCAAAACCGGAAGGGCGGAAACGTTCTGGGGTGGATGATGTCATGTCAAGTATCACAACATATGCAGTATAATAATCAAAATACAAAAACCATTGCATTAATAGTAATAGTTTTACATAAGTTACATCTCATAGCAACATCAAAGTAATACAAGTAATAATATAGATGCGGCTCGGTTCTAGGCTGGCTTCACAAAAGCTCCCGGGATGTACCTGTCTATTGCTGACCTGCACTACTAGAAAAACAGCCTTTTACGACGCTCATTGCGCATCGTAAAATGCTCAGATGACGCGCAAATGCGCGTCAAGGAAGGCCCTGTCATAAAGAGAGACGACGCGCATTTACGACGCTCATTTATGACGCGCATTTACGACGCGCGGCTATGACACGCAATGCGTATCAAGGAAGGCCATGTCATAAAGGAACACGTCACGCATTTGCGTGTCGTAACCTTACGACGCGCGTGTTTATGACACGCAATGTGTATCAAAGATGCCCCTGTCAAGAAAGGCCATGTCATAAATGAAGACGACACACATTTTTGCGTATCGTAATTTTAATTTTTTTTTTTAAATTATTTATAGATTTACTGATTTTCAAATTAAATTTGCATTTCATGTCTCATAATAGAAAATAAAATACCATATACAAAAAATACAATACATTGCACAAAAGTTAATGTCATACAAATTATATTATTTCTTTTTTATTTTTCAAAAGTAAGAAAAATAGATTTTTTATTATAGATTTCTTGGTATTAAATTTTTTTGTTTGTAAATATTCCAAGCATGTCCTTCAGATTTGATTCCAATTCCAATTCCAATTCTCTTGATGGATTCCATTCCTTCAAAAATACAACTGACATTAACTCGTTTAACATAAGGAACGGGAACAATGAATTCCCCAACATCCAGATCTCCAATTGATATTGACAAACACAAGCCACGAGGCCAACATCTCAAAGGACCAATCTACCAAAAAATAAGTTTAAACAAGTATATTTTTCTTTAAATATAAAATATAAATAAACCCATTTTTCAATAATATTAAATATGTGATGTGATTAAAAGAGCCATATCATACCTGTGCACCACCACCGACATTAAGCCGGCCGACTTCACCACCACTAGCAGGGACACGCTCTCTCCTACAAAAATAAACAAAAAATATATAAATCATCAGATACTGAAATAGGACTAAAAAAAGAAAGCATAATATAAGATCTGATAAGTTATTCTTCTTCACTGCATTCAAGTCTGTGATCTGCTTATAGATAATATAAGCCTCCTTCTTCATACTCAAGTATGCAACGTGAATCACCAACAGAAGCTACGGTTATAACTGATCCTTCAACAATTACAAATGTAATAGTTGTTCCTGATGATTGAACTGAATTCATAACAATCCATAAGTAAGGAATCAAACCAACTAGTTGCTTATAACTCTGTGATACTACATGCATTCAATATAAAATCACCGAAAGCAAAAAGGAAATATTTATCTGTTTTCACAAATCCTGCCACTAAAGCCCTAGGCAACACTGCAATCCATTCATCTCGGTTAAGGTAGTAATAGTATGCAATAATAATAACTATATGCCATCAAGGAAAGTCAAACTAGAACATACAATTGACTTGAAACTCTTTATGACGGATTCAAAGCTTTAAGGTTTATCTTCTACAAAACCAGAGACAAAAGTCAGTTCCATAAACAATGTAGAAGAAAAAAGGTCTAGTCAAAAGTCAAATGAAAGAAAACAATGGCTATAACTTACGTATAGATAGAGGGTCTATATATACAAAGAAACTTGCAGCAACTATCAAATAGCAAAACACAAGCATTACTCCCTTGAAGTAATTGGATGTTCCATCCTACAAATATATAAAAGAACCATTTTTAAATGAAAATTTTAATTTAGTCAAATTTTTGTAAAAATATATGAATATAAGGCTTACTTGCAACATGAAAGCCACTACTAGAACTGTCATAATAAGAGTTGTTGTCTCAAAAAGTTGAAAATTTAGGTCCAAAGGACGCCCCATGATCCACCCAACAACCACACAAAATGGAATCTGCAGTTACAAACACAAAAAATTTAAAATAAAAGTTAGTATTTGTTTAAATTATGTTGCTATTTCTTTAAATTAACCTTTCTTTTAATATACAGAGAAAAAAACACGTACAACAAACATAGATATTTGTGTTGAGGAGCCAATCGCGACTCCTAAAGAGATATCCTGCAAAGATTGTAACTAAAAATATTTAAAAAACTAAATAAAATGAATTATGATTCTTGTAATGACTAATAACTTACAAGCTTGTCTTTCATGACAAACATGATGGCACTTGCATTTTCTGCTGCATTTCCAACAATAGGAAGAAGGATGACACTGATAAATGCTATAAGGATATTCATTGCAACAGAAGCACCCTATAAATGGAAATCATGTCTATATTTTAGAAAATAGGTTCATTGATTATTAGTTTAAGATAATTATTCTGATACCTCAATGGAGTTGACTAGATATTCTGAAAGAATGGAAATGAAGAGTGTCAAGATGCTGATCCAGATAACACATTCATACTTTGAAATATCAGGAGATTCTTCATCATCATCATCTGAATTGTCTTCTTTTGGGCTATCTTCCTGATATTTCTAAATCAATATTAGAAAACTAATGTGTTTATATAGATTTAAATAAACGAAACTTAAAGTCATTTATTTAACTTTAACATAAAATGACAGATTATTATCTTACTTTAATCATATCGTATTCTCTTTTTGTGAGACTTGATATTATCTTACTATTTCTGTCTGACATCTTACATGATACTCATATTATCTTAATGTATTCTCTCTTTCTAATAAATAGCATATAGTCTTAACGTAATCTTTCTCTTTTTCTGACATATGATATTTCTTACTATAATGTTAATGAGCCCATAATATAGGGACTTTGCTGAATATTTCGCTTCGTTTTATTACTAGTATACGCTTTTTTCTAAAAAGAGGGTGTATAAATGCCAATCACCAACCTCAGTGATTGGTGAATACGAATTCTTCTGTGTAGTCAACTGAAGAAACAAGTAGGCCCCATATGTAATAAGCATTACACAACTGCTAAATCTTGAAAGGGCCAATTCTGACTTTCCAAAACGCAATTCAGTGTCTGTGAAGTGAAGAATAACAGGGAATAACAGACCCATCACTGCCATTAATAGCAACCCTGAGCTCATCACAACATTTGGCTGCAAACAAATCGATATTCATCAAAAATCCAAGTATGTTGAAAGGATTCAAGAAACTTTGACCTCATTTTAGTAATTAACTTACCTTGTCAAAAACCTGTTCCTTTTTAGGAAGAAAGATTCCTCCACAGAAAAACGTGCATCCAAGAACAAGCAACATGTTTGCCAAAATTGACCCTAGTAATGATTGTTGCACAACACGTAGCATACCATGGAATTGAATTCCTTCACCCTCCCCTAGGAATGGTGAAATACATCAAACAAGGAATTAAATTGTATCTCGAATATGTCAAAAACATAGAATTGTTTTTTAAAAAAAATGAAGCAAACAAACAATCAAGCTTAAGTGGTATAAAAAGAAACCGAATTACTATGATGCATTTGTCAAATTCTTGATATTTTTAAGCAAACAGACTCACCCAAACTTGTTTTAAGCTTCAAAAATATTTCATCCTGACTCTTGCTTGAAACTTTACTAAGCCTATACTGTAATGAGTGCCGAAGAGCACCTGTTGGTGGACAAAAAGAGCATTCAGATTCAATAATCACACACACATACACACACACACACACATATATATATATATATATATATATATATGTATATATATAGAACCCTATTACTAAATGTGTGTGTATGTGTGTGTCAAATTGGCTTAAGCCCTTAAGTATGACATGAGGACTCACTTGCAGACACAGGTTGGGATTTTCTTTCAATCTGCAGTACAATTGATTTGTTGCTTAAGTTACCATCCCTCTTTAATTCAATACATATAGGCGCGCGAGTTGCACCACCTTCACCAGTTGGCTGCTCAAGTTAATTTGAAAATTGAAATGACTTGTTTTGTTATCATAATGAATTAGAAAAAACATAAAGTGAATATATATGTCCATATTGAATATGAAAATAAAGAAAAATGAAGGTCGTACCAGAGCAAGATGCCCAATCAAACTATTAAAAACTGCTGATTTACCTGCACTCTGAACAATTGGAAGCCCATAATTAGAAATGAACTATTTAAGATCCATAAATTGGTAAACCTGAAAAAGAAAAAGGGTAGGCTAGCAAGATCAGATTGACTCCATGATTAGCTAAACAGTAGACCCCTGGCAGTTGATGAGTGGAGCCTGATCTAGTAGAAAGCATATTGCAAATTAATACTTCGACATATGGCATTAAGCAACAGTAGATGAGTTTCTGCTGCAAGCAATAGTTTTGAATCACCTATATGCTAAATTGGAATCTAAGCAAAAATAGTTCCCAACTACATTTAGAAAAAGATCCATCAAAAATAGGGATTGCAACAAAAACATATCGAGAGATCCACTGACTTAGTCAATCAACACAAAAGCAAGTAGTCGGATCAAAAGAGCTCATGTAAGACAAACTTATGGTATTTCCAAGAGCAAAAAAATTAAGAAATGTGGAAGGGAGTTTTGAAGAAGACGATGAATTTGCATCAACATCTTCATCGTTAAGCAAAGCCACAGCCTGCCGCATCGAATCCGCAAGTTGAGCCAATTCTTCAATCTACCAAGCTTGCACTGAGGGACTATAAGGTTAGGGAAAAAAAGTTGGATTTCCAGTGAAACAATCACCTGCAAATCCAAAAAAAAAATAATAAGAAGGGAGTAAAAGGGTTGTAATCGAACCAGCGGAAGAAAGAGGAAGAATAGGCACATCTTTTCTTTCTTCTTTTTTTCTTTTCGCTCTCAAACTCTGGTTGTAAATAGAAAAGCGCGAGAGATATTGAGAGAATAGACACAACAGAGACAGAGATATTGATTCAAGTACGGTTGAGAGGTAAGAACATTTAATCATTTGAAGAAGAAGGAATTTGGATGGGCGAGGTGGGGACGAGGAAAACTTGTTTCTTGTGAGATCCAAAGCACAAAAGCCCTAGTTTTTCCAATTTTGGGATGGCGAGTCTTTAACATGTGAGAACGTGGGTGAAGGCGGGGGACCTAGGGCTTCTTGTTGGAGGCGCTGGAGGTGGGTGAAGGTGGAGGCTCTAGGGCTTCTTGTTGCTAATTCAAAGACCAACGTCGATGGTAGAAGGTGGAGGCATCAGTAGAAGGAACAAGGTAAAAAGAGAGGAGATCGAACCATTTGGTGTGAGGGTCGATTTGGAAGAAATCTCAAACCCTTAACCTTAAACATGATGTGAAGCAATTGATCCATAATCTTCTTCGTCTCCGTCAATTCCTTGGGCTCACATAATCGGACGATGGTGGTAAATGAAGCATTATTCGAGAAGGAAGGTGCATCGCCGTAGTTTGAGGCTAGAAGAGGAAATGAGGATTGGAGGTAGTGGATGTGGATGAGGGGTGGAGACGAGGGAGAAGAAGGTGGGGGTTTAAAAAATTTGGGGATTTCATTTTCCCTCCGACACGCGCGTTTCTTAAAAAAAATATAAAACGACATTCACAGACGACGCACAAGTGCCTTCCGTGTTTTTAATATTTTTACATGAGACACTAATTTAAGGGCACTCAGTAATGCGCGACCTAAATCCTTAAAATTTTTGAAGAGATGATACTTTTTTAATGTCGCTCTCTAATGCGTAACATAAATCAAAGAGCGTCGTGTTTTGCGCGTCGTAAAAGGTTGTTTTTCTAGTAGTGCTGAGAATACAAGTTATTTTGAAAGCGAGTATCAGCATTTTTAAAAATGCTGGTGAGTTCATAAATATATAGTGTCATTTGTGTAAGTAAGCATTTTATTCAAAATAACTTTATAAAAGTAGTAGTTTAGAATCTATGGTGTATTAGCGTTCTTTCCAAAAAATCCTATATTTTCTAAATAAAAGCAGTCTTCTACCAAGACTCGACAGAGTTATGTTTTAAAGAGTAATTTTCCATTAAACCCTATCACTACCAAAATGCAGTATTTGACTTTAAAGAAAGTAGAAGAATATCACCAGTAAAAATATTAGGGGAAAATAACATATGCCTCAGCAGAAATACTGCTGACTAAGGCAGAAGAAATCATAGACTCCAGGAGAGTATCGAATGAATGATACGCCTGGCTCAGTCTAACAAAAGGAAACACAGACCCTAGACGGTATCAAATGAAAGATACAGCTAGCAAGGTCTAAAACCAAGAAACACAGACCCCAGACAGTATCAAATGAAAGATACAGCTAGCAAGGTCTAAAACAAAGGGAAAATCCTAAGTGGGTTGTTTCAAGAATACAGTGTTAGATTCTCGTTATCTTAAGGCCATGAATTATAAGGTAAACATGGAGATACTAATAACCATACTGATTGACACTAGAGTACTTGACGCCCTGCAAGCTTCGGAATAAATATGACATTTGTCACCCCTTAGCTTGGTAGGCCGTAGACTGTAGCTAGCAGTCAGGGTGCGGGGGTGTCAGTCCCGTATAGATCTATACACACAATGCCTGCTCTCCCTGCAGGAGACTCTGGTTACCAACTCGACGACGGGGAGATCTGTGTCTTGAAGATGCATCTCGTAATCTGAATTCTATTAGAGGCGCTGGAGAAATGATATAGACTCGCGTATGAGGTGACTCCTGTGGAATTCTCGTACTAGAAAGAGTAAATAGAGGCTCTTAACTATTCCTATAATAGTTACTAGTGTCTCTGATCTATGAATGATGAATGGAAGTATGCCCTTGCTACCCAAGGGAAATGAACTGGTCGACGTAAAACTTTATGTCTATACGTGTATACATGATATATAATTAATGTTTAAACGACCTTCGGACGGATATCCAATACCCACCAGACCACATCCCAACGAGGAAAAGGAAATAGGGCGAACTAGCCTTCCTAAGTCTTTTAAACATTATTTATATAACTATACAAGTACAGACATGCATTTAACGAAATAGAAGTATAGAAGTATAGAAGAAAACTTTGGTAAAAACCTTTGGGAAAACCTTTAAAAATAAGAATTTACGACTTGATATACTTATGTAAAAAACAAGCTTTGAAAACTGTTCATAAACATGTTTTGAATAAAATTTGATAACACAATATAAGTAAAGAAAACCTTTGTTTAAAACACTGTTGTAACTGGTTTAGAAGTAAAACATACAACACGAGAGATAATTTGAGAAAAGATTTAAACAAGTAAAAACGTTTTGGAAAACCATCTTTGGTATTATACTTGGTAAAACAACTGAAAGTGTGATAAATCCTTGTGCATGCAGGTTATTAATCACATATGATTGATATGATAACTGGCATGTTTTAACTTGTATTCCCCCCCCCCCCCATAAAAGCATGTAAAAACATTTAAAAGGTTAATTTAGGGTTATGAACTCACCTATTGTAAGTGGATCGAACGAAAGTGCCGGTTGGGTGCTCGGTGTCAAGTAAAGACTTGAACACACTTAGTGACCTATTAACATATGTTTACATACAATTCGTAAATATAATACTAATTAAACACGTATACGCATCCTAAAGTGCGGAAAACACTTTGGTTAAGTGCTAGGGGTGTCTCGGGTAGTATCTAAGGGTTTGTATGGCCTAGTTAGGGAGTTTACTCTTCGAGAGTAAACTCTTTATAGAGTTTACGACCCTAAGACCATATCCCCATGAGTTTACGCCCGTAAACTCATGGGTGGTGTGTTCTAGGATGCTTCAAGGTCTTATATCACTCATAGAATTAGGGTGGGTCAAAATATAAGGCATATGAAGGGGTTGAAGGCTCCAAATGGACCATTTAAGGAGTTTACGGTCGTAAGCTCTTATATGCTCATTCCTTTGGTGTATTAAGTTCTTAAATGGTAGAGAATAAAGTTCTATGCATTTTTCCAAGCCATATAGGGGAGTTAGGGCATCATTTGGCCTATTTAGGGGAGTTTACGGCCCATGGACCAATTCTTGCGGGGGGGGGGGGGGGGGGGGGGGGGTTACAGCCGTAAACTCCTATGTCCAATGTTTCTTTAATGTTTAAAGCCCCTATATCAATTGTGGTTGATTCTAGACATTTTCCCAGGCCATAGGAGGTGTTTTAGGGTAATTCTAACACCTTAAAGGGTGTTCACGGCCTATGAAGAGGGGTTTACGGTCCAAGAGTGTTCTTGGGCCGTAAACTCATGTTTACTCTCCAAAATTCAAGGTTTTGGTGTTCTAAGCTCGAAAGTGTAAGTCCACAAGTCATATCTAAGCCCTAGGGGTAGTTTAGAGGGGTTTTGGGGCTTCAAAACCCCACTTAAGGGCGTTCACGGTCCAAGAGTGTTCTCGGGCCGTAAATACATGAATTTGCCCCTATTTGATGTCTTAAACACGAATTTGCATGTTAACTAAGCTACATAACAAGTTAGGATAGATTACTTACTAGTTTGGGGCTCCGATTGGGCGTTTGTGGATCGAAAACAAGTTGTAGAGAGAGTGGAAAGTCTCAAATGGACTCCATTCACCCTTATATAGGTGTTTGAGTTGGGGCTCAGTGGAAATCTACCCAATACTGACGTTAAACGGGGATTTTGGTCGCACCCGATTAAATGGTCGTATTTTGACTTGGTTGAAACTAAAACTTTTCAAGGGATTTATGAGGGTGTTTCTAATTTGTTCCAACCCTAACTAAGTAATTATAAAAGTCCCAAATTAATTAACCAATCCAAAATGTTAATGGACAGTTTAATAAAGCGAGGCTTAATAACGGAAGGAGGGGTTAAAAATGACGGAATAAACTTCGAGTTGTCACATCATTCCCCCGTTAGAGGGAATTTCGTCCCGAAATTCAGGTTTAGGCAAGGAAGTAATCATGGACAATCGGGTAGAGGTATGAGGGTATTTCCTATTTGGTTGGTCCTCGCACTCCCTAGTAAACTCTGGCCTATGCTTGGCGTTCTAACAACCTTCACTTATGGGATGCGGATTCTGATTTGATCAGTTAGTGATTCCAACAGATGCGTCTATGAAGTTAGGGTTGTCAATGGTTTCTATCAAGATGAGTGGGAACTTGTGGAATTTCCGAAAGTAATAGTGGTCTGACGAGGGTTGGATCAATTTTTGTGAGGAATCTCGGATGGTCCTATGCTCTCGGAAGGGTAGAGCTTTTAAGTACTTAGAACATAGGGTACTTCTATGGCGAGATCATCACTGGCGTGATCGACATTCCAAAGTTCCAAACGTTCTTTCCTACTGGGAGTGTAGTCCTTCAGGTTGGTTCTTAGAAAGCTCGGGTTGTCCTTGGATTCGTGTTTCCTATCAATTGGATTTTAGAGGTTTTCTAGATCATCGGATGGATCGGATGTCTACGGGTATCTATTTGCTGCAGAGTGTCTATCTCGATCTTGTGCAAAATGAACCTGCACTTCTGATTCTTGAGACGTTTCTAACGGAAATTCTCAGGGTCGGGGAGATAGGGTTTCACCAGACGAGTGCTTAGAAAGTTTTTAAACTTCCCATCATCGTCTAGTTGGCGCTTTCACGGCATGATTCTTATCGGGAAAGGATCATGCTCTTACTTGCCTTGTTGTTTCATGAATAACAGGCTCTGCTTAGGGCTAACTCAATCCTTAGAGATTTTCTAAAGTGTTGGACTATCTCGGGAGGTAGTTCTACTATTTCTGCGCTAGATAGTATTCGTGGAACACCTAGTAGTCCAATGAATCTCTAAGACATGTCCTATTCTCTAAGGCGTTGGTTTATTTCAGTTGCAGAAAGCGCGTGCTCTTGTATAACCCACCGACTAACACCTAGACTGGTGTCAAGTCTATAATCTCTTCGAGATCTGGGCTATAAGGCTTAACGCAACCTACTTTTGCACTTTATCCAAGTATTCTTGGTTGCGGAGGTTATCCTGTGTCTCTTGGCATTCTAGTGTTCACTTCGGAGAATGCAGTCTATCGTCTACAGGGCGAAGGTGACTTTTTCCACATGAGGGGGAGGCGGAGTGTCTTAGGCACTACTCGTCAGTAACGGGGAGGACGAAATTCCTGAGTAGTGCGAGCATCTTCTACAACTACTCTTCCAGTGGTTCTGAGTTTTCTTGTTTTGGGTTAAGTCTTAGAAGTATAGGGTTCCGTCACTCGGAATGTCTAATCTCTTCATCCACCCTTCTCAAGGTTTAACATATCGCAGCTTCTGGATTTCCAGGATATCCACTGAGATGCTTAATTCGGGGGATTAAGTGTGAGTGGATGGTCGTAGTCAATGTCCTTGACTCTTACGACTCAGATTTCTTCACCAACCGAGGGTGTTAGCTACTATGTTGTCTTAACCGGGATGACAACAATTTCGAATTTGTGGTCATTATAGTAGCTCAACCCGCCATGGTTCTCTTGTCTCTAGCTCCTATTCTATGGAATAGGATGAAGGGTTCTACTATGAGGTTCGTGGTAGAGCTCATACTTGGCTTTAACCACTAATACTTGGTGTATGCAAGCCGTATATAATTGAGGTCGGCAGGATGTTCAGTTGTGCGACTCCACCCCAGACCCACAACCCAACGAGGAACATGGAGTAGGGAGGAAGCACACATCTTAAATCTTTTTGATCTCAATTATATACCACTCTTATGCATATACTCAGTTATAGTGGTCAGTCCCATGAGTTCTATCCTCTTGATTCATGAACCTGATTGCGAGGTGCGAAGGGTCTTTCTGGGGGATCTACGGAGTGTGCTTCGGGTGGTTATCGTCTTCTGGAATACCTGTAGTGTCTCTCACTTTGGTTTCTATCTGCCTAAGAAGGGTTGGTTAACAGCGCGCGGTACTCTTCTCCTGGGTACTTCGGAAGGTTTGAGGTAAGAGGGACGACTGACGGATCGCATTAGGTTTTATTATTTTTAGGTTCGGAAGAACCTTTATTTGCCGAAATGGCTATGGTGAAAGTTCTTTTTACACAGCACTAGCGATTTACTCATGGTTGCACTAAGTCAAAACATGATTGATAGAGGCGTCGAAGTTGGCATACATCGACATGATATAGAATGAGGGCCGATAAGGCCATGTGCCAAACAGACACACATGTTCTAGGCATCTCGGGTTTTGTCCCGTGTATCATTGTCACGGATGCTTGAACCGATAGAGTTGACGCGGAACTGTAGAGGGTCCTAAGTGTTTATGAATAGGGTACCTTTCATGTATGGATTCTCACGAGGCCTTACTATAATCGCCTAACATATACTAGTCGTGTATAATTAAGGTGGGAAGGACTGTTGACTGAGCGACCCCGCCTTAAGTCCACAACCAAACAAGGAACAGGAAATGAGGCGGCATCACTCACTCTAGGTCTATCCATCTCAATTATACATGGTCGTAACATATATATCTAGCCATTATAGTTTTACCTGATGAAATTTTAAATTTTATAACCGTGCTGCGTCTTTCGCCTTAACGGGGAAGTAATTACATTTAGAATTAGCCTTTTAATGTTTTGGATTAGTTATTTGAGATTTGAGAGACGTACCAAAATCTACCGGGTTCCTTGATGCTTTTCCCCAAGCATTAAAGTTAGACTCCTCCTGTGTCTTTGTTGTTTCCTTTCGGTTGGACAGTCCTTCTTGAAGTGTCCAATCTCACCACATAGACGGCAAACTGGACTGGACCCCACATTGGTGGTTGATGTAATGAACTCAACCGGGGCTCTGCAGGTACGAGAGGTGTGTCCCTTCCTGTTGCGCCTAACACAAAAGAGTTCTCGACATATACCATGATGATGGTAGCTACACTTGCTGCAGTGGGGAAGGTTTCCCTAGATATGGTCTTGTAGGTGTCGGGATGGAAGGGTAGGTAGGGGTATTGACTGTCTCCGCTCATTGCCCTTCGCAAGGTCTTTGAGCCGAGGTACTTACCTCCTCGTTCTTGAACTTTCTCTTCAGTGGATTTGGTTGAGGCTCTTGGGTGGCTGGGTACACAGAGGTTGGTTGTTGTTGTCCATTGCTTGGATCGGAATTCCCGATGGGGCTCTTGCTAACATTGGTGTTGTTAGCATTCAATTGAACCATGACAGCTGCTACGGCTGCCGAGACTACAGCCTGGAACGTAGCTTCATCGAATAGGAGAGTCGGTTTCTTGCCAGCGGATGGGTTACGCTTCTTCGGAGGCATGGTTTTTCCTACACGGAAAGGAGCACAAGCTGATGAGAGACGATGGTTAACCCTTAGACATATCTATCCTTACTATATTAGGCATAAATTTTTCCCGCGCCTCGGATATTGGTTGTCTGAGTGTCAACCTACATCCCTATGATGTAGTATGGGTATTCAAGGTTGGAGTATGAGTATCGGAAAAGCCATAAGATGGGAGTCGTTCCTACTAAGTTACCTTTATACTGGGAAAGGTTCACTCTCCGGCTTGGAGAGATCTGAGAATAGTTCGGAACGAAGATCGCGGGAAGAAAGGCTCATGAAGACTTATGGCTAAACACTCTCAATAGAGGTGTTGGGATCCGCTCTAATCGTATTACTTGCGATGGGAAAAGGCGATTTACCTAACACATAGCGTGAGTAGCGTAATCACTAACTCACTAAATTGTATTATTTTATGGGTGTATTAGCGTGACGAACACGAGGGAAAACACACTTCTCGGGTTCCATGTACTGGCTCCCTCTGTCTACCTCGTATCTTTGACTGGGACCGGCGTTGGTTTCCTTCGGGTAGTTACCTAGGGTTCTCTTCTCCTATAGACATATTGAATTTCTACTCCGTCTTACTTTCGATTCTGACTCTGGGTGTCATCACTTCATGATGGATGACTGGAATCTCGGAAGTTTAGGTGAATTTCCCACCATGTCCCTAAAAAGGTATAGGCACTTGGTGATTTCAATAGTCTCGATCTAGTTCATTTATTTCCGAACTGGAAATCTTCTCAATGAACCTCTTCTGGGTATGAATCAACTCTTCTGACGAGTACTGAACTGGATAGGGTTTTCTACAGGGTTCGTGCGAGAATGGAAATGTCTAAAGAATCCTAAGAGATTATTAACATTTCACTGGGTGATCCATATCGAGTCCTGCTATAATTACATAGGGTACACAAATCATATATATCTTAGATCCGATAGGCCTTCGAATATGTGATACTACTCTATATCCACATCCCAACGAGGAAAAGGAAGTAGAGCGAAACCACACATTCTTAGTCTATGGGATCCTTATTATATATAACCTTGGGAGTATACCCTCTGTAATTGTAGGTATATCAATAAGGATCTTTTTAGTTCTTCACACAAGGTTATCTATGGTTCCCAAAATACCCCTATGGTATTTTAAATTTCTTGTTTGGTTCTTAACTTCTGAATACGATTATGGGATTAATGTGAGTCTTTTAGTATTCCAAAATACTCCCATAGTATTTTTAAACTTTATGTTTGGCTCTAGCATTCCAAGTTGGTAAGTTTCAGACTCGTTGCAACACCACTATCACTCCCAAGCACACGCTCATCACATCTCGAATAAATGTAGTTGATCAGGTTATATTTATTCCAGCTTACGATTACATAACTGCCTAGGTTTAACGGTAATGCTCAACATCCGAAGACTTTTATTCTTCTTCTTCTTGTGATACTTGTGTTCGAGTGTTTAGATTTTGGATGTTCTTATACTTTGGTAAAATATGGTTATATTTTAAAGTATAATTCTTGGTCAGAGTGTTTTATCCCTATGTATTTATAGGTTGTATATCTTTTATGAATTGATATACTGAGCTCACTATAAACAATGCTCTGATACCAATCTGTCACACCCCAAAACCGGAACGGCGGAAACGTTATGGGGTGGATGACGTCATGTCAAGTATCACAACATATGCAATATAGTAATCAAAGTACAACAACCATTGCATTAATAGTAATAGTTTTACATAAGTTACATTTCATAGCAACATCAAAGTAATACAAGTAATAATGTAGATGCGGCTCGGTTCTAGGCTGGCTTCACAAAAGCTCCCGGGAGGTACCTGTCTATTGCTGACCTGAGAATACAAGTTATTTTGAAAGCGAGTATCAGCATTTTTAAAAATGCTGGTGAGTTCATAAGTATTTAGTGTCATTTGTGTAAGTAAGCATTTTATTCAAAATAATTTTATAAACATAGTAGTTTAGAATCTACGGTGTATTAGCGTCCTTTCCAGAAAATCCTATATTTTCTAAATAAAAGTAGTCTTCTACCAAGACTCGACAGAGTTATGTTTTAAAGAGTGATTTTCCCTTAAACCCTATCAGTACCAAAATGCGGTATTTGACTTTAAAGAAAGTAGAAGAATATCACCAGTAAAAATATTAGGGGAAAATAACATATGCCTCAGCAGAAATACTGCTGACTAAGGCAGAAGAAATCATAGACTCCAGGAGAGTATCGAATGAATGATACGCCTGGCTCAATCTAACAAAAGGAAACACAGACCCTAGACGGTATCAAATGAAAGATACAGCTAGCAAGGTCTAAAACCAAGAAACACAGACCCCAGACAGTATCAAATGAAAGATACAGCTAGCAAGGTCTAAAACAAAGGGAAAATCCTAAGTGGGTTGTTTCAAGAATACAGTGTTAGATTCTCGTTACCTTAAGGCCATGAATTATAAGGTAAACATGGAGATACTCGTAACCATACTGATTGACACTAGAGTACTTGACGCCCTGCAAGCGTCGGAATAAATATGACATTTGTCACCCCTTAGCTTGGTAGGCCGTAGACTGTAGCTAGCAGTCAGGGTGCGGGGGTGTCAGTCCCGTATAGATCTATACACACAATGCCTGCTCTCCCTGCAGGAGACTCTGGTTACCAACTCGACGACGGGGAGATCTGTGTCTTGAAGATGCATCTCGTAATCTGAATTCTATTAGAGGCGCTGGAGAAATGATATAGACTCGTGTATGAGGTGACTCCTGTGGAATTCTCGTACTAGAAAGAGTAAATAGAGGCTCTTAACTATTCCTATAATAGTTACTAGTGTCTATGATCTATGAATGATGAATGGAAGTATGCCCTTGCTACCCAAGGGAAATGAACTGGTCGACGTAAACCTTTATGTCTATACGTGTATACATGATATATAATTAATGTTTAAACGACCTTCGGACGGATATCCAATACCCACCAGACCACATCCCAACGAGGAAAAGGAAATAGGTCGAACTAGCCTTCCTACGTCTTTTAAACATTATTTATATAACTATACAGGTACAGGCATGCATTTAATGAAACAGAAGTATAGAAGTATAGAAGAAAACTTTGGTAAAACCTTTAAAAATAAGAATTTACGACTTGATATAGTTATGTAAAACAAGCTTTGAAAACCAATCATAAACACGTTTTGAATATAATTCGATAACACAATATAAGTAAAGAAAACCTTTGTTTAAAACACTGTTGTAACTGGTTTAGAAGTAAAACATACAACACGAGAGATAATTTGAGAAAAGATTTAAACAAGTAAAAACATTTTGGAAAACCATCTAAGGTATTATACTTGGTAAAACAACTGAAAGTGTGATAAATCCTTGTGCATGCGGGTTATTAATCACATATGATTGATATGATAACTGGCATGTTTTAACTTGTATTCCCCCTCCCCCTATAAAAGCATGTAAAAACATTTAAAAGGTTAATTTAGGGGTATGAACTCACCTATTGTAAGTGGATCGAACGAAAGTGTCGGTTGGGTGCTCGGTGTCAAGTAAAGACTTGAACACACTTAGTGACCTATTAACATATGATGACATATGTTTACATACAATTAGTAAATATAATACTAATTAAACACGTATACGCATCCTAAAGTGCGGAAAACACTTTGGTTAAGTGCTACGGGTGTCCCGGGTAGTATCTAAGGGTGTGTATGGCCTAGTTAGGGAGTTTACTCTTTAAGAGTAAACTCTTTATAGAGTTTACGACCCTAAGACCATATCCCCATGAGTTTATGCCCGTAAACTCATGGGTGGTGTGTTCTAGGATGCTTCAAGGTCTTATATCACTCAAAGAATTAGGATAGGTCCAAATATAAGGCATATGAAGGGGTTTAAGGCTCCAAATGGACCATTTAAGGAGTTTACGGCCGTAAGCTCTTATATGCTCATTCCTTTGGTGTATTAAGGTCTTAAATGGTAGAGAATAAAGCTCTATGCATTTTTCCAAGCCATATAGGGGAGTTAGCACATCATTTGGCCTATTTAGGGGAGTTTACGGCCCATGGACCAATTCTTGGGGGGGTTACGGCTGTAAACTCCTATGTCCAATGTTTCTTTAATGTTTCAAGCCCCTATATCAATTGTGGTTGATTCAAGACATTTTCCCAGGCCATAGGAGGTGTTTAAGGGCAATTCTAACACCTTAAAGGGTGTGCACAGCATATAAAGAGGAGTTTACGGTCCAAGAGTGTTCTTGGGCCATAAACTCATGTTTACTCTCCAAAATGCAAGGTTTTGGTGTTCTAAGCTCGAAAGTGTAAGTCCAAAAGTCATATCTAAGCCCTAGGGGTAGTTTAGAGGGGTTTTGGGACTTCAAAACCCCACTTAAGGGTGTTTTTAGGTCCAAGAGTGTTCTTGGGCCGTAAACACATGAATTTGGGCCTATTTGATGTCTTAAACACGAATTTTCATGTTAACTAAGCTACATAACAAATTAGGATAGATTACTTACTAGTTTGGGGCTCGGATTGGGCATTTTTGGATCGAAAACAAGTTGTAGAGAGAGAGTGGAAAGTCTCAAATGGACTCCACTCACCCTTATTGTCACACCCCAAAACCACGAACGGCAGAAACGTTCAGGGGTGGAGGATGTCATGTACAGTATCACAAAAGTGTAATATAATAAACAAGAAACAACATCATCCATTGCATTATAAGTAAAGTTTAATACATGTGTGTTCTTTCATTGTAATAAGACACCAAAAATATACAATCAAAATAAAAGACGAGACTTGTCTGCTCCGTCTTCTCAAAACCTGGCCTCCGTACCTGTCTACTGATGACCTGAGAATACAAGTTATTTTGAAAGCGAGTATCAGCTTTAAAGCTGGTGAATTCATAAGTATATAAGTGTCATTGCCTTGTTTGTGAAAATCTGTTATGAAGGCCATGTAAAACGTTAAATGAAAATGTTGAAGTACGTATGAAAAACCCTAGAAAATCCCTTATTTTCTATCAGTTTGAGATGTAGTCTTCTACCAAGACCCGAATGTTTTGTAAGTATGAAGTGTAGTCTTCTACCAAGACCCGAATTTTTTGTGAGTATGAAGTGTAGTCTTCTACCAAGACCCGAATGTTCTGTTTGTAAAATGATAGTTTTTCCTTTGTATTGACTAGTACTAAAAGTGCTTAGTCTAACTCATCGTTTATGTGAATGTATCACAAAATAAAGTAAACAGGAAAATGTACTACTGTAAGTGTTGTCACTGGGTACTAGGACCAACACAACATCGCATTAAGCGAAATGTATAACCTAATGAACATCCGAAGATTGTCCAATTGTCCTCTGTAGCAGCAGCAGGTGGGTGGAAGGGTTAGTCCCAAATCGATCTACCAAATATAAGTAGTAACCTTAGACCTCCGTAGATGGTCATCGACCACTGGTGCTAATTAGTGGGGTTCGGAATGGTAAGTCCCGCCGAGCTATCCCATTGAACCGAGATAGGAAAGACAATTTACACAGTAAGTACTAATAAATCATCCTCGTAGTCCTAAGTACAAGTATCCAGGTAAGTGAATACAGGATAATGCACCTATGTAAAAGTGTTCCTGTATGGTATTCATGTATGTGTGTCCATGTAACAGGTAAGTATATGTAAACATATTCATGTATCAGGTAAACCTCTGTAAGTACTCATGTATCAGGTAATGTACTAGTATAGACTCATGAATGAACTGACTCTTGTGTGATTCCTTGTAATAGAAGTAATGTTTGATATCTTCAAATTATCCCTATGATAATTTACTGTAATATAACTGGTTGATCATGTAGGTTTGTACACTCTTACTACTCAAGGGTGTGGGAAACTAAGTGAAAGATGTAAACTATAACATCAATACATATATAAGAATATAAGTGTATATGCATAGTTTAGTTCAAGAATGAAAAATGGTTTTTGTAAGACATCTTATGGGTTTTGAACAATAATTAACAATGACTTGATGTCATTTTAATAAACATTTCAAAGGTAAAACATTTGGTAACAATGTTCTTTTAAGATGTAAAACCATTTCATGCATCACATTTTGTAGCATGTGAAATCTGTTAAATGACAAACACAGTTATAAAATACATATCAATGATTTAATAACATGTTTGTTTCTACTTGTATTCCCCCCCCCCCCCCCCCCATTAAAGCATTTAAAATCATTTAAAATATTGATTAGGGGTATGAACTCACCTGTAGTTGGTGATTGGGATGAACTGAACGGTATAGGATGGCTAGGTGTCAAGCGAGGACGTGTACACACACTACGATCCTAATGAACACACAATCACACATATATGCATTCAATTAGTCTTATATCACTAATTGATAAAGTTAAGACATCCTAGACATAATAAACACTTTATATAAGTGTTTTAAGCCCTAAGGATTGCATCTAAGCTATTGTGGGACAAGGTATTTGTGTTTGGGGTTCCAAAGGACCCTATATGAGAGTTTACTCCCCATAAACCATCACACATGGAGTTTACGGTTGTAAACTCTTGAGTTTACGGCCGTAAACTCCCAAACATGTGTGTTTGGTGTGTTTTGAAGTCCCAAATGCTTTCTAGAACTATTCTAACTTGGTGGTTCCATCCTTGAGGGGGTTTAAGGTCTAGAAACACTCCATTTAGGAGTTTACGGCCCTGAGGCCAATCCCCTTAGAGTTTACGGCCGTAAACTCTAAGTATGGTGTGTTTTTTATGCTTTTAAGTCCTTTGCACTTGTGGTATAGGTTCTAGACTTTTATTCCTAGCATATGAAGGCATTAGGCACACCTTGGTGCCCTTTTTAGGAGTTTACGGCCCAAGAACCAAGTCTTGGCCGTAAACTCACTTTGTTAAGTGATTTTGATGTGGTTTGGTCCCTCCATTAAGTGGGTAACAATTTCTTGTAAAGGTCTAGGGCTTTAGGTGTCATGAAAACACCCGTTTTGTCCATTTCAATGGAGTTTACGGCCTAAGATACACTCGGGCCGTAAACTCTCATTTGTATGTGTTCTTTGATGTGTTTAAGGCCTTACACTAAATGGGAACTAGTCTAGATAAAAGCCTTAAAGTGTTAGAGTCCTTAAAACACCATTTTGAGTGTGAAAAGGGAGTTTACGGCCTATGAATCTCTTTGGCCGTGAACTCCCAAACTTGGGTGATTTATGGATGTTTTCTTGTTCCTAACATGCATACATATGAGTCTAAGGCTTTAGCATAACACAAGGGTCGGTTTTGGCTTCGTTTCGGGAGTTTACCGCCCAAGAACACCTTGGGGAGTAAACTCCTAGATCTAATGATTTAGCCATCTAAATCATGTTATAAGCATCTAATAAGCATTCTAATCATTACTAGAAAGAGTTACTCACGTTTTGGTATAAAAACCCGAAGATCTGTGAGAGAGAAAATGGTTTTTCTCTAGTTGGAAATGTGAATAGTGAATGAATTTGATTCAGAAATCTATTTATAGTCCTGAGATATTTTGGCAGAAAATATTTTTATTCCTGTAATGATCTCTAATATAATAGAGTGTTGGAATAACAGTGTTGCACAAAACCCTAGTGCACCCACTCTCCTGATATTTCCTGAAGTGTAAACCCTGAATTACTCAAACTTACGCAGAAAGTCTGTAAGTTAACTGTGACTGCTATAACTTCTATTGAAGTGATATTGTTTGTACAAAATGGAAATTTTGGGTTGTCACATCATCCCCGCGTTAGAAGGAATTTCGTCCCGAAATTAGAATTTAAGCAAATAAGAAGTTACAAATAACTAAGCGAAAAGGTGAGGGTATTTCAGTTTCATCTGATCCTCTCGTTCCCAAGTGAATTCTGGTCTACGCTTTGCGTTCCAGCGCACCTTCACTATCAGGATACGGCTCTGTTTTGTTTGCTTGACCTCTCGGTCCATGATCTCTACTGGTTCCTCCACGAAGTTGAGGCTCTCGTTGATCTCGATGTCATCGAGTGGAATAACAAGAATCTCGTCGGATAGACACTTTTTCAAGTTTGACACGTGGAAGGTAGGATGTACGTTACTGAGTTCTTTCGGTAGATTGAGCTTGTAAGCCACAGGGCCGATTCTTACGAGAATCTCGAAAGGCCCTATGTATCTTGGATTGAGCTTCCCACGCTTTCTAAAGCGTATTAAGCCCTTCCAGGGTGAGACCTTCAGTAGGACTCGGTCGCCCACCTGGAACTCCAATGGTTTCCTACGCTTGTTGGCGTAGCTTTTCTGTCGGTATCTAGAGGCTTTTAATCGTTCATGAATTTGAATGATCTTCTCTGTCGTTTCCCGAATGATCTCCGGACCCATGAGTGTGCTTTCGGGAACTCGTCCCTTAGCTAACTGGGTATCACCCACTTCAGCCCAGCACAGAGGGGATCTGCACTTTCGGCCATAGAGGGCCTCGAATGGAGCTGCCTTTATGCTCGTATGATAACTGTTGTTGTAGGAAAATTCAACAAGGGGTAAATGGATATCCCAAGCTTTTCCAAAGTCAATCACACAGGCACGCAACATATCTTCTAAGGTTTGGATAGTTCTCTCACTTTGCCCGTCGGTCTGTGGATGGTAGGCTGTACTCATGTCCAGCCTAGTTCCTAGGGAACTTTGTAATGACTGCCAGAACCTCTAAGTGAATCTACTATCTCGGTCTGAGATGATAGATAAAGGAACACTGTGCAGCCATACAATCTCCTTAATGTAAGTTCTGGTAAGTTTCTCCATCTTGTCTGTTTCTTTGATCGGTAGGAAGTGTGCAGACTTGGTCAGTCTATCGACGATGACCCATATGGAATCAAGTCCACCCGTCGTCTTGGGCAACTTGGTTATGAAGTCCATAGTGATCTGCTCCGACTTCCATTCTGGTATCTCCGGTTGTTGTAGAAGACCGGAGGGTTTCTGGTATTCGACCTTGACCTTTGCGCAAGTAAGGCATTTACTCACGAAGGTAGCAATATCTGCTTTCATGTTAGGCCACCAGTATAGCTTTTTAAGATCCAGATACATCTTATCTGAACCCGGGTGGACGGAATAACGAGTGTTGTGAGCTTCGGTCATGACCAAGTCTCTGAAGCCACCGTGTTTCAGTGTCCAGATCTGATCCATGAGGTATAAGGCTCCGCCACCCTTGACTTCCAAGTTCTTATTCATCCCTCTAAGGGATTCACCCGCCACGTTTTCAGGTTTCAAAGCGTCGAGCTGAGCCTCCTTTATTTGTGTGGACAAGTGTGAATGGATAGTTAGAGTCAAATATTTGACTCTACGACCAGTATATTCTTTCCGACTTAGGGCGTCGGCTACTACATTGGCTTTACCCGGATGATAACGAATTTCGCATTCGTAATCACTAAGTAGCTCGACCCACCGTCGTTGTCTCATGTTGAGCTCTTTCTGGTCGAAAATGTGTTGTAGACTCTTATGGTCTGTAAAGATCGTGCTTTTTGTACCGTATAGGTAATGTCGCCAGATCTTCAGAGTAAACACAACTGCTCCCAGTTCGAGATCGTGGGTTGTGTAGTTAACCTCATGTGTCTTTAGTTGTCTCGAGGCATAGGCGATGACCTTACCTCACTGCATCAGAACACATCCGAGTCCTTGATTGGATGCATCACAATAGACAATGAAGTCTTCTATTCCTTCGGGAAGGGATAGTATCGGGGCGGTGCACAAGGCTTGTTTGAGCGTTTGGAACGCTCTTTCCTGTTTCTCTTCCCAGTCGAAGGCCACGCCTTTCTGGGTCAGGGTTGTAAGAGGTTTTGCTATGTTGGAGAAGTTCTGGATGAACCTGCGATAATAGCCAGCTAGACCTAGAAATTGACGAATTTCAGTAGGTGTATTTGGTGCTGACCAGTTCTCGATGGCCTTAATTTTGGAAGGGTCCACGTGTATACCTTCTTCGCTAACTACATGGCCCAAGAATTCGACTCGCCGAATCCAAAATTCGCACTTGGAGAACTTCGCGTAGAGTTTCTCCGCTCGCAATGTTTCTAAGATTTTACGGAGATGTTGACTATGTTTTTCCTTACTTCGAGAGTAGATGAGTATGTCATCAATGAAGACGATGACGAACTGATCCAAGTAGGGGCGACACACCCTATTCATCAGATCCATGAATACTGCGGGCGCGTTAGTTAATCCGAATGACATCACTACAAACTCGTAGTGTCCATAACGAGTTCGGAAGGCTGTCTTGGGAACATCCTCCTCTAACACTCGTAGTTGGTGATATCCGGATCGCAGATCTATCTTCGAGAAGTAGTTGGCTCCTTGAAGTTGATCAAACAAATCGTCAATGCGGGGCAAGGGATAACGATTTTAATGGTAAGTTTGTTGAGTTCTCTATAGTTGATGCACATGCGAAACGATCCATCCTTCTTCTTGACAAACAAGACCGGTGCTCCCCATGGTGAGAAGCTTGGTCGAATGAATCCCTTCTTGAGAAGTTCGTTAAGTTGACTGGAAAGTTCCTACATTTCAACCGGTGCCAGACAATAAGGAGATTTGGCTACGGGGGTAGCCCCTAGCACTAAGTCGATTCTGAACTCGACTTGGCGTTGTGTTGGTAAACCAGGAAGTTCTTCTGGGATATGTCAGGAAAGTAGCGTACTTCTGGGATTTTCTGGATGTCTTTCAGTTCTTGACTGGTATCGACGACGTGTGCGAGAAATGCATGGTACTCCTTCCGCAAGCACTTCTGGGCTTGAATGCACGAAATGATGCGAAGGCTCGTACTAGGTTTGTCGCCGTAGATAACTAAGGTCTCGTTGTTAGGAAGGTTAAGACGAACTGCTTTTTCGAAGCACATAATGTCGGCACGAAGAAGACTCAACCAATCCATACCGATGATAACGTCGAAACATTTAATTGGGACTGGCATGAGATCTATCTTGAAAGTATGGCCATCTAAAGTTAAGGTACAACCTACGTATATGCAGTTTGTACTCTCTGTTTTCCCGTTAGCCATTTCTACCGTGAATGAACTATCTAATGCACATGGTTTTTGTTTAAGCAGGTGTGCAAATTTGTGACTTACAAAACTTTTCTCGGCTCCACTATCGAAAAGTATGCAAGCATATGAGTTATCGAGGAGGAACGTACTAGTAACTATCATAGGATCAGCTACTGCTTCCTCGTGGCCTAGGGCCATAACTCTTCCTACTCCTCCAGCCATCCCCGCTTTAGGGCAGTTCCTCTTGTAGTGGCCCACTTCGCCACAACCGTAGCAAGCTTGGCCCATACCGGCGTTAGGAACCTGGGTAGCTTGAGCTGTTGGAGTCTTGCAGAAACGGACGGTATGTCCCTTCCTGTTGCAGTTAGAGCACTGCATCTCCCTGCAAGGTCCGTGGTGGTGGAAGTTGCACTTGGTGCACTTCGGGAGAGTCCCAGCATATGTTTTTGCTAGTAAGAGGTTCGCAGGGGCAACAGGAGTCACTGTGGCATCATTGATCGCCACAAGTTGTTGCTTATTGGAGGATCCTTGCGGAGCCCCTCTTTTCCTCTTATTTCACCCCTTCTTGTGGTAGTCGGGGTTGGACTTTTGTGGTATAGGTGTAGGGATTGTTGGGTTCTGATGTTTCCGGTGATCGATGAGAGATTGTGCCAGTTCCTTGGCGCTATCAAAGGTAATAGGCCTGGAAGCGATCACACTTGACTGGATCTGGGGCGACAGTCCCCAGATATATCTATCGATCTTTTTGCTTTGGAGAGCAACCATATCAGGGCATAAGTTTGCCAAATCACAGAACCTATTAGTGTAGGTAGTGATGTCGGATCCAACCATTTGTAGACCCCAGAATTCTTGCTCGAGTTTTTGTATTTCACCTCGAGGACAGTATTCTTTCATCAACATGTCTTTCAACTTTTCCCGGCCGATGGAATACGCCACCACCAAAGTTAGATAGTTAACATGGCTATTCCACCATGGTAGTGCTCGGTCAGAGAAGGTACAAGCTGCAAACTTGACCTTGTTGCCCTTCTGGCAAGCACAGATTTCAAAGACAGATTCCATCTTTTCAATCCATTATCTCAACACCATTACACCCCCAGTTCCATTGAAGCTGCGGGGTTTGGCGTTAGTGAAGTCCTTGTAGGTGCATTCCCGAGGGTGTCCATGGCTCTCGCCGTGGTTCGAGGGTGGTGCACCTGTTCCTGATCCACTAGGGGCAGGAGCGTTGATTGCTGACACAGCAACTGCAACTGCTGCTGTGAAAGCTGCCTGGAACATATTGGCATCAAAAGGATTTGGTGGTTGAAGAGGTACAGGTGGTGGTGGAGGTGGTGGTATTGGTGCTTCGTTGTTTGGGTTCCTCCTTGGATTCCTGCGTGGCGGCATCTTTAACTATATGTTTAAAAGATAACGAAATGGATAAGAATAAATGATTAATGAATGTGTCTCATGGACTAAATCCCCATAGCCCAACAACAGAAAGAATAGTATCACTAAATGAAGAAGATAGCATTTGGATAATAATTTCCATTAGATTAGATATCCGTTAATAATACTGGAATTACAGATGTAACAAGTTCGGGAAAAATGGCCTAGAAGTAGGCCTTACATCAACCAAGATGGAAAATTTTGACAGAATTAAGACTAGATCAAGACCTTACAGGTCTAAGATTTATACAGGTAGGAAATTAGACCAAAGTTTTACATAAACTAGGTTATATCCAAAAGATGAGTCGACGAGATTCTATCGGCGACGAGAACTGCTAGAATGAGTCCTCGATCCCGACAGTAGACGTTCAATGTCCCTTATACGCCTGTCCGACCTTGCTTGCTGAGCTCGAAGTTCTCTAACTTCAGCTTGAGTTTCAGCAAGTTCCCTCTGCAGGTTTGCATTGCGGACCAGATTCCTTTCATGAACAGACTCTAGTTGGCGAATGTGGACAGTGTTAACACCAGAGTTGGCGTCAACTTCCAAAACTTGATTGATAGTCGCCTGAGCTATTATCGAGTTCCGAGAAATCCTACGCACCATGATTGGTAGGACTCTATCAGCAGAACCTCCTTCAGAGAGGTTGTAGAAACTTCGGTCTCCATTGTAGGGAATGGGCTGACCCTGTTCATGATTCCATGTAATCAAGTTAGTGGTCCTTGAAACACAGGGCGGGGGTTCAGGTTTGGGTTTTGAGCATTTGGGGGTAGGTTGTTGACTTCTGGCTCCGAGTCAGAACTATCAGAAAAACCTTCAGCATGGTGATCATCCAAAGGAATTCGGTGATCATCTTCTGGTTCAGCCTCTAGCCAACCAGCATTGCCTTGGTTTGGGAAGTACGGATCACCATGGTGAAATCCAGCCATTTTAATCTATGCGAGAAAAGGGATTATAAGAAATAGCTAAATAGACGAACTGACTAAGATAATTACACTAAGACCAAATACCCCTATGGTATTTCTTTATGGTTGTGTTGGTAAGTTTTTAGACTTGCTGCCATATCACAACCATTCTTGGGCATATTCTAATCACTCCTCGGACCAACATAGTTGATCAGGCTATGCCATTCCCAAGACTGACCATATATCCCCAGGCTTACTTGTGATATTCAACAATCGTAATACTTTTGTTCTTGTCGTTGTGACACTGATTTTAGTATGAATGCAGGCACGTATACTTCCTTAAACATTTTATTATTTAAAAGTATAACTCTGAGACAGAGTGTTTTAATCCCATGTATTTATAGTTAGTATATCTTTTATGGGTTGATATACTTAATTCACTATAAACAATGCTCTGATACCAATCTGTCACACCCCAAAACCACGAACGGCGGAAACGTTCAGGGGTGGAGGACGTCATGTATAGTATCACAACAGTGTAATATAATAAACAAGCAACAACATCATCCATTGCATTATAAGTAAAGTTTAATACATGTGTGTTCTTTCATTGTAATAAGACACCAAAAATATACAATCAAAATAAAAGACGAGACTTGTCTGCTCCGTCTTCTCAAAACCTGGCCTCCGTACCTGTCTACTGATGACCTGAGAATACAAGTTATTTTGAAAGCGAGTATCAGCTTTAAAGCTGGTGAATTCATAAGTATATAAGTGTCATTGCCTTGTTTGTGAAAATCTGTTATGAAGGCCATGTAAAACGTTAAATGAAAATGTTGAAGTACGTATGAAAAACCCTAGAAAATCCCTTATTTTCTATCAGTTTGAGATGTAGTCTTCTACCAAGACCCGAATGTTTTGTAAGTATGAAGTGTAGTCTTCTACCAAGACCCGAATTTTTTGTGAGTATGAAGTGTAGTCTTCTACCAAGACCCGAATGTTCTGTTTGTAAAATGATAGTTTTTCCTTTGTAATGACTAGTACTAAAAGTGCTTAGTCTAACTCATCGTTTATGTGAATGTATCACAAAATAAAGTAAACAGGAAAATGTACTACTGTAAGTGTTGTCACTGGGTACTAGGACCAACACAACATCGCATTAAGCGAAATGTATAACCTAATGAACATCCGAAGATTGTCCAATTGTCCTCTGTAGCAGCAGCAGGTGGGTGGAAGGGTTAGTCCCAAATCGATCTACCAAATATAAGTAGTAACCTTAGACCTCCGTAGATGGTCATCGACCACTGGTGCTAATTAGTGGGGTTCGGAATGGTAAGTCCCGCCGAGCTATCCCATTGAACCGAGATAGGAAAGACAATTTACACAGTAAGTACTAATAAATCATCCTCGTAGTCCTAAGTACAAGTATCCAGGTAAGTGAATACAGGATAATGCACCTATGTAAAAGTGTTCATGTATGGTATTCATGTATGTGTGTCCATGTAACAGGTAAGTATATGTAAACATATTCATGTATCAGGTAAACCTCTGTAAGTACTCATGTATCAGGTAATGTACTAGTATAGACTCATGAATGAACTGACTCTTGTGTGATTCCTTGTAATAGAAGTAATGTTTGATATCTTCAAATTATCCCTATGATAATTTACTGTAATATAACTGGTTGATCATGTAGGTTTGTACACTCTTACTACTCAAGGGTGTGGGGAACTAAGTGAAAGATGTAAACTATAACATCAATACATATATAAGAATATAAGTGTATATACATAGTTTAGTTTAAGAATGAAAAATGGTTTTTGTAAGACATCTTATGGGTTTTGAACAATAATTAACAATGACTTGATGTCATTTTAATAAACATTTCAAAGGTAAAACATTTGGTAACAATGTGCTTTTAAGATGTAAAACCATTTCATGCATCACATTTTGTAGCATGTGAAATCTGTTAAATGACAAACACAGTTATAAAATACATATCAATGATTTAATAACATGTTTGTTTCTACTTGTATTCCCCCCCCCCCCCCCCCATTAAAGCATTTAAAATCATTTAAAATATTGATTAGGGGTATGAACTCACCTGTAGTTGGTGATTGGGATGAACTGAACGGTATAGGATGGCTAGGTGTCAAGCGAGGACTTGTACACACACTACGATCCTAATGAACACACAATCACACATATATGCATTCAATTAGTCTTATATCACTAATTGATAAAGTTAAGACATCCTAGACATAATAAACACTTTATATAAGTGTTTTAAGCCCTAAGGATTGCATCTAAGATATTGTGGGACAAGGTATTTGTGTTTGGGGTTCCAAAGGACCCTATATGAGAGTTTACTCCCCATAAACCATCACACATGGAGTTTACGGTTGTAAACTCTTGAGTTTACGGCCGTAAACTCCCAAACATGTGTGTTTGGTGTGTTTTGAAGTCCCAAATGCTTTCTAGAACTATTCTAACTTGGTGGTTCCATCCTTGAGGGGGTTTAAGGTCTAGAAACACTCCATTTAGGAGTTTACGGCCCTGAGGCCAATCCCCTTAGAGTTTACGGCCGTAAACTCTAAGTATGGTGTGTTTTTTATGCTTTTAAGTCCTTTGCACTTGTGGTATAGGTTCTAGACTTTTATTCCTAGCATATGAAGGCATTAGGCACACCTTGGTGCCCTTTTTAGGAGTTTACGGCCCAAGAACCAAGTCTTGGCCGTAAACTCACTTTGTTAAGTGATTTTGATGTGGTTTGGTCCCTCCATTAAGTGGGTAACAATTTCTTGTAAAGGTCTAGGGCTTTAGGTGTCATGAAAACACCCCTTTTGTCCATTTCAATGGAGTTTACGACCTAAGATACACTTGGGCCATAAACTCTCATTTGTATGTGTTCTTTGATGTGTTTAAGGCCTTACACTAAATGGGAACTAGTCTAGATAAAAGCCTTAAAGTGTTAGAGTCCTTAAAACACCATTTTGAGTGTGAAAAGGGAGTTTACGGCCTATGAATCTCTTTGGCCGTGAACTCCCAAACTTGGGTGATTTATGGATGTTTTCTTGTTCCTAACATGCATACATATGAGTCTAAGGCTTTAGCATAACACAAGGGTCGGTTTTGGCTTCGTTTCGGGAGTTTACCGCCCAAGAACACCTTGGGGAGTAAACTCCTAGATCTAATGATTTAGCCATCTAAATCATGTTATAAGCATTTAATAAGCATTCTAATCATTACTAGAAAGAGTTACTCACGTTTTGGTATAAAAACACGATGATCCGTGAGAGAGAAAATGGCTTTTCTCTAGTTGGAAATGTGAATAGTGAATGAATTTGATTCAGAAATCTATTTATAGTCCTGAGACATTTTGGAAGAAAATATTTGTATTCCTGTAATGATCTCTAATATAATAGAGTGTTGGAATAACAGTGTTGCACAAAACCCTAGTGCACCCACTCTCCTGATATTTCCTGAAGTGTAAACCCTGAATTACTCAAACTTACGCAGAAAGTCTGTAAGTTAACTGTGACTGCTATAACTTCTATTGAAGTGATATAGTTTGTACAGAATGGAAATTTCGGGTTGTCACACTTATATAGGGGTTTGAGTTGGGGCTCAGTGGAAATCTACCAGATACCGACGTTAAACAGGGCTTTTGGTCGCACCCGATTAAATGGTCGTATTTTGACTTGGTTGAAACTAAAACTTTTCAAGGGATTTATGAGGGTGTTTCTAATTTGTTCCAACCCTTACTAAGTCATTATAAAAGTCCCAAATTAATTAACCAATCCAAAAGGTTAACGGACAGTTTAATAAAGCGAGGCTTCATAACGGAAGGAGGGGTTAAAAACGACGGAATAAATTTTGGGTTGTCACAAAGTGTTAGTCTTGATAACAATCCGTACTAACTCTTGAATATTTGTTTCTCAAGGAATGGTTCTTAACAAAGTGAATCTTATATGTCAAGAGGTCAGTGGGAGTCTTAAAGATCTTGAAGAGTTTAAAGAACTAATCAAGGATATTGTTAATCACTAGCCCACGACTTGAGGTTTGTAACCTATTGTGTTGACATATTCTTATTTATGTGCCTATTCCAGTTAAAGTTGACTATGCTTGTGAGTTCTTGTTTGCATAATAACCTAGAAGCAATGGTAGGCCTAGTGCTGCCAGATGGCAAGAAATTAAGATTGAACAAGTTCAGTCCATATCAGTTTGGATTTGTCGCTAACCTAGTCTTGTGATTATGATTTTGACAAGTTCACATGGATAGGAACACATACACCATAAAAATCTAAGTGTCATAAGGTTTGTCTCTGATTCATGAAAATGATGGTGAGGAAACGCTTTCACTAAGTAGATTTTAAATATTTAGCAATTGTGATATTTGCATTTCTCAAGTTCGATTATGATTACGATATCCCTCTTCATAGTTCGAATTGTGAGAAATGACAAAGGTCTAAACAATTGAGACTATGATTACGACATCCCTCTTTATAGTTCTAAAACTGTTTAGACACACATGTGAGCTATCTAAGAAAAGGTGTATGATTTTGGGAAGCTTAGATAAAGTCTTATCGAAGCATCTCGTATCAGAAATCTGAACTTCGGTAATGAAAGTCAATAAAGTATTGATTTCTAGAAGTCCAACTTATTTCTGGCTACATGTCAAAGCTAGTGGGAGCATAAGTGTTATGCTAATAAGGATATAATTATCATGTTAGTGGGAGCATGATTCTTATGATAAGTGTTGCAAGTTAGCAATGTTAATTATAGAAAACAAAAGTTTTAATTTGCAAAGTTGCAGGGTTTGAAAAGTTGTTTTGCTATAATTAAGGGAGAGGAAATTATACTTCATTCCAATTCTAAAAGCTTAGATTGAGATTTTAATCAAATTTAGTCAAGTGTATATATGAATGTTATGTTGGAATGGTTCAACATAAGGAAATTCTATATATGAAAATGCTAATTTCGTTCTCAAAATTTGATTATGATTACGTCATTTCTCTTCATAGTCAGAATTGTGAGAACATGGCAAATAGAAAAATTATAGCAAAAGACTGATCGAGTATAAATTTTTATAAATGCTCTCCAAATAAACATACCTAACTCCGACAAAACTACAAGCATAAACCTAACTCTAATTAGAAGTTTGACAAAATTCTAACGTTAGGTTTTAGATTTTGGAAAGAAAGACTCGATTGCGAGTAGAATGGAAGTGACGATTTTGGTGGGAGTGGGCCCTCTTTCATTTAATTAATAACAAAAAGTACAAGAAATAATTTAAAGAAGATTTAAATAAAAAAAAAGTGCATAAAAGTCGTTTTTTTATATTTATATATATAATGGATCAACTATGCGAGCAATTAAAATCATAGGGACCATTCATATCAAAAGAAATAGTTAGGGAATGAAACCATGACTTTTTATAAACTACAAGGACTATTTATGTCATTTAGTCTATAATAAAATTTTCATTTTAAATTGGGTAAGTTACAAGAATCTTCCTGAACTTATATAAATTTTTTGGATTAGATACCAAGAAGAATTTTGTTGTTGATTTCATCCTTGTACTTTTAACTTGTTTTGAATGTCACTAACATGTTTTACCTTTTTTCGTTAAATTGACATAAAAGTACAATTTTAACCTTTATATTTAATAAAATATTATATACTATTCAATTTTATTATTTTATAGGATACCACTCACTCTAGTCATCATCATTATCATCTCACCATCACCTCCATTGACAAAGAAACCCGATTTCTCTTGCCAATGATGAACAATAAAGTACTACCTCACCATCAACCTTCGGTGGCGAGTTTAGAATAAAAATCTATATGATTCATTATTTAAGTAAAACCGACATAAATAAAAAAAAGTCAAAAATACTAGTAGTGGGTCGGATCGTATAAGCAAAAAAATAATAATAATGCTCTTACAAACCAGAATTTACATTCTTGATTTTTTTTAACACTGAAAAAATATTTAAAGTTCTTATAAACAAAAAAAAGATTAAAAGTTCTTACGAACTATATATGAAAAAGCCCTATGCTTATTTTGCTCATTACCTTCTTCGACTATTTTTTCATATTTATTTTTTAAAAAACTTGAATCGATTCTAATTTGTTAAACAAACAACAATTGGAAATCAAATCAACAATTATGGAAACAAACAACAATTGGAAATCAAATCAACAATTATGGAACTTGGAAGTGAATGTAGTTAAGCAAAGAACAAAGAATCAATTTCCAAAATCATTGACAAATTCATAACTGTGAATGTCAAAGGTGAATCAAATGCTTGATATTTTGAGGTGATCAATGTAGTTAAGGTATTAAATAAAAACCAAAAAAATGAAAAATCAAACGGCAAATCGTCAAATCGTCAAATACGTTTACAAAATTGACCCATATGAATCAAATAATAAAGGTCTTAGGAATTTGGAAAACATTAAACAATTGTCATTTAGCAAATACATTAACAAATAACAATGAACATGAAAATTGATTAAGAAAACTACTAAACGTAAATAAACAAAGTTATACAAAATACCAAAGTAATACAATTGTGAACTGAGAATTGTACAAACCTTTTGGAGTGTGAGTCTAGACAGCGGGCGATGGCGCCCATCGGAAGGAGGCAACCATGCAGATGGTGAGAGTTGTTTGGTTAAGGACACCGGAAATGTTAAGGACATCAATCACAAAATCAATGTCGTTTCAAATCTCCATACTTAAACAAATAAAGTTAAATTCTTCTGTTTAATTACAATTTTTAATAAACTATTGTTTAATGGGTTATTTTAAATAGATTAAGTATTTGATTGGATAATAAGATATGAATTGTTGGCCTTTAAAATTGAGGTATGAATTTTTATTTTTTTCCGACTAAAGTAGTTCCCCTAAATTTTATAAGGTAGGTCACATTTTTTTTTGCTATATAAATTTTTATTAAGCTTAAAAAGTTTGGTGGGTCAAAGGACCCACCTTAACTAATACTAAACTCGTCAATGTCAACAATTGTCGTATATCCTCTAACGTAAAGATGAAGATGAAGAATACTAAATAAAGAACTCAAGTATCCTACTAACTCGAGTCCAACTTTTTCTTCACCAAGCTATGGTGTGTCTCGTTCACCAACTACAAAGAGAAGTCCACTTGATAAACGATGGTGGCTTTAGAATGAAGTTTAACTCTCGTTTTGTTGCTTTTTTTTTCCAATACTATTGATACAAGGTTAGGTCTATTGTTTTATTTTTAAGAAACTTCCACCATTAATGAATAACAATTTGTTAGAAAATGTAAAACTAAAGGTAAAATAGTAATTTTACATCTATTTAATGGAAAAAGTAAACAATGTTAATTACAGGGACTTGGGTCAAAACAAACAGAAACCATAAGGATGAAATCCGCAATAAAAATCTTTGAGGGACCTAATCCAGAATGTTTATATAAGCATTGGAACGATTTTTGTAATTTACCTTTTTCAATTTCACTCTCGTTGTATACAGTTTCTATGTGTCATCTGACCTCCTACAAAAAACTTCACGGAATTTGACCCCTCGCGTCTTCCTTATCTTCGTGGAGGCAAGCTAGCTAGCCGTTTCAACCTGCTTCACTTTTTCACTTCTTTTTGCAGAACCCCACCACGTATGCTCTCTCTCTACCCTTCATTTCTTCTTATTCATAACTGCATCTTCTTCGTTTTCTCTCTCGCTCTATCTTTCTCCGGGTTTTGATGTCTGAATCTATCTGTTATTACACAACAATCTTTGAATTTCTATTGGTTTTTGTCTAATGCCAATTCCGTGAATCTTTTTTTGATTAATGTGTATTAACGTACTTCGTTTAGCTGTTTTTATTAGTTCAGCTTCAGTACCCATGGTTGCACACCAACTGTTTGTAGAAATGCGAAGCTTAATTTCGTCATCTTGCAAGCTCATATCTACATGCGTGAATTAAGAATTCAATCAATTACCCCTAAGTTCCCGAAACTAGACACAGTTTTGGATTTTGACACTGCCCTTTTGTATTCTCCAAATGCAAAACTCATATGGGTTATGTTCTAAAGTTTAGCACTAACATTATATAATTTTTGTACCTGATTGAAGTACAAAGTAGAAATCTATACAACATTTCGACCTTGAACTATAAATTTCTATCGATTTAGCCACTGAATGATTATTATAATAAACCTTGATGTGGTTAGTTTGATTCTAGCAGATACATGGTCGAGGAAGTTTTGTGTGTAGGTGTTTTATCAAGGGAGGTATGCAATCCTTATGTGAAACCTTGTGGATGTTAAGAGGTGAAGTTTCTCTTTCACTGCATTTAGTTAGTAGTAGAAAGAGCAGAAAGATTTTGGTGAGAAGATCATTGACTAGATCTTGTAGCAGAAGCCCTTCACAGAATATCTTTGGGTCATGGATGGTGGAAACATGGCTACCTGGACAACCTTTGATTTCTGCTAAAGCTAAAGGTATAATAAATCCATATGACAATGTTCCTATAAACTTTACTTGTTTATATGCTTCTGAAAACTCAAATGCTTCCAGTGATTTGACAGATGAAGCAAAACAATTGGAAAATTCCGGAAGTGACTTTGTGGTTTCAAAACAATTGTTGGGTGATCTTGATTTTGAGGATGATTTCAGTTCTGAACTTTATGAACCATACAGCAGATGTTATCAGCCTGTAGAGGAACCCTGGCTTCTAGAAGCTTCCATCTTTTCCCAATATGATAGACAAATAGATTCTTCCAATGATTCAACATGTGAAAATAATATATCAGAAAGAGAGTACCCTGTTGAAGAGCCATGGTTATCTATCAAGGCTCCCACCATTGATGTATCTTTAGAAAACAATGTGGAAAAAAACATCAAGCCAAAGGATCAAAGTCCAAGAATTGAAAAAATATTTGATAAATTGACACGGGTATCTGTTGGAAATGAGAAAGAAAGTGAGAAACCTGTTAATGAGCTTGAGGAAATACCAAAAAGATTGTTTCTTGATGATGAGGGTAGGGTAGGTATGCAAGGTACACAACAAGGGGTATCTGTTGATACAGTTATATTGATAAACTCATCTTTATGTACAATGCAAAGGGTTGCTGTAATGGAAGATGAAAAACTGGTTGAAATATTACTAGAACCTATAAAAAACAATGTTCATTGTGATAGTGTATATATAGGAGTAGTCACAAAACTAGTTCCAAACATGGGAGGAGCATTTGTAAACATAGGTCACCCCAGAGCTTCTCTTGTTGGAATAAGTCATCATGTGGAGCCCTTTATATTTCCTCCATTTTCCCGCCATAAAGAGCCAAGATCCGTGGATGGGTCTTTGCTTGTTGAGCTTCTAGAACATTCTAGAGTTAATGAGAACAACAAACCCAAATCAGAAGAACAAGAAGTTATCGATAACATTGAGGAGAATGATGATGACATGGATGATGATGAGTTTGATGTGCCTGAAGACTTTCCGGAAGATGTGAATGGAGGTGTGGTTAACTCTGTGGTGTGTATTAACGGAAAAAGGAATATATTTCAACCAATCGAAACTTCTCATGATTCAAATCATCAAACCATGACTGAGATTACTGATAGTAACAAGGGTCCATGCGCAAATGAAAGTAAATGGGCACAAGTTCAAAAGGGTACTAAAATAATTGTGCAAGTTGTCAAAGAGGGTTTGGGTACCAAAGGGCCCACATTGACCGCTTATCCAAAGTTAAGAAGCCGATTTTGGGTATGTGACTATGTTATTCCTATTTTGGTTGTTACATTTGATGTTAACTTGTAAATTGTAATAACATGATGAGAATCCATCAGTGAGGTCTCAGGTTCAAACCCTGGCATCATCTCTCTTGATCTGGGAACAATCTGATTTACTTTCCCCAATGTTGGTTGTGGGACCCGTTGGTGGGGTCGCCTAGGGGTGGTGTATACCGTATAGTGTATACCCTTTCTTTCATTGTAAAAAGGGTATACCCCTTGTGTATACCCTTTTTTATACTGAAAAAGGGTATACGCCATGTGTATACCCTTTTTACAATGAAAGAAAGGGTATACACTATACGGTATACACCACCCCTAGGCGACCCCACCAATGGGTCCCAGAACCAACATGGGGGGAAGGTAAATCAGAGTGTTCCCAGATCAAGAGAGGTGATGCCAGGGTTTGAACCTGAGACCTCGCTTATGGTTTCTCATCTTCTTGTGAATGAAGATCTTGATTATGTTTTCTGAAATGAAAATTTAAAACTATGTTTCAGGTTTTGTTGACACGTTGTGATAGAATTGGGATTTCGAAGAAGATTTCAGGATTGGAGAGAACTCGATTGAGGGTGATAGCAAAGACATTGCAGCCACCTGGTTTTGGTCTTACAGTGAGGACAGTTGCTGCAGGTCATACAATGGAAGAACTTGAAAAAGATCTTGATGGATTGCTTTTAATGTGGAAAGGTATCACTGAACAAGCAACATCTGCAGCCCTTGCTGCAGATGAAGGTGTAGAAGGTGCAATTCCTGCTATGTTACATCGAGCCATGGGTCAAACACTATCAGTAGTCCAAGACTATTTTAATCACAAGGTTAAAATCGGAAATATCTTTTTATTCCTCAATCCTCAATTGTATGTGTGTATTAATGCTCTATTTGTCTCTGTCTTCAGGTTAAGAACATGATAGTTGATTCTCCAAGGATATATCATGAGGTATAATTATATTACTTTTAAATGCTTATTGCCCAAAAATAAATATTTGAAATTATTTGCATTTGTGATGCACACATTTAGGTTACAAATTATCTTCAAGAAATAGCTCCTGATCTCTGCAATCGTGTTGAGTTATACACTAAAAAGAATCCACTTTTTGATGAGTACAACATCGAGGAAGAATTGAACAACATGTTAAGTAAAAGGTGAGAATCACTTACATTAAATGCAAGAAAAAATATTTATTGGATTTTAAAATACAAACACATTTTGTAGGGTGTCACTCTCTAATGGAGGTTATCTAGTAATTGAACAAACAGAAGCTTTAGTCTCCATTGATGTGAATGGAGGACAATGTATGCTTGGTCATGGAACTTCACAGGAGAAAGCCATTCTTGATGTCAATCTTGCAGCTGCTAAACAAGTAAGCCAAGGGCAGTTTCGTCAATTTCTTTTTATTATGATGAGAATTCATATTTATGTAAAATATGGTTTCAGATTGCTAGGGAATTAAGATTGAGGGATATTGGTGGAATTATTGTGGTCGATTTCATTGATATGTGGGATGATTGTAAGTCTGTAATTAACTAATTTATCTCTTTCTATATATCTTTTTTACTTTTTTTTTTTTTCAGCAAATAAACGATTGGTGTATGAAGAGGTTAAAAAAGCAGTTGAGAGAGATCGATCATTGGTTAAAGTCTCGGAACTTTCTAGACATGGGCTCATGGAGATCACTAGAAAAAGGGTATGTAACTATGTATCAAAACTTAATAAAATTAAAAAAATATGATTCGTTATTTAATTTAATTTTTTTTTTTTAAAACTCGTAACAGGTGCGACCTAGTGTGACATTTATGATAAGTGAGCCATGTTCATGTTGTCATGCAACTGGAAGAGTCGAAGCTTTGGAAACTTCATTTTCAAAAATCGAACGTGAAATTTGTCGATTTCTTGCAAGAATGGAAAGGGCAGATCCTGGAAAACCTGAAACTTGGCCGAAATTTGTTCTGATGGTTGACCGATATATGGGGAGTTATTTGACTTCGGGAAAGAGGACACGATTAGCGATTCTAAGTAGTTCTCTTAGAGTATGGATTTTGCTTAAGGTATATGCGTAATCGAAAGCAATTGGGGATAATATAATATCTGAATTAGAAAAAATAACTAATTTGATTTTGATGCGATGATAACAGGTTGCAAGAGGGTTTACTCGAGGAGGATTTGAGATAAAACCACTGGCGGATTTCAAGGATCATAGAGATGAAGATCAACAAATGAGTCGGCCATTTCAGCCACCACATGCCGCCAGAGATCCGCGTCCGCCAAGGCGGAAAGTCACCATCTTTCCGATCAAGAAATGGAAGACTGGTGGCAAGTGAGAGAGAGAGAGAGAGAGAGAGAGAGAGAGAGAGAGGTGATTTTAGCTGTCTCAATTTTTTTTGTTAAACAAAGTTTTATAAATATTATTTGGTAATGACAAATAATAGGGTTTTTTCGTTATTTACATATCTGAAATGTTATTTAATGATGATAGAATTGGATCGTTATCTCTTAAGTGGAAAGAATGATGATCAACGTTGTGAAGTTTCAAGTTTATCAAGAAAATGGTTCCAACTTTGTAAATATTTTTATAATATATATCTTTTTAATTATTATATTGGGATTGATAATTGGAAATAATCTTCTAATAAAATATGGTTGTGTATTTTATGATACTATGTTCTATTATCAATAAAGTGACATGTAAATACAAATATAAAAACAAATTATAAATATTCCTTCAAAATTTGTTTATTTTGGTTCCAAACTCATAATTGGTTCCATTTTAGACTATCTAGCGATTTTCGGACTATTCTGTTCTATAACCCAACTAACTGTACCATAACTAGGAACCATTGACATACTCATGGTCCGGTTATTGGTTCTTGGAAACCATAATTTTGGTTTCTATTAAATCACTTCGATTGCATTCAGTCTGATTTTGGAAACGAACATGTACCCTTAGGTCAAGGTAGATGATGGGGAGCAAGGGGGAATGGAATGTATGGTGTCAAGACCTCCCGTGGGGCTTACACCTATTTGAGTATTTTTTATAAATAATTCACATTCAAGCATTGGCTTATCTCGGTTTAGTTTTCTTGGGTAGAGGCAAAGGAGAGGGTGGGGAACTCTTTCCCAAATACCTCATGGTGTCCAAAATAATTACCTTATTTTTACTTGTTTTTCAATTAGAAATAAAAATCCTTCCACATAGAGTTACTATAATGTAATATGTGTTGTATTTAAATAATTAATATGATTCTAGATGTATGTCCACGCAAAGCGGCTATAATAAATAGTTTTTCTAGCGAATAAATTAATTATGCAGAAATAATTATTAGATTTTATTATTAGTTAATATATAATAAAAAAATTATCATTTTTAAATAAAATATTTATATTTAATCCTTATATTTATATTGTTTGTTCATACATTTGATGTAAACTAATTACTATCGGTGTCTAATTTAAAAAGTAAATTAATTTATATACATCAATTTAATATTTTAAAATTATTATTTTGCTCCAAATTGAATTTCTTAATAATTTTCCATAATTTAAGTTTTCAATTTTTGATAAGTATTAATGATTTATTTGTACAAAAAGTTTTTAACTTATCTCTCTTAAAATTCAATATATAATTATATATTTTATAATTTAGCATAAGATATAAGGTTTAACAATATAAATAGGGGTAAAATAGAGTAAACAAGGCTAAAACTTAAAAGGGTTATAATTTGTAAATATTATGCATAAATTTTTTATTGTAAATAGACTCTTTCAATAAAATTTTTATTGTGCCCGATTCAAAAAGATAATATAATTAACAAAAGGAGCTGACCAAAGTATTTACAATTGTGAGGTATGTTACCAATAAAATATTTTTGTTTATGTAAATCACATATATTTATATTTATATGTATAGATTAGGCTAACGATATTCTCACAAGCAATGCACATCGATATAGTGTTAACAAAATAAATTATTCATTAATGATTCATCATAAATTGAAAATAACATGGTAAAAACTAAAAAGTTGGGAAATGCATAAAAATCACATTATTTTAGGAAAAGTGAAGATCAAGTCTCAATTTTTTTTTTTAAAAAAAAAACAAGAAATCGACAAGTTTCTTCACTTTCCCAAAATAATGAGATTTTTTTTATAGATTTTATCAAAATTTGTTTATAATATATAAACACAGTTTTTTAAATATTTTTACGTATTTTTATATTTTTTTAATGTATTTATGTATTTATTTAAGTTTTAAAAGTTTTTTATATAGTTTTTTTTATGTATTTTAAATGTATAAATGTATTTTCTTACATATTTATATGAGTTTTTAAGTATATTGATATTTTTCATGTATCTATTTATTTTTTATTATGATTTTTTTAATATTTTTACGTGTGTGTGTGTGTGTGTATATATATATATATATATATATATATATATATATATATATATATATATATATATATATATATAGGGTTAGGTTCATTTGAGACCACCTATATTTTGTGAGACCGTGAGACGCATGTTTTTATTTTTTTTTTTTTTTTATTTTTTTTTTGTTTTTTTATTTATTTTTATTTAATTCATGTTCCGAAAATAATATTTAAAAAAAGAATTTTTTGATTTTTCCATTTATTTTGCATTTTAAAATTATTTTTAGAATATGTACAGTATAATATTCTATTTAGAATATTTCACGTATTTTTCAAAAAAAATAGAATTTTTTTTTATTTTTTTTTAGTTAATTCAAGCTCCGAAAATAATATTTAAAAAAAGAATTTTTAGATTTTTCCATTTCTTTTGCATTTTAAAATTATTTTTTAGAATATGTCAGTGTAATATTCTATTTAGAATATTTCACGTATTTTTCAAAAAAAAAACGGAATTTTTTTTATTTTTTTCAATTTTTTTTATATTTTTTATATTTTTTTAGTTAATTCAAGTTCCGAAAATAATATTTAAAAAAAGAATTTTTGGATTTTTCCATTTTAAAATTATTTTTAGATTTAGTCTCACGGTTTCACAAAATTAGAATGGTCTCAAATGAACCTGAACCTATATATATATATATATATATATATATATATATATATATATATATATATATATATATATATATATATATATATATATATATATATAATGTGTTTATGTTTTTTTAAAGTTTTGTATATATATTTTTTAAGTATTTATATAACTTTTTACTTTCTTTTATAAATTTTGGTAAAATTTTCACATATTTATGTATTTTTAAAACTTTTTATATAGTTTTTTTACATAATTTTATGAATTTTAAATGTATAAGCATATTTTTTTTACATATGTATATGTAATTTTTAAGTATTTTCAAAAATTTTATGTGTATTTATATATATTTTTTATTTCAAGTTTCATTGTAAGCTAACTATTAAACCTTGTAAATGAATAAACATTATCAAAGATGATCATTAGTAGTCAACACCATTTTTGCTAGTAAAAATTTTCATTTTTTCTTGAATTCAGTTTGTAGATATACAAAGTTTATGAATGTCTTTGTCGTTAATAATAAAGAGTATTCGTAAACTTTATTCATCCAAAAACTGAAGTCAATAAAAAAAACAGAAGAATTTACCTACAAAAATGGCGTTAATTGCTAATGTCTGTCTTTGAAAAATGTTTTTTTTAAAGTGCTAGAGTGTTTTTTTTCCTTTATTTACAAGGTCTAATAATTGGCTTACAATGAAACTATAAGTAAAAATACATAAATATGTAAAAACAACATTCCAAAATACTTAAACATACGTAAAAAAAAATACTTTTAAAAAATAATAAATACGGGAAAAAATGTATCAAAACACATAAAAGTATGTAAAAATACTTAAAAATTCATATAAATACGTAAAATATATATTTATACATTTTAAATACATAAACAACATAAAAAAAAAAAAGTAAATAAAAAACATAAAAAAAATACACAAATAAATAAAAAATACTTAAAAAGACATAAATACATAAAAATGCATTTATATTGCATATATAAATTTTGAGAAAATATGTAAAAAAAATCTCATTGTTTTTGGAAAATTAATGATTTGTCCTCATCATGAACATGTCAAAAAAAGTTAAAGTGGAGAAATTCACGGGTTTGTTGGAATTTTATATTAAAAACAAAATTAACTTGGGACTTAATCACTAATTTTTCAAAATAATAAGACTTTTCTGAAGATTTCCCTAATAAAAATTAGATTTATTAGTATAGTTATTAATCAGTAAATTTAGCAGTTTCAAAATAAAAATCATTTTCAAGTATTCAATCGAACAAATAATAGATTGAGCTCAAAATACGAGGTTCTGACTTGGTTACATTATGGTAAATAAAATATCAAAATATAGAAAATGTATCTACACTTCCAAAAATATAATGCCAGCCAAAAAAAATAAAGAAAGGAGAAAAAATGGAAAAACTCAAATGCAGGTGGTTATCTCTGTTTATCGCGGTCGTAGAGGTACATCAACAAGTAAACTTCAAGATTTATTTTTTGCTCGTTGAATATAATTAAAGATGCGGTATGCATTCCCACATGTAAATTTTATGGATGTCACATACAAAACAAACATGTAAAAGATGTCCCTCATTAAAATTTCACCATTTTATTATTGAATTAGCCATCAAACTATTATTTATTTACAGTATTAGCCTAGTGGTTAAATCAATAAATCACAATTGCTCAATGGAAAAGACGATGAAATAATAAAAGCACACCCTGTTTACAATATTAGCCTAGTGTTTCTTTTTTATATTTTTCACTAAAATATATAACAACACACTTTATTTCAATTATCACTTTAAGCAAAATACTTTCCTAACCAAAAATTATATCACAAACATATTACAACTAATCAAATCCAAATATAACGCCGCTACATTTCACTTCCTTTCTCAATCAAGCAAAAACAAACAACATTATCAAATGATCAATACTACAAACTTGTTTTTTTTTTTTTTTTTTTTTTTTTTTTGAAAAATTTGCTACATGCACACAAGTAACAACACTTTCAACAACAACATCTACATTTCATAACATCAAAACACGTATATGGTACCGATTTTTGCTCTAGCTCAAGTGCATTTGGTAGTTGTTCCATTGCATATACACTTGTTCTTGCACAACAAAAGTTGTATAAATTTCGACATGCACCTTTACTAAATGGATATACTCTTTCGGGAATCGCCCTACATTTTAATTCATAAAATTGTCAGATTCTGTTTCTTTTTTACTTAATGGACTTAATACTGATTTGACATGATTCAAAAAGAACGAATTAATAAAGCTAGAGGAAATGAAGCTTCACCCATTAAGACTGTTTGGTGCGCCACAGCTAGTTTATTTTTTAAGCTTTTTTAAGTTGTCATGTTTTGCAGGCCAAAAAGTAGCTTATAAACCAGTTTTTTAAAAAGCTACTTAGAGTAGTAAGCTTTTTTAAAATTTTCCAAATATACCCTTTAATTAATTATAGAAACACATTCTCTTAAATGTCATTTTATATCTTTCAGCTACTTTTACCAAATACCATTTTTTAACAGATAGCTTCAACTATCAGCTAACAGCTAGCTTTTCAGGTAATAAGCGAAACATAGCCTAAGGCTATGTTTGGCGTATTAGCTGAAAAGCTAACTGTTAGCTGATAGTTGAAAAGCTAGCTGTTAAATAAAAAACGAACTGATAAAAGCTAGCTGATAAAAAATAACGTTTGGTAAAATTAGCTGAAAAGCTAGCTGAAATATATAAAATTACATAAAATGACATGTAAGAGTATGCATTTCTATAATTAATTAAGGGGTGTATTTGGAAAATTTTAAAAAAGCTCCTAAAAAGCTAGTCTAAGTAGCTTTTAAAAAAGCTAGCTTATAAGCTACTTTTTGGCTTACTAAACACGACAACATAAAAAAACTTGAAAAATAAGCTAGCTTATCAACTAGCTGTGGCGTGTCAAACAGAGCCTAAGTGCTAACCTTTTCACAACTTTGCCCCCATTTTTCACTTTACCAAATAATAATAATAATATTAATAATAATAATAATGTAACGGACTAACCTCATATATGGTATACGCCTTCGTCTCACCAACTCATATGTGGTTTGATTTGTCACAACTAGATAACTAAAAAGATTAAAAAAAAAAAAAAAAACAAATTAGCTTTTTTTTATTATTTCCAATGATGGAGGGTATTCTCGTCTTTTGTTGCTATTTCTTTTCTTGCATTAAGCTTTGAAGAGATTAACTCACCTATGGAATAGAAGGAGAAGAAGAAGGAATATCAATGCAATTGACAAGATAGACAACAGCATAATCATGATCACATCTACCAACCTGAAATTTAAAAACAATGAACATAAAACATTGAACAACATAAATCTATATTTTTTAGGAGATTTTTTTTTTCATCTACTTTTTTTAAGAAGTAAATGTGGTTAAATAAAAGGAAAACATACCAAGCCTTTTCTATGTGAGTTTGTAAGTACTTAATATACAAAACACCTGTCCAAATACTTAAGGCTGTTTCTTCAAGAATATACCACCTGTCAATTATATAAACCCAAAAATAAATAATTGTAAAAAAATAAATGAAAGTATGTTGCTATTTCTTGCATTAAACATGTAAAAACTAGAATTACAGACCAAAATCTACAGTGGTTGCCTTGGCCAATACATGTTCCTAGCCAAACACAATGATGATCAAATTGAAGAACACATCTGTCACAATCATGGCAATGTTTTGCTCTTGGAGGCTGCAATAAAGTTACAATTTTTTTTTTCAAGAATTTTATTTTAGTCAACAATTGAAGTTTCATTAAAAAAAACAATTAGGTCATATGAAATTAAGATGCAAAAAAGAGAGATACCTGCACAACACTACAGTATGAACATGTGTAAGTCCTGAAATAAACAGAAGATGTTAGTAATTGGTTCACTTACTAATTTTGGTTGAGGGACTAAATTGGAAATTTCCATGTTTTCCGCTTTTAGATCATTAGAAAAAGAACAAACTTTTCTTTTAAGCAAATGAGGAACAAGCTTTCTAGGGCTTTTTGAATATGAGAATAAGAAGGGCATTCACGTCTTTTGCACAAATGCATGACAAGATGAATTAGATGAGAATTCAGATTCTTAATTTCTTATACCTTACAGATGTTCCAGGTGGATACATTTCCATCACCATTTTTGTCCAATTCATCGGGTTATTCCCTAAAAGATTTTCTCCAAATTGGTTGTTGTCAATAGTCACAACTACACTCCCATTTTTGCTTGAAGCAGGTTGTCTTTGCTTGATCATTTAACATCATCAATAAACAAAGAAAGATACCACAATTAGATATTGACATATTGTCAATTTGTCATGCATTCATAATTCAACAATTCAATGAAATTACTTTGCTGTTTCTTGAATCTAACCCTTCCTTAAAGTTGGAATAAGTGCTTACTTTGAGATTTCTGATGCTCTTAATGAGGCTTCTGTTTTAGCATATTCTCTCATTGCATCAAGCACATACCTGAGCATGTATATAATTGTTATACAGAAGGATAAGATTGTATATTAAAGTATTAATTATTAAATACATAATATAAGTTTATCATCACATACCCTGGAGAAGAACCAGATGTAAAGAAATACTGAACTAATGTAACAACAACCAGCAACATATACATGGATGTGTACCTGTAGAAAAGAGGTTTGAGTTGAGGTGAGTTGTTAATAACATGAAGAATAATGAAACAAGTGAAGAGAATCGAAAGATATGTTGAGAATGTTAAGCTTTTAATCTTTCAAACTCTAATGAAACAAACATGTAGATAAAGTCGAAACAAAGCGAATCAGTAAGCCCCTAATTATCACATACAATCTTCACAAAATCAGTAACAACAATTTTGGTTTTCGAAGCCCTAAACAGCTGAAATCATATGCAAAATACCAAATGATCCTTACTTAGGTTATAGTATAAAAGTGTGTACCCCAGTGAATCCGTCTCTGCTTACCAAGGCTGTTGTTTTGATTTCTCTATCAAATCTTCATCCAATATGAAAAGAAAACCAACGAAGATTACATGAAGCATCACCAACGCCAGTTTCATACACAACGTAGATCTTCTAACTGCGATCAGAATTACCACAAATTAAATTTGAACAGTTGAATGTATGAAAGGAGGTATGAGTATTACCGGGATCGGAGAGACAGGGGAAGATGTTGAAGCATCGGTCGGAGAAACGATCCGATGTGTCACGAGAGAGAACGCAACAACCCATGATCGTCATTCGAGTAAATGACCTGAAACAAAAACCCCCCCAAACAGCTTTTAGCTGAGCTTATGATTATTGCATATCAGGAACACTGCAGCAGCGTTTTGGAGCAGCTCGGAATAAGAGGAGAGCTTAGGATAATCGAAAAGCAGTCGATGACGCAGGTCAAGATTGGGGAGGAGTAGGGTCGGGTGGGGTGGAATGGGTGGGATGGGGGTAGGTATACTAATTGGATAATTGTATTTTTAATCCCTTCTTTGCCAATTTTCAAATATATTTTTGGGTAAAGGGAAATGATTTGTAAGGGTAATTATTTTTTATCCTTTTTTAAAACATATCATTCATTTTCTTGTATAAAAAATATCATTAATATGTGTTTCGTGTATATATTTTACTATTGGCAATCGGATACAAGAGGTAATCCCGGTATTTTATAATTAAAAATAAAAAAACGGGTGATGTGGAAATTAGGTATGTATATGTGGCTATTAAACCCAATTATGTATGATTACATGGCATTAACCACACGTCTGCCATGTAATCACTCTTAAAATCAAAATGGTCAGTGGAAATTAGGGTTTTTAAAACTAAACACTTTGTCGAGGGTTTTCTTGTAACGCCCGTAGATCCGGGCTAGTAAATTTAGAGATAATAGGGGTCGAAAATGACTTTTCAGCAAAATATTATTTGGAATAAATAATCTTAACCAAGTTGTAGTATATGTCACAAGGTTTCCGTACATATAAACAGCGTCAAAATCCGAGTTATAACGAAGAAGTTATGACCCGTCGAAGTTTCGCGATGGAACCGGCACGACACCAGGAAGCGTAAATAGTGATTTTACGATGGAGGACTTTTTAGCCTTAGTGATCTAAACGAAAGTCGTATAATATGTTAAACCGAGAAAATCCATAAAAAAAGCCCAAATCTAACTTCGTATGAAGAAATTATGATTTTTCTAAGATTCGGCTTAGCAGTGCACGACCCGAAACTCGAATTTTAGTTCGAGTGGTTTTTGGCTTAGGTGAGTTAAATGAGAGTTGAAGATCTCATTAATAGGAACTTAACAGTAAAAAGACAGACGAAAACAGAGTCCGTATGAAGGAGTTACGAATTCTTCACGGTCATTTAACAATCTAAACGCCTCGTACTGTTAAATTTAAGATCGGTCGAGAATTAGCCGACGGAGTCAAAATGAAAGTTGTAGATATTATTTTTACCTATGCGTGGATATAAAGAACGTCAAAAACGGAGGTCGTATGTGAAAGTTACGGATTTTAGAAGTCGGAAGTGTGTTGTGCCCCGAATCGAACAACACCTGAACTGGAATGTCGTTCACATGGAACAGTCCTAAGCAGAGCACATACACATAACATATCAACATTACAGCATCATAACATAAAAGCATAAATAAAGAATCATACCAGTCACCACATCGGGTGCGGCGCGTGCCTCCTCGGTAGTCAACTGAAAGGCCCGACTCCTCACTACTGGAGCCTCTGTCTTGCCCTGTCGGCCATCTATGATCCTCAGAGTCGCTGGAGTCGGCGCCTTCACAGGCGCTGATGCTGTTGTCAACTGAGGGCAATTGGCCCTCTTGTGGCCCCTCTGGTTGCAATGGAAACACAATAACTCAGATGTCTAAACAATCGAGGCAGGGGTAGTACAATCCCTGCTAAAGTGTACCATCTTGCCGTACTTGTAGCAGCCCGCCGATCCCAATCTGCATGCTCCCTCGTGTGACCTGCCGTATTTCCCGCAGCGGCCTGGTCCTCCTTAGCCTTTTGGCCTACCATCTGATCCCTTGGGCTTCTTCCCCGAAGCCCCAGCCACCTGCCCTGCCTCTGCCTTCCTCTTCCGGATATGCTCCAGATCAATCTCCCTCTCCCTTGCCCTAAAAATCATGGACTCTAGGGTAGGGCAAGCTAAAAAGCTAACATGCTCTCGGATGTCAGCACAGAGCATGTCATGGTAGCGGGTCCTCCTCATATCCTCATCTCCAGCATACTGGGGCACCAGTAATGCCCTCTGCCGGAACTTGGCGGTGATCTCCACCACAGTCTCTGTAGTCTGTCTCATGTATAAGAACTCCCTGGCCAGCTGCTGAAGCTCGACAGCCAGCGCAAACTCTGCCCTGAACCTGATCACAAAGTCCGACAGGTCATAGCCTCAACAACCGAGGCTCCCAACGAGTCACCGACGGACTCCCACCAATATCTAGCTTTGTCTCTCAAACACCCTGTTGTGTATCTCGCCTTCGACCCCTCGGGCAGAAGCTAGTCAGCTGTGCGGACTCAATGTCCGCAATCCATCGTCTGGCAGCAATGGGGTCCTTCGCCCCATGGAAATCCGGCGCACCACTGCTCCTGAAGTCCTTAAAGGACAGTATGCGAGATCCTGACTGGCCAGATGTCATGTCACTCCTGAATGCCCTGAGGCGGTCCTCCATCAACTCGACTATCCCTTCCTTGATCGACCCGAAAATGATGGGGGTCAACTTAAGGATGCCTCTGGTGATCTCTGACGTGATGAACTCGCGTAGCCTCTCATCTACTGGCTCAGAACCTGATCCCGAACCCGATCCCTCTCCAGAACTGCCACCAGTTGGCCTTTGACGTAGTACCACCATTCTGCAATAGACACGGTAACCATTAGTGGTACTGATACTTCTAAAGGAATCACATCTATTTCAAGTTCCCTGGGCTTGTCTCGGCCTTCCTTATTTTGGGTACGGATCCTCTGCTTTCAGTAGCACGGGTCGATACTACATTCCACATCTATCCGTACCTTCTTCAAGGACTGCCTCGACTCCACTAGATCCCTTTCACCACTGCTGATCACTGCTATACTCATCCTAGGCTTGCCCTAGGGAAACCTCTAACTCCACCCTACCCGGTCCTCAGCTGCTGAAGGCCTCCTTGTGATGCCAATTAGTTATTACCTGAATACCATCACATGTGATGAGGCTCAGATAATCCTTCGAGTAACCGACTCGTCCCTACAACGGTTAGACTCAAACAAGAGCTACGCAATAGGGCCAAATCCAGCACTCTAAGTTTATTCAACCCCGGTCACATGTGACGTGATGTATTCACCTAATGGCTAACTCCCATCACTCAGAGCCCCACAAAGCACAAAGCAAGAAGCATTCAGACAACAGGGAACAACCTCAAGTAATTCCGTCCTCATAGAGAGAAACGGGTCTAGCATACATTGCTAAACTCATACTGTCAGGTATAACCTAAATAGGCTATCCTACTGCTGTCTACTCAATACTAGCATGGAAATCTTATAAGATGAAGCACATAAAGTAGGCACATAAGGCATCACTCCTAGATCCTTAGTCCTATTCTAGCATGCCGTTCTACTGAAACTGCTAAACATAACATAAACTTGTATGGGTATTTTGGGGAATACTTACTTGAGCTCGGCCGGTCGCGCACATCACACCCTTCGTTCTTTCGTAAAACTCTTTACTTAATCCTTTAAAAAACTTTTTTTTGAAACCCTTTAATCCCTTGATTTGATTTCAGACATCCCCAAGGGTGTGTCCGAATCCCTCAAACCAGGGCTCTGATACCAACTTGTAACAACCCAATTTTTTTTGTCCAAAAATTTCATTTTTAATTAAACACATTGCAAATCATTTGAAAATAAACAACATTTGATCATATTGTTTCTTAAATCATGTTACGTGTCTGAAAACCAATACATGGAATCAACCATAGTGTCAGAGTACAAATCCCAGAACAATCTCATAATGCGGAAAACAAGGGGTGTGTATGTGACATCCCCAAAATCACGGCCAGAAAAGACCGATTTTTGTTTATGCTTTATGAAAAATCAGAGTACTTCATTTTATAAAAAGGTTGCGGAATTTGTTCCTAGAAAAACACGATAAATACGTTATTAAAACATTTTCGAAGAAACGTATTTTTATTCATCTTAAAACGTTTGGGATGTCATCGTTAATATAGAAACATAAGCATAAACAGAACTTACAATGATTTACACTAGTGATCTACATCTCTTTAAATCTCTCAGTGTAATGTCACTTCATTTTGTCACCTGTGATATACATAAACTGAGTGGGTCAGGTTGGGAAACCTGGTGAGTACATAGGGTTTTCAACCCACAATAATATAATTATTATGTTCAATCAAAGAATCAACCCAATTACCCATCCCCATTATCTTCTTTACTCTTAAGGATTTAACCTAAGAGTCGTCTATCCTGCATTCGTTTATTCCGAAGTCCCTTACTTCCAGGGTCATAGGACTGACACTAAATCCATAGCTGCCAATGTTCGTTCGTAAAGCACTAATTCCATAGCTGCTATATCTTACTCATCGGGTACTAAATCCATAGCTACCAGTGCTCGACAGGTACTAAGTCCATAGCTACCAATTCCTACAGGTACTAAATCCATAGCTACCAGTGTCTAACTAATAGGTACTAAGTCCATAGCTACCAATTCCCAACAGGTACTAAATCCATAGCTACCAACGTCTAACAGGTACTAAGTCCATAGCTACCGGTGTTTGTCCCATAGGTACTAAGTCTATAGCTGCCAATGTATACTCACGTCATCTTCTATCTCTCATCATTCATCTACCCATCATCATACCCAACATATTCGTATATATAAAATACGTATACAGTTTAAATCCTTTAAAACATGTATAAAACGCACATCCAACATAGACAACAAGTATTCAGATAATATGCACACATAGCACGTAGTTTATATAAAATACTTCATATCTATGTGTAAGATGAAAGGGACTATGCACTCACAACACGTAATTTATATTAAATACTTCATATCTATGTGTAAGATGAAAGGGACCATGCACTCACCTGAGTAGGTGGTGACTCAGCACTCGGACAGCGCTTCGATACTCTCAAAACGATATTCCTTCGATAAAACCTAGTACCAGTACCACTAGGGTTTAGTCTAACGATAACCGTGACTAATTAATAGTCTGACTATTATTATTATTATATAAGCGTTAAATAACACTCAATATAACTCATAATAATTGTGACATCCCCAAAATCACGGCCAGAAAAGACCGATTTTGTTTATGCTTTATAAAAATCAGAGTACTTCATTTTATAAAAAGGTTGCGGAATTTGTTCCCAGAAAAACACGATAAATACGTTATTAAAACATTTTCGAAGAAACGTATTTTTATTCATCTTAAAACGTTTGGGATGTCATCGTTAATACAGAAACATAAGCATAAACAGAACTTACATTTATTTACACTAGTGATCTACACCTCTTTAAATCTCTCAGTGTAATGTCACTTCATTTCGTCACCTGTGGTATACATAAACTGAGTGGGTCAGGTTGGGAAACCTGGTGAGTACATAGGGTTTTCAACCCACAATAATATAATTATTATGTTTAATCAAACAATCAACCCAATTACCATCCCCATTATCTTCTTTACTCTTTAAGGATTTATCCTAAGAGTCATCTATCCTTCATTCGTTTATTCCGAAGTCCCTTACTTCCAGGGTTCTAGGACTGGCACTAAATCCATAGCTGCCAATGTTCGTTCATAAAACACTAATTCCATAGCTGTTATAGTCTATTCATCGGGTACTAAATCCATAGCTACCAGTCTTTATCTAATAGGTACTAAGTCCATAGCTACCAATGTTCAACAGGTACTAAATCCATAGCTACCAACGTCTAACAGGTACTAAGTCCATAGCTACCGGTGTTTGTCCCATAGGCACTAAGTCTATAGCTGCCAATGTATACTCACATCATCTTCTATCTCTCATCATTTATCTACCCATCATCATACCCAACATATTCGTATATATAAAATACGTATACAGTTTAAATCCTTTAAAACATGTATAAAACGTTCATCCAGCATAGACAGCAAGTATTCAGATAATATACACACATAGCACGTAGTTTATATAAAATACTTCATATCTATGTGTAAGATGAAAGGGACTATGCACTCACCTGATTAGGTGGTGATTCCGAACTCAGACAGCACTTCGTTATCTCAAAACAATTTTCCTCGACAAAACCTAGTATCAATACCACTAGAGTTTAGTTTTTAACGTTAATCACGACTAATTAATAGTCTAGCTATTATTACTATTATATAAGCGTTAAATAGCACTCAATATAACTCATAATAATAGCCCAAATAATTATTTTAAGGTCCTAATAATGTTACTATGATTAAATAAAATCTATATTAAATATAGTATAAGCATAGCTCACTTACAGCGAGTTTTTATTAAAAACCGGGCTTCGCTGGAGCAGCGTTTCCAAGCCGAAAGCTTTTCTTCTCGGAGCCGTCGGGCGCTCCGGGGCTTTCTACTCGTGCTAGGGAGGTTCCGTAGACTTGGGAGGGGTTTAGGGAGGCTAGAGAGAAGTTAGAGAGAGAAAGAGAGGCTTATGGTGTGAAGAAAATATGAGGAGTTCACCCTTGTATTTATAGGAGTTTTATAGTAAAGTAGCCTCTAAGCTTCGTCCGTAACTTTTGCATACGAGCTCCGTTTTTGTCTATCTTTTTACCGTTGAGATCCTATTAATGAGATCTTCAACTTTCGTTTAGACCTCGTTAGCTAATTCTCATTCTATCTCGGATTTACAAAACTGTATCGAATTCGCCGCGCTCGAAAAGTAGGGACTAAGCTTCGTCCATAACTTTCGCATACGAGTTCCGTTTTTGTCTGTCTTTTTACCGTTGAGTTCCTATTAATGAGATCTTCAACTCTCATTTAGACCTCGTTGGCTAATTCTCATTCTATCTCGGATTTACAAAACTGTATCGAATTCGCCGCGCTCGAAAAGTAGGGACTAAGCTTCGTCCATATCTTTCGCATACGAGCTCTATTATCGACGTTCTTTATATCTACGTGTTGGTATTTACGAGTGCTACAACATTCATTTAGATCCCGTCGGCTAAAAATCGACCGATCTAAAATTCAGATTTCGGGCTGTGCACTGCTATGCTAAATCTTAGAAAAAATCATAACTTCCTAATACGAAGTCAGATTTGGGCGTTCTTTTTATCGATGTTCTTAGTTTAACATATTCTACGACTTTCGTTTAGAGCGCTAAGGCTAAATCTCGCTCTATCGTAAATTCACTTTTTACGCTTCCCGGTGTCGTGCTGGTTTTGCCGTAAAACTTCGACGGGCCATAACTTCTTCGTTATAACTCATATTTTGGCGTTCTTTATATGTACGGAAACCTTGTGATATATACTATAACTTGGTTAAAATTATTTATTCTAAATAATCTTTTGCCGAAAATTCGTTTTCGACCCATATTGCCTCTAAATTGACTAGCCCGGATCTACGGGCGTTACAATTATCTCCCCCTTAGGATGATTACGTCCCGGAATCATCAACGAAACAGGATTGTATAATGACTCCATAAATTATCTCTTCACCCTAGGTAATAACTGTAACTTCTATGTTGCTTCGAACGAGTATCTAACTCTTGGACTCCTTGACTGCAGGTGGTGCTCGGTCTTGCACCAGCTCGTTAGACTTTCAATCATGACCTTCGTGTCACAACCTCATTCTTTATCAGAGACTCCTTCTTCTTCTTAATAAACTTAGGATAAGTTAATTTGATTACTACAATTGACCGATATGTCATATTCTAATGACCTATCATCGTATGTAGCAATGCTTAGACTCAGGTCTCTTAGAGTCAAATTCCGGAATGGAATATGCCTTCCTTCATCATCTAATGTGATATAATCATCTTTTAACATGTAGCATTTCTAGCTACCAACTTATTTAACAATAATCGTGATACTTCTATTGATCGCTTTGATTTCAATCGTTTGGTTTAATTCGGACGCTACATCAAACTTGGTTCTCTGAACCACGTAACCTACTCATTGTATTCGGACTCAATTTGATATGACCACTAGGGTCGGGATAACAACAATCTTCTTAGTCATTACCGAAACAATGGTAACGACATACTTGAATAAAACAAAATCAATTACTAGTTTCTTGGTAACCTTGTGACTTTCCCTGATCCAAGTGTGAGTCATGTGCTTCCGGTAGTATAGGCCTCTACTACCATTCACACCTACTCATACTCGTCCCAAGTATCATCTCGCAGTTTCCCAAGTCACCATGCAACAAATCACACAACAATTTCACACACCAGATAACAAAACGAAGATTTCATTATTTCTCGAAACTATTACATAGGTGTTCAAGTTTACCCTAGACTATGCCTCTACTAGGCTACATCGTACGAAACTATGGCTACTGCATAATCCGATCTTCGGGTAAGAAGTCCTCATTCTTGATTCCTTCCATGGTTCTCTGCCTCGTCAAGGATCATGTGAAATGCCCTCGGCCTTGGTGGCGTTTCTGGTCTTGCTGCTTTATTTTCCTTGGGCAGTCTCTGGACATGTGCCCCTTGCCTCCACATTCGTAACATACTTTGTCATTATGCGTGCAGTCTTTGGAATAGTGACCAGTCCTCCCACACTTGTAACAAGTCACTTCTTCGTTGCACTTTCCACCATGCTTCTTCTTGCATCTATCACACCATCTTGCTTCACCTCCATCTGCTCCTCCAAGCTTTGAGAATTTTCTTTCCTTGTTCGGCCTCGAAGATCCTTCAAACTTCCGCTTCTCTCCTACCTTATCTTTTTCTAGAACCTTTTCTCTTATCTGGGCCTCTACGTTCTTAGCTGCCTTAACAGCTGCTTTCAAAGTAGTTGCCATTTTGACCATTGGGCCAAAGTCCATGGGCAGTCCGTTAGCAAACCTATCAATCTTGGAGAGTTCAATAGGCACCAAGTAGGGGAATAGCTTCATCCTTTCGGTGAATGTGGTGGCATACTCGTCAATACTCATCTTCTCTTTCTTCAGGTTCTGAAACTCGTTGTTTAGGTCTATCAGATCTACCTCCGAGTAGTACTGCATTTTCAACTGCTCCAAAAACTCTTCCCACGACATCCTTAAGGCTTCTCCTCATGGCATCGTATCTGCCAATAGCTTCCACCAGCTCAAGACTCTAGCTTTCAGCTGTCTTACTGCGAAGACAGTCTTCTATTTCTCGTTACAGCTGTAGCTCTCAAACAACATCTCCATCTCAGAGATCCAATCCATAATCTCAACCGGCTTCGGGCTTCCTGAGAGGCTTGGTGGTTTCGCACCCAAGAAATTCTTGTACATTCGCCCATCCTTGTTGTTTCTCCCTTCTGGCCCATCCCTTTGCTCACCTTGAGTCCCTACTTGACTCACTTGGCGGCTGTAGTTCCCTTCCTCAGATTGCTCGGGAACTGGCTCCGTCGGTTCAACACGTACGGTAGCTTCGTCCCTATTCAACATCTGTCTCATTTCTTCCCTTTGTTCAGCTAACATAGCCCGAATCATGGCTTGAACTCCAGCCATGGTGACTGGCTCAGGCGCAACTTCTTCAGCAACAGGTATTTGCTGAACCACTGGGGGTGGGTTTCGGTTCCCATTCGCATTTACGTTTCCGCTACGGGTTCTTTCCATCTTGATCTCTACACCGAATATGGTGAATCTAGATCTTTACTTAGGATTGACGTTTAAATCATCCTTATCACTCCGAAACGTTTATATGCTAGTTCTAATATCGTATTCGTACGTTTAGAATCCTAAACACATAAGGTTTCCAGATCCGGTCGGCAACAGACCATAGATCCGATCAAACTATAGCATAACAAATCATTTAGCACATAAAAACAATTTAGGCATCATTCCTAAATTAAGCTAGTGCTCACACCTCACAATCATCGCTTAGCATTCTAAGTTTAAGTCTAGAAATAAATCCATATTCCTAGTTCGCTTAAACTAATGCTCTGATACCAACTGTGACATCCCCAAAATCACGGCCAGAAAAGACCGATTTTGTTTATGCTTTATAAAAATCAGAGTACTTCATTTTATAAAAAGGTTGCGGAATTTGTTCCCAGAAAAACACGATAAATACGTTATTAAAACATTTTCGAAGAAACGTATTTTTATTCATCTTAAAACGTTTGGGATGTCATCGTTAATACAGAAACATAAGCATAAACAGAACTTACATTTATTTACACTAGTGATCTACACCTCTTTAAATCTCTCAGTGTAATGTCACTTCATTTCGTCACCTGTGGTATACATAAACTGAGTGGGTCAGGTTGGGAAACCTGGTGAGTACATAGGGTTTTCAACCCACAATAATATAATTATTATGTTTAATCAAACAATCAACCCAATTACCATCCCCATTATCTTCTTTACTCTTTAAGGATTTATCCTAAGAGTCATCTATCCTTCATTCGTTTATTCCGAAGTCCCTTACTTCCAGGGTTCTAGGACTGGCACTAAATCCATAGCTGCCAATGTTCGTTCATAAAACACTAATTCCATAGCTGTTATAGTCTATTCATTGGGTACTAAATCCATAGCTACCAGTCTTTATCTAATAGGTACTAAGTCCATAGCTACCAATGTTCAACAGGTACTAAATCCATAGCTACCAACGTCTAACAGGTACTAAGTCCATAGCTACCGGTGTTTGTCCCATAAGCACTAAGTCTATAGTTGCCAATGTATACTCACATCATCTTCTATCTCTCATCATTTATCTACCCATCATCATACCCAACATATTCGTATATATAAAATACGTATACAGTTTAAATCCTTTAAAACATGTATAAAACGTTCATCCAGCATAGACAGCAAGTATTCAGATAATATACACACATAGCACGTAGTTTATATAAAATACTTCATATCTATGTGTAAGATGAAAGGGACTATGCACTCACCTGATTAGGTGGTGATTCCGAACTCAGACAGCACTTCGTTATCTCAAAACAATTTTCCTCGACAAAACCTAGTATCAATACCACTAGAGTTTAGTTTTTAACGTTAACCACGACTAATTAATAGTCTAGCTATTATTACTATTATATAAGCGTTAAATAGCACTCAATATAACTCATAATAATAGCCCAAATAATTATTTTAAGGTCCTAATAATGTTACTATAATTAAATAAAATCTATATTAAATATAGTATAGGCGTAGCTCACTTACAGCGAGTTTTTATTAAAAACCGGGCTTCGCTGGAGCAGCGTTTCCAAGCCGAAAGCTTTTCTTCTTGGAGCCGTCGGGCGCTCCGGGGCTTTCTACTCGTGCTAGGGAGGTTCCGTAGACTTGGGAGGGGTTTAGGGAGGCTAGAGAGAAGTTAGAGAGAGAAAGAGAGGCTTATGGTGTGAAGAAAATATGAGGAGTTCACCCTTGTATTTATAGGAGTTTTATAGTAAAGTAGCCTCTAAGCTTCGTCCGTAACTTTTGCATACGAGCTCCGTTTTTGTCTATCTTTTTACCGTTGAGATCCTATTAATGAGATCTTCAACTTTCGTTTAGACCTCGTTAGCTAATTCTCATTCTATCTCGGATTTACAAAACTGTATCGAATTCGCCGCGCTCAAAAAGTAGGGACTAAGCTTCGTCCATAACTTTCGCATACGAGTTCCGTTTTTGTCTGTCTTTTTACCGTTGAGTTCCTATTAATGAGATCTTCAACTCTCATTTAGACCTCGTTGGCTAATTCTCATTCTATCTCGGATTTACAAAACTGTATCGAATTCGCCGCGCTCGAAAAGTAGGGACTAAGCTTCGTCCATATCTTTCGCATACGAGCTCTATTATCGATGTTCTTTATATCTACGTGTTGGTATTTACGAGTGCTACAACATTCATTTAGATCCCGTCGGCTAAAAATCGACCGATCTAAAATTCAGATTTCGGGCTGTGCACTGCTATGCTAAATCTTAGAAAAAATCATAACTTCCTAATACGAAGTCAGATTTGGGCGTTCTTTTTATCGATGTTCTTAGTTTAACATATTCTACGACTTTCGTTTAGAGCGCTAAGGCTAAATCTCGCTCTATCGTAAATTCACTTTTTACGCTTCCCGGTGCCGTGCCGGTTTTGCCGTAAAACTTCGACGGGCCATAACTTCTTCGTTATAACTCATATTTTGGCGTTCTTTATATGTACGGAAACCTTGTGATATATACTATAACTTGGTTAAAATTATTTATTCTAAATAATCTTTTGCCGAAAATTCGTTTTCGACCCATATTGCCTCTAAATTGACTAGCCCGGATCTACGGGCGTTACAATAATAGCCCAAATTCTCATTATAAGTTCCTAATAATGTTACTATATTAAAACATAAGTTATACTAAAGATAGCGTAGGCATAGCTCACTTACAGCGGGTTTTTCGCAAAACCGGGCTTCGCTGGAGCAGCGTTTCCAAGCCGAAAGACCCTTTTTCTCGGGACTCCGGGAGCCTCGGGGCTTCCTTCGGGTGCTAGGGGGTTTACCTAGGCTTTTAGGGGCTTAAGGGAGCTTAGAGAGAGAGAGTATAGAGAGAGAAAGAAGAAGGTTGAAGGTGTGAGAATGAATGGAACCCGACACCTCTATTTATAGGGGTGCTGACTGGCCTACTCGCCGAGTAGGGGGGACCTACTCGCCGAGTTGGTCCATGTGGTGGCCTTCTGGTGGTGCCACGTGTCCAATTCTGGTGGTGCCACGTCACCCCCTATCGCGTATCAGCCTTCAAACTTAGAAAAATCATAACTTTCGCATACGAGCTCCGTTTTCGACGTTCTTTATATTCACGCGTAGGTAAAATCAAGATCTACAACTTTCGTTTAGACTCCGTCAGCTAATTCTCGACCGATCTCAAATTTAACAGTAGGAGGCGTTTAGACTGTTAAATGACCGCGAAGTGTTCATAACTCCTTTATCCGGATTCCGTTTTCGTCTATCTTTTTACCGTTGAGTTCTTATTAATGAGACCTTCAACTCTCATTTAGGTCGCGTAATCCAAAAACCGCTCGAACTAAAATTCGAGTTTCGGGCCGTGCACTGCTAAGCCGAATCTTAGAAAAATCATAACTTCTTCATACGAAGTCAGATTTGGGCGTTCTTTTTATTGATGTTCTTAGTTTAACATATTCTACGACTTTTGTTTAGATTGCTAAGGCTAAAAATTCTTCTATCATAAATTCACTATTTACGTCTCCCGGTGCTGTGCCGGTTTTGCCGTAAAACTTCGGCGGGCCATAACTTCTTCGTTATAGCTCGGATTTCGGCGTTCTTTATATGTACGGAAAGCTTGTGTCATATTCTACAACTTGGTTAAGATTATTTATTCTAAATAATCTTTTGTCTAAAAGTCATTTTTGAACCCTATTGCCTCTAAATTGACTAGCCCGGATCTGCGGGCGTTACAGTGTATGATGTGACGCTACCGTGCCAACTCTTTCCCCTTCGCTGAAGAGGTACCTGAAACCAAAACTCTAAAATATAAGCACGAAGCTTAGTGAGTTCCCCCATAATACCACATACCATACAAACATATAATGAACAACTAAGAGATACGGGCGTCGCCCACACTCATGGGGATACGGGCCTCGCCCACACTCTGCTATCTAGGAGATACGGGCCTCGCCCACACTCCGCTATCTGGGAGATACGGGCCTCGCCCACACTCCACTATCTGGGAGATACGGGCCTCGCCCACACTCCGCTACTAAACCATAACATACAAGTATCACACAGACAACAAGTATAAACAAGTCTACCACACTAGAATTTATCATCATCAAACTCAACTATGAGATACGGGCTCTGCCCACACTCCGATACTATCATATCTTCTATACGGGCGGCCTTGGTGCCTTAGACCCATTCCTACTGGTAGGAAACTCACCTCGAAAAGTAGCTACCAAAAGTTTGACTGCCGGACGTCTGAATGCTGCACCGGAAATCCTTCAGCTACAAATCCATAAACATATATTAGCCACTCATAAATACCCTCAAATCAAATGATTGAACTACAAATCCATAAACATATATTAGCCACTCATAATTTTGATTGGACTCGCCGAGTCATGGCACGGACTCGTCGAGTCCTTCTCCTACTAACCTGGTCCTGCACGCCAAGTCCATATTCCCACTCACTGAGTCACCCTTAACTCACTACTTAGGACTATAGAACCGACTCGCGATCCGACTCGCCGAGTCCAAGAACAACTTGCTAAGTTTGAAGAACAACTCGTCGAGTTCCAGGCAATATTCATATGACTCACCGAGTTGTTCATCCAACTCGCCGAGTCTATGGCCATCTTCATAGAACTCGTCGAGTTCCATCTTGGGACTCGCCAAGTCCCTATGACCCATTCCCCATACAGACCAAACCTGAGACATGCAACGCTTCCAAACCATAGATCCATGTTCCTTGGGCATGCTTATCACGTAAAGTTGCAAACTTTACGTGCATGCATGGCCCTATAAGCTCAAAAAGGCAAAACCAAGCTCTTAATGAGGTCATACACTCAATGGGGACCTCAATCACTTCAACCATAGAAACTTTATACTTCTAATACACTCATAAGGTCCAAATCCGGAGTCCTTTCAGAACATAGAGCATAAACACATGGAGCTTGAGGTTTTAGGGCTTGAAAACCACTAATTTGGGACAAAAAGGAGATATAATGAACTAGTGATCAAGGTAAGAACTTTTCTACCTTAATGGAAGCTTCTCACAGTGTAGATTCCGAATCTACCTCCCCTCCTTGCACACTTCAATCTCTTCCTTCTTCTTCTAAGCTCCAATCCGTCTTCACAAAGCCAAAAACACTCTCAAGAACAATATGGGGGATAGGGTTTCGCTCTAAAGCTCTCTGGAAGTGTTAGGGACAAAGGAGGCCAAGTTAGAGCGTTTAAATAGGGTGCAAACACCCGGGTTAGGGTTTTTGCCCAAACAGGGTCTACTCGCCACTTGCCAAGTCCAAAGTCCAGTCCTCGCGCCTTATCCCACTCCTACTCGGCGAGTTGGCCCATCAACTCGCCGAGTCCAAGGCAAAAATGCATTATTTAAAAATGTAAATTGCAAGGAGTACGTACCGGAAACCAGGTGCTACAGAGGACTTGAAGCCTCAGGGGTTATTTGATCAATATTGAGAGGAAGGAAGGATTGGATATTGTTTAGGTTCTTTGAGACCTTCGTTTTAAATATGATCCATTAGGGACCATTTCCAAAATTCATCACACTATTGTTTATATTTATATGAGTTAGTCACTCAATTTTCTTTTTATAAAATACTAGGTATGAAACCCGTGTATTACACGGGTTGATTAAAAAAAGTTAAATATAAGGTATAGACATTAAGTGTTTTCTAAAGTAAAATTTAGAAAATAAATATAAATGAAATGATGAATAAGTAATTCAATCTATACTAATAAAAAGTATTATCATGTTTAAAAAATCGTGTTGAATATGAATGTTTAAAAATTAAGTATTTTTTTAAAGTAAATTTTCGAAATAAATACAATAAATAGAATAAACCACAAGAATCATTCATGTAATTTGTCTTAATGAATCTATACTAATAAAACTAATTAATAAGAATTCACAAACAGAATGTTTATATATACATTAATTCACATTAATTACTATGACGTGATATTTAATAGGTGGAAGTTGAATAAAAATGAAAAAAAATACATAAATGACAAGTGAAAAAAAAATAATTATAAAATTTTAAGAAAATGATATGTGTCAAATTCAATAAGAATTTGACATTTGACAAATTTATCTTTATTTATTAGGTTAGATTTAAATAGCTATTAGAAGAAGTTAAGCATTCATATATATATATATATATATATATATATATATATATATATATATATATATATATATATATATATATATATACAAATTTTTTAACAGTTCTTGATTTTTTATGTTTTTTTTAATTGTTTTTCTTTTCTTCCTTGCTGGCACGTGATGGATTAGTGTGCGTGTTACTCCTCAAACAATCCACCGCCATAAGCACCCCCACCTAGGGCTGTAAACGAACCAAACGAACACGAACAAGGTTTTGTTCATGTTCGTTCGTTTAAGTTAGCCGAACAACAAACGAACACGAACGGATAAACGAACGAGATTTTCTTGTTCATGTTCGTTCGTTTAACAAATTAGTTTGTTCATGTTCGTTCATTTATGTTCGTGAACATGCTAAACGAACATAAACGAACAATCATAAACGAACAAAGATAAAAAAAACACAGTTAAACATATATGAATATAAACGAACATATAATATAGCAATATAATAAAAAATAATTGAATATACATGAATATAAATAAACTTAAACGAACGAACATAAACGAACGTAAATGAACATTGTAAACGAATGTTCACGAACATAAATGAACGAACGAGGCCATTGTTCATGTTCGTTCATTTAACTAAACGAACGATAATTTTTTTTCATGTTCGTTCATTTATTAAATAAACGAACATAAACGAACTTCCGCCGAACAGTTGACGGACGATTCGCCGATCGTTCAGTTCGTTTACGCCTAACCCACCAACTTTCTCCACCGCCTTATCTCCCTCTCAGGAGTGCCATTTATTTCCCCTTCAAAATTCCGAAAGCTGATGGCTAAGAAAAAGCCTATAGAAGGAGTGAGCGATCAGATGAATGCGATTGCGTGTTTGAATCTCGATCAACCACCTGCTCGCTGGTTTCCAGATTTTAAGATCTTTCTTTCTATGTTCTCTACATCATCATCGATCCCCAGCGGTGCCACCACTGTTCTTTTTTTAATCGATCGAGGTGGAAGGAAGAACGAACTGCCAAACGTCTCTCTGCCTCTATTTCTCTTAATTAATGACGAGAAGGTAATGTTTCTTCCTCTTTCACGTTTCTACTTCCTCCCTGTCTGTTTGTGGGTATTCTGAAAGGTATTCTTGGAGGGCTTGCAATCTGATTTCGAAAGTAGGGTCACGTTTCTACTTCCTCTTTCTGGTGGGTATTCTCTCAACAAGCGAAGCGACTTAGACACACCCATTTTGTGGAGACGGTGGAGAAGAGGTCGCCACCTTCGCGTACCTCCGATAGGGTTCGACATGTGACTTTGATAAGCTATTCTCCTTCATTGTTCTCCTACCCAATGATTAATTTGCCAGAAATCTCACCGTCTTATGGTATGATTGCTGCTTTCAGGGCTTCGAATGTAGGCCTATGGGTATAAGTAGTATGGAGGAGAACGATGATAAGGGTTATTGTGAAGAGGTTTTTGCAGGTGAACTTCTTTTTCATGAATTCGAATTCTGGTTGGCAGTTAGGGCTTTCAATTGACTTTCGTTCGATTTTCCATCAGATTAATCATCTTCCTGTTTATTACTTTTAAATTAACTTTTTTATTCTTATGGTAGCCTTTTTATTCTTATGTTGACTTTTTTTGGGGGTTGTTTGAATCTCAGACCGTAAAAGACTGTAAAAGGGATTAGAGGGTTGTCATCCACCGACATCAGTTCCTCAACATGTTTCTTTGTCATCACTTATGTTGATCTCTCACTATCATTATTCATATATTTGAGGTATAGTTATTTGATAACCAAAACGCCCCCTGTACATAAATTACATCACCTTGATAATGAACAGATAAGAGTTATAAATTTGGGGAATTGAGATGTCGAGGTTGGAAACAGAAGACATAATAAAATTTATAAAGTTGAAGAGGTTCATGGATTATAGGAACCAATTTAAGTGTTGCATGTGATTATTCTTGATTTTAGTAAATTTGGTCAATATTCAGAAAGTACCGGTAAAGATCAAATTTATACAAAAGTCAAGGATAATTTATCCAAGGAAAGAACTTTATACAAAAGAACTTTATTTACACTATAAATAATGGAATTTTAATTTTTGGTCTCGGGGAGGACGATTGACAATGATGAGTATAGACTAAAGGGCAACCTCAAAAATTTAAGTACTGTTTGTAACTCAAACAATCAGGTAAATCTACTTTCCAGTTGACTTGATAGTATGTATATTTTATTATTCATATTTTGTTTAGTAGCTGTTATTTATAGTAGCATCTTAATCTGTATAAAACATCGACCTTTTTTTTTTTTTTTTTCTAGATTTGCACCAACCACCTTAAAAGTTAATGGAAGATGCTGATTATCGACATATGTAAAACCATTACTTACAAGAAAGATGCAGCCACCATTGAAGGTAAAACTAATGTTTTTATAAATGATGATTAAGATACGTGATTATATGTAAACGTACAATAATCTTACTTATTCATTTAGGGAATAAAGAAAAATTGAAGGCATTCAAGAAGCTTAGATATGATGTTGGCAGGTAAAGGAGGAAACATGGAGAAAATGTGATGTACCTTTAACGTAAGAGGACAAAATGGTCATATATTCAGATGTTGTTTTCCCTATTTTGAAAAATGTTTGATTCTTATGTTTTTAGATTTGAAGTGTTCATAGGCATGTTTTGTTTTGATGATTTTTTAAGATTGATGTAGATAGTTAAACTTTTCAAGGGTTTTTTTTTTTTTTTTTTTTTTTTTTTTTTTTTTTTGTGAAAGGGAACTTCCTAACGAGGGTTTCCGGGTCAACTTTCGCGCACCGATTAATCCCCCGCTGCAAACATAAAGCTTTGCTTCATGCTCTGGAGTCACTGTAGGCGAACCTTCATGGCCACAAAGGCTTAGTGGTGCCAGGAATTGAAAATGGGTCAGGTTATCTACCATATCTTCCATTATCTTATCAAGTCACCACAATTTTGAAATAAAAATAGGCAAAACACGCTTCCGGTTAAAATTAATCAAGTTGCAGTTAGGTCAGTTACTTAACAAAAGTTTGTGTCGGATGCAAATTTTTTTTAGAGTCTATGTATAGATATGGATTTATAAACGAAAGAACATACTTCTAATCTATTATATAGCTTATTTGCCGCAGAGGAGACTTTACAATCTCCTAAAACAAACCTTAAAAAAATTAACCGACACAAATCAAAACCCTTGACCCATGTGGAGCATGGGAAACTTTATAGTTTTTTTAAAAGATACATAAATATTTGTAAATCTATTTACTAAATATCACTTTATTAGTTTTGTTTATAGATTCATTGATGGTTTTTATTTATTTATTTATTTATTTATAGATCAGTTAAAGAGGGAATGAATGAACAAATCAAACTATAAACAAATAGTTGATCGAATAACATTTTCAAAAAGCAAAGAACGAAAAAAATTGTTGTATCCGACCCTCGCAACGCCAGGGTTCCCCATCTAGTTATAGATTAATTTGATTAATTATAGATTAAAATTAATGAAATAATAATACGGTAATAACTTTGAATGATATTAAGTGAAAGTATACAATTCTAGAAGTGTTTTATGATTTTATCATTTTGGAGTGGCTTGTGGTAGAAGCAATGGAAATGGTAGGGGATGTACAAAAGCTGCAGCAGAGCTGGTGAGTAAACCATCTTCGTATATTTATCTTTTAACAATTTTATAACTTTGATTTTAGTCATAACTTGTTTAAGCTTGTTTTTAAGAAAGATAGTTTAATCTATTTTTTAAATTAATACTTCAAATCTATTATAATAAATGAAGGCTTTTTTGTCATATGTCCTCTTCTTTTTCATTTGGATACTTGATGTTTTCTAGAATTTTTAAATTTTCTATTTTCCACTTTGTCATTTTATTGTATTTCTTATTTTATTAAATTAAAATTCCACATTTAATGTGTAAGGTCATATATATATATATATATATATATATATATATATATATATATATATATATATATATTAAGAAAATGTTTATATATGTAATGTATTCAATATATTAAAGTTTCATTAATTTTAATAATTTCAAATTTTTTCTTATTTTTCTTATAAATTTAAAATTTTCAAATTGTTAAAATTTCATATTTTTATTTTTAAATTAAACACATGTAATATATGAATCTCACACCTAGTGAATTACAAATAAATTTTATGAGAAAGATGAGATATAACATATTTATTTGTTGCTCTTATTTTAACAACTTCTAATTTTTAAAAGTTGTGATTAATATTTTCTATAAGAATACAATATCTAAATTATAACCAGATAAATCGACAAACTTGCAAAAATGGTCCCTATGGTATGCAAATCTTTGAGGTTTTAGTCCAAACCTTGAGTTTTTTGGATTCATGGTCCTTTTGGAGTGGTTTGTATGTGAAAATAATCCCTCCTAAAATTGAAATGACTATAATACCCTTGGGGTATTTATTTTTCATTTTTCTTAAAATTTAATATTTATTTATTTATTTTAACAATTAAAATAATAATAAAGGACATCTCTCTCTCTCTCTCTCTCTCTCTCTCTCTCTCTCTCGCTCGCTCTCCCTCTCTCTCTCTGACGTAAACATACAGGATCAGAGGCCGGTCAAAAACAATGATGATCTCTTTTTTGAGGATTTTTGTCAAACACCTTGTGTGCGAGATACAACACTCTACTTCAACATGTAATTTATTAGTAGACACATCCCATTTCGGATATACAACCCAAACCAATGAAAAAATTTCCTTTGTTACTTGGATTTCTAAAGATTCCCTGAAAATTGGACACTAAGATTGTTAGTATCTAAAAATATAGATAATTGTTGCTGGCCTTAATTTTAATTCGAGAATATCTAGTAAATTCGTGCTTGAATCGTCACCCAATACATGCCTTTATTCCTTAATCCATCCTCTCAAACAAATCTCATGCCAATTTGTTTCTGATCATCTCAGCTCATACCTGAAATTAAGATCACGTTACTGGTAAAAAGAAGATGCTATGGGAGGATGTCGACAGAGACGATGATCAGTAGGGAAAGGTGGGAGGCTAATTATCAAAGCACTATGAAAATTGATAGAAAAAACAAAAGAACTTTCACGTGTAAAAGTTATCTTCAGGGTATAACAAAAGTGTAGATTTATATATTCTTGGACACTTTGAGAAGTTCACAAGGCTCCGGCTCTGGTTTCACAATACTCTGGTGGGTTTGGTTCTTTTTGTGGTCCATCATCATCTTACTCAACCACCTGCAACTTTGATTTTTGAATTAAGTTATGCTCAGTTCTTGAACAAATAATAAGCAGATCACCAGAATACCTGTAGAGATCTCACCGGAGAGGTTACCACTAGATGAAGATGAAGCAGCTGCTAGTAATGGAGGAGTGATGTTTTTTATTGTATTCTATCCACTCCTCTCGTCTTCCAGGTCCAAATCAACGACCCTCTCTGATATCTAAACCCCATTCTTCATCTTGCACTTAATCCCCTCTCACCGCCTACTTCTGAAATCACCCACCAAGAACCCTTTGTACTTTCATTCGTCACCTGCAAATCACACAGATCCTCCGTCTCCCCCTTTAGCTCTATTAATAAAAAAACCGAATCGAGTACCAAAACATTTCTCTTTCCTTTTGATAAACCCCAACACACCACCAATTTCATTACTTTCATATTATCATCCTTTTTGCTAATCTGATTTTTAATGGCTTTGAGTTATAGGTGAGTGGGGAGAAGAAGATACATGGGTTTTTTTTTCTTAGCTGTATATATATATATATATATATATATATATATATATATATATATATATATATATATATATATATATATATATATATATATATATATATATATATATATATATATATATATATATATATAGATGGGTCCAAATTAATTAATTATTTTCTTTTTCATTTAAATTAAATAGAAAAAAACATAAAAAGTAAATTAGAAGGGTATTATAGTCATTTCAATTTACCGAGGGACCAAATCCGCAACGAAACTAGCTCAAAAGGACCACTAATCCAAAAAAATCGGGGTTTGAACTAAAACCCCAAAAATTTACATACAAAGGAACTATTTTTGCAATTTTGTCAGATAAATAAATGCATTGACTTTCCCAAAAATAGCATGGTGGCCAACTAGGAAACTATTTTAAAGCTTTGAAACCTTTTAAAAACACCATATCGCTTTCATAGACGAATTCATAAATCATCATTCATGCCCTCACGTTCTCATACACGCAAACAAGTATGGCCAAAACCTGTATATGGGGCGCACATCTCCGGCCTTTACGTCTACTACTCTACTTTCATATTCATTTCTTTAAAACCAGTCGATCATTAGCTACAATGGTCCTCGAGCATACAGATTTCAATGGCAAAACCCCGAAGATCTTGGTTTGGTGTTGTCCGTAGAAAGTTTCTCCGGTCGTCTTCACGTCCCAGCGAGACCATCATTGTCCTCCATACCAACAATACAACATTTTCTCAAGAGCAACCACCGCCACCACCGCCTCCATCACCACCACCATCAACTCCCGTCACAATCGATGATAATGTTTGTGACACCCCATTGGTCAAAGAAATGGCTGCAGCCACTAAAATCCAAACTTGCTTTCGAAGGCACCTCGTACGTCTATTCAAATTATGTTTTCTTTGTTTCAACACTGAATTAAAAGTTCTTTTATAAAACGGAATAATTAATGATTGTGATTCGTACATAGGCACGGAGAGCATATAAGGCGTTGAGGAGTCTTGTGAAGCTGCAAGCAGTAGTACGAGGAGCTTATGTTCGGAGGCAGTCTCGTATAGCATTAGAATGCATGCATGCACTCGCACGGCTTCAGGTGGTAGTTCGGGCTCGCCAGCTTCAGCTTATTACTTCTAATTAATGTGAAAGTGCGAGAGTTCTGAGTTTAAATCTCGCAATTGTGTATTTGTAATGGAACCTAGCTTTGGAACTTAAGGCAAAAATGAAACTATGACAATACAGCATTCTACTACCATGCTATTTTGATTGATAATTCTGTATTCTTTATGCATGACCTTACTAATATCTCCTATGGTGGTCGTACCAGTACCCTGAAATAAATAGGACGACCAAAATGCATGATAGCTTTTTACTATTGATGGATTGGTGTGGCGAAAAATTTTGTGGAAGATTTATGTACAATGAGATTACGATTAGTTAAGATTTTATTTCATGTTATTAAACAATGATTATATATCCGGTTTAACCATCAATTTTTAATAAATTAAAAAAAAAAAAAAACTATGTTTTTTTTGTAAAACATTGTAGCGCGACCATTCTTACCTATTAGAGTTGGTTTAATTACAAACAAAGAAAATGTATTTTTCCAAAAATCAATTTTAACCATCAATTTATGGTTGATTTTTTTAGCACAAAATAAAAATTCGTGAGTTTATGCAGGTCATATTGGTCGTGATTATTTTTTTTAATCTAAAAATGGGTGGTTTTTTAATGCCGATAAGAATTTGGTTGTTATACCGGAAAATAATTATAAAATATAGTGATTCTTTCGTCATTAACCATTGATTTTAATGCTAACTCATTTTGCCCGAAAAACTAGAATACCGATGTGGATAAGAAGGAAAAAAAAATAATACTCCTTCCGTCCCAATATTATTGTCAATAGACAAAAAACACACAAATTAAGGAAACATTAATTACCACTAACTTTATATAATAAAATGACAATTTTGTCCTTACTTTGTATTTAATGTTTCATTGAATGCTTAGTTGGTAAAGTAATAATAAGGGGTATTTTGGTAAAAATGTTATTTATTTTTAGAAGTAGACTATTATTTTGAGACAAACCAAAAAGGAAAGATGGATATTGGTTTTCTCGCTAACGAATCTTCAAACGATTCGTTAGGTTAGCTACACGACTCTTTAGACGAACATGATAACAAATATTTATGAATTAAGAAATACTCTAGTATTTGATTCCTTTCTTGGAATTCCAATCCCACAAAGTTTTAGTACTTCCACGTAAGACGGTTGAATCACTGAAACTAGTAATCCTTCGACAATACCCTTTAAATGTTTTGTAACATCCCCTCTGGCACGTATCACAATATTGTCCGCTTTGGGCCACTCGGCACGAGGACTTCCCAGGGGGTCACCCATCCCGGTACTACTCCCGCCCGAGCACGCTTAACTGCAGAGTTCTTATGGGATCTGCTGCCCTCACGGCTTTAAAACGCGTTGTGTCAAGGAAGGTATCCACACCCCTTATAAGTAGATGTTTCGTTCTCCTTCCAAGCTGATGTAGGATCAGGTGCAACCCACCTTTACCCCCCATTATAGGGTTCGACGTCCCTGTCGAACACATCGACCCGTGCCCTAGCTTTGATACCATTTGTAACATCCCCCTCTGGCACGTATCACAATATTGTTCGTTTTGGGCCACTCGGCACGAGGACTTCCCAGGGGGTCACCCATCCCGGTACTACTCCCGCCCGAGCACGCTTAACTGCAGAGTTCTTACGGGATCTGCTGCCCTCACGGCTTTAAAACGCGTTGTGTCAAGGAAGGTATCCACACCCCTTATAAGTAGATGTTTCGTTCTCCTTCCAAGCCGATGTAGGATCAGGTGCAACCCACCAATTGTAACGACCCGTTCCCGGTATGTTAATTAATTGTTAATTGTCTAAGTTTTCAAGAGGGACTCGGCGAGTTCTAGCCTGACTCGCCGAGTTGGGTCGCGTATTTTGTGCACGCGGGAGCCGGGGACTCGACGAGTCCATATCCCGGACTCGGCGAGTCCGTCCGTCTGGGTGAAACCCTAAATCCCCAGGTTTGCCCACTATTTAAACCACATTATAGCCTCATTCTCGCCACTTTCACCCTGAGAACACAGTGAAAGAACCCTAATCCTCCCTTGAGAGCTTATAAGTGATTTGGTGCCATTTTTGTGAAGGTGTGAAGAAGGAGAAGAAGAAAGAAGCAAGGAAACGAGTTGTAGTGCAAAGATCCAAGGGCAAATCTGAGTTTATTGAGGTATTTTCGGAGTTCCCTTCTTGTTATATGCTTTAAACTTCCATTAGAGCTCTTCTAAGAGCTATTTGATGTTTGTTCCAAGCCTTATGTTTGCATGAATGTCTTAATAAGTCGAAATACCTTTGGATCTGAATGTTGGGGTGTTGTAGAGCCCAGATCTACTGTCTTTTTGGAGTTACATTGCATATTAGCCATGGATCTACTCATTTTGTGCATCTTTTAGCCCTATTTCCCTTATTCATGAGGTTGTGCACGTAAAGTTGGAAACTTTACGTGGTAAAACAGCTTATTGGACCCAGATCTATCATTTGCATGTGTTGGATTCAAGAGAAATCGAGTAAAAACTAGCTGCATGGCAGCGACTCGGCGAGTCGGGATGAGCGACTCGGCGAGTCGGGTCGCGAGTCCCTGATTCCTTCGTTTTTAGCAGTGCCGAGTGCACCCAGTGAGTTAGAGAGTGGACTCAGCGAGTTGAGGGTAGACTCAGTGATGGAGGGACTCGACGAGTTGTTCATACAACTCGGCGAGTCCAAGGCAATCTCCTTAGGATCAAGAACAACTCGTCGAGTCTGTTCATACGACTCGGCGAGTCGGATGAAGATTGTCTGAGTTCTTGGATCAAGAGGGTACTCGTCGAGTCGATGCCACACTCGACGAGTCGCAGTGAGTATGAGTTGGAAGTGAGAGTGAGACTCGGCGAGTTGGGCGGCCCAACTCGGCGAGTCAGCCCCAAAAGTAAGTTGACTTTGACCAAGGGTAAAAGGGTCATTTTACCCCAAGTGCAGTGTTTAGTATTTGATTGAGTGTGTTCATGGACTTGTAGCCGAGGAGATTCAGGAGCAGCAGCCGTTAGCTTTCAGAGACACACACTCAGCCGCCAGTTTACGAGGTGAGTTTCCTTCCAGTAGGGACGGGTCTAAGGCCACAATGCCGGCCCGTCCAGTTAGCAGTAGTTTCCGGACTTGATCCGATGCAGTAGTTAGTATGTTTAATGCCTTCGTGGCTCAGACAGGATTTGTGAGCTATGTTTTATGTGTTATGTATTATGTGTTCCGGGCTACGGCCCAATGTAGTATGCAGTATAGGTGTTCATGCTAGTTGTTATGATATGCTATGCTATGCTCAGTTCCGGACTTTGGTCCGATGCAGTCAGTTCCGGACTTCGGTCCGATGCAGTCAGTTCCGGACTTCGGTCCGATGCAGCCAGTTCCGGACTTCGGTCCGATGCAGTCAGTTCCGGACTTCGGTCCGATGCAGCCAGTTCCGGACTTCGGTCCGATGCAGGGGACAAGGTCCCAGTCTGTTCCGGACTTCGGTCCGATGCAGTTCCGGGCTTCGTCCCGATGCAGTGGGCAAGGCCCGATATGTGTTTACATGATATTGTTATTGTATGGTATGTGGTATTTTGGGGGAGCTCACTAAGCTTCGTGCTTACAGTTTCAGTTTTGGTTTCAGGTACTTCCGCAAGCAAAGGGAAGAGCTCGGGATGACGGCATCGCACACACCACCGCCTCAGCTTTAGCCTGGGATTGATTTAGTTGTTTGATTTGATGTAGCATGATACACTTCTCCGCTCAGTATTTTATTATGTTTTGGAATACATCACGCATGGTTTTATTATATGATACTCTGATTACAGTTTTGATTATATTAAAAACAAATTTTTTTTGGGTCGTTTCAAGTTGGTATCAGAGCCCTGGTTTGAGGGATTCGGATACACTTCCGAGTGTATCTGAACTCAAACTAAGGGAAATGAAAGATTTTATTAAAATAAAAACGTTTTATAAAAAGAATTTTGAAAGTACTTAGAAAGGAAGAATTTTTTTAAAACAAGATAGAGGTGTGTGCATGCGGTCAGCCGAGCTCAAGTAAGTACTCCCAAATTACCCATACAAGTTATTTGTTCAATTTCAGTTTTAGTAGAACAGCATGCTAGTATAGGACTAAGGATTTAGGAGAATGCCTTATGTGCCTGCTTATGTGTTACAGCTTTATGAGTATTGCATGCTAGTACTGAGTAGACAGCAGTAGGATAGCCTGATTAGGTTATGCCTGATAGCAGGAGCTTAACATCTTATGCTAGTGCAGTTTCTTGTTATGAGAATAGTTTGCTTGAGTCTGTTTTCCGTGTCCGAATGCTGCTTGCTTTGTGCTTAGTGGGGTTCCGAGTGATGGGAGTTAGCCATTAGGTGAACACGTCACACCACATGTGACTAGGATTGAATAATCTCAGAGTACTGGAACTGGCCCTATTGCGCAGCTCTTGTTTGAGTCCAACCGTTATAGGGACGGGTCTTTTACTCGAAGGATTATCTGATCCTCATCACATGTGATGGTGTTTAGGTAATGGCTAATTGGCGTTATGAGGAAACCTTCAGCAGCTGAGGACCAGTTGTGTTGAGCCTGAGATTTTCCTAGGGCAAGCCTAGGATGAGAGTAGCAGAGAATAGCAGTAGTAGAAGTGACTTGGTGGAGTCAAGGCAGTTCTTGAGGAAAGTACGGATAGATGTGGAAGGTAGTATGGGCCCGTACTACTGAAAGCAGAGGATCCGTACTCGAATCAAGGGAGGCCAAGACAAGACCAGGAAGCTAGTAGCAGTGTCATGATCCCTTGAGATATTTCAATGTTCTGATGTTGTTATGATATGTTTCAGAATGGTAGTTTTGCGCCCGAGACCAGCAGGCGGCAGCTCAGATGCCGGAGGGGGATCAGGATCGGGATCAGGCCCGGAGGTCGGGCAGATGGATGAGCAGACCAGAGAGTTCCTTTCTTCTGAGGTTACCCGCATCATACTAGAGCAGACTCCTGTGATCTTCGGTTCGATCAAGGAGGGTATTTTAGAGCTGATGGATGAGCGATTGAGTACTTTCCGTGCTGAGATGGCGGCCGTGATGGGGTCACGCACACTTACGTTCAGAGAGTTCAGGGCATGCGGGGCTCCAGACTATCATGGGGCACGGGACCCCATAGCGAGTACCAGGTGGTTGGCGGATGTGGCCAACGCATTCCGCACTAGCAGATGTCCCGAGGTGGACAAGGTCAGATTGGCGTCCTGTCTACTGAAGGACAGGGCACGGGATTGGTGGGAGGAGGTCGGACACGCCATCGGGGATGATGCGGCGTTGGATGCTATGACCTAGACTGATTTCTCTACCAGGTTCAGGGCGGAGTTTGCACCAGTCATTGAGGTGCAGCAGCTAGCCAGGGAGTTCCAGGATCTTACTCAGACTACCGAGTCAGTGGCGGAGATCACCGCCAAGTTCAGGGAGAGGGCTCTTCTTGTTCCTCAGTATGCAGCCGATGAGGAGATGAAGAAGGCCCGTTATCATGAGATGTTGCGAAGTGATATCCGCATGTTTGTGAGCCGGTCCAGTTGTAAAACGCTGGACGACATGATTGCTAGAGCCAGGGAGAGGGAGATTGATCTCGAGATGGAGAGGAAGAGGAAACCGGAGGCGGTTTCGGGTTCAGGTAGTGCGGGCAAAAAGCCCAAGGTTTCAGATCACAGGTCCAGGAGTCAGCAGAGCCACGGTCGGTGTGGCAAGTGTGGGAGGATGCACGAGGGGGCGTGAAAGGCAGGGAGTTCCGGCTGCTACAAGTGCGGTCGGATTGGGCATATAAGTAGGGATTGTACGGCCCCTGCTACTGCGGTTTCAGCATCAGACCTGATTTGCTTTCAGTGCAATCAGAGGGGACATAAAAAGTCCCAGTGTCCCAGTCTAGCTGCAGCAGGGAAGGTGGTTGCACCTGCCCCTGCCACCTTGAGGATTACAAATGGCCGGCAAGGCCGACCTGATGCACCAGCAGCGAAGAGCCGGGCGTTTCAGATGACAGCAGAGGAGGCGCGAGCGACTCCTGATGTGGTGACGGGTAGGTATCTTTCCTTCACCTTTTGATTATTATTGTTATCGTTTGTATATTTCTTGATGATATGCTTTATTTAGGGTCGTTCTTGGTGAACGGCATTTCTGCTTTGGTATTGTTCGATTCGGGAGCTACCCGATCATTTGTATCGCTTGCGCTTAGCAAGAAATTTAGCAGAGCTCCAGGGGAGCTGGATTGTCCGTTAGAGGTTGAGATAGCAGATGATAGGACCGTGAGGGTCGGCAGAGTGCATAGAGGGTGTTCTCTTCAGATATTCGATGAGCAGTTTTCAGTGGACCTGGTTCCTATTCCCCTGCGAGGGAATAAAGTTATCGTGGGCATGGATTGGCTGAGCCCCAATGGGGCGGTGATTGATTGTGAGCTTCAGCTAGTGAGGGTTCGCACTCCCAGTGGGGGAGAGTTAGTGATTCAGGGCGAGAGGCCACAGCGTGGTCCGATCTTTTGTTCCGCCGCAAGGGCGAGGCGCTATGTTCAGCAGGGTTGCGCCGGTTTTATCGCATACGTCTTGGATGCCCGGGAGAAGGGCAAGACGACGATTGATGATGTTCCTATTGTTCGAGATTACCCGGATGTGTTTCCCGAGGATTTGCCGGGGATACCTCCAGAGAGACAGGTTGAGTTCAGGATCGATCTAGTTCCTGGTGCGGCTCCGATAGCCAAAGCACCATATCGGCTAGCTCCCCCTGAGATGCAGGAGTTGTCTACACAGCTTCAGGAGCTGTTAGACAAGGGTTTCATTCGGCCGAGCAGTTCGCCTTGGGGAGCGCCGATCTTATTTGTGAGGAAGAAGGATGGGTCGCATCGGATGTGCATTGACTATCGGGAGTTGAACAAAGTAACGGTGAAGAACCGTTACCCACTTCCGAGGATAGATGATTTGTTTGATCAGCTTCAGGGAGCGTCTTGGTTCTCCAAGATCGATCTACGCTCTGGATATCATCAGATGAGGGTTAGAGATGAGGATGTACAGAAGACTGCTTTCAGGACCCGGTATGGTCATTATGAGTTCGTGGTGATGCCATTTGGGCTCACCAATGCCCCAGCCGCGTTCATGGATCTCATGAACCGCGTGTGCAGACCGATGTTGGATCGGTCGGTGATAGTATTCATAGATGACATCTTGGTATATTCCAAGACTCAGGGGCAGCACGAGGAGCACCTGCGGGAGGTGTTGGAGACTTTGAGGAGGGAGAGACTTTTCGCAAAGTTCTCCAAGTGTGAGTTCTGGTTGCGCGAGGTGCAGTTTCTTGGCCATCTCGTCAACCAGAAGGGTATTTTGGTAGATCCGGCCAAGATTGAGGCCGTGATGCAGTGGGAGGTCCCGAGGTCTCCCTCTGAGATTCGGAGCTTCCTAGGGTTGGCAGGGTATTATCGGAGATTTATTCAGGACTTCTCCAAGATAGCAGTGCCACTCACCCGACTAACCAAGAAGTCGGTGGTTTTTCGTTGGGGGCCTGAGCAGCAGGCGGCGTTCGAGACTCTCAGGCAGAGATTGTGCGAGGCCCCGATCCTTACCTTGCCAGAGGGAGTAGAGGATTTCGTAGTCTATTGTGATGCTTCGATCACAGGTATGGGAGCAGTATTGATGCAGCGAGGCCATGTGGTAGCTTATGCCTCGAGACAGTTGAAGCCTCACGAGGCTAATTATCCTACCCACGATTTGGAGCTGGGGGCAGTTGTGTTTGCCCTCAAGATTTGGAGACATTACCTGTATGGGGTCCGTTGTACTATATACACGGATCACAAGAGTTTGCGGTATCTTATGGATCAGCCGAGTCTGAACATGAGGCAGAGGAGGTGGTTGGACGTACTAAAGGATTATGATTGTGAGATCCTTTATCATCCAGGGAAGGCCAACGTGGTGGCTGACGCCCTAAGCCGTAAAGTGTCGGCGGCCCCTATCAGGGATCTGTGCATGAGGATGACAGTGATCACTCCGCTGTTGGAGCGGATCAAGGAGGCTCAGGTGGAGGGCCTCAAGGAGGAGAGGCAGAAATGTGAGAGGATAGTGGGTCGAGTAGCATTGTTTGATTACGATAGTCAGGGTTTGTTGACGCTTCATAGTAGGGTGTGGGTACCGTACTGGGGTGGAGTACGGCAGGTATTGATAGACGAGGCTCATAAGTCTCGATTTTCTATCCATCCAGGAGCGACGAAGATGTATCGAGATCTTCGATCTGATTATTGGTGGCCCTGCATGAAGCGAGATGTCGCTTGGTATGTGGAGAGATGTTTGACCTGCCGGAAGGTCAAGGCAGAGCACCAGAGACCCCACGGCAAGATGCAGCCGTTAGACATTCCCGTGTGGAAATGGGAGGACATCACCATGGATTTTGTCACCAAACTCCCTAGGACCGCACGCGGGGTGGACTCGATATGGGTAGTAGTGGATCGGTTGACGAAGAGTGCCCATTTTATTCCGATTCAGGAGAGTATATCGGCGGAAAAGTTAGCCGATATCTATGTGCGAGAGATTGTGGCACGTCATGGAGTGCCGGTATCGGTGGTGTCGGACCGAGATGTTCGCTTCACGTCCAGATTCTGGAAGCGATTCCACGACGAGATGGGTACTCGTCTCCATTTCAGCACCGCTTTCCATCCTCAGACTGACGGGCAGAGCGAGAGGACGATTCAGACTCTCGAGGACATGCTTAGGGCATGTGTTCTAGACTTTGGGGGCAGTTGGGATACGTATCTTCCGTTAGCGGAATTCTCGTATAACAACAGTTATCATGCGAGCATTGATCGACCTCCTTTTGAGATGTTATATGGCAGGAAGTGTAGGACCCCGATTTGTTGGGGCGAGGTCGGTCAGCGAGTCGTCGGGAGCACCGAAGTGGTACTCAAGACGACTGAGTTGATCCAGCAGGTCCGTAGTAGGCTGCAGACTGCGCAGAGTCGGCAGAAGAGCTACGCTGACAGGAGGCGTTCGGACTTGGAGTTCCAGGTGGGAGATATGGTTCTTCTGAAAGTCTCACCTTGGAAAGGTGTCATCAGGTTCCGGAAGAGGGGCAAGCTGGGCCCCAGATTTATTGGTCCTTTCAGGGTTATGGCCCGGGTGGGTCGGGTTGCTTATCGGTTAGATCTTCCCGAGGAGCTTAGTCAGATCCACAACAATTTCCACGTGTTGCAGTTGAGAAAGTGTTTGGTGGATGATTCAGCAGTCGTTCCCCTAGAGGATATTCAGGTTGATAGCAGCCTGAATTATATTGAGAGGCCGGTCGCGATTCTGGATCGGAAGATCAAGACCTTGAGGAACAAGGTCATTCAGCTAGTGAAGGTGCAGTGGCAGCACCAGAAGGGATCTGAATGGACGTGGGAGGCTGAGGAAGAGATGAGAACGCACTACCCGGAGTTATTCGCAGATCCAACCGTAGCAGACTTCGAGGACGAAGTCTGAGACAAGTGGGGGAGAATTGTAATGACCCGTTCCCGGTATGTTAATTAATTGTTAATTGTCTAAGTTTTCAAGAGGGACTCGGCGAGTTCTAGCCTGACTCGCCGAGTTGGGTCGCGTATTTTGTGCACGCGGGAGCCGGGGACTCGACGAGTCCATATCCCGGACTCGGCGAGTCCGTCCGTCTGGGTGAAACCCTAAATCCCCGGGTTTGCCCACTATTTAAACCACATTATAGCCTCATTCTCGCCACTTTCACCCTGAGAACACAGTGAGAGAACCCTAATCCTCCCTTGAGAGCTTATAAGTGATTTGGTGCCATTTTTGTGAAGGTGTGAAGAAGGAGAAGAAGAAAGAAGCAAGGAAACGAGTTGTAGTGCAAAGATCCAAGGGCAAATCTGAGTTTATTGAGGTATTTTCGGAGTTCCCTTCTTGTTATATGCTTTAAACTTCCATTAGAGCTCTTCTAAGAGCAATTTGATGTTTGTTCCAAGCCTTATGTTTGCATGAATGTCTTAATAAGTCGAAATACCTTTGGATCTGAATGTTGGGGTGTTGTAGAGCCCAGATCTACTGTCTTTTTGGAGTTACATTGCATATTAGCCATGGATCTACTCATTTTGTGCATCTTTTAGCCCTATTTCCCTTATTCATGAGGTTGTGCACGTAAAGTTGGAAACTTTACGTGGTAAAACAGCTTATTGGACCCAGATCTATCATTTGCATGTGTTGGATTCAAGAGAAATCGAGTAAAAACTAGCTGCATGGCAGCGACTCGGCGAGTCGGGATGAGCGACTCGGCGAGTCGGGTCGCGAGTCCCCGATTCCTTCGTTTTTAGCAGTGCCGAGTGCACCCAGTGAGTTAGAGAGTGGACTCAGCGAGTTGAGGGTAGACTCAGTGATGGAGGGACTCGACGAGTTGTTCATACAACTCGGCGAGTCCAAGGCAATCTCCTTAGGATCAAGAACAACTCGTCGAGTCTGTTCATACGACTCGGCGAGTCGGATGAAGATTGTCTGAGTTCTTGGATCAAGAGGGTACTCGTCGAGTCGATGCCACACTCGACGAGTCGCAGTGAGTATGAGTTGGAAGTGAGAGTGAGACTCGGCGAGTTGGGCGGCCCAACTCGGCGAGTCAGCCCCAAAAGTAAGTTGACTTTGACCAAGGGTAAAAGGGTCATTTTACCCCAAGTGCAGTGTTTAGTATTTGATTGAGTGTGTTCATGGACTTGTAGCCGAGGAGATTCAGGAGCAGCAGCCGTTAGCTTTCAGAGACACACACTCAGCCGCCAGTTTACGAGGTGAGTTTCCTTCCAGTAGGGACGGGTCTAAGGCCACAATGCCGGCCCGTCCAGTTAGCAGTAGTTTCCGGACTTGATCCGATGCAGTAGTTAGTATTTTTGATGCCTTCGTGGCTCAGACAGGATTTGTGAGCTATGTTTTATGTGTTATGTATTATGTGTTACGGGCTACGGCCCGATGTAGTATGCAGTATAGGTGTTCATGCTAGTTGTTATGATATGCTATGCTATGCTCAGTTCCGGACTTCGGTCCGATGCAGTCAGTTCCGGACTTCGGTCCGATGCAGCCAGTTCCGGACTTCGGTCCGATGCAGTTAGTTCCGGACTTCGGTGCGATGCAGGGGACAAGGTCCCAGTCAGTTCCGGACTTCGGTCCGATGCAGTTCCGGGCTTCGTCCCGATGCAGTGGGCAAGGCCCGATATGTGTTTACATGATATTGTTATTGTATGGTATGTGGTATTTTGGGGGAGCTCACTAAGCTTCGTGCTTACAGTTTCAGTTTTGGTTTCAGGTACTTCCGCAAGCAAAGGGAAGAGCTCGGGATGACGGCATCGCACACACCACCGCCTCAGCTTTAGCCTGGGATTGATTTAGTTGTTTGATTTGATGTAGCATGATACACTTCTCCGCTCAGTATTTTATTATGTTTTGGAATACATCACGCATGGTTTTATTATATGATACTCTGATTACAGTTTTGATTATATTAAAAACAAAAAATTTTTGGATCGTATTTTTGGGTCGTTTCATGTTTTGTTAACATAGTTACACTATTCGTTAGGTGAATATTTGTACATATTATGGATTGTAATTTCACAGACATCTAACTAGTGTTTTAGAGAAAAAAACACGAGATGTCAATTTTCGTCGGCTAGCGGCACGTGGTTCGAGGCAACGCCATTTGTTGAAATTCTATCACTCCACATCACCCAAAATCTACTATAAATAGGAGAGAGGATCAACATTGACCATCACACCTGCTCTCTCTCTCTCTCTCTCTCTCTCTCTCTCTCTCTCTCTCTCTCTCTCTCTCTCTCTCTCTCTCTCTCTCTCTCTTCTTGGTCAGAGCCACTACAAACCACCCAACCGTTATCGTAATGCCGTCGCCGACCAACACTTCCAGCCACCTACCGACTCCTCTTGACCCCGTTGACAAGCAACTTCCCTCCCCTTACTCAGACGACCACCTAAACGACTCTAACAACCATCTTTTCTTCGACGTTGCTACTATTGGTGGTTTTCCATGCGGTTTTTCAGCAGTTTCCGATGGTTTTTATGCAATTTTCCGATAAGGTTTTTCCACAAAAAAGATTTGTTCCGACTCACTTTCAAGACATTTTTCGACCTCTCGTAAAGGAAACTTTGTCTGATTGATTTTAGACGCGATCCAATTTTTTCGACAAAAATGCAATGGTTAAAGCACGGTTCAAGTGTGAGCATTCATGATCCCATTTTAAAACTCCTTAATGTCTTTGGGGGATAATACTTCATTTTAAATGTTATTTTTATTTATATAAATTTAAAGATATCATTTATTGTTTTTAAAAATTTAAAATATTTTTATATACGTTTAATAAACTAGTGTTTATTTATAACCGATATATGTAAATGTTGGAACTTCATTTACATAACTTCAATTGGTTATGCTTTGAATAAAACCTACTTAAAAACTTTTTTAAAGTGGGTATGTTGCAAAAAAATGTGGTTCTTGAATATTTGTAGTGGTTATGTTGCCCAAAAATCTCGTGTTTAAACATTTGCAGTAGTTTTGTTGGTCAATTTTGATTATAAATTTTAAACAGTGATTATACTATCTCAAAATTTTGCTTGATAACTTTGACGCTTAAAGTTAAGACACACACAAACATTTAGATTTGTTCACTTGATGGGTTACATAAGACGTTTTCATCACCGAACTGTAATGCTTAGCAAGACACCTGACCTATAACCGCTAATTCTAAGCGAGCAAGGAAGACTATGTATATATCTATACACTTTGACACCCCCACATGTGGTTTCTAGCTACCACCTTGACGGAAGAGTCATACCAGATAATAACTATCCACACAGTTACAATGTAGACGAAGCTTTAGGGAGAACATTTTTACGACTTTCAACAACAACCCTGGGAGGGGATACAACGTGTGTTAATATTTTAAGGAAATATAGATTCTATTTTGATCTCATAAACACGATTGAAATAGTTGAAAGATTAAGAAGACAAAATGTAAACAAAAACAATTTTCCATTAGAGAGAATCTGAGAACAATTCGATACAAGATGCAAAGTACTATTCTCCCAAAAATGTCTTCTCTATTAGAAAGAACCTTAGAGAATTTGAGAACAATTTTCCATTAGAGAGAATCTAGAAAAAATACGATAGTTTCTCTTTTAACTTCCCTATTTACAGGCATAGGGAAGTTGGAAATGAATAACTAAATTGACAGATCATAATGATAAACATAAGCATACATAAGTTTCAATAACTTCCCTATTTACAGGCATAGGGAAGTTGGAAATGAATAACTAAATTGATAGATCATAATGATAAACATAAGCATACATAAGTTTCAATACTTAACAGACACACTATGCTAACCAAACAACACACAACTCCGATATCTAAACCTGTTGGAATAGGTATCCACCCGGATATTGGAACAAACATGTAACGTCTAGATTCTTAGAGGTATTTAAATTTAATGTATTTTGGATTTTGGTGGGACCAAGTCACGGTGAAGGAATCCCACAACGTGGTAATGGTCGATGTATCATATATTTTAAATGACCGACACGGTATGGCAGTAAATGGCCACAACATGACGACTGTTTAATGAGAAACCCTAATATGCAGAGTTGTTCCCCTATTTAAATAAATTTGATGGCTAGGGTTGCTCACCCTTAGCCTCCATCACACTCTCTGAGCCTACAAGCAAACCCTAACCTCTATTTTTGCTCTTTAATCATTTTGTGTTGATTTTTGGGGATTGGGAGAAGAAAAATGTATCATTTGGACTTGGATTCAGCAAGCAAGTCTTCTCATCATCTTATTATGCATCTTCTGGACTCTTGTAAGTCCCCAAGTTTCATGCTTTTAAGTTATTATGCATAGATCTACGTTTCTATGCCTTATTCTTCTATTGGGACACGTTGGAGTGTTGGGATTCTGTAATGTTGCCAACTCTATGAATCCCTAGAGTCCTTTTGTTGTTAGGAGTGCTGGATATGGACTTTTATATAGTTTTGGACTCTTGCATGAGATCTTGGCCCCTTATTACTCTATTTGACCTAGCTTGAGTTCAAGACATGCATTGGACATGCACGTCTATGAAGAAATAATTTTTATTGTCCATTGGATGAGAGAATTCCTTATGGAAGGGTTTAATGGTTAGTTTTATGGATTAAGAGATTATTGGATTAAGCTGCTCTGAACAATCCTCATAGCATGACGAAGGATCACACGACGTGGCGGATGGCAGCCTTGCGACTGTTTTGTCCTATAGTCCCCACGACGTGGCTAGAGGCTAGCCACAACATGAAGACTGATTAAGTTGACTTTTGACCAAGTTTGACCTAGGTGAGTTTTGGGTATTTTGAGTGATAGTTTGAGACTAGGTCACTCTTTGTTGTGTAAAAACTTGTTCCGAAGAGTTTCCTAAATCGAGGTCATGACCCGAAGAACAATTATCATAAGGCTTTTAGGTGTTGGGGAAAGAGAGGTTTAGACCCCTTTGAATGTGGATACTATAGATTAGGTAATATGAGGGTTTGGTTTGTTTTTTGGAGCCCAAGGGTATAACCGTAAAGTGATAGTTTGGACCTTTTATGAACTTTGGATTAACGTTTGGAAGTGTAAGTTGATAGAAGTGTAGAGCTTCTCATTACCTTTCCGGAGATATAAGGATTGCCGAAACCTGACTTAGAATGAAGTAGTTATGGCCTTCGAAAGTTTGGTGGTTTTTAGGATAAGTCTAGTACGCTAGGCGTAAATAGGAGTACGCTAGGCATATTCGGTAGGAAGATCGCGAATGGCCTATTGAGTATGTTGTGCGTTCCAGTAGTATGCAAGGCATACTGCAGTCAGGTGAAAACCGTAATTTAGAGTCTTAGACCATATTTAATGGCCTTAAGTCAACCCTCTTCCCTTTAAATTAAACCCTAAACCCTAGCCCCCATTAGAGTGATTCTTAAGTTCTTGGTGTGATTTCATGTGTTTTGGTGCTCATTAAAGAAGAAGGAGCTTCTTGAAGGAAAGTTGGATTGCTTGGAGCTTGTAGATTTAGGCTTGGTTTTCCTTTCTACATCTTCTGGAGGCATAAAGTCTCAATCTTGATAGCTCCTTTGTATAGATATAATTTTGGGTGGTAATTTATCGTGATTTGGTCCCATGATGCTGGTTCTTATGAGTAGAAGCTACTCCAATACCTTTAATCCTCATACTTTATCCTTGTTATGGTCATTAAATCATAAAGTTTGGATCTTGTGGAGTTTTATCCTCTCATGCAAGTATTGGTGACCTTTTTTTATGAGGATTAGGAAGCTTAGATTATGGTTTGGACCCCATTAAGCCATGTATTGTCATAAACTCAAGAACTTTATGACTTAAGACACTCTTTAAGGGTCAGATCTATGTTTGGATGCTTTTGTCTTAACCATTAAGAGTTTATTTTGATTTTTGGCCCTCTAAGAGTACGATGGGCGTAGGTAGAAGTACGCTATCCATAATGTAGGGATCAGGCATCAACGACTTGTAGGTTGTGCATCAGTGGGCCGTACATCGGGGGGGGGGGGTACTGTGACATCCCCATTTTCACGGCTAGAATAGACCGATTTTGTTTATGCTTTGTTTAAAAATCAGAGTAATATTTTAAATAAAAGTGTTGCGGAATTTGTCTCAAAACAAAATATGATAAAGATTTATCAAAATCATTTCCGTAGAAATGTATTTCATTTAAAAAGACTCGGGATGTCATGTTCGATACAGATCATAAGCATAAACAATACAACATAGGCCTTACTAAATTATTCCGTATTTATAGGCCTAAAATCCATTAATCTCTCATCCCAATACATCACATCTATGCTCATGCGCCACTACCTGTAATACAAGAAATTGAGTGGGTCAGGCTTGGGAGCCTGGTGAGCACATAGGGTTTTCAACCCATAATAAATAAGTTATTAGCTTTATCAAACCAAACAAACCCGATTACCCGTTCCCGTTATCCTCACTTTACGTCCCTAAAACATCTAACACAAGGGACCTAGTCTAAGGACTATCATCGGGATGGACACTACTGCTAAGGGGATTCCTCAACAATAAATGTCCTTAAGGTAACCATGTGGGGGATGGAGTACATCAGGTGAGCACAGAGTTCAAATAAACAAACAGTTCAAATAAACACCTACAGGTTGCGAGCTTACTAGTGTTTCACTGGACTGTCTAGAATAATCCGTGGTCGTCATCTATACTCCGCTAGATGACTGGATCATCAATAACATCTATAACGAGGCCTCTCATTATTTTATTTTGTCACATAGCAACTATTACATCTACTTATGTTTTACCCAACACATTTTGTAGATATAAAATTCATATACAGTTTAAATCATTGAAAACATGTATAAAATGTTCAGCCAGCATAGATAACAAGTATTCAGATAATATGCACAAATAGCTCGTAATTTATATAAAATAGTTCATATCTATGTGTAAGCTGAAAGTAACTATGCACTCACTTGATTAGGTGGTGACTCGGTACTTGAACAGCACTTCGTTATCTCAAAACAATTTTTTTTCCTTGACCAAAACCTAGTATTAATACCACTAAAGTTTAGTTTTAACGTTAATCGCGACTAATTAATAGTCTAGCTATTATTACTATTATATAAGCGTTAAATAACACTCAATATAACTCATAATAATAGCCCAAATAATTATTTTAAGGTCCTAATAATGTTACTATAATTAAATAAAAGCTATATTAAATATAGTATAGGCGTAACTCACTTACAACGGGTTTTTATTAAAAATCGGGCTTCGCTGGAGCAGCGTTTCCAAGTCGAAAGCTTTTCTTCTCGGAGACGTCGAGCGCTCTGGGGCTTTCTTCTCGTGCTAGGGAGGTTCCGTAGACTTGGGAGGGGTTTAGGGAGGTTATAAATAAGTTAGAGAGAGAAAGAAAGGTTTGAAGGTGTGAGGAAATTATGAAGAGTTCATCTCTTATTTATAGGAATTATATAGTAAAGTAGTCTATAAGCTTCATCCGTAACTTTTGCATACGAGCTCCGTTTTTGTCTGTCTTTTTACCGTTGAGTTCCTATTAATGAGATCTTCAACTTTCATTTAGACCTCGTTGGCTAATTCTCATTTTATCTCGGATTTACAAAACTGTATCGAATTCACCGCGCTCGAAAAGTAGAGACTAAGCTTCGTCCATAACTTTCGCATACGAGCTCCGTTTTGGTCTGTCTTTTTACCGTTGAGTTTCTATTAATGAGATCTTCAACTCTCATTTAGACATCGTTGGCTAATTCCTTATCTATCTCAGATTTACAAAATTGTAGCAAATTCACCGCGCTCGAAAAGTAGGGACTAAGCTTCGTCCATAACGTTCGCATACGAGTTCTATTATCGACGTTCTTTATATCCAAGCGTTGGTATTTACGAGTACTACATCTTTCATTTAGATCCCATCGGCTAATTGTCACTCTATCTCTGATTTACAAAACTGTATCGAATTCGCAACGCTCGAAGAGTAGGGACTAAGCTTCGTCCATATCTTTCGCATACGAGCTCCGTTTTCGATTGTCTTTTTATCGTTTAACTCCTATTAACGATATCTTCATTTATCATTTAGATTATTTTGGCTAAAAATCGACCGATCTAAAATTCAGATTTCGGGTTGTGCACTGCTATGTTAAATCTGAGAAAAATCATAACTTCCTCATACGAAGTCAGATTTGGATGTTCTTTTTATGCACACTATCAGTTTAACATATATTACAACTTTCATTTAGATCGCTAAGGATAAATCTTGCTCTATCGTAAATTCACTATTTACGCCTCCCGGTATCGTGTCGGTTCCGTCGCGGAACTTCGACGGGTCATAACTTCTTCGTTATAACTCGGATTTCAAAGCTCTTTATATGTACGAAAACCTTGTAACATATATTAAAACTTGGTTGAGATTATTTATTCTTAATAATCTTTTGTCGAAAAGTCGTGTTCGAACCCTATTGCCTCTAAATTGACTAGCCCGGATCTACGGGCATTACAATTATCTCCCCCTTAGGATGATTACGTCCCGAAATCATCAACGAAACAGGATTGTATAATGACTCCATACGTTATCTCTTCATCCTAGGTAATAACTGTAGCTTCTATGTCGCTTCGAACGAGTATCTAACTCTTGGACTCCTTGACTGCAGGCGGTGCTCGGTCTTGCACCTGCTCGTTGGACTTTCAATCATGACCTTCGTGTCACAACCTCATAGAGACTCCTTCTTCTTCTTAACAAACTTAGGATAAGTTAATTTGATTACTACAATTGACTGATGTGTCATATTCTAATGACCTATCATCGTATGTAGCAATGCTTCGACTCAGGTATCTTAGAGTCAAATTCTGGAATGGAATATGCCTTCCTTCATCGTCTAATGTGATATAATCACATTTTAACATGTAGCATTTATAGCTACCAACTTCTTTAACAACGAGCGTGATACTTCTATTGATCGCTTTGATTTCAATCGTTTGGTTTAAGTCGGACGCTACATCAAACTTGGTTTTCTGAACCACGTAACCTACTCATCGTAGTCGGACTCAATGTGATATGACCACTAGGGTCGGGATAACAACAGTCTTCTTAGTCATTACCGAAATAATGGTAATGACATACTTGAATAAAACAAAATCAATTACTAGTTTCTTGGTAACCTTGTGACTTTCCCTGACCAAGTGTGAGTCCTGTGCTTCTGGTAGTATAGGCCTCTACTACCTTTCACACCTACTCATACTCGTCCCAAGTATTGTCCCGTAGTTTTCCAAGTCACCATACAAGAAAATCACATAGAAACTTAACATATAAAATATCAAAACGATGGTTTTATATTATTCCTTGAAACGATTACATGGGTGTTCAAGTTCACCCTAGATTATGCCTCTAATAGGCGACACCATATGACACTATCTACATGGCTTCTTCATAACTTGATCTCCATGTATCCATCCTCACTCCTGATTCCTTGCATCGTCAGCTGCTTCGTCTAAGATCATATGGAATGCTCTTTCCTTTGGTTTTGGCGGAATGTTTGGTCTTGCCGCCTCTTTCTTTTTCGGGAAATCCTTAGCAACATGCCCTTCTTCACAGCATTCATAACACACCCTTTTGCTGGCGGTGCACTCGTTGGCGTAATTTCCGGTCTTCCCACACTTGTAGCAAGTCACTTCTTTGTTACATTTCCCAAAGTGATTCTTGTTGCACTTCTCTCACCATTTCACTTTGTTTCCTCCTCCGCTAAACTCCTTTGAACCAGACTTGATCTTCTTATTGGGCCTCGTAGACCACTCAAACTTCCTCTTTTCGCCAACCTCAATCTTGTTGGCAGCTCTTCCCTTAATCATATCTTCCACAGACTTGGCAGCCCAGATAGCTGCCTCCAGAGTAGGTGCCTGACGCACTGGCACCGCATACACCCATGGAAGTCCCTTTGCGTACTTGTCGATTTTCGTCAGCTCATCTGGAACAAGGCGCAAGGCAAACTCCATCTTCTCTGTGAAGTTGTTGGTGTATTCATCAATTGTCATGCTTCCTTTCTTCAAGGTCAGGAACTGGTTCTCTAGCTCGAGTAAGTTTTGAGCTGAGTAGTACTTTCGTTTAAATTGCACCAGAAACTCTACCCATGCTAGTTGTAGGGGCTCATTGGGGCTGAAAGTCTTCCCTAGGGTATTCCACCAGAGAACGGTGCCTCCTCTGAATTGACGTACTGCAAACGTGGTCTGTAGCTTGCCTTTGCAACCACATGTCATGAAGGCCAATTCCATCTCTGAGATCCAATCCATGACCCCGATCTGATCTTCCTTCCCAGTGAAAGTCGATGGCTTGCAAGTTAGAAAATCTTTGTACTTTCATCCATTCCTCTCGACTCCTTCATCATGATTGTTCCTCGTAATCACCGGGGGATCAGCTTGACCAACGGTCCTACTGTCATTCCTTCCTCAAACTGCTCTTCATTCAGCTCGGGCTGTTCAATAGGCATCGTAATTTCCTCTCGATATTGTTGAAGTAAACACCTTGTTTCCTCCATTTGACGATCCAACATCATCTGGATCAATGCTTGCACTCCGACCATCGTGATTGGCTCGGGTGCAACTTCTACTACGACTGGTATTTGCTGTATCACTGGGGGCTGATATCGGTTCCCATTTGCATTCACGTTTCCGCTACGGGTCTTTTCCATCTTGATCTATACACCTAATAAGGTGAATCTAGATCTTTATTTAGGATTGACGCTTAAATCATCCTTATCACTCCGAAACGTTTATATGCTAGTTTTAATATCATAGTTAAACGCTTAGAATCCTAAACACATAAGGTTTCCAGATCCGGCCGGCAACAGACCATAGATCCAAACAAATAATAGCATGTCAGACACAAGGAATTTAACACATAAAAGCATTTTAGACATAATTCCTAAAATAAGCTAGGGCTCACACCTCACAATTATCGCTTAGCATTCTAAGTTTAAGTCTAGAAATCCTACAAATTCCTAGTTCACTTAAACTAATGCTCTGATACCAACTGTGACATCCCCATTTTCACGGTCAGAAAAGACCGATTTTGTTTATGCTTTGTTTAAAAAGCAGAGTAATATTTAAGATAAAAGTGTTGCGGAATTTGTCCTAAAACAAAATATGATAAAGATTTATCAAAAGCATTTCTGTAGAAATGCATTTCATTTAAAAAGACTCGGGATGTCATGTTCGATACAGATCATAAGCATAAACAATACAGCATAGGCCTTACTTAATTATTCCGTATTTATAGGCCTAAAATCCACTAATCTCTCATCCCAATAAATAAGTTATTAGCTTTATCAAACATAACAAACCCGATTGCTCGTTCCCGTTATCCTCACTTTACGTCCCTAAAACATCTAACACAAGGGACCTAGTCTAAGGACTATCATCGGGATGGAAACTACTGCTAAGGGGATTCCTCAACAATAAATGTCATTAAGGCAACCATGTGGGGGATGGAGTACATCTGGTGAGCACACAGTTCAAATAAAAACCTACAGGTTGCGAGCCTGCTAGTGTTCCACTGGACTGTCTAGAATAGTCTGTGGTCGTCATCTATACTCCGCTAGATGACTGGATCATCAGTAACATCTATAATGAGGCCTCTCATTATTTTATTTTTTCACACAACAACTATTACATCTACCTATGTTTTACCCAACACATTTTGTAGATATAAAATTCATATACAGTTTAAATCATTGAAAACATGTATAAAACGTTCATCTAGCATAGATAACAAGTATTTAGATAATATGCACACATAGCACGTAATTTATATAAAATACTTCATATCTATGTGTAAGCTGAAAGTAACTATGCACTCACTTTATTAGGTGGTGACTCGGTACTTGAACAACACTTCGTTATCTCAAAACAATTTTTTTTCCTTGACCAAAACCTAGTATTAATACCACTAGAGTTTAGTTTTAACGTTAATCGCGACTAATTAATAGTCTAGCTATTATTACTATTATATAAGCGTTAAATAACACTCAGTATAACTCATAATAATAGCCCAAATAATTATTTTAAGGTCCTAATAATGTTACTATAATTAAATAAAAGCTATATTGAATATAGTATAGGCGTAACTCACTTACAGCGGGTTTTTATTAAAAACCGGGCTTCGCTGGAGCAGCGTTTTCCAACCCGAAAGCTTTTCTTGTCGGAGACGTCGAGCACTCCAGGGCTTTCTTCTCATGATAGGGAGGTTCCCTAGACTTGGGAGGGGTTTTGGGAGGTTAGAGAGAAGTTAGAGAGAGAAAGAAAGGTTTGAAGGTGTGAGGAAATTATGAAGAGTTCATCTCTTATTTATAGGAATTGTATAGTAAAGTAGTCTCCAAGCTTCGTCTGTAACTTTTGCATACGAGCTCCATTTTTGTCTGTCTTGTTACCGTTTAGTTCCTATTAATGAGATCTTCAACTTTCATTTAGACCTCGTTGGCTAATTCTCATTCTATCTCGGATTTACAAAACTGTATCGAATTTGCCGCGCTCGAAAAGTAGAGACTAAGCTTCGTCCATAACTTTCGCATACGAGCTCTGTTTTTGTCTGTCTTTTTACTGTTGAGTTTCTATTAATGAGATCTTCAACTCTCATTTAGATCTCGTTGGCTAATTCTCGTTCTATCTCGGATTTACAAAACTGTATCAAATTCGTCGCGCTCGAAAAGTAGGGACTAAGCTTCGTCCATAACTTTCGCATACAAGCTCTATTATCGACGTTCTTTATATCAATGCGTTGGTATTTACGAGTACTACATCTTTCATTTAGATCCTGTCGGCTAGTTCTCATTCTATCTCAGATTTACAAAACTGTATCGAATTCGCAACGCTCGAAGAGTAGGGACTAAGCTTCGTCCATATCTTTCGCATACGAGCTCCGTTTTCGACTGTCTTTTTATTGTTTAACTCCTATCAACGATATATTAATTTATCATTTAGATTATTTTGGCTAAAAATTGACCGATCTAAATTTATGCCTCCCGGTATCGTGTCGGTTCCGTCGCGTAACTTCGACGGGTCATAACTTCTTCGTTATAACTCGGATTTTGACACTCTTTATATGTACAGAAATCTTGTAACATATACTAAAACTTAGTTGAGATTATTTATTCTTAATAATCTTTTATCGAAAAGTTGTTTTCGACCCCTATTGCCTCTAAAGTGACTAGCCTGGATCTACGTGCGTTACAGGTACTCCCGATAAGTCTAGGTTAGGCCTTTTGGAGGTTGGGTCAGGGATTATTGGACTAAATATGGGAAGGGTAAAATGGTCTTTTACCCATTGGAAGAATAAAATATAGGTTGGAATTTGGATTTTTGGAGTTGTCTTAATTATTAATTAAGGATAATCGTATATGTTTAGTGTAAGGCTTCTGGGAATAGCAAAGCGTGTATCTTGGTTCTCTTGGATTGAGGTGAGTCTCCTCACAGTACCCGTGGGTCGAAGGCACTAATTTCGGCCCACTAGGATATGTTATGCTAGTTGTCTTTTTTACTCTTCAATGGTATGTTGGGCTAGGAGCATTGTATGATGGGCTAGGCCCATTTATATGTTTGGCTAGGCCCATGTATCGGGAAGGGATAGGCCTAATGTATGTTATATAGGATGCTAGCTATCAATTTGACTCTTGGATTTGTATGTTGAGATGGGTCCATTTGTTTGGTAAGGTTGGGCCCATTTTGGTGGGTTGGGCCCAATAAACGGGCTAGGCCCAATAATATGTATGGTATGCGGTATTTGGGGAACTCACTAAGCTCTGTGCTTACGGTTTTCATGGTTATGATTTCAGGTACTTCTGGTTGAAAATGGAAGGCCCTGGCTTTAGCGCAACATATCCACCCATGTTTCTGCAACTTGATGATTTTGGAATTATACTATGATAACTGTTTTATTACGACATACTTTTGAATGTTTGGAAAAAGATAATTGGTGTTTCTGATTAAACTAAAGATGAAAATTTTACCTTAAAATCTTTGGGGCATTACAAGCTACTATCAGAGCCTTGGTTTGAGAGATTTAGGTATACTCTTAGGTGTGACTGAACTCAAACTGAGGAGATGATAATATTTTAAAGGAAAAAAAATTTCTAAAAGGATTAAAAAAAAATAAAATAAAAAACGGGGTATGATGCGTGCAATCGGCTGAGCTCAAGTAAGTGATTTCCAAAATACCCATAGATGTTGATATGTTATATGATGCGAATGTTTTCATTCTAGGATAAGGCTAGGGATACTTTTAGGAGTTTGTAGGATAATTTGTCCTGATATATGATGCCTTGTAGCTTAGGAAACATTCGATGCTATGCTAGAGTTGGAATTTGTTGGGTTTTAAGCACTATAACACTCCTATGGTGCACATGTAACCCTAGATGCTTTGGATCTATGTTTTCTCTAATTATACATGCTTTTTCATTTTTCCAAAGCATACATCCTATCTAGCATACAATAGAGGACTTACAATATAAAACTCATAGTTTAATGAATACCTCTTATGTAGTTTGAAGTTCTTGGCCTTGAAATCTTTAACCCCTCAAGTCTGATGCCTCTAATGTGTCACGGTCACTAAATGCAAGAGAAGACTTGAGAGAATATGCTAGTTAGCTCAAAATCAATGATCACTCTCTTAGAATGAATGGGGCAACTGATTTTTGGGTCTAGGGGGTTCCTTTTATAGTGTTACAAAGGCTAGGGTTACATCCATGTAAACCCTAATGCACCATGACCTTTCATATTACTTAGGCTCCATGGGTTAAACCTCCATTGCTATTCATGGACTATCATATTGGTTTAGCCCATCCTAATTAACCATGAAACATTAGCCCACATTATAATAATCATTAATTTACTTAATCAGTCCCCGTATATTTAATTATTCTCTTTTGACCACAAAATTAATTTCAAATTAAATCTTAATCAATACTAATTAAATAATATGATTTCTCAATTAATATATTATACTTATAATGTATTAATAAATCAAAAATAGCCTTATTCTCAAAAGTTCATCCTATCAAATTGCACTGGTGAAAGCAACCCAAAAGGACCATGCTACTATTAGGTCAAGTGCATCCCAGTTATAGTTATTGGATTAGACACCAAATCTAATAGTCTTCCACTTGGATAAGTCTAATAACCATAACTGCCAATGCAATTTCAGAATTCAACTGAGCAATCGTAGCTTTCAAAAACCGTTGTCAAACTCTGAGCTAGTTAGTGACACATCCTTTAGATAAGGGATCATATATTCCTCTGTTCTTCGACATTATATGCTTGTACTAACTACTCGTTAAATCATGCACAACGATACGTTTTATAACATCAAGTTACTTATGCGTTTATGTATCATCAATGCACAACCAACTGGTAGTCAACAACTCATATATCTTGGTTTGAAGACTATATGATATTATCGTCTCATAATCACTCATGACATATTCCATGAAGTGATTCATGTGAGAGTGGGTTTAATCCAATACTTAAATTTTATTTCAGGAGCACTCATGAATGGTGTAGCAAACTTTTGCTATGTCTACCACCTTAGAAAATCTACAAGGCAACTCATGACAGTCTAGCCTCATAACCTACTTCCAAAGTATGATCGACTATGGATAGTTTGAATAATCTTATTATTCTGGAAGTCAAAACATGAAAAAGTGAAACAATAGTAAATAAGTGACACAAGACAATAACTTTACTTATAAATAAAACTCATTTTATTTAATCATCAAATGCCAATTACAGTTTAGCTATTACAAGTTTCAAATATTTATCTAATCACTAAAACTAATATCGTCTGTGTAACAGCCCGAAATCTCAAGTATTGTTAAAATTATATTTTTGGGGTGTTTTAAGGGGGGACTCGGCGAGTTGGAGCCAGACTCGCTGAGTAGGATCGCAGACATGGTCACGGGTTCGCGACTGGACTCGACGAGTCTAGATAGGGACTCGGCGAGTCTGCGCTGTTTAGCAAAAAACCCTAGCCGTTCAGGTTTGGGACGTATAAAAGGGGATCATTGGCCGTCATTGTTCGTTTTAGCCTTCTGAGAGGAACCCTAAACCGATTGTGTGCATCTGGAGTAAGGTTAAAGGCCATTGGTGAGTTGGAAGGAGTTGTTGTGCAAGGAAGAAAAGGTTTTGGCTAAAGGAACAGCAAGGGAGTCACATGCTGAGGATTGGGGACACAGAGAATACATTATCCAGGTATGAATTCGAGTATACTCTGCTATGGTGATGAATTTAGAGGATTAGGGTTTATGGAACCCTTTTGTGGATAGATTGAATGTTACCTTAGTCCCCAAACGATTGGAACCCTGTGTTGGGACCTTTGGAGGTCCAGAATATCCCATGTCTGGGCATTTCGGGAATTGAGGAAGGTTTTGGATTGAAATCCTTATGCCTTAGGTCAACATGTGAATTATAAGTCTCGGGGTGTAGCATGAGCACCTAAATGAAGACCTTATGTAATGGACCAGTCGAGGAAGGCCAGACCTATGAATGGTCGGAGCAGTTCTGACCTTAGGAAGCAGTTTGAGCGGCTGCATGGCATGGACTTGCCGAGTTAGATGAGCAGACTCGGCGAGTAGCTTGAAGAATAACTGGGACTCGTCGAGTTGTTCCTCAGACTCGGCGAGTGGAGTCGGGGTGGCCCCGCGATTCTTCCAGGAGTAACTTGTCGGGTCAAGGAGGATACTCGACGAGTAGAAGGGAAACCTTAGAGGATTGGAGGACGACTAGACTCGCCGAGTCGCCAGAGTACTCACCGAGTCCGGTCGAGTTGACCGTGGACTGTTGACCAGAGTTGACCTGTGTGTGATTTCTTAGGGTCAGTTAACGTGAAAGATAAAAGTATTAATAAGAGATATATGATGTTATAGGGAGCTTGTAGCTCGGCGGATCAAGTGCAAGTGATTTCAGGAGTTGCTAATTTCCAGTATCCACGAGGTGAGTCTTCTCACTATACTGTACCCGGAAGGGTTTGACTGTGTGACCGGAAGGTCGGATATGATATGTGTTATACGTGCCATAAATGGTAAGGTAATTGCTATGCATGCTATGAATGTTTATATGGGCTGGAAGGCAATATGTTATGTGACCGGAAGGTCGGATATGATATATGATATATGTGCTATATGTGGTAAGTTAAATGTATTATGTGCTGTGTATGTTTATGGGCCGGAAGGCAATATGTTATGGGCCGGAAGGCAATATGTTATGTGACCGGAAGGTCGGATATGTTGTGTGATATATGTGCTTTATGTGGTAAGTTAATTGTTATGCGTGTTGTGTATGTTTATATGGGCCGGAAGGCAATATGTTATGGGCCGGAAGGCAATACGTTATGGGCCGGAAGGCGATTATCTCATGGGCCGGAAGGCATTGTGTTGTGGACCGGAAGGTCAGGGCCTGGAAAGGCGTATATGCGTAAGTTGTATTTTGGGGAACTCACTAAGCTTCGTGCTTACAGTGTTTTGTGTTATGTTGTTTTCAGGTTCTTTCAGTAACACGGGACGACACCGGCTCGATTGTACACACCAGAGAAAGAGTCATATTTTTGAGGATCCTGGTTTTCTATTCGAGTGAGAATGAAACTATGTTTTGTAATTCAATTATGAATGAGATTTTAAACAAGTGTTCTAATATAATGATTATTTTAAATGAAAAATTTGTCTTGAAAATCTCGGTGTTACAGTCTGTTAGCCCAATAACCCTTGCATGTTGCAAGTGCCTAACCTTACTCAATCCCGTCTGTTAGCCCAATAACCCTTGCATGCTGCAAGTTCCTAAGCTTACTCAATCCCTTCATAAGGGGAATTGCTGGATTGATATCATGTTCACCACAAGGTGTCCTTATTCTACTTGATGTCTTATGAAGTGGTACTGTCTGTCGATATGCATGGATCTACCATGATCTATCAGTTCCTTGGTTGAGGCAACAACCCTTCTATTATCACAGAAAAGTTTCACATGCTCCTTTATGGATGGCACAATTCCAAGGTCTCCAATGAAGTTTTTCAACCATATTGCCTTTTTCGATGCTTCGCTCGTGATGTACTCAGATTCGCACGTTGAATTAGCTATAGTTTCTTGCTTGGAACTCTTCCATGTTACTGCTCCTCCATTTAGGGTAAACACCCAGCCTGACTGAGAGCGCAAATTATATATGTCGGTCTAAAACTGGCGTCACAATACCCTTTCACTCTTAAGTCATCACTTACACCGAGGGTAAGAATCCAGTCCTTAGTCCTTCGTAGGTACTTAAGAATGTTCTTTACTGCAGTCCAGTGAGTTTTACCAGGATTCCCTTGATATGCTGACCATGCTCAAAGCAAAGGCCACATCAGGTCAAGTACAAGTCATAGCATACATGATCGAGCCAACCGTGGAAGCATATGATACTCGAATCATCTCTACTATCTCAGCTTATGTAGTCGAACTTTGAGTCTTACTCAGTTTGGTATTGCTTTGGATAGGTAAGTCACCTTTCTTGGAGTTCTCCATGCTGAAACACTTCAACACCTTGTCCAAGTAGGTACTTTTACTAAGTACTATTAGATTTTTACTCCTGTTTCTCAATATCCTTACTCTTAGAATATAGGCAGCTTCTCCAAGGTCCTTCATAGCGAAACACTTCCCAAGCTAGGACTTAACTTCTTGCAAGGTTTGGATGTCATTTCCTATGAGTAGTATGTCATCCACATACAACACCAGAAAACTAACTATACTCCCACTTGCTTTGACATACACACAAGAGTCATCCTTGCTTCTCGAAAATCCAAACGCTTTGTCTTTCTCATCGAAACAAAGATTCCATCTACGAGATGATTGTTTCAATCCAAAAATGGATCTCTCAAGCTTACACACTCTATTAGGGTAATTTGCATTGACAAAACCCTCTGGCTGACACATGTAAACATCTTCTGCCAACTTTCCATTAAGGAAAGTGGTTTTGACATCTATTTGCCATATTTCCTAGTCATGAAATGAAGCTATGGCAAGCATAAACCTTATATATATATATATATATATATATATATATATATATATATATATATATATAATTTTCTCTACTGGTGAGAAGGCCTCATCATAGTCAACTCCATGAGTTTGAGTACAACCCTTTCATCTAGTTGTGCCTTATATGTGTGTACTTTCCCATCCATGTCGGTCTTCTTCTTGAAGATCCATTTGCACCCGACTGTGTTACGACCCGTTACATTATCAACCAAGTTCTAAACTTGATTTTCCTACATGGACTGAATCTCGCTGTGCATTGCCTCTTTCCATTTCGCAGACTATGGGCCTGCCATGGCTTTCTTGTAGTTGTTAGGTTCATCTAGATTTATCACTGTGCTATCACTGATAAATGTATTACCTTCAGCTATTATATGAAAACCATATAACACAGGTGGAACACTAACCCTATTGCAATGCATTAGAGGTAGAAACACGTCAATTGGTTCTACCAGAGTTTCCTCCTCAGGTTGAGTGCTAGTGTTTGAGGTTCCTTCATCACTTAACTCTTAAAGATCTTCAAGGTTAATTTTCCTCCCACTGTCCTCTTGGCATATGATTTCTCTCTCTCTCGGAAGACCCCTCTCCTTGCAACGAAGACAACATTGTCACTCGGTCTATAGAAGAGATATCTAATGGACTTCTGTGGGTAGCCGATGAAAATACATCGCTCACTACGAGGTTCGTGCTTGTCGTGAGTCTCGCGTCTCATGAAATCCTCGCAAACCCAAACTTTATTGTGATCTAACGAGGGAACCTTCCCTGTCCACATCTCGTGAGGTGTTTTGGCAGCCTTATTAGTAGGGACTAGATTAAGGATATGGGTGACAGTCTCTAAGGCATAACCCAAGAATGAGATAGGTAATGAAGCTCGACTCATCATGGAATGAACCATGTCCAATAAGGTTCAATTGCGCCTCTTAGCTACACCATTTAACAGCGGTGTCCTAGGTGGCGTCAACTGTGAAACAATTCCACATTACTTAAGATAGTCTAGGAACTCGATACTAAGATACACTCCTCCTTGATCGGATCACAACATCTTTATCTTCATGCCCAATTGATTATCCACTTCCTGCTTAAACTCTTTGAACTTTTCAAAGGTTTCTGACTTATGCTTGATTAATTAGATAAAGCCATATCAGCTGTAATCATCAGTAAAAGTCACATAGAAGCAACCTACATCCCTTGAGGCGGTTTTGAAGGGCCCACACACATCGATGTGTATGAGATCCAATGGACCTTCACCCCTTCCACAAGTACCAGTAAAGGGTGACTTGTTCATATTTCCAAGCAAACGAGATTCACAAGTTGTCACACCCCCAAACCAGAATGATGGAAGCGTTTGGGGGCGGATGACTTCATGTAGTATCGTAACAGTTGAATACATAGTAAAGAAAGTGTGACATCCCCATTTTCATGGCCAGAAAAGACCGATTTTGTTTATTCTTTGTTTAAAAATCAGAGTAATATTTTAAATAAAAGTGTTGCGGAATTTGTCCCAAAACAATATATGATAAAGATTTATCAAAAGCATTTCCATAGAAATGTATTTCATTAAAAAGACTCGGGATGTCATGTGCGATACAGATCATAAGCATAAACAATGCAATATAGGCCTTACTACATTATTCCGTATTTACATGCCTAAAATCAATTAATCTCTCATCCCAAGACATCACATCTATGCTCATGCGCCACTACCTGTAATACAAGAAACTGACTGGGTCATGCTTGGGAGCCTGGTGAGCACATATGGTTTTCAACCCACAATAAATAAGTTTATTGACTTTATCAAACCAAACAAACTCGATTACCCATTCCCATTATCCTTACTTTACGTCCCTAAGACATCTAACACAAGGGACCTAGTCTAAGGACTATCATCGAGATGGAAACTACTGCTAAGGGGATTCCTCAGCAATAAATGTCCTTAAGGTAACCATGTGGGGGATGGAGTACATCAAGTGAGCACAGAGTTCAAATAAACAAACCGTTCAAATAAACACCTACAGGTTGCGAGCCTGCTAGTGTTTCACTGGATTGTCTACATAATCCGTGGTCGTCATCTATACTCCGCTAGATGACTGGATCATCAATAACATCTATAACGAGGCCTCTCATTATTTTATTTTGTCACACAACAACTATTACATCTACCCATGTTTTACCCAACACATTTTGTAGATATAAAATATATATACAGTTTAAATCATTGAAAACCTGTATAAAACGTTCATCCAACATACATAGCTAGTATTCAGATAATATCCACACATAACACGTAATTTATATAAAATACTTAATATCTATGTCTAAGCTGAAAGTAACTACGCACTCACTTGATTAGGTGGTGACTCGGTACTTGAATAACACTTCGTTATCTCAAAACAATTTGTTTCCTTGACCAAAACCTAGTATTAATACCACTAGAGTTTAGTTTTAACATTAATCGCGACTAATTAATAGTCTAGCTATTATAACTATTATATAAACGTTAAATAACACTCAATATAACTCATAATAATAGCCCAAATAATTAATTTAAGGTCCTAATAATGTTACTATAATTAAATAAAAGCTATATTAAATATAGTATAGGCGTAACTCACTTACAATAGGTTTTTATTAAAAATCGGGCTTCGCTGGAGCAGCGTTTCCGAGCCGAAAGCTTTTCTTCTCGGAGCCGTCGGGTGCTCCGGGCCATTCTTCTCATGATAGGGAGGTTCCCTAGACTTGGGAGGGGTTTAGGGAGGTTAGAGAGAAGTTAGAGAGAGAAAGAAAGGTTTGAAGGTGTGAGGAAATTATGAAGAGTTCATCTCTTATTTATAGGAATTGTATAGTAAAGTAGTCTCCAAGCTTCGTCCGTAACTTTTGCATACGATCTCCGTTTGTGTCTGTCTTTTTACCGTTGAGTTCCAATTAATGAGATTTTCAACTTTCATTTAGACCTCGTTGGCTAATTCTCATTTTATCTCTGGTTTACAAAACTGTATCGAATTCGTCGCGCTCGAAAAGTAGGGACTAAGCTTCGTCCATAACTTTCGCATACGAGCTCTATTATCGACGTTCTTTATATCCACGCGTTGGTATTTATGAGTACTACATCTTTCATTTAGATCCTGCCGGCTAGTTCTCACTCTATCTCAGATTTACAAAACTGTATCGAATTCGCAATGCTCGAAGAGTAGGGACTAAGCTTCGTCCATATCTTTCGAATACGAGCTCCGTTTTCGATTGTCTTTTTATCGTTTAACTTCTATTAACGTCATCTATATTTATCATTTAGATTATTTTGGCTAAAAATTGACCAATCTAAAATTCAGATTTCGGGCTATGCACTACTATGCTAAATCTTAGAAAAATCATAACTTCCTCATATGAAGTCAGATTTGGATGTTCTTTTTATGCACACTATCGGTTTAACATATACTACGACTTTCATTTAGATCGCTAAGGCTAAATCTCGCTCTATCGTATATTCACTATTTATGCCTCCCGGTATCGTGTCGGTTCCGTCGCGAAACTTCGACGGGTCATAACTTCTTCGTTATAACTCGGATTTCGATGCTCTTTATATGTACGAAAACCTTGTAACATATAATAAAACTTGGTTGAGATTATTTATTCTTAATAATCTTTTGTCGAAAAGTCGTTTTCGACCCCTATTGCCTCTAAATTGACTAGCCCGGATCTACGGGCGTTACAGAAAGTAAAAAAACCATCATATATATAATTTAAATGTTACATTGTTGATTGATACTTGTTCAAAACAAATTACAATATGATGACAAAATGAGTTTTGAACTAACGCCTTAGCATCACTTCTCTAAAAGTTGGGTTTTACCTGTATTACTGAATCTTTGAGAAATACAAGTAGTTTTGAAAGAGTGTCAACAATTAAGTTGGTGAGTTCATAAGCGTTTATGTATAAAATTTGTAAGTTTGGCATAAAATTCACTAAGTTCGTTTCTGAAAAATCCAATATTTTTCCATGAGTGTGTGGTAGTTTAAAAGTTCCAAACTGTAATGCATTAGTAGTTTTCATGCTTACAGTAACAGGTTTATGTATGTATAAAATCACTAAGAAATTTGATAACCTCGTAAATCATTATGTTTTTAATGCTCCATGTGAGTTTTATAACCATGCTATTGACCTAGACTGTCTGTGACAACGTTCTTCTAGCGTTGGAATGTTATGACGTTTGTCACCCCATACCTGCCGGTCTAACTGTAGCTAACAGTTTAGGTGCGGGATTATCAATCCTGTATAGATCTATACACAAGTATCACACTCTCCCTACAAGAGATTATGGTATATAATAGAGGACTTTAACTGCATACTTGAAATTACGTGAAGTTGAATGTCTCACAAAACTTAGTATCAAATAGATTTATGTATGAAAAGTCCATTTGTTCTTGTATATGAAAGTATTTCTTTGATATAGTACTTATAGTATGTAAAATCTCATGATTTCCCTGTAAAGTATACCTATTATAGTTTTTCCAAAGGTGTGTTTTGTTTGTATGGTAAACCCTTGTGTAGTGTAGACTTTGTACGTAAAGTATAACATTTGTAATAACATTATTGAACATTTATAATCAAAATATAAATAAAGTGTTTGATATTTATATAACAACATGTTTTATTTCAAAAGAACAATGTGTCATCGTGATATGTTGCATGAGAACGTTTTCGTATGATAGATATAAATCACATATGATTGATTTTAACAAAAAGTATAGTAAAAGATTTATGTGATTCACACGAGGATAGTCATGTGTTTACTTGTATTCACCCCCCCATAAACGTGTATAAAAGCATTTGAAACCATACTTGTAGGGGTATGAACTCACGTGATAGATTGAAGAAAGTGAGACGAAAACCGAGCTGAACTTTGATAGGAGAAGGCGGATTTCTCGGGATTCTTGGGAATCTCGAGATCGTAAAACTTCCTTCGGGGCATGGATATGAAAACCGGGGGCTTTGAGATATTTCTTGCATGCAAAACGGAGTAAAAACGCAAGAGAAGGAGAGAAAATGAGCAATTATGCCTGGAACCCTCGCATCCCTTTTATAGGGGGGCTGAATCGCCTCGGTACGCTGGGCGTAGTGGACGTCATTGCTTATGCACTTCAGATGGGAGGGCTTCTGTCCGATGGGAAAGCCTGTTGGCCGATGGAACGAGGCTCCTATCCTCTGGTACGTGGGGCGTAATCCTTTACGCGGGGCGTAAATGGATTTTCCAACTTCTATATTGCATAACTTTTGCATACGAGCTCCGTTTTTCGCATGCTTTATATCCATGCGTAGGTAAGAATGTACTCTACAACTTTCATTAGACTCCATCGGCTAATTTCAAATTTCTTTTAATTATATTATTTTTAATAGGCCGGGACACGAAAAGTCCGTTAAAAATCCGTAACTTCTTCATCCGATGTCCGTTTTCGACAGACTTTTTATGTATGTTCACCGTTTAAGGATATTTATGACTTTTATTTATATATCCTAGGCTAATAAGTGTTTTATGTAAATTTCTCATTTTACGTTTAACCGTATTTACGGTTTTTTTTTGTGAATTTTAGGTTGGTCATAACTTCTTCGTTATAACTCGGTTTTCAGTGTTCTTTATATTTCTGAAAACCTTGACATGATATCTATCATTTATGAAATCCAACAGATGACTTTTGAACATTATATTTTTGACAATAATTTCATTATATTAAAAGAGGTTACAATTCTTGACTTTTTAGGTCATTACATTGATTCGAAATATCGGGTTGTCACATCATCCCCCTGTTAGAGGGAATTTTGTCCCGAAATTAAATGTGAAGTAAATATTTGTCGATTAGGGAAAGAGATACAGGTATTTTTGTTTCATCTCATCTTCACGTTCCCAAGTATATTCAGGTCCCCACTTTGCATTCTAACGGATCTTCATAATGGGTATGCGACTTTGCTTTGTTCTTTTAATTTCCCTATCCACGACTTCAATTGGTTCCTCTATAAAGTGGAGAATCTCATTGATTTCAATTTCTTGTAGAGGGACGACGAGGGTCTCATCATACAAATATTTCTTCAAGTTTGACACATGAAAGGTAGGATGTACGTTATTGAGTTCCTGCGGTAGCCGAAGTTTGTATGCTACCAAACCGATCCTTGCAAGGATCTCGAATGGTCCGATATACATTGGGTTTAGTTTCCTATGTTTTTCGAAACGTATTAACCCCTTCCGGGGCGAGACCTTCAATAACACTCGGTCCCAACCTGAAATTCTAAGGGCTTCCATCTTTTGTCCGCATAACTCTTTTGTCTGTCTCTTAAAGCCTTTAGTCGTTACCAAATTTGTACAATCTTCTCAGTTGTTTCTCTTATAATTTCTGGGCATGTGAGAGCACTGTCGGGTACTTGTCCCTTGGCTAGTTGCGTATCACCCACTTCAGCCCATCACAGTGGGGATTTGCACTTGCGGCCATATAGGGCTTCGAATGGAGAAACTTTAATGCTGGAGTGATAGCTATTGTTGTATGATAATTTGACTTGTCATAAATGCGTATCCCATGCTTTACTAAAATCGATTACACAAGCTCTTAGAATATCTTCCAAGGTCTATATGGTCCTCTCACTTTGACCATCGGTTTGTGGATGGTAAGTGGTACTCATGTCTAGTCTCGTCCCTAGAGATTTTTTAGTGATTGCCAGAATCATGAGGTGAACCTACTATCTCTGTTGGAGATGATGGATATGTTGGATAAGGTGTCTAAGTCCATAACTATTTCTGGTATGTACTTGACCCGACCCAGCATGGTCCATTTGGGTTGCATGGCACCATGCAACTGGATAGACTAAATGAGAGAAATAACACTCGAAGATTATTAATATATTATAAGTTCTAATATATTAATAATATTATTTGATTAGTTTGATCAAGAATTAATTTAGAATTAATTAAGTGATCAAAAGATAACTAATTAAATATATGGGTTGATTATGTAAATCATCCATATCTTGTATAGTGGGCTAAGAGGCTCCATGGATTATCAAGTTGGGTTCCACCCATAGGATGCTCCATGGGAGTTACAAACCCATGGGTCATGGAAATGAAGAGTCATGACACATTAGGGTTTACATGGTGTAACCCTAGATGTGTCAACACTATATAAGGATCTCATTCTCCACCAAAATCAGCTACACAAAAGAAACAAGAGGGCTAGGCTGATCTCAAGAAGTGTGCATTCTCTCAAAAGTCTTTCCAAGAGCATTTGGTGTTGTGTGAAGCATTTGAGGCATCACAATTGGGGTGCTAGGCTCATAAGATTTCAAGGAACATAAGCAACAACAAGGTAAGTTATTCTATCTATCATTCAAGTTAAAATTGTTCCCCATGTATGCTAAATAGGAATATAGCCTTGGAATTCAACTTTGCATGATAATTAGACAAACATAGATCCAAGGTTATTAGGGTTGCATGTACACTTAGGAAGTGTTAGAATGCTCAAAACCCAACAGTGGTATCAAAGCCTAGGCTTGTTTGTTTGTTATTTGTGCTAAAAAGTTGAAGAAAGTCGAAAAACTTGCTGTCTGTCTGCTGGACTCGTCGAGTCCATGGGGGGACTCGTCGAGTTCGCTTGTATCTTCAACCTACTCGTCGATTAGGTTAATGCAGTCGGCGAGTAGTGTCGACAAAGTGCAGATTTTCGACTTTAGTTGCTGGAAATGGATTAGAAACATTACCCTAAACTATTTTGGTACTTGAAAACTTGTTTTAGATGGTGTAATGTCTTTGCTAATTCATTTACAACAACTAGTTATCAAAATTACAAAGTTTTAAGTGTAATTTTGATTTATGAATGTGTTCATATTCATGTTCTTATTCTTATGATGTTTTAGATGATCATAGGAATTATTTGTAACTTATGTGGTAGATTAATTCTTGATCATAATGTGTTTTAATGGAGTCTATAACTTGTCCTCAAGTTATGGAAAACCAAGAGTCACACTTGAATTAAAACCATTAAAAGAACACAAGAGTTAGAAAAATGAAGAGTCTTCATTTTATTACTCTATTAAACTCACAAGTTACAAGAAATGAAAAGTTTTGAAAGTTACAAAACTTGCCCTCAAGTTTTGGAACAAGTAAAGTTCCAACCCTTAGAATTTTAAAAGTTAAAATTTAACCCTTATACTTATATTATTATAATTTAATAATTATATATATATATATATATATATATATATATATATGTATATATATGTATGTATAAGAACAAAGTTGTCTTACCGCTAGTACGCCTCATTCACGAAGCCGGTCTATAAGGTGGGTATAAGGTTGTTGCCTATAAAATGGCAACTTAATGGGTGTCCATTCTCACCCACCGCTCGCTTGACTGGTGGAGGGTCGTTAGCCGTGTTGGATAAGGTGTCTAAGTCCATAACTATTTCTGGTATGTACTTGACCCGACCCGGCATGGTCCATTTGGGTTGCATGGCACCATGCAATTGGATAGACCAAATGAGAGAAATAACACTTGGAGATTATTAATATATTATAAGTTCTAATATATTAATAATATTATTTGATTAGTTTGATCAATAATTAATTTAGTATTAATTAAGTGGTCAAAAGAGAACTAATTAAATATATGGGTTGATTGTGTAAATCATCCATATCTTGTATAGTGGGCTAAGAGGCTCCATGGATTATCAAGTTGGGTTCTACCCATAGGATGCTCCATGGATGCTCCATGGGAGTTACAAACCCATGGGTCATGGAAATGAAGAGTCATGACACATTAGGGTTTACATGGTGTAACCCTAGATGTGTCAACACTATATAAGAATCATATTCTCCACCAAAATCGGCTACACTAAGGAAACAAGAGGGCTTGGTCGATTTCAAGAAGTGTGTGTTCTCTCATAAGTTTTTCCAAGAGCATTTGGTGTTGTGTGAAGCATTTGAGGCATCACACTTGGGGTGCTAGGCTCACAAGGTTTCAAGGAATACAAGCAACAACAAGGTAAGTTATTCTATCTATCATTAAAGTTAAAATTGTTCCCATGTATGCTAGATAGGAATATAGCCTTGGAATTCAACTTTGCATGATAATTAGACAAACATAGATCGAAGGTTATTAGGGTTGCATGTACACTTAGGAAGTGTTAGAATGCTCAAAACCCATCAGTGGTATCAGAGCCTAGGCTTGTTTGCTTTTTATTTGTGCTTAAAAGTTGAAAAAAAAGTCGGAAATCTTGCTGTCTACGAATGGACTCGTCGAGTCCATAAGAGGGACTCGTCGAGTTCACGTGTATCTTCAACCAACTCGGCAAGTAAGTTCATGCACTCGGCGAGTAGGGTCGACTGGTTGCAGAATTTCGACTTTAGTTGCTGGAAATGAATTAGAAACATCACCCTAAACTTTTTGGTACTTGAAACACTTGAAAAACTTATTTTAGATGGTGTAATGTCTTTGATAATTCATTTACAACAACTAGTTATCAAAATTACAAAGTTTTAAGTGTAATTTTTGATTTATGAATAAGTTCATATTCATGTTCTTGTTCTTATGATGTTTTAGATGATCATAGGAATTATTTGTAACCTATGTGGTAGATTAATTCTTGATCATAATGTGTTTTAATGGAGTCCATAACTTGTCCTCAAGTTATGGAAAACCAAGAGTCACACTTGAATTAAAACCATTAAAAACAAACACAAGAGTTAGAAAAATGAAGAGTCTTCATTTTATTACTCTATTAAACTCATAAGTTACAAGAAATGAAAAGTTTTGAAAGTTACAAAACTTGCCCTCAAGTTTTGGAACAAGTAAAGTTAAGTTAGAACTTTAGTTCCAACCCCTAGAATTTTAAAAGTTAAAATTCAACCCTTATACTTATATTATGATGATTTAATAATTATATATATATATATATATATATATATATATATATATATATATATATATATATGTATGTATAAGAACAAAGTCGTCTTACCGCTAGTACGCCTCATTCACGAAGCCGGTCTATAAGGTGGGTATAAGGTTGTTGCCTATAAAATGGTGACTTAATGGGTGTCTACTCTCACCCACCGCTTGCTTGACTGGTGGAGGGTCGTTAGCCGAACGGGTAAGACAAGGACTTATAAATTCTCATTCAAAGTATGATGAATATAATAAAGTAACTAAATGTTTTATTAACTTCTCAATCTTAGTTACTTTAGGAAAATGTGAATAAGGTGCTAATCCATGAAATTACACTTTACACTTTGTCTAAGTCGTTGGTGGAGCGTGTGTGGTTAACCGGCACACTAACTTGGACTTAACAAGGTAGGTAAAGGGTGACTTAAGGTTTATTATAGTATCGGTGGAGCGTATGTGGTTTACCGGCACATCGATTGAGTGATAAACTTTAAGGGTACCAAGTGATTTGCATGGTTACTTCACACCTCGTTTTGTGATCCTCGGTATCCCAGTCACAAAACTTGGAGGGCACACTCGAGATTGAAAAATGCCTTTGAAAAGTTCATTGAATCTCAAAGAATATAGGAATTTATAAGAACCAATCATAAAACGTAATATCTAATATTTCGGTTTTCGTGGTGGAAATTGGTGAATCTTCATTCACATACCTTTCAAATATGTTATAGCTTGGATTACGGCATACCTCTTCTAAGTTATAATATATTGTGATTGGATCCTAGCCTTAATATTACATTTGGGTGTTTTATTAAGGACTCTCATAGATCTATACTAAACTTGTTCTCTTCTTTCAGATGTCTTCAAACAATGCTGCTTCTGGCTCGAATCCTAATGGCTCCTTTACTCTTATGAGTTTGTATGGGAAAGTTACCTTTGATGGATCCAACTTCAATGAGTGGATCAGAAACATCAGGATGATAACCCACTACGAGGACAAAGAATATGTCCTTGACAAGGAGCTTAAGGAAATTGATGAGTCCACTGCAACTCCCCAGGAGATCACTGACTTTCATACGCATGAAAGAGATGCGACCAAGGAGGTTTGCATCATGTTGGCCACAATGACAGCTGAACTCCAAAAGTCTTATGAAGATTTCTACCCTTATGAAATGCACCAAGATTTGATGGAAAGATACCATCAAAGTGCACGACAAGAGAGGTACGAAATCATGTGCTCTATGATAACAACCATGATGAAGGATGGAGATTCTGTCACGAGCCACATGCAGAAAATGCAAAGGTATGTGGATCGTTTACTGAAGCTTAATGTGAACTTCCCTGAGGAGCTTGCAATAAATATAATTTTGCACTCCTTACCATCGTGCTATGATCAATTCCGCATGACATATCACATGAATAAGGAAGAGGTCACACTCAGCAAACTTCAGGGACTTCTCAAGACCGCAGAATCAGGTCTTAAGGGGAAGTCGGTTGTTAACACTCCTACTCCAAACTCCACTCCGGTTTTGGCAATCGGGAAAAGTCGTGGGAAGAAGAGAAAGAGTTCTTCGAAGGGTACCAAGGCTCGGACCCTATATGGCTCTTCTTCAAGTGGAACCAAGAAAGGTTTCATTACTCCTTCTTCTGACCCAAAAGAGGCTGAATGCTTCTATTGCCATGAAAAGGCTCATTGGAAGCGGAACTGACCAAAATACCAACAGGATGTGAAGGATGGGAAAGTCAAACCCAACCATGCAGGCATTTACACTATCATTTCTAATAACTCACCCCATTCTAAATCTTGGGTCCTTGATACCGGTTGTGGTATTAATATTTGTTGTGACTTGCAGGGACTAAGAAGAAGTGAGGATGTGGAGCAAGGAAGAATAAACTTGATCATGGGGAATAGGAAAGCTTCACCTGTCACCAAGATTGGAGTTTATACATTATCGCTAAGTAGTAGGATTAGTTTAGATTTGAATAAATGTTGTTACTCGCCAGGAATGGCAAGAAATATTATTTCCTTTCATGCTTTGTACAAACAAGGGTTTACCTTTTCGTTTAATAATGAAGTTGGTTCTATTGATGCTTTCTTTAATAATGTTCTTTATTTTAAAGCATTACCTTGTGATGGTGTGTATGAAGCTTTGTCTGTTGTAGATAACTTAGGAAATAATGTTTTGTGTATTGATTCTACTACTAATAATAACTTGGATAAAGCTTCATTATGGCATTGTTGTCTTGGACATATAAGCAAGAAACGCATAGGCCAACTCCAAAAGGATGGAGTCTTGGAGTCATTTGACCTAAAGTCAGATGATAGTTGCGAATCATGCTTACTTGGAAAAATGACAAAGTCACCCTTCACAGGCTCGTGTGAAAGGGGTGAAGGTTTGTTGGACCTTATACACACGGATGTGTGTGGGCCATTCAAACATGCCACAAGGGATGCTAATCGTTATTATTTGACTTTACTGATGATTACAGTAGATATGAATATGTCTACTTAATCAAGCATAAGTTAGAGACTTTCGAGAAGTTTAAGGAATTTAAACAGGAAGTCGAGAATCAATTGGGCAAGAACATTAAGATGCTTCGATCCGATCGAGGTGGTGAGTATCTTAGTTTAGAGTTCCTCGACTATCTAAGGGAATGTGGGATTGTCTCACAATTGACACCTCCCAGGACACCGCAGTTGAATGGTGTGGCTGAGAGGCGTAATCGAACCTTGTTAGACATGGTTCGTTCCATGATGAGTTGAGCTTCGCTACCAATCTCATTCTGGGGGTATGCCTTAGAGACTGCCGCCCATATTCTTAATCTAGTCCCTAAAAAGAAAGTTGCCAAAACTCCTCACGAGATGTGGACTGGTAAAGTACCTAAACTAGACCACATCAAGATTTGGGGTTGCGAGGCTTTCGTGAGACGCGAGACTCATGATAAGCTCGAACCTCGAAGCGAGAGGTGTATTTTCATCGGCTACCCACAACAATCCTTTGGTTACCTCTTCTACAGACCTAGTGACAATGTGGTCTTTGTAGCAAGAAGAGGAGTCTTTCGAGAAAGAGAGTTTATAAGCCAAGGAGACAGTGGGAGGCAAATTGATCTTGAAGAAATTCAAGAGTCAAGTGGTGAAGGAACTTCAAACTCTAGCCCTCAACTTGAAAAGGAAACTCTTGTTGAGCCAATTGACGAATCTGTACCTCTGAGGCGTTCCACGAGAGTTAGGAGTGCACCTGAGCATTACTATGGATTCCATATTACTGCAGAAGGTGAGACACTTATTAGTGATGGGACACTAGTAAGTCAAGATGACCCTAACAGGTACGAGGAAGCCATGGTAGGCCTCGAGTCTGCTAAATGGAAAGAGGCTATGGATAGCGAGATACAATCCATGTATGACAATCAAGTTTGGAACTTGGTTGAAAATGTACCAGGTCGTAAGACGGTGGGGTGCAAATGGGTCTTCAAGAAGAAGACCGACATGGATGGTAAAGTACACACTTATAAGGCTAGACTGGTTGCAAAGGGCTTCTCTCAAATTCCTGAAGTGGATTATGATGAGACCTTTTCTCCGGTAGCCAAGATTAAGTCTATTCGGGTTCTGTTAGCCATAGCTGCATTTCATGACTATGAAATATGGCAGATGGATGTCAAAACCACTTTTCTTAATGGAAAATTGGTTGAAGATGTTTACATGAGTCAGCCAGAAGGTTTTGTCAGCAGCAAGTACCCTAATAGAGTGTGTAAGCTTGAGAAATCCATCTATGGATTAAAGCAAGCACCTCGCAGATGGAATCTTTGCTTTGATGAAAAGGTCAAGGAATTTGGCTTTTCTAGGAGTGAAGATGAATCTTGTGTGTATGTCAAGGCTAGTGGGAGTATAGTTAGCTTTTGGTATTGTATGTGGATGACATACTACTCATAGGAAACGACATTCCAACCCTGCAGGAAGTAAAGTCCTGGATTGGGAAGTGTTTCGCTATGAAGGACCTCGGTGAAGCTGCCTATATTTTAGGGATAAGGATCTTGAGAGATCGGAGTAAAAGACTAATTGGACTTAGTCAGAGTACCTACTTGGATAAGGTGCTGAAGAGATTCAGCATGCAGGACTCCAAGAAAGGAGAGTTACCCATCCAGAGTAACACCAAATTGAGTAAGACATAAAGCCCTAGCACTGAGGCTGAGATAACAGAAATGAGTCGAGTACCTTATGCTTCGGCTGTAGGTTCAATCATGTATGCTATGACGTGTACTCGACCTGATGTAGCCTTTGCGTTGAGCATGGTTAGCAGGTTTCAGGGGAACCCTAGCAAGGCACACTGGACTGCGGTAAAGAATATTCTCAAGTACCTACGAAGGACTAAGGACTGGGTCCTTACCCTCGGTGGGAGTGATGACTTGAGAGTAGTTGGGTATAGTGATGCTAGCTTCTAGACTGATAGGGATAATTTCTGCTCTCAGTCAGGCTGGGTCTTTACCCTAAATGGAGGAGCAATTTCTTGGAAGAGTTCCAAGCAAGAGACAGTGGCAGATTCTACTTGGGAATCAGAGTATATTGCAGCTAGCGAGGCAGGAAAGGAGGCGATATGGCTGAAGAACTTCATTGGAGACCTTGGAGTTGTACCAGCTATTAAAGAGCCAATGGAAATTTTCTGTGATAGTGAAAGTGCTGTTGCCTTAGCCAAGGAACCAAGGGATCACGAAAGATCCAGACACATTGACAGAAAATACCATTTCATCAGACATCGGATCGAAGAAGGACTCCTCGTGGCAAAGAGGGTATCATCAGATGAGAATCCGGCAGATCCCCTCACACAGGGACTGACTCGGGTTAAGCATCTTCAGCATGCTCGGAGCATAGGGCTGAAGGATGATATTAGCTTTAGTAGTTAGATAACCTCGAAATTTGTAAACTGTAATTGACATTTGATGATGAATAAAAAATGTTTTATTGATGAGTAAAGTGTTACTATCTCTTGTCGATCGTTTACTATATTTCTTTTGCATGTTTTGACTTCCAGAATAATTTTTGTTTGGTATAACATATTATTCAAACCTCCACAGTCAGTCATATGTCGGAAGTAGGTATGAATCAAGACTGTCATGTTTGGTTGTAGATGTCTTGGACAAGGCTACAGCAATCATGAGTGCTCATAAGTTCTGAGCATTGGACTCAACCCACTCTCACTGGAATCACTTCATGGAATTCTATCTCGAGTGATCGTGAGACGGTAATATCATATAAGTCTTCAAACCTAGAGATATGATTTGTTACTTACAAGTTGGTTATGCATTGATTGTACGAAAACGCATTGGTAACTCGATGTTATAAATCGTGCTCTTGTGTGTAATTTAATGAGTGGTAGAACAAACATATGAGTCGAAGTTTATCTGTTCCTTCTTGGATTAGAAGCTGATATCTGGGCCCCTCGATGATTTTGTTTTGACCCATGTACCGGGCCCGGTCATAACTAAGTTGATGTGTTCAATTAAGTTCTTTGTCAAACAAATCGGAAATCGGGAAACAAACTGTTGGACAATAAGTAAGACATTGTTCCATGTATTTGTCCGACTGATATCTAGAACAAAGGATTATACGATCACTTATCTTAAATGACGTACCATCATCTTCTCAGTTCCGAGAAACCTTGAAAAGAGCTACGATTGCCGATCGGTTCCTGAAGTCATACTTGCAGTAATAGTTATTAGACTTATCCAAGTGGGAGACTGTTGGATAAGGTGTCTAAGTCCATAACTATTTCTGGTATGTACTTGACCCGACCCGGCATGGTCCATTTGGGTTGCATAGCACCATGCATTTGGATAGACCAAATGAGAGAAATAACACTTGGAGATTATTAATATATTATAAGTTCTAATATATTAATAATATTATTTGATTAGTTTGATCAATAATTAATTTAGAATTAATTAAGTGGTCAAAAGAGAACTAATTAAATATATGGGTTGATTGTGTAAATCATCCATATCTTGTATAGTGGGCTAAGAGGCTCCATGGATTATCAAGTTGGGTTCTACCCATAGGATGCTCTATGGATGCTCCATGGGAGTTACAAACCCATGGGTCATGGAAATGAAGAGTCATGACACATTAGGGTTTACATGGTGTAACCCTAGATGTGTCAACACTATATAAGAATCATATTCTCCACCAAAATCGGCTACACTAAGGAAACAAGAGGGCTTGGCCGATTTGAAGAAGTGTGTGTTCTCTCATATGTTTTTCCAAGAGCATTTGGTGTTGTGTGAAGCATTTGAGGCATCACACTTGGGGTGCTAGGCTCACAAGGTTTCAAGGAACACAAGCAACAACAAGGTAAGTTATTCTATCTATCATTAAAGTTAAAATTGTTCCCATGTATGCTAGATAGGAATATAGCCTTGGAATTCAACTTTGCATGATAATTAGAAAAACATAGATCCAAGGTTATTAGGGTTGCATGTACACTTAGGAAGTGTTAGAATGCTCAAAACCCATCAAGCCGAACGGGTAGGACAAGGACTTATAAATTCTCATTAAAAGTATGATGAATATTGTAAAGTAACTAAATGTTTTATTAAATTCCCAATCTTAGTTACTTTAGGAAAATGTGAATAAGGTGCTAATCCATGAAATTACACTTTACACTTTGTCTAAGTCGTTAGTGGAGCGTGTGTGGTTAACTGGCACACTAACTTGGACTTAACAAGGTAGGTAAAGGGTGACTTAAGGTTTATTATAGTATCAGTGGAGCGTGTGTGGTTTACCGGCACATCGATTGAGTGATAAACTTTAAGGGTACCAAGTGATTTGCATGGTTACTTCACACCTCGTTTTGTGATCCTCGGTATCCCAGTCACAAAACTTGGAGGGCACACTCGAGATTGAAACATGCCTTTGAAAAGTTCATTGAATCTCAAAGAATATAGGAATTTCTAAGAACCAATCATAAAACCTAATATCTAATATTTCTGTTTTCGTGGTGGAAATTGGTGAATCGTCATTCACCTACCTTTCAAATATGTTATAGCTTGCATTACGGCATACCTCTTCTAAGTTCTAATATATTGTGATTGGATCCTAGCCTTAATATTACATTTGGGTGTTTTATTAAGGACTCTCTTAATATCTAAACTAATCTTGTCCTCTTCCTTCAGATGTCTTCAAACAATGCTGCTTCTGGCTCTAATCCTAATGGCTCCTTTACCCTTATGAAGTTGTGTGGGAAAGTCACTTTTGATTGATCCAACTTCAATGAGTGGATCAGAAACATCAGGATGATTACCCGCTACGAGGAAAAAGAATATATCCTTGACAAGGAGCTTAAGGAGATTGATGAGACCATTGCAAATCCTCAGGAGATCGCTAACTTTCAGGTACATGAAAGGGATGCTACGAAAGTAGCATGCATCATGATGGCCACAATGACAGCGGAACTCCAAAAGTCCTATGAGGATTTCTACCCTTATGAAATGCACCAAGATTTGATGGAAAGATACCATCAAAGTGCACGAAATGAGAGGTACAAAATCATCTACTCCATGATAACAACCATGATGAAGGACGGGGATTCCGTCACGAACCACATGCAGAAAATGCAAAGGTATGTGGATCGATTGCTGAAGCTTAATGTGAACTTCCCTGAGGAGCTTGCAATAGATATAATTTTGCACTCCTTACCATCGTGCTATGATCAATTCCGCATGACATATCACATGAATAAGGAAGAGGTCACACTCAGCAAACTTCAGGGACTTCTCAAGACCGCAGAATCAGGTCTTAAGGGGAAGTCGGTTGTTAACACTCCTACTCCAAACTCCACTCCGGTTTTGGCAATCGGGAAAAGTCGTGGGAAGAAGAGAAAGAGTTCTTCGAAGGGTACCAAGGTTAGGACCCTTGATGGCTCTTCTTCAAGTGGAACCAAGAAAGGTTTCGTCACTCCTTCTTCTGACCCAAAAGAGGCTGAATGCTTCTATTGCCATGAAAAATAACATTAGAAGCGGAACTGCCCAAAATACCAGCAAGATGTGAAGGATGGGAAAGTTAAACCCAACCATGCAGGTATTTACACTATCATTTCTAATAAATCACCCCATTCTAAATCTTGGGTCCTTGATACCGGTTGTGGTATTCACATTTGTTGTGACTTGCAGGGACTAAGAAGAAGTGAGAATGTGGAGCAAGGAAGAATAAACTTAATCATAGGAAATAGGAAAGTTACACCTGTCACCAAGATTGGAGTTTACACTTTATCGCTAAGTAGTGGGTTAAATTTAGATTTGAATAAATGTTGTTATTCGCTAGAAATGGCAAGAAATATTATTTCCTTTCATGCATTGTATAAACGAGGTTTCACCTTTTCATTTGATAATGAAGTTGGTTCGATTAATGCTTTCTTTAATAATGTTCTTTATTTTAAAGCATTACCTTGTGATGGTGTGTATGAAGCTGTATCCATTGTAGATAACTTAGGAAATAATGTTTTGTGTATTGATTCTCTTAATAATAATAACTTGGATAAAGCATCATTATGGCATTGTCGTCTTGGACATATAAGCAAGAAACACATAGGCCAACTCCAAAAGGATGGAGTCTTGGTGTCGTTTGACCTAAAGATAAATGATAGTTACGAATCATGCTTACTTGGAAAAATGATGAAGTCACCCTTCACAGGCTCGTGTGAGAGGGGTGAAGGTTTGTTGGACCTTGTACACACGGATGTGTGTGGACCATTCAAACATGCCACAAGGGATGCTAATCGTTATTATTTGACGTTTACTGATGATTACAGTAGATATGGATATGTCTACTTAATCAAGCATAAGTCAGAGACTTTCGAAAGGTTTAAGGAATTTAAATAGGAAGTCAAGAATCAATTGGGCAGGAACATTAAGATGCTTCGATCCGATCGAGGTGGTGAGTATCTTAGTTTAGAGTTCCTCGACTATCTAAGGGAATGTGGGATTGTCTCACAATTGACACCTCCCAGGACACTGCAGGTGAATGGTGTGGCCGAGAGGTGTAATCGAACCTTGCTAGACATGGTTCGTTCCATGATGAGTCGAGCTTCGCTACCAATCTCATTCTGGGGGTATGCCTTAGAGACTGCCTCCCATATCCTTAATCTAGTCCCTACAAAGAAAGTTGCCAAAACTCCTCACGAGATGTGGACTGGTAAAGTACCCAAACTAGACCACATCAAGATTTCGGGTTGCGAGGACTTCGTGAGATGCGAGACTCATGATAAGCTCGAACCTCGAAGCGAGAGGTGTATTTTCATTGGCTACCCACAACAATCCTTTGGTTACCTCTTCTACAGACCTAGTGATAATGTGGTCTTTGTAGCAAGAAGAGGAGTCTTTCGAGAAAGAGAGTTTATAAGCCAAGGAGATAGTGGGAGGCAAATTGATCTTGAAGAAATTCAAGAGTCAAGTGGTGAAGGAACTTCAAACTCTAGCCCTCAACTTGAGGAGGGAAGTCCTGTTGAGCCAATTGACGAATCTGTACCTCTGAGGCGTTCCACGAGAGTTAGGAGTGCACCTGAGCATTACTATGGATTCCATATTACTGCAGAAGGTGAGACACTTATTAGTGATGGGACACTAGTAAGTCGAGATGACCCTAACAGCTATGAGGAAGCCATGGCAGGCCCCGAGTCTGCTAAATGGAAAGAGGCTATGGATAGCGAGATACAATCCATGTATGACAATCAAGTTTGGAACTTGGTTGAGAATGTACCAGGTCGTAAGACAGTAGGGTGCAAATGGATCTTCAAGAAGAAGACCGACATGGATGGTAATGTACACACTTATAAGGCTCGACTGGTCGCAAAGGGCTTCTCTCAAATTCCTGGAGTGGATTATGATGAGACCTTTTATCCAGTAGCCAAGATTAAGTCTATTAGGGTTATTTTAGCCATAGCCGCGTTTCATGACTATGAGATTTGGCAAATGGATGTCAAAACCGCTTTCCTTAATGGAAAGTTGGCTGAAGATGTTTACATGAGTCAGCCAGAAGGTTTTGTCAGCAGCGAGTACTCTAATAGAGTGTGTAAGCTTGAGAAATCCATCTATGGATTAAAGCAAGCACCTCGCAGATGGAATCTTTGCTTTGATGAAAAGGTCAAGGAATTTGGCTTTTCTAGGAGTGAAGATGAATCTTGTGTGTATGTCAAGGCTAGTGGGAGTATAGTTAGCTTTTTGGTATTGTATGTGGATGACATACTACTCATAGGAAACGACATTCCAACCCTGCAGGAAGTAAAGTCCTGGCTTGGGAAGTGTTTCGCTATGAAGGACCTTGGTGAAGCTGCCTATATTTTAGGGATAAGGATCTTGAGAGATCGGAGTAAAAGACTAATTGGACTTAGTCAGAGTACCTACTTGGAGAAGGTGCTAAAGAGATTCAGCTTGCAGGACTCCAAGAAAGGAGAGTTACCTATCCAGAGTAACGCCAAATTGAGTAAGACACAAAGCCCTAGCACTGAGGCTGAGATAGCAGAAATGAGTCGAATACCTTATGCTTCGGCTGTAGGATCGATCATGTATGCTATGACGTGTACTCGACCTGATGTAGCCTTTGCCCTGAGCATGGTTAGCAGGTTTCAGGGGAACCCTGGCAAGGCACACTGAACTGCGGTAAAGAATATTCTCAAGTACCTACGAAGGATTAAGGACTGGGTCCGTACCCTCGGTGGGAGTGATGACTTGAGAGTTGCAGGGTATAGTGATGCTAGCTTCCAGACTGATAGGGATAATTTCCGCTCTCAGTCGGGCTGGGTCTTTACCCTAAACGGAGTAGCAATTTCTTGGAAGAGTTCCAAGTAAGAGACATTGGCTGATTCAACTTGCGAATAAGAGTATATTGCAGCGAGCGAGGCGGCAAAGGAGGCTATATGGCTAAAGAACTTCATCGGAGACCTTGGAGTTGTACCAGCTATTAAAGAGCCAATGGAAATTTTCTGTGATAGTGAAAGCGCTGTTGCCTTAGCCAAGGAACCAAGGGATCACGGGAGATCCAGACACATCGACAGAAAATACCATTTTATTAGACATCGAATAGAAGAAGGACTCCTCGTGGCAAAGAGGGTATCATCGGATGAGAACCCAGCAGATCCCCTCACGAAGGGAGTGACTCGGGTTAAGCATCTCCAGCATGCTCGGAGCATAGGACTGAAGGATGATATTAGATTTAGTAGTTAGATAACCTCGAAATTTGTAAAGTGTAATTGACATTAGATGACGAATAAAAGGTGTTTTATTTATGATTAAAGTGTTGCTATCTCTTGTCAATCGTTTACTATATTTTATTTTGCATGTTTTGACTTCCAGAATAACTTGTTTGGTATAACATATTATTCAAACCTCCACAGTTGGTCATATGTCGGAAGTAGGTATGAATCAAGACTGTCAAGATTGGTTGCAGAGGTCTAAGGTGTTAGACAAGGCTACAACAATCATGGGTGCTCATAAGCTCTGAGCATTGGACTCAACCCACGCTCACTGGAATCACTTCATGGAATTCTATCTCGAGTGATCGTGAGACGGTAATATCATATAAGTCTTCAAACCTAGAGATATGATTTGTTACTTACAAGTTGGTTATGCATTGATTGTACGAAAACGCATTGGTAACTCGATGTTATAAATCGTGCTCTTGTGTGTAATTCAATGAGTGGTAGAACAAACATATGAGTTGAAGTTTATCTATTCTTTCTTGGATTAGAAACTGATATCTAGGCCCCTCGATGATTTTGTTTTGACCTATGTACCGGGCCCGGTCAGAACTAAGTTGATGTGTTCAATTAAGTTCTTTATCAAAAAAATCAGAAATCGGGAAACAAACTGTTGGAAAATAGGTAAGACATTGTTCCATGTATTTGTCTGACTGATATCTAGAACAGAGGATTATATGATCACTTATCTTAAATGGCGTACCATCATCTTCTCAGTTCCGAGAAACCTTGAAAAGAGCTACGATTGCCGATCAGTTCCTGAAGTCATACTTGCAGTAATAGTTATTAGACTTATCCAAGTGGTAGACTGTTGGATAAGGTGTCTAAGTCCATAACTATTTCTGGTATGTACTTGACCCGACCCGGCATGGTCCATTTGGGTTGCATGGCACCATGCAACTGGATAGACTAAATGAGAGAAATAACACTCGGAGATTATTAATATATTATAAGTTCTAATATATTAATAATATTATTTGATTAGTTTGATCAAGAATTAATTTAGAATTAATTAAGTGATCAAAAGATAACTAATTAAATATATGGGTTGATTATGTAAATCATCCATATCTTGTATAGTGGGCTAAGAGGCTCCATGGATTATCAAGTTGGGTTCCACCCATAGGATGCTCCATGGGAGTTACAAACCCATGGGTCATGGAAATGAAGAGTCATGACACATTAGGGTTTACGTGGTGTAACCCTAGATCTGTCAACACTATATAAGGATCTCATTCTCCACCAAAATCGGCTACACAAAAGAAACAAGAGGGCTAGGCCGATTTCAAGAAGTGTGCATTCTCTCAAAAGTCTTTCCAAGAGCATTTGGTGTTGTGTGAAGCATTTGAGGCATCACACTTGGGGTGCTACGCTCATAAGGTTTCAAGGAACATAAGCAACAACAAGGTAAGTTATTCTATCTATCATTCAAGTTAAAATTGTTCCCCATGTATGCTAGATAGGAATATAGCCTTGGAATTCAACTTTGCATGATAATTAGACAAACATAGATCCAAGGTTATTAGGGTTGCATGTACACTTAGGAAGTGTTAGAATGCTCAAAACCCAACAGGATATTGGTACACCGTGTAGTCGTACAATCTCTTGGATGTATGTTCGAGCTAGCTTCTCCATCTTGTTGGTTTCCTTTATGGGTAGGAAGTGTGCAGATTTTGTTAATCAATCGACGATTACCCAGATGGTTTCTAGTCCACCTGTTGTCTTGGGTAATTTGGTTATGAAATCCATGGTTACCCGCTCCCACTTCCACTCGGGTATTTCGGGTTGTTGTAGTGATCTTGATAGCTTTTGGTACTCTTCCTTGACTTTGTCGCAAGTCAAACACTTTCCCACATAGGTAGCGATCTCTGCTTTCATGTTCGGCCACCAATACAATTTCTTGAGGTCCAGATACATCTTGTCCGAACCTGGATGCACTGAGTATCGAGTTTTATGAGCTTTGTTCATGACAACGTTTCTGAATCCACCAAACTTAGGTGTCCAGATCCGATCCACAAAGTAATGAACTCCGTCGCCCTTGACTTCAAGATTCTTATCCATTCCCATTAAGGCCTCACCCATCACATTCTCTGATATCAAGGCTTCCCTCTGAGCTTCCTTGATTTGCATGGACAGTTGTGAATGGATCATCATGGTTAAGGAATTCACTCGGTGGCCCGAGTATTCCTTTCGACTAAGAGCATCATCCACCACATTCGCTCTTCCTGGATGATAATGAATTTCACATTCATAGTCATTCAACAGTTCGACCCATCGTCTTTGCCTCATGTTGAGTTCATTTTTGATTGAAGATGTGCTGAAGGCTATTATGATCAGTAAAGATCGTGAATTTCGTACCATAGAGATAGTGTCTGCAGATCTTTAGCGCGAATACAACTGCTCCCAGTTCGAGGTCGTGTGTAGTTTAGTTGACCTCGTGTGTCTTGAGTTGTCTCAAGGCGTAGGCGATGACCTTTTTTCATTGCATTAGAACACATGCAAGACCTTGATTAGATGCATCATAGTAGACCACGAAGTCTTCTGTTCCTTGTGGCAAGGACAATATAGGTGCGCTGCATAGTGCCTGCTTCAGTGTTTGGAATGCAGCGTCTTGTCTTTCTTCCCAATTAAAAGTTACACCCTTCTGCGTAAAGGTGGTAAGTCGTTTAGCAATCTTTGAGAAGTTTTGTATAAATCTTTGGTAATAGCCAGCAAGGCCCAAGAATTGTCGGATTTCCGTTGGGGTTCTTGGAGCTGACCAGTTCTCGATTGCCTTGATTTTTGAAGGGTCCACGTGTATCTCATCTTTGCTAACCACATGACCTAGAAAATCTACTTTCCGAATCCAAAAGTCACACTTTGAGAACTTTGCGTATAACTTCTCTTTTCTTAGTGTTTCCAAGATTTGTCGGAGGTGTTGACTATGTTCCTTTTTACTCTGTGAATAGATAAGTATATCATCTATGAACACGATCAAAAATTTGTCCAGGAATGAACGACACACTCGATTCATTAAGTCCATGAACACTGCCGGTGCATTTGTTAATCCAAAGGGCATCACTACAAACTCGTAGTGAGCATAACGAGTTCGAAAGTTAGTTTTGGGAACATCTCCTTTCAAGACTCGCAGCTGATGATACTCGAATCTCAAATCGATCTTTGAGAAATAACTCGCTCCTTGGAGTTGGTCGAACAAGTCGTCAATGCGTGGTAAGGGGTATCGGTTCTTGATAGTGAGCTTGTTGAGTTCTTGGTAATCGATGCACATGCGGAAAGATCCATCATTCTTCTTTACGAACAGGACTGGTGCTCCCCAGGGGGAGAAGCTTGGTCTGATTAGTCCTTTGTTGAGTAGTTCATTTAATTGGTTGGATAATTCTTGCATCTCAGCTGGCACTAGACGATACGGAGACTTTGCTACTGAGGTAGCTCCGGGAATTAAATCAATTTTGAACTCGACTTGTCGTTCTGGTGGGACTCCTGGAAGATCTTCAGGGAAGATATTCGGAAAATCGCAGACCTCTGGAATGTCTTTGAGGTCTTTTTCTTCTTTTTCCTTATCTACTACGTGGCTAAGAGGGCATGGTACTCCTTACGCAGGTATTTTTGGGCTTTGACGTAAGAGATGATTTGTAAATTGATACCAGTTTTGTCACCATAGATGACAAGAGTTTCGCCATTTGGCTGATTTAGGCGAACGGCCCTTTCTAACAGAGTATATCGGCATGGTGTAGGCTTAACCAATCCATTTAATTGAAACATCATTTGGAGACTTCAGTTGTGTTTGACCTAACACAACCTGCCCCAGTCTCTGTTGAGCCTGTTTCGAAAAAGGCCAAACCTCCCATGTCTGGATCAAAGATTAAAAAATCTGCCCAACGGAAGAATTCTCCCTCAAAGCCAAAGCCTAAAAAGAAATCCAAATTCAGGTCCTCTTCTCAACAGGAAGCAACACCTGACATTCAAGCTGATTCTGTCCATTCGAACACCCCCGCCCCCTTCCCACTCATCTGAGGTACCCCTCGATGATTGAAATTCATAGACACACACTCACGGGGAGTCTCTACATAATCCACCCTCACCTTTGCAAAAAGGTGATGCCGGTGTTGACCATAGTTCCTTGCACCCCTTGGAACACACCCATGAGTTACATTGGATATCCCTCTCATTTCTTCCACACGCACACTCCGGAACCCCTGTTCCAGACCCTAAGCATTCCATAGCTGGAGCAGTCCCTCCAACTTCGGATGCCTCAACGGGTCTGATACCCGAAAGGAGCACAGGACGACTAGGTGTTAACGATCCCAAATAGGAAGATTATGTGAACAGGGCTATTTCTAGACGTCCGAATCTGGCAAGAGCTCAAGTGGAAGCCATTCTTACTTCAATGTACAACAGAGCTCTTCAAAGCAATTTTATGTATGTTTCTCCTACTGATGATGATGCTGATAAAGTGGTTGCTTCGGAACAACCACCATTTACCCCTCACAACAACATATTCCAAACCGATCCGGATGAAGAACTCTCTGAAGAAATTATGCTATCAGATGAAGGGAAATTGGTTCTAGATCCTAATTTCATGTCTTCCATCTGCCTTCAATCTAAGCCATTATCCTTTAAGTCTTCTTTTGACTTTGGATCATCCTCTTCAACCACTCCGGATGGTGGATCCAACTCCAAGCTACATGAAGATGGAACCACCAAGCCTAGTCCATCTACGAATCCTTCATCACATCAAGCAAAGTCGCAACACTACAATTCTGACACCGGATCCTTAGCTGGTGATTATATTAATCCTTTTGCTCTTCTCGAAATTCAAACCAATGTGTCAGACACCATGAAGAAGGTCTCATCAACCGAAACATCCATAACAGAGCTTCACACAAAAATAGATCAAAAGGTTTCCGGACTTGATTTCCATCATTCAGTCTCTCTCAAATCAGTTTGGACATTCAGTTGCAGAATGACAAGCCCAACTAGATCAACTGATCTCTATCCGACTCAAGCATTCTCTTGAAGAAGTTGAAGCTAAGTATGATGCTTTAGTTGAACATTATCTCGACACAATCACCACTATGCTCAAGTTCAATGATAACTTGGTGTCTACTACCAACGATCTTATTAAGAAGACCCATGTACATTATGAGAAACAGATCCAAAGATTGGAGAAGGAGATCAAGAAGAAGGATGATATGAATCTTATCATTCAACAAGTCCTCATCAAGCTGATTCGATCCACTTGGAACATTGTCAATGTTCTGAATCAAAAGTTTGATCAAATGTTACCTGTTCTTGGGCACTTGGTTGATTATCTTGTTGCTTAAACCCCTACTTCGGAAGCATATGATGCTCTCACCAAACAACTCAACACCAAAATCCAAAAGGTGTTTGAAAAATTCAATGGTTTGCAGGAGTCATTAATGCTTGCATCGGTTTGGCCATTCACCAATGTAAGAGGGGGAGAAGGTCCTAGCCAAACATGGCAACCTGCCTCGGTGTTCACACTCCGGGATGAAAATGATTCTGATGAAGATGAACTGAAGATCCTTTCCATTTTCCCTTCTAAAAGAAATAACCCTAACAGTGATGAAGATGTGTTTGTTACAAAGGGAGTTCTTGGTCTCGAGGCTCCGAAGAAGCTTTTTCCAAAGGTTATGACGTATGAAGAAAAGAGAATTTGGTCCGCTGTTTGCTGGCAATCTTCTCTACCTAATGCTTTTTGGATGGGTATCCAAATGGTTAAGGCAAAATCTCTACTTACTGCCCAATCCTTCCGAGCCACTCCTTCAATGCTTCCTCCTATTCCGGCCCCAAAAATTTCTCCATTAGACCAAGTTTCCACACTCCAGATCCCTGATGAAATTCCGAAAGAACCTCTTCCAAACCCCACTCTGGAATTCGTAATCGATGAGAACGTGAAGCTTATCATGGCTAGATTAAAGAGAGATAAAGGCAAAAGGCCTTTAACAGTCGAACAAGTAGCTTACTCTGGACCTCCTCCAAAACAAAAACATGGATGGTCTCAGGAGGAAATCAACCAAGCACTAGAGGATAACATCAGGATCCAAGCTCTCAAGGATAATCCTGATCCGATGCGTGGAATCTCTCCTCTTTGTCGTGAAGGCATTCTTCATGATCATGAAATTATCCCATTTAGGTATTATGATGTTCCTACAAATGACTCCGAACAACTTGATCTTCCTCTCTCTCCTTACAACAAATACTACATCAAATTCAGTCCTCTTCACCCATCTAACAATCCGGAAGTGACTCTCCGGACTGAGCGAGAAACACTTGAAACATTCTACTCCAAGCATGCACAACCTCTCAAGGAAGTGTGGATGAGGAAGAGAATTACCAAGGTTGATGGTTTCGGAAGAAAAACTCTTTTGAAGTTTGAACTCAACTGCCCATTATTTTGATTTCACATCCACCGGAACAAACCAACACCTTGGACCATCACTGATGCTGATTTCCCTTCAATAAATCTGAATGACATTCTCACACTAGCTGCTTACTTCCGAGGAATTCAAAAATATGATATCAGTATGGGTGCTTACCACACTGCTCTAAGCTTCCTCAAAGACTATGTCGTGGAATTTTGCAGTTGTGATTATGAGCTTGCGCACTTATATGAAACTGAAAACTTCATTGCAAAATTAACTTATTTCTTCCTGAAGCTGAACTACTTGCAGATGGTCCAATCGAAGAACTGGTTGTAGGGTTTGTCTACACAACCAGAAAGACAAACAAGGACTTTTTCCAAGTCCTTGATAAACACCTAGTTCCTACCAAAGCCCTGCGGAAGTTCATCTCTCATGCCTCCAATTCTGAAGCTCCGGAATAGGTTAAAGGAAAGTTTGTGAGTCATCTATCTTGGTATATTGAAGTCAGAGAATTGTTTTTCAGAGCCTATACCTTCATCAAAGAAGATGTCGTATAAATTGACTAGATTGCTAAGTTCACTTAGGGGGAGATTGTTGGAACCTGAAAGTAAACCTCTAGCAATCCTAAGTTCAAATTCCGAAGTGCATATGCTCCAAAATAAAGAGCGGTTAGGAGTCAAATTTGAAGAGTGGTCCAGAATCTGTCCGAACCGAAAGAGAAGAATGTCAGGAACATTTCTATTTTCTGGTCTTATGTAAGTATCCTAGTTCATTCAATGTAACCTTCACTCCTATTTTTAGGAGCTTTCAATACAAAGTCATAAACGGATCTTTCACTCAATTTTGGCATTTTTACTTACTTTAGCTCTCTCAAAAACGTTCTTATTGTTCTTCATTTAATATCTTTACATTGATCATTATCTTATCTCTTCGTTTATATTTTGAATACTTTGTTTAAAGTACTTATTCAGACTTGACTGGTCTTGCTAGACTTGACAGGAACATTTATTAGCAAGCAGAAATTGATCATAAACATTCATTTAAGGTTTGTGTTTTCAAACCTTGTCCTTGTGCATTAGATCATCCTTGTTCTCATAGTGCTCCACCATTCAAGTTGTTGTATGGACGGAGATCTCATAGCCCAGTCTGTTGGGGTGAGGTCAGTCACAGGGTGATAGGTCAGACCGAGATAGTTAAACAGACTACCGAGAATATTCAGCATATCAGACAGCGGTTGCAAACCGCTCAGAGTTGGCAGAAGAGTTATGCCGACCGACGCCGATCTGAGTTGGATTTTTAGGTTGGTGACATGTTACTACTAAAGGTCTCACCCTGGAAGGATGTTATACGCTTCAGAAAGAAGGGGAAGTTGGGTCCCTGATACATTGGACCCTTTCGAGTTGTTGCCAGGGTTGGCAAGGTGGCATATAGACTGGATCATCCGAGGAGCTCAGTTAGATTCACAACACTTTTCATGTCTCCTAATTGTTAAAGTGCATTCTAGATTAGGAGGCGGTGGTGTCATTAGATGATATTTAGGTTGACGAGTGCCTGAATTACATGGAGAGGCTAGTGGCCATTCTGGAGAGAAATTGAAGGTTTTGTGAACAATGAGGTACCTTTGGTAAAGGTACAGTGGGAGCACTGAAGGGGATTTGAGTTGACTTGGGAGCCGGAGGCTGAGATGCGGGAGCATTACCCAGATTTGTTTCATGCAATAGACTTTGAGGATGAAATCTAGTTCAAGTGGGGGAGAATTGTATCATCCCGACTCCCAAATATAAATTTAAAGCTTTTATATTCATATTTTTAGACCTACTCGACGACTTGGCTGCTCCAACTCGTCGTGTAGAAACTGATCAGGCTTCGTGAACTTTAGGACCTACTCGATGAGTTGGTGGACCCCAACTCGACGAATTGAGGTTGTGCATAGAAACCCTAATTTTTAGGGTTTACACCCTAATGAAAGGACCTTAATTCCTCTCTCCGGCCTCCCTTACCACCTTCACGACCAAAAACAGACCCTGATCGAGGTAACCTCTTATTTTGAGTGTGTGTAAGGATAAAGAGTGTGTGTTTGGTGCATGTCTTGAAGAGACTTGAAGATTGAGAAGCTTGGAGTGAGATGGAGCTTGTAGATCCAGTATCTACTTTGTTTTGGCATTCATTTAAAGGTAAAAAGTCATTACCTTGATCATTTTCTTTTTAGATCTCTCCACTCAAGATTTTAGGGTCATTTCTAGCTTATTTTTGAGGCATTTCTTGTATTGAGTACTTTTTGAGGTGAGGAGTATAGATTTGAACTCCTTTAGGCCCTTATGGACATAAAGTTCTCGACTTTATCAAGATTTGGCCTTTCTCCATGCTCTAAACCTCTTATTAAGCTTGGTTCTAGTGTTTTAATCCCTTTGAGGCCTTGCATGCATGTAAATTTGGCAACTTTACATGGTAACTACAACCTAGGAGGCTAGATCTACAGATTGAAGCCTTGGTTTCACTTAAAATCCTCTGAATAAGAAAAGGTTTGAAGGAACTTGATGAGTTGCATAGCCAACTCGACGAGTTGGATGGGGTTTACCCACCTTCTGAATTCTTAGTGAACTCGAAGAGTGGGTGAGATGACTCGACGAATTGATTAGGGTTTCCTGGTCTTCTGGACACTGAAGAACTCGATGAGTTACCTAGGTAACTTGGTGAGTTGACTCAAGTTTTTGGTTTCTGAGTTCTGAAGGAACTCGACGAGTTGGGTCAACATGGACTGTTGACCTTGACCGTTGACTTTGCTTTGACCAAGGGTTGACCAAGTTTGACTTCTGAGGGTATCTTGGTAATTTGGGGTTTTAATGGAATCAGTCATATGGTGGTTACATGCAGTCGAGTTTGGAGTTGTGTGTTGGGATTCAACTTTATCTGTCCAACACTACTTGAGGGGTGAGTTGTCCTCACTATACTAATAGGGTTGAAGGCACCAATGTCGGCCGTTTTGGATTGTTATCCTGGTTATTGCCTGATAATATGTTAGTGACCTGTTAGGTCGGTATCCTGGTATATATAGAATGATGCTATTGTTGGATAAGGTTTCTAAGTCCATAACTATATTTGGTATGTACTTGACACGACCCGACATGGTCCATTTAGTTTCCACTTAACCGAAACAATTTATATGGATAATCTTTTGAAAATAGTGTAGTTATGATTTATTAATATATTATTAGTTATAATATATTAATATGAAATCATATTATTTAATTAGTATTGATCAAGAATTAATTTAGTGATCAAAAGGAACTAATTAAATATGGACTCTTATATATATATATATATACATATATATATATATATATATATATATACATATATATATATATATATATATATATATATATATATATATATATATATATATATATAGAATGGGCCAAGTTCAATTAGGATGGGATAAGCTTGCATGGATATTCCATGGAGTTTTTAACGCTTGGATCCTGTGGAAATGAAAGGTCATGGGTATTAGGGTTTACATGAATGTAACCCTAATCCTCCATATTATATAAAGAGGTCTTTGGCACATGAAATGGCACTAGTGTGTGTGAGAAAAAAGGGTGGCCGGTTTCTAGTGTGCTTTCTATTCTCTCAAGTATTCCAAGGTATTTTGATGATTTGTGATTGCACTTGAAGCATCCATAATATTGGTGCTAGGCTTTCAAAACTCCAAGAAACCAACCACTAAGAAAAGGTATATTATTCTACCAAAGGTTTTATATTACAAGTACTCCATAACATGCTAGTTAGTTTGAGAACCTTGGAAAATCAAATTTTCATGTATAATAGAGAAAACATAGATCCAAGGTTTCTAGGCTTGCATGTACTCAATAGAAGTGTTAGAATGCTCAAAACCCATCAGTGGTATCAGAGCCTAGGCTTTTTTTCATTATACCTGATTCAAAATGCTTAAAAAAGTCAAAAATTTGTTCACAGATCAGTGGACTTGCCGAGTCCATGGGGGAACTTGACGAGTTCAAGTGTAAACTCATCCTACTCGTCGAGTAGGAGGCCCTATGTGTAGATTTTCGAGTTTTGCTGCTGGAAACGGACTAGAATCATTACCCTAAACTGTTTTGGACTTGTAAAACCTGTTTTTGATGTTGTAATGATTATGCTAATCCATTTTTAATGGTTATTATCAAATTTTTAAGTTTTATATATGTTTATATGATTCTAGAAATTGTTGATATGAATGTTCATACTTATGAGTTTTAGTAGATCATAGTAATTATTTGCAAATTGTTTGTTAGTGTAATTCTTAATCTAAATGAAAATCAATGGACTCCATTATTTGTCATCAAACTATGGAATTCCAAAAGTCTTTTCTTTAAGAACCATTAAAACTAATAAGTTATAGAAATGAAAAGTCTTGAATAGTTTCAAAACTTGCCCTCAAGTCTTGGAATTTGTAAAGTCTCACACACACTTTAATTCCAAACCCTAGAGTTTTAAAACTTAAAATTCAACCCTTACACTTTATAGTATTATAAGCTCATAATATATATATATATATATATATATATATATATATATATATATATATATATATATGTATATGTATGTATAAGATCAAGTCATTTTTACCGTTAGTAGGCCTCGTTCACGAAGCCGGTCTATAAGGTGGGTATATGGTTGTTGCCTATAAAATGGCAGCTTAATGGGTGTCCATTCTCACCCACCGCTTCCTTGAATGGTGTAGGGTCGTTAGCCGAATGGGTAGGACAAGGAAAATAATTCTGATTAAAAGTATAATGATAAATATAAAGTAACTAAACCTTTTATAAATTATCAATCTTAGTTCCTTTAGGAAAATGTGAAATTGGTGCTAACCCATGAAATTACACTTTGTACCTTACCAAGTCGTTGGTGGAGCGTGTGTGGGTTATCGGCACAATAACATGGACTAGTAAGAGTGGCAAAGGGTGACTTAATGTTTATCAAAGATTGGTGGAGCACATGTGGGTAACCGACACATTGATTAGGTGATAAAGATTAAGGGTACAAAGTTAATTTGAATGGTTATTCAGACCTTGTTTGTGATCTTCGGCATCCGAGTCACAAACTTGATAGGGCACAATCGAGATTTAAACATGCCATTGAAAATTTTAATGAATCTCAAAAGATCTAGGAGTTTCAATCCAATTAAAACCTAATAATTTATTTCGCTTTTCATGGTGGAAATTGGAGAATCGTCATTCGCCTACCTTCAAATATTTTGTAGCTTGGATTACGGCATCTCTATTCCAAGTTATAAAGTATTTTGTTGGGTCCTAGCCTTAATATTACGTTTGGGTGTCTTATTAAGGATTCTATATCTAATCTAAACTTGTCTTTGTTCTTTTCAGATGTCTTCCAACAATGCTGCTTCTAGCTCAAACCATATCGGCTCCTTCTCTCTCATTAACCTTTGTGGGAGAGTAATCTTTGATGGCTCAAAATTTAATGATTGGATCAGCAGCTTCAGGATGGTCACACATTACAAGGAAAAGGAATATATCATCAATAAGAAGATGAAAGAAATTGATGAGTCTACTGCTACTCCAGAGGAGATCCCTAACTTTAGGGCATATGAGAGAAATGCTACCAAAGTGGAATGTATCGTGTTGGCCACAATGATAGCTGAACTCTAGAATTCCTATGAGCAATTTTAAGCTTTTGAGATGTACACGGACCTGATGGACCGCTACCATCAAAGTGCTCATCAAGAGAGGTATGAAAATGCATCACAGGCCACTTGCAGAAAATGCAAAGGTTTGTGGACCAGTTGCTGAATTTGAATGTGAACTTCCCTGAGGAGTTGGCTATTGACATCATACTGCATTCCTTACCTACTTTTTATGATCAATTACGAATGACCTATCAGATGAACAAGGAGGAAGTCACACTCAACAAGCTTCAACTAGATTTGAAGACCACCGAAAGTGGTCTCAAAGGAAAGTCGGTTGTTACTACTCCTACTCCTAGCACCACCCCTGTCCTGGAAATCGGGAAAAGTAGAGGAAAAAAGAGGAAGACCCCATAGAAGGGTACTATGGGAGAGTCTCTCGATGTATCCTCTTCAATTGGAACCAAAGGTGGTTCTGTCACTCCATCTTCCAACCCAAAGGAAGCCAACTGGTTCAATTGTCATGATAAGGGGCACTGGAAATGAAACTGCCCCAAGTACCTGCAAGATGTTAAGGACGGGAAGGTCAAACCTACCCATGAAGGTATTTACACTATATTGTCTAATAACTCACCACGTACTACTTCTTGGGTTCTTGATATAGGTTGTGGTATTCATATATGTTCTCATTTGCAGGGCCTAAGAAGAAGTGAGGATGTGGAGCACGAAAAGATAAACTTGATCATGGGGAATAGGAAAGCTTCACCTGTCACCAAGATTGGAGTTTATTCTTTGTTTCTAAGTAGTGGGTTAATGTTAGATTTGAATAAGTGTTGTTACTCGTCTGAAATGGCGAGAAATATTATTTCCTTTCATGTTTTGTACAAACAAAGATTTACTTTTTCATTTGATAATGAATGTGGTGGTATTAATGCTTTTTATAATGATGTTCTTTATTTTAAAGCATTACCTTGTGATGGTGTATATGAAACTGTGTCAGTTGTAGACAATTAGAAAATAATGTGTTTCATATCGATTCTTCCATTAGTTTGGATAAGGCATCCTTGTGGCAATGTTGTCTTGGACATGCCAACAAGAAGCGTATAGGCCAACTCCAAAAGGCTGGAGTCTTAGAGTCATTTGATTTGAATTCGGATGATAGTTGCGAGTCTTGTTTGCTCTGAAAAATGACAAAACCACCCTTCACTGGTACTTCAGAACCGCCACTAGGGATGGTAACCGCTTCTATGTGACTTTTAGTGATGATTACAGTAGATATGGTTATGTCTACATAATCAAGCATAAGTTAGAAAGCTTTGAAAAGTTGAAAGAGTTTAAACACGAAATGGAGAATCAGTTGGGCAAGAACATTAAGATGCTCCGATCCGATGGAGGAGGAGAGTTCTTAGTACAAAGTTCCTTGACTATCTTAAGGAATGTGGAATTGTTTCACAATTGACACCTCCCAAGACACCACAGCTTAATGGTGTGGCTAGGAGGCGCAATTGAACCTTGATGGACATGGTTCGTTCCATGATGAGTCGATCTTTGTTACCAATCTCATTCTGGGGGTCTACCATAGAGACTGCCGCCCATATCCTTAATCTAGTCCCTACCAAGAAGGTTGCCAAAATACCTCACGAGATGTGGTCTGGGAAAGTTCCTAATTTTGACCACATCAAGATTTGGGGTTGCGAGTATTTCATGAGACGTGAAACTCAGGACAAGCTTGAACCTTGTAGTGAGTGGTGTATTTTCATCGGCTACCCACAAAAATCTTTTGGTTACCTCTTCTATAGGCCTAGTTTGAATGTGGTCTTTGTAGCAAGGAGAGGGGTCTTTCGAGAGAGATAATTTATAAGCCAAGGAAACAGTGGGATGCAAATTGATGTTGAAGAGCTTCAAGAGTCAAGCGGTGAAGAAACCTCAAACCCTAACAATCAACCTAAGGAGGAAACTCATATTGAGCCAGCTGACGAGTTTGTACCTCTGAGGCGTTACAATAGAGTTAGGAATCCACCTGAGCATTACTATGGTTTCCATATTACTGTGGAAGGTGATACATTTATCAGTGATAGCACACTCGTAAATTTGGATGAACCTAACAACTATAGGGAAGCCATGGTACGCCCTGAGTCTGCTAAATGGAAAGAGGCTATGGACAGCGAGATTCAGTCTATGTATGAAAATCAAGTTTGGAACTTGGTTGACAATGTACCGGGTCATAAGACGGTCGGGTGCAAATGGATCTTCAAGAATAAGACCGACATAGATGGGAAAGTGCACACTTATAAGGCGCGACTGGCTGCGAAGGGCTTCACTCAAACTCAGGGAGTTGATTATGATGTAACCTTCTCACCAGTATCAAAGATTAAGTCTATTAGGGTTATGTTAGCCATTGTTGCATTTCATGATTGTGAAATAAGGATAATAGATGTCAAAATCGATTTCCTTAATGGAAAGTTGGCTGAGGATGTTTACATGAGTCAGCCACAGGGTTTTGTCAGTGCAAAGTACCCTGATAGAGTGTGCAAGCTTGACAAATCCATTTATGGATTGAAAAAAGCATCTCACAGCTGGAATCTTTGTTTTGATGACAAAGTCAAAGAGTTTGGCTTTTTGAGAAGCGAAGATGAGTCTTGTGTATATGTCAGAGCTAGTGGGAGTATAGTTTGCTTTTTGGTATTGTATGTGGACGACATACTACTCATGGGAAATGACATCCCAACTTTGCAGGAGGTTAAGTCTTGGCTTGCGAAGTGTTTTGCTATAAAGGACCTTGGAGAAGCTGCCAATATCCTAGGGATAAGGATATTGAGAGAAAGGAGTAAAACACTAATTGGACTTAGTCAAAGCACCTATACGGAGAAAGTATTGAGAAGGATCAACATGCAATATTCCAAGAAAGGTGAATTAACGAACCATCATAATGCCAAACTGAGCAAGGCTCAGAGCCCGAGTATAGAGGTTGAGATAGTTGTGAGGAGTCGATTACCATATGCTTTCGTTGTTGGATTGATCATGTATTCTATGACTTGTACCCGCAACGATGTGGCTTTTGCTTTGAGCATGGTTAACAATTATCAGCGGAACCCTAGCAAGGCTTACTAGATTGCAGTAAAGGACATTCTCAAGTACCTGCGAAGGACTAAGGATTGGATTCTTACCCTTGGTGGGAGTGATGACTTGAGAGTAGTGGGGTATAGTGATGCTAGCTTCCATACTGATAGGGATAATTTCCGCTCTCAATCGGGCTAGGTCTTTACCATGAATAGAGGACCGATTACTTGGAAAAGTTCCAAGCAGGAGACGGTAGCTGATTTAACATGTGAATCAGAGTGCATAACAGTGAGTGAAGGGATAAAGGAGGCGATATGGCTAAGGAACTTCATCAGAGACCTTGGAGTTGTACCAGCTATAAAGGAGCCTATGGAGATTTTCTGTGACAGTAATAGTGCGGTTGCCTTAGCCAACGAATCAAGAGATCATGGGAGATCCAAACACATTGACAGAAAATATCACTTCATAAGACATAAGATAGAAGAAGGATTCCTCGTGGCAAAGAGGATATCGTCAGAAGAGAATCCAGTAGGTCCCTTCACCAAGGGACTGACTAGGTTTAGGCATTTGCAGCATGCGAGGTGCATCGGGCTGAAGGACAATATTAGTTTTACAGATTAGATAGTTCTAGAACTTGTAAAATATAATTGACATTTGATGATTAAATAAAAGTTGTTGTTTATTTATAAGTAAGGTGTCGCTATCTTATGTCAATTGTTAACTATTGTTTCAATTTTGCATGTTTTGACATCCAGAATAATTACTTTATTCAAATTCTCCACAATCAGTCATATGTTGGAAGTAGGTATGAATCAAGATTGTCTTGAATTGTGCTTGTAGATGTATAAGGTCTTATACATAGTAAAAGTTGCTACAAAATTCATGAGTGCTCATAAGTTCTGAGTATTGGATTAAACGCACACTCACTTGTATCACTTCACAGAATTTATCTCGAGTGATCGTGAGATGGTAATATCATATAAGTCTTCAAACCTAGAGATATGAGTTATTGCCTATGAGTTGGTTATGCAATGATTATACAAAAACGCATCAGTAACTTGATGTCATAAAATGTGCCTTTGTGTATGATTCAAAAAATAGTAGAACAAGCATATGAGTCGAAGTTTATCTATTCCTTTTAGTCCTTGGAGGATTAGAAGCGATATATGGGCCCCTCGATGATTTTGTTTTGACCTATGTGCCAGGCCCAATCAGAACCAAATTGATGTGTTCAATTTAGTTCTATGTCAAACAAATCAGAAACTGGGAAAAAATTGTTGGACAATACGTACAACATTTTTCCATGTATTTGTCCGACTGATTTCTTGAGAGCAGAGGATTATATGATCACTTATCTAAAATGGCACTTCATAGTTCAACAGAGTTTTAAGAGCTATGATTGTTGGTTGGTTCTTGAAGTCATACTTGCAACTATAGTTATCAGACTTATCAAAGTGGGAGACTGTTGGATAAGGTGTCTAAGTCCGTAACTATATTTGGTATGTACTTGACCCGACCCGACATGGTCCATTTGGATTGCATTTCACCGAAACAATTTATATGGATAATCTTTTGAGAATAGTGTATTTATGATTTATTAATATATTATTAGTTATAATGAAAGACCCTAACTTTCGTATTTCTGAAAGGCCCAAACTTTCGTACTTCACAATATTGTTACTCCAAAACATGCTGCATGCATATTTATAGAAAATATTTTACATTGATCGTTTAATTACAAAAGACTGGATACAAACCGACTAAGTTTTAGTATATTACATAACTACCCAGGAATCTATTATTTATATACATACATAAACCCAAGTACAAAAGTATTAGTATAAAATATTCTAAATCTTCCAGCAGTATATGACTATACTGGATTCTCATTACCTTTAGTTGTTAAACACTGAGAGGGGTAAGCGGTGATGCTTAGTGAGTTCAATAATAGATACAATATAACGTTATGCCATATATATATATATATATATATATATATATATATATATATATATATATATACTTCAATATGACAGAAGCAAAAAGGAGAAAGGAATAACAAAGGCCTATGTGAATCATATGACAAGCTTTCCACATCAATCAATGATTTGATTCAAATATATACAATCAATGTGACATATTTCAATTACTTGATATACATCAATAACACTGCAGCCTAAATGGCATAGAAGACATACACTTTCTGATTTATACATTTTGGTAGATTTCAGGCTTTCAACCCTATCTAACCTTCTGCCAATGCCATGGGGGTAGAAGTCATTCTCTTGCGAGACATGCTCTACACGACCAGAGGCTACATACCAATACCACTGTGAATCTAAGTCATTTCACTGATCACATGGCCAAAGGTACAACTTTGGTATTGAAATAGAAGAAATAATAACACGAGAGGATAACACGGAAAAGGACATAACATATACAACACATAACATACAATTGTTCCTATTTATTGAACTCACCGTGAAATAACCGAATGAATAAATGATAATTTGTGCAGCACTTCGACTCTAAATCTGACTTTTTGTGACGAAACCGGGGATTTTAGTTGAAAAACAGCCTTACTCGGGCAGAGTTTCGGCTAGAAAATATGATTTTCTCGGGAACTTCGGAGCGTCGGGACTTGCTTTTGGTATCGGGGATGATAGCGGAACTTCCGGGGGGGGGGGGGGGGGAGGGGTTAAAGGTGGGCTAAAGAAGGTTTAGAGAGTGAGAGATATCAGAAGTAGCAAACAGATCCCAAAGGCTTTGTCTTCTATTTATAGGTTGAAATTTCGAGGTTCACGACATGAATTCATGCTTGTTCATGTCATGAGTTTGATCCCGGTCATCCCCTAGGCTTGTCGTGTGTCTTCTAGGCTCGAAAGGTGTCGTTTAACTAGTTCACGTCGTGAATTCTATGTTCACGTCGTGAACACAGTCAGGTCTCGAAGTTTGTGCTCCGAACTTCAAAAATCCATATCTTTCGCATACGAGCTCCGTTGTTTACGTTCTTTATATCCACGCGTAGGTGAAATTATGTTCTACAACTCTCGTTCAAACTCTATCGGCTAATTTAGACTTTATTTTTAATATTATATTATTTTTACGGGTCGAGATAGGAAAAGTCTGTTAAAATTTAATAACTTCTTCATCCGACGTCCGTTTTCGTCTGCCATTTTGCTGTTGTACTACTATTAAAGAGAGCTTCGATTCTCGTATAGGTTGTGTCGGCTAAAAATCACTCGATCTTTATTTCGAGTTTTTAGCTGTCTACTGCTATACCGAAACATAGAAAAATCGTAACATCCTCATACGAAGTCAGATTTTGACGTTATTTTTATGAAAATTCTCGGTTTAACGAATACTACGACTTTCATTTAGATCATAAGGGATAAAAATTAGTTTATCTAAAGCTCACATTTTACGTCATACGACGTCATGTCGGTTCTGTTGCGAAACTTCAATAAGGCATAACTTCCTCGTTATAACTTGGATTTCGATGAGGTTTTCGCCTAATTATTTGTAACGAGATTCTTTACAATTTCATTAACATTATTTTCAGTTATTTCCAGCTTCATATTTTCGTTAATTTCAATAAATGACACTTGATTGGAATCTCATAAGACTTCCAATACATTTCTAATGATTATAAATATAGTTTTACTTCAATTCTAGTAAAAACTATTTGTTAGAACTCAATACTCAAATTCATATAATATTTCTTAATATTATTCACTTTTTAAACTAACATAACACGATAACTGAACGTGTATGTTACAAATACCTCCTCATTTTGAGGATTTCGTCCCCGAAATCAAAATGATTTAAAAAATTGTGGATATTTTGTTCTTATCTCATTCTTATTTTCCAAACTGTATTGCCAATGCTTGCTTACCAAATCTCTGGATGATTTTGAAAGTTCCAACATATCTGGGACTCAACTTTCCTTTCATTCCAAATCGCATAAGGCCTTTCCTTGCGGATACCTTCAGCATTACAAAATCACCCACCTGGAATTCTATGGGTCATCTCCTCCTCTCTGCATAAGACCTCTATCGATCCTGGGCCGCTTTCATTCTTTCTCGTACAATTTGAATCTTGTCAGTGTTGTCTTGAATCATTTCAGGGCCACTAACGAGTTTTTGTCCTACATCACGCCAACGTAATTGAGTATGACATTTATGCCTATAGAGTGCTTCTTATACCTTCAATATATTTTCAATTGTTTGGATTTCTCTCTTCTTCAACTAAGCATTCTACCTTACTTAGACAAGTAAGTTACTTAAACCTTTTACCACTAAATGACTTAATTTACCATCCTAATCATGTATGTTAGAGTCGACTTAACACACAATGGAACTTTCATAAGGATGTAATAGAAGTCAATTGTCACTCAGTACAATTAAGTACTAAGTTTGGAAACTTTATCAACCTTTCCTTTTTAATTTTCATTGAAGTCTTCTAAATCTTGCACAACATCAATTTTGATACCGTCGAAGTATCTATCACCAACTTTAATTCTTCCCTCTATAACCAATCACTGCTTCAATCTGGATAGTGGTGGAACAACTTCATAGATTCCACCAACACATTTATCTCGCCCAAATGTGTTTCAAACGCACATCATTCTTCCAAAGATCTTATTATTTCATCCAACATACTTTAAATGTTTAATACCACTCTATAGGTATTAATACACTATCTACGATAACACTTCATAAATATTATTTTACAATATCCCTCAATCGTTTATCTATAAAATTATCGATGTCAACTATCATACGTCTCTTTATCACTTCGGAAAGTTTCTTAGTTATAACATGGAAATTTTAGAATCTGGAATATTTAAAATTTCTTCTTCCAAACCAAGGTTGGCAACAGACCTTAAACTTTCTCAAGAAATAGCAATATAAGTAAGCAACCTAAGGCATGTTATATTCATTTATCATTTATCACATACTAGAATATAAGGCATATCGCCTCTAATATTCTAGTGCCTGTGTCCATTCAGGTATTTAACCTAAAATATACTAGATACACATCGTATCATCATCCCTTAGAAATCTATGTTTAAGTTTAGAAATTCTCAAAATTCCAAGTTCACTTAAACTAATTCTCTAAATTTTTTTGATGTAACTTAATATTTTAGAATACTAGGGTTTATCACTACCCAATACCCCACTTAAATCATTCCTATGGTTTGTATACATATACTTACAATGAATCCGATCATATATTGAAGTTCCAACAATTTAAGTCTAAATACCAATCCATGGTATTTAGTTTACTTAAACTATTGCTTTGATACCATGATTTGAAAAGCCCTAACTTTCGTATTTTTGAAAGGCCCAAATTTTCATACTTCACAATATTGTTACTCTAAAACATGCTACATGCATATTTATAAACAATATTTTAAATTGATAGTTTAATTACAAAAGACTGGATACAAATCGACTAAGTTTTAGTATATTACATACCTACCCAGAAATCTATTATTCATATACATACATAAACCCAAGTACAAAAGTAATAGTATAAACTATTCTAAATCTTCCAATAGTCTATGACTATACTGGATTCTCATTACCTGCAATTGTTAAACGCTTAGAGGGGTAAGCGGTGATGCTTAGTGAGTTCAATAATAGATATAATATAACGTTATGCCATATATATAGTTCAATATGGCAGAAGCAAAGAGGAACAAGGAACAACAAAGGCATATGTGAATCATGTGACAAGCTTTCAATATCAATAAATAACTTGATTCAAAGATATACAATCAATGAGACATATAAATTTCAATTACTTGATATACATCAAGAACATGTTGGCCCAAAAGGCATAGAAGACATACACTTTCTGATTTAAACATTTTGGTAGATTTCAGGCTTTCAACCCTATCTAACCTTCTGCCAATACCATAGGGTTAGAAGTCATTCTCTTATGAGACATGCTCTACACAGCCAGAGGCTACATACCAATACCACTGTGAATCTAAGTCCTTTCACTGACACATTGCCAAAGGTATAGTTTTGCTATCAAAATAGAAGAAATAATAACATGAGATGATAACACGGAAAAGCAAATAGCATATACAACACATAACATACAATTGTTCCGATTTATTGAACTCACCGTGAAATAACCAAAGGAATACATGATAATTTGGGTAGCACTTCAACTCTAAATGTGACTTTCTGTGACGAAACCGGGGATTTTAGTTGAAAACCAGCCTTACTCAGGCATAGTTTCGGCTAGAAAATATGATTTTTTTCTTGGGAATTTCGGAGCGTCGGTACTTGCTTCGGGTGTCGGGGATGATACCAGAATTCCGGAAGGGGGGGGGGGGGGTTAAAAGTGGGCTAAAGAAGGTTTAGAGAGTGACAAATATCAGAATTAGCAAACAAATTTCGAAGGCTTTGTCTTCTATTTATAGAGTGAAATTTCGAGGTTCACGACGTGAATTCACGCTTGTTCACATCGTGAGTTTGATCGTGGTCGTCCCTTAGGCTTTCTGTGTGTCTTTTAGGCTCGAAAGGTATCGTTCAACTAATTCACATCATGAATTCTATGTTCACGTTGTGAACGCAGTCAGGTCTCGAAGTTTGTGCTCCGAACTCCAAAAATCCATATCTTTCGTATACGAGCTTCGGTTTTGATGTTCTTTATATCCACGCGTAGGTGAAATTATGCTCTACAACTTTAGTTTAGACTCGTTCGGCTAATTTTGAATTTATTTTTAATATTATATTATTTTAACAAGCTGAGACAGGAAAAGTCCGTTAAAATTTCATAACTTCTTCATCTGACGTCCGTTTTCATCTGCCTTTTTACTGTTGTACTTTTATTAACGAGACCTTCGATTCTCGTTTATGTTGTGTCGTGTAAAAATCACTCGATCTTTATTTTGAGTTTTTAGCTGTCTACTGCTATACCGAAACTTAGAAAAATCATAACTTCCTCATACGAAGTTAGATTTTGACGTTCATTTTATGAAAATTCTCATTTTAATGATTACTAAAAATTTCATTTAGATTATAAGGGCTAAAAAGTATTTTATCGAAAACTCACTTTCTACGTCATACAACGTCGTGCCGGTTTTATCGTGAAACTTCAATAAGCGGTAACTTCCTCGTTATAACTCGGATTTCGATGAGGTTTTCGCCGAATTGTTTTTAACGAGATTCTTTACAACTTTCGTTAACATTCTTTTCACTTATTTCCAATTCATATTTTCGTTAATTTCAATAACTGACACTTAATTGGAATCTCATAAGACTTCCAATACATTTCGCATGATTCTAAATATTATTCAATTTTTAAACTAACATAACATGCTATTTCTTAATACTAAAATTCATATAATATTATTCACTTTTTAAACTAACATTACATGATAACTGAACATGTATGTTACTTATAATATATTAGTATGAAATCATATTATTTAATTAGTATTGATCAAGAATTAATTTAGTGATCAAAAGGAACTAATTAAATATGGACTCTTATATATATATATATATATATATATATATATATATATATATATATATATATATATATATATATATATATTGAGTCAAGTTCATTTAGGATGGACTAAGATTGCATGGATAGTCCATGGAGTTTTAACCTATGGATCCTATGGAAATAAAAGGTCATGCGTATTAGGGTTTACATGAATGTAACCCTAATACTCCATACTATATAAAGAGGTATTTTGCACAAAAAATGGCACTAGTGTGTGTGAGAACAAAGGGTGGCCGATTTCTAGTGTGCTTTCTATTCTCTTAAGTCTTCCAAGGTGTTTTGGTGATTTGTGATTCGATTTGAGGCATCCACATTATTTGTGCTAGGCTCTCATAACTCCAAGAAATCAACCACTATGAAAAGGTATGTTATTCTACCAAATGTATTATATTACAAGTACTCCATAACATGCTAGTTAGGTTGAGAACCTTGGAAAATCAAATTTGCATGTATGATATAGAAAACGTAGATCCAAGGTTTCAAGGGTTGCGTGTACATGATAGGAGTGTTAGAATGCTCAAAACCCATCAGCTGTGTTAGTGACCTGTTAGGTCGGTATCCTGCTATATAGGATGATGCTATGTTAGTGACCTGTTAGGTCGATATCATGGTATATAGGATGATGTTATGATTAACGATCTGTTATATCGGCTTGAGTTTTTGTGCTTGCTAGCTAGCGTATGATATTTATGTGTTGGTTGTATGATTGCGGGTGGGTTGAGGGGGTCCTGCTTTGTGCTATAGGCCAACAGACCCAGGGTGGTGCAAATAAACTGTAGACCCATCATGGAATTGTTGGATTAGTGTCTAAGTCCATAACTATTTTGGTATGTACTTGACCCGATGGTGCATGGTCCTTTTGGGTTGCCTTCACCAAAGCAACTTGATTGGAGAAATGAATAAAGAGAGAGAGGATAATATGATTTATTAATATGTTATAAGAATAATATATTAAAGGAGAAATCATATTTGTTTAATTAATATTGGTCAATAATTAATTAAGAATTAGTTTTGTGATCAAATGTAATTAATTAAACTAGAGGGGCTGAATTGTAATTATGTGATAGTTACAAAATAAGGTAAGGATTATCTTATATATATGGTGAACGAATTTGAGGTGTAAATCCCTTAGAATTCGAGTATGATAAGGATTCAAGGATTATCTTATTGGTTGCTTAATGGATAATCAACTAGGTAAGGATAATGACTGAAACCCTATCTCTACACCTATATAAACACCCCTAGGGCCATGAATTCGTGAATCCCTTCCCAAGAGGTCCTAGATACGAATTCTAACCTCTCACCTCTCTCTTTATACCTTCTCCATTTGCTTATGGTGTTTGTAAACCATTAGAGGAGTTACACTTGTGACTCTAAGCCTTCCAAAGTCAATACAAGGAGGAATTGGGATTGTTATTGCTACATAACAATCAAGGTATGATCTTAAACCTAATTACATGTTAATATGATTACTTGCATGCTAGAATTAGGGTTTATAGTCTTGGATTCAAAGCATGTACAATAGAGAAACCTAGATCCAAGCATTAGGGTTTGTATGAGCACATAGGATGTCTTATGACCAAAACCTATCAGTGGTATCAGAGTCTAGCTTGGTTTAAATTGTATTGATGCATTGTATAACTGGAAAATCGTTTTTTGGGCTTTATGGCTGAGGAACTCGGCGAGTACCACAGTGTACTCGGCGAGTAGACCTCAACTCGGCGAGTACAGTGTGGTACTCGGCGAGTTCGAGCGTCAGATAATGCTTATCTTGGGATTTATTGTTGTTTTTGCATTTGGATAGTTACCTTATCATGTTAGATCAATATAAATCCGATTTTATGATATATATATATGACTATATTCTTGATCTAGTTAAAGATAATTATCAATTAACAAGATAATTGTTTCCTTATAAGATAATTGATTAATTATTTTGAGTAAATTGATAAATTGTTTTGCAAGAAATCATTAAATAAATCAAATATGGATAATTATGTAATTAAATGTTAATTTAAAATTATTTGTTATTTGATCCTTGTTGTTATGAAAGGTTTCCTATTTTCCCCTTTAGGTTTTATAGTTTAAATTTGAACCCAAAAGTTTTGAAGTATTGAAATTTAAATAGTTAAAACCCTAATGTTTTGAAAAAGGTTTCAAAACTTGCCCTCAAGTTTTGGAATTTAAAAGTTGATTAAAAGGTTTAATTAGAAATGTTAAATTCTAAAACTCTAGTAATGTTTTGAAAAGTTCAAATCACACCCTTATGGTTTTATTAATTAATTAAGGAGTATAATTAAAAGAGGTTTAATAAATCCATAAAGGTTTAAGTTAACCTTTTAATTGAATTAAAAGTGTAATTGTTAAAGTTAACCATATAGTATTTTAAAAGTATAAAATACACCCTATACTATATATAACATTAAAAGTCTAACATTATATATATGTACGAGTAAAAGTCAGTCTTACCGTTAGTAGGCCTCATTCACAAAGCTGGTCTATAAGGGGTGTTTAAGGAAATTGCATTAAAATGGCGATTGAATGGGTATCCACTCTTACCCACCGCACTCTTGACTAGTGGAGGGTCGTTAGCCGAATGGGTAAGATAGGACGAAACCTTCCATTATAAGTATAGTAAAATACAAAGTAACTAAATGTTTTTCAAATTCCCAATCTTAGTTACTTAGGCAAAAGTGAATTGATGCAATTCCATGAAATTACACTTTGTGCCCTTGCGAAGACGTTAGTGGAGCGTGTGTGGTTTACCGGCACACTAAATGGTTCTAAGCAAAGGTAGCAAAGGGTGACTCAATGTTTGTCATAGTTCGATGGAGCGTGTGTGGTTTACCGGCACATCGAATAGGTGACTGTAACATGTGAGGGCACCATGTAAGTTTGCATGGTTATTCACACCCGCTTTGTGATCCTCGGCATCCCAGTCACAAACAAGAGGGGCATATCGAGATTTAAACATGCCATTGAAAGTTCAATGAATCTCAAAGCATCTAGGAGTTTTCATAGATCTAAAACTTAAATTTCTTTTTCATTTTTCATGGTGGAAATTAGTGAATCGTCATTCACTTACCTTCAAATATTCTGCAACTAGATTACGGCATCCCTTTTCTAGGTTGTAGCGTATTGTGTTGGGTTCTAGCCTTAGTATCTCATTTGGGTGATTTACTAAGGACTTAATCGATCAACTAACTTGAATTTGTTTTCTCCCGTTTTGTAGATGTCAAAGTTTGACAACTATGGTCTTCCCAAATCCCGTGGAACAAGCATTCCACATGAAGATGATATTACACGATTCGATCGAGGAACAAGAAATCATGCTTCACTTCCTCCTCCTCCTCCAATTATTCTCCCTAACCCACAAGATTGTAAAATTGAAAGGTTCAATATCACTCAAGCCCTTTTGGCAAGTAAACATAAAGAGGGAAAGTCGGTGTGTGCACACGTCTTAGGGATGAAGTCACACATTGATAGATTAAGAATGATGGGATCCGTTGTCGGTGAAGCGATGGCTGTTGATTGGGTTCTTTAGTCACTTCCTAACTCATATAGTGAGTTCGTAAGAGAGTACTATATGATGAACGCGATATGACCCTTATAGATCTCACCTATATGCTTATTGCTACTGAATCAACAATGGTTTGGCGCAATAGAAAAGCAAAGTTGATTGGTGAATCTGCCTTCAAGACCTCTATGGATATAGACAATGGCAATGGAAGACATGAAATGATCGAAAAGTTTGATCATAAGTGAAAGGCGATGTCTGAAGTAGTTCCATGTGTTGTTCCAAAAGAATCAATTTGCTTTTATTGCCAAGAGAAGGGGCATTGGAGACGAAGTTGCCCTATTTACCTAAGAGATCTAAGAGATGGGAGAGTCAAAAGTATGACTACACTTTAGGTAAGAATCCACTATCTAACCCCATTAAGTTCCTATTCATTGATTCTTAATACATGATGTGATAAGATTGCATTTGAATGTTTTGAAGGATCGGTGAAAAGAAAGGAAGCTTGATAAGAGAGCAAGATGAATCTAATCACAAGTGATGGATCTCGATCACATGGACTTGAAGATTGGATTTTGAGCTTAGATAGTTATGATAGAGTTGTTAGAAATTTTCCTTTTACATAGTTTTCAATAGATTTTGCATTGTAAGGACAAATGTTTTTCCGCTGCTTTTATAAATAAAACAAATTTTGTTTAACTTATTTATTTGTTTACTTCCTTGCAATGAAATTGTTATGAAAATTGATGTTTGCATATTTCTACAACGAATGGATATGATTCTTAGTTATGTTATTTATGGAAATGTTAAGAATTTTACCAAATAGGGAGTTTCTCATCGCCCAAGTTTCAATTGGACAGAAACTTGGAATCATGCAACGTGGATGCACGATGAATGAGAAATTACGTATTTGGAAATTAGACTAATTCATTGACAATTTGTCAAGTGAAGGACTAGGAGATCGAGTACACAAAGTTGTGTGTTGATCAAGTTCACCATAAGAGTAACAAAGATATTCGTCATGATTTACTAAAGGTTTAGTAAATATGATTATGCTTATAAGATTAAGTGTAATTCTGAATTGATTAAAAATGTTTAAATCAATAGCAGAACGAATAAGAAGAGTCAAGTAGGCAGAAAGATAAAAGTTTCTCCATTCTAAGAAGAAGGGAGAGTACATTTTATGCTTTATGATAGGTCTTAATGATTAAGAACCATATCTCAATTGATCCTCTAAGTGAGTCTTAGTACAATTGTATGTTTAAGAAGAGGAATCAAGGATTGAAGAAATGGTTAAATCAAGAAGTCTATCATACTTCGTTCCAATAACAAGTCTTAAAGTTAAGATTGTGACAATGAGTGAAAAGTATTAAAGGTTTATAACATTCATCAAATGTGGAAAGTTGTGATGTCGTGGATAAGACAGAGACCAACTAAGACCAATTTATGAAGTGTTTTGATAAAAGCTACACTAACTCTTGAATATTTGGTTGTCAACAAATGTTTATTGACAAGAGAATCTTATATGTCAAGGAGTCAGTGGGAGTCTTAATGGTCTTGAAAGGTTTCAAGAACAAATCAAATAAACCTTATTGATCATCACTAGCACACGAGTTGAGGTTTGCAACCTAGCGTGTTGACATTATTTTGTTTCTGTGCCAATCCAATCGAGTTAATTATGCATGTGAGTCCTATGAGTTCTCATTTGAATGCATAAAAGGCAAGGACCTTGATCAATGGAAAGTACATTGATAGGAAAAGGTGAGCTGCTTAACTACTTGGAAGACGTGGTGGGCAGCTGTGCTACCATAAGGCAAGAAATCAAGATTAAGGAAGTTCGATCCATATGAGTTTGAATTTGTCGTAAACTTTAGTTTTAACAAATTCACATGGATAGGAACACATACACCGTTTAAATCTAAGTGTCATAAGATTTCCTCCTTCATGAAAATGATTGTGAGGAAATGCTTTCACTAAGAAAGATTTTAAAAGATAGTGATTGTAAAATTGCATTCTCGAATTCAATCATGGTTACGGTATCCCTTTCCATAATTTGAATTGTGAGGTTTGGCAATTAGTCTTAATTGTTTAGACACACATATCAACTATCAAAGGCAAAGGTGTACAAGTTCAAGAAGCCTTGATAAAAGATTATCAAAGCACTAAGTATTAGAAACATGAACTTAAGAAATTCAATAAGTATTGTTTTTCTGAAAGTTAAGATGTTTATGAATAATATGTCGAAGCTAGTGGGAGCATAAGTGTTATGTTTTATAATAATCATCATGATAGTGGGAGCATAAATGTTATGATTGTATGATTATTAAGGCAAGTATTGCATAGTTGACAATATTAATTATAGAAAACAAGGGTCATACTTTGCAAAGTTGTAAGAGTTGAAAGGTTGTTTTGCTATAATTAAGGGAGAGAATATTATGCTTCATTTCAAATCTAAAGGATTAGGTTGTGAAATGTTAATAAATTTAGTCAAAGGTACCTAGTGTGTTCTTAAAATTTTGATTATGATTACGGCATTCCTCTTGACAATTCGAATTTTGAGAACATAGCAAATAAAACATTGTGCATCATGTCCCATACGCTTCGGGTATAGGATCGATTGCAAATGCTTTAATGTTTGACCATTCTAAAATTTTCCAAATGTCTAGCGCATTTAGAGGGAAAAGGGACTAGAATCGGTTTTGACTAAAATAATTAAACAACTGTCAAAGAACAATCCAAAGTTCGACGAGGATTGGTTGCTTGTGAGTAGTTGGAAGCATGGTATTAATGGACCATATTGACATTATGATGAATAGAAAAGATTCTATTAAGAAATAAGTTGTCATATGGAAAATATGGAAGCATGTCCATATTGGGAAGTAAATATTGAAAATCTATGTCTAGATTAGAAACCTTTATGCAAAAGGATGTTCAAAGGAATGTACTTTGAGTAAGAGACATCATATCTAAGGAATTGTCTTGTAACAATCTCTGATAGAGGAATTTGTAATATCATTGGCAATAGTCTTTGAGACTTTGGTGCAGTGACATTACAAAAGGATCGTTGCATAAAGTGTTAGAATCTAGTATATTCTATAAGTAACAAGAATTTGATATTCTTACACTTAAGAAAATGGATTTGGAGTTGTGAAATGAGAATGATTGGAAATGTGTTCAATTTGTCTATTTCACAAAAGTAAGAACCATAGGTAAACATTGTGTGCATGCTAGGAGCATGGGACAAGTGTAATAATTCAAGTAAGAAGTTGATTACCTGAAATGACAAATAATGAGTAATCGATATGGTGATAAATAAAACGTGTTTTGTTTATACTCAAAGGGTTGAGGCCATATGGGATTAGTATTATTCTTGTGTTTCACCTTGCATGTTTTGACTTCCAGAATAATTGAGTTTATTAAGAATAATCGAATTATTCAAACGGGCCACAGTCGTTCATATGTTGGAAGTAGATATGAATGAAGACTGTCGTGAATTGGTGTGTGGATTGTCTAGAAGAGTATTAGACATAAGCAAATGTTTGCTGCAACGTTCATGAGTGCTTATGAATATGATTTGAGCATTGGATTAAACCCACGCTCACTTGGATCACTCCATGAATTGTATTACAAGTGATTGGTGAGACGATAACATCTTATATTCTTGAAACCGAGATGTGTGAGTTGTATCTTGCAAATCGGTTGCACATTGATAATATGTAAACGCACCAGTAACTTGGTGTTATAAAACATATTGTTGTGTGTAATTTGGTTAGTGAGTGCAAGCGAGCATTGTATCAAAGTTGATCCGTTCCTTTTATCCAAAGAAGGATAAAAGCGATATCTTTTGGGCCCCTCGATGGTTTAGTGATGACATACGTAAATGCTCGGCCGGGCTAGGGCTAATTTGATTTGTTCAATTAGTTTGTCATCATAAATCGGAAATTGAGAAGTAGTACAAAGAGAATGATTTGAAATCATATCTCATACGATATCTAGAATGGAGGAATATATGATCCCTTATCTAAGGACACGTGTATCTGATATGATCAGAGTTGACAGCGGCTTTGGAAAGCTACGATTGCAGATCAGGATCTGAAGTCATACGCAGAATAGTTGTTAGACTTATCCAAGTGGGAGACTGTTGGATTAGTGTCTAAGTCCATAACTATTTTGGTATGTACTTGACCCGATGGTGCATGGTCCTTTTAGGTTGCCTTCACCAAAGCAACTTGATTGGAGAAATGAATAAAGAGAGAGAGGATAATATGATTTATTAATATGTTATAAGAATAATATATTAAAGGAGAAATCATATTTTTTTAATTAATATTGGTCAATAATTAATTAAGAATTAGTTTTGTGATCAAATGTAATTAATTAAACTAGAGGGGCTGAATTGTAATTATGTGATAGTTACAAAATAAGGTAAGGATTATCTTATATATATATGGTGAACGAATTTGAGGTGTAAATCCCTTAGAATTCGAGTATGATAAGGATTCAAGGATTATCTTATTGGTTGCTTAATGGATAATCAACTAGATAAGGATAATGACTGAAACCCTATCTCTACACCTATATAAACACCCCTAGGGCCATGAATTCGTGAATCCCTTCCCAAGAGGTCCTAGATACGAATTCTAACCTCTCACCTCTCTCTTTATACCTTCTCCATTTGCTTATGGTGTTTGTAAACCATTAGAGGAGTTACACTTGTGACTCTAAGCCTTCCAAAGTCAATACAAGGAGGAATTGGGATTGTTATTGCTACATAACAATCAAGGTATGATCTTAAACCTAATTACATGTTAATATGATTACTTGCATGCTAGAATTAGGGTTTATAGTCTTGGATTCAAAGCATGTACAATAGAGAAACCTAGATCCAAGCATTAGGGTTTGTATGAGCACATAGGATGTCTGATGACCAAAACCCATCAGGAATATCATTCAGGCCGAAGGCCCAGAGAACAGTCCACATAGGATGAAGGCTCGGGAGGACGGACCACACATGTTGAAGGTTATGAGAGTGGGCCAGATAGACTGAAGGCCCAGTGAGGGCGGTCCAATCATACTATAGACTCTATATGCATGCTGTGTGTTTGTTATGATATGGTTATGGTTTGTATGGCGTTGGTATTTTGGGGGAACTCACTAAGCTTCTGGCTTACAATTTTGTATTTTGTTTCAGGTACTTCGGATGATCGCGGGAAGGCGAAGGCTTGATCGTGCACCTCATCGCATTTTATGATTTTGATTTATGGGATACTCTGATATGAAACTATTTCGAAAACATTTTGTGATAAATATTGGTTTTTGGATGTTTGAAAAAGTTTTTAATTTTCATGAATTTTATCGATGTTATGATCGGTAGTAAAATCCCCCGTGGCCTATAAAACTTTTTACCCCTTTCACGTTTGTGAGAGGTGGTAACTTGGCTATTATGTCAAACTTTGCACGGTCCACCTCTATTCCTAATTTAGAGACTTAGTGGCCCAATATAATTCCTTATTTAACCATAAAATTGCATTTCTCCTAATGTAAGACCAAGTTGGTGCTTTCACATCTTACTAGCATAAAGTCAAGGTTTGAAAAGCAATCTTCAAAAGCGGACCCAAAAACCGAAAAGTCATCCATGAATACTTTCATGAATTTTTCAAACATGTCGTGGAAGATTGCCATCATGCATCTTTGGAATGTGGTTGGTGTATTGCATAACCCAAATAGCATTCATATATAAGCAAAGTTCCCGCTTTATCAAGTTAACGTGGTCTTTTCTTAGTCTTGAGGATCGATATGGATTTGAAAGTATCCTGATAAACCATTTAAAAAGCAGTAATAGATATGACTGGAAAATCTTTCCAGCATTTGATCAATAAATGATAAAGGAAAATGGTCTTTTCATGTGGCATCATTTAGCTTACGATAATAGATGCAAACACGCTAAACGGTTACCTTTCTTGTTTGAATGACCTCGTTTTCTTTGTTTGTGACTCAGCCATTAGCTATCCGATATTGAATAAATGATAACGGCATCCAAGAGTTTTCCTACCACTTTCTTTACTACTTCTTGCATGTTTGGGTTTAGTCTCCTTTGGCGTTGAACCGCTACCTTAACTCCTTCTTGTAGGTTGATTTTATACGAGCAATATGCGGGACTAATGACTTTGATGTCGGTGATCTTCCATGCCATGACATTTTGTTGTTTCTTGAGCACCTCCACTAGGCTTTTCTTTTCATGTTTTGCAAGATCAACTACTATAATGACCGGCTTTTGTTGATCTTCTTCCAATAATGCATACTCTAGATTTTCAGGAAATGCTTTCATCTCAATTCTTGGTTTTTGGTTTGTAACCACGATGTAGGTATCCTGCCATGTCGTGGTGTCGCAGTTTAATACGTCTGATCGTGATAATTCATATGACCACGTCTTGATGTCAGTACCACATTGTGCTGTTCTTCAATCTCTTTTTCAATTTGTTGTACTTGTTCTCTTCTAGTAGCTTTAGCTCTTGTATGTAAAGTTCAGCATCAAAATCTCCTTCTTGTAGAACCATATATCCCTCGATTTCCTTTTCTTTCCATCCTCCAATTTTTTTTTTAGAATTCAATCAAACACATCAACCGAGAAGGTTGTATCATCACTTATCCTTGAGTGTTGGATTGCTCTATTTACTCCAAAAGTAACCTTCTCCAACTTGAAAAGTGAGTTTGTATTCTCTTATATAAACTAAACCTCAGGCGATGCTCAAAAATGGCCTTCCAAGAATAATCGGGACTTGCTTGTCTTCCTCCATGTCTAAATCACTGATATATGTAGGAAAAACAAACTTATCAACTTTAACTAGTAGATCTTCACAAAATCATCTTGGAAATGGAATATTTTTGTTGGCTAAGTGGATGATCATGCAAACTGTTCTTGGTTCTGGGAGATCAAGTTTCTTGAAGAATGAATAAGGCATCAAATTAACACTTACTCTCGAGTCAGCTAGAGCGTGGCTAGTGGCTAGATTTCCAAATTAGCAAGGTATAGTGAAGCTTCTCGGATCACCCATCTTCTTTAGTAGCATATTCAACATTGCAGCTGAGCAGGTTTCATTTCGTATCACCTTAGATATCCCCTCCATCTTCTTTCAGTTACCTAGGAGATCTTTTAGAAACTTCGCATATTTTGGCATTTGAGCCAAGGCTTCAAGGAACGTGACATTGATTTCAAGGGAATTTTGCGATCTAAGAACTTCTAGTAGTCTTCAACATTTTTTTTTGTCTTGCTGTACTAAGAAAGGGCATTGGTGGACGGTATGTCTAAATTGGTTCAACACTGTTCTTTGTAGGTTCTTGCCACGTCATGGTGTTAGCACCACATTGTGGCGACTGTTCAGACTCTTTTTGTTGACTTGCTTCTCGACCTTCCTACTCATCATCAGGGTTGTTTTTGTTAACGGGAGTCTGATGGTAACAATTTTCCCACTTCTTGTTGTAATGGCTTGGATGTGAGCTCCTTTTGTGTTTTGTTTGGTGTTTCCATGAAGGGATCCTATAGATCATTCATTGAATTGTTTAGCTAGTTGCCCAAGTTTTTTTTGATGTTGAGGATTGAAGCTTGCTGGTTTCTAAGTAAACTTTGTTGATCCCTAATTACAGCTTGTTGATCTCTTATTATTACTTTAGTTTCATCATGCCTCTTTTTTGATGCAATTGAAAAATGTGTGAGGGTTGACTCAAAATCGGGTTTCTTCTCAGGAGCAGGTTCCTCTCTATGGTAAAATCCTCTTCCTTTTTGCTCATATTTTTCTTCTTTGTCTTTCTTTTACTCATCATAATGCAACCACTTTTTCTTGGGCTTTCTCCAGTCTTCATCATAACGATCACCCCTCGAGTTGCAAGCTTGAACCTTTAAGTTTCCATTGTCATATAGATCACCGTCTCTTGTTAAATGCGGCCCGTTATAGTTTTTACACCCTACTCACATAACATGGATTGTTTGATCCGTTTTAGTCATCCTTGTATCCATATTGTGGAACATTGCCAAGACGGCCCCCCGTTTTATCCAAATCAAATTTGATGATTCCCTTAGTTGCATCATGTTGAGGATTATGTTCTCTCGAATGTTTAGCAAGTTCCTCGATTAGCTCCTTGAGTGCAGTCGGTGCTTTCTTTGTTAGTGGCACTTGAGAATTAAAGAGTTGCCTAGTAGTGACGTTCATCCCATCATAGAAAATAAGACTTCTTGTTGGATGTTTAGATCATTTTGAGGATAATTTCTCAACAAACCCTTGTATCGCTCCCACGCCTCGTACAATGACTCACCCGCTTGTTGCTCGAAATTTTCGATGAACTTCTTCAACTTGGAAACTTTAGATGGTGGGAAAAACTGTTGTATGAACTCTTCGCACATTTGTGCTAAAGCTGTTATTGTGCATGGTGGGAGTTCCTTTAACCAATCTTTTGTTGCACCCTTGATAGTAACGGGGAGCCTTCTTAGTAAAATTGTCTCGCGTTGGACGTTTCGGATGCTGAAGTAGTCAGCGATGTCATTGACTTCATCAAGGTGCTTGTAATCATACTCATGGTATTTCCCATAGAAGGGTATGTCTTTCAGTTGAGCTAGGATGTGGCCTTTTATTTCAAAGGTAACAATGTTGGGGATTGTTGGTTACACAAGTCCGGTTTCAGTGTCTTCACGCATCCGCCTCTTGTAGGCTTCCGTTATCATGTCCTAAATTTCTATGATGTTGGCTTTTGGTTCGCTTTCGAGTTCACTACTTTTCATTGTTTCATAACCAGTTTCCTTTTTTTGGAGTGTTCTCCATGCCTTCAAAAGTTTCTTCATCTTTCGGGTTGTTGCTTGATTCTCCTATGTGCTTGTCCTTCTTTTTATGAAAAACTGATTTTAGATCCTTGAATGGTGATTTCTTTGGTGTGGTTGATTCTCCTAAGTTCTTATACTTTTTATGAAAAGCTGACTCTGGATCTTCAATTGGTGGTGTCAAAGGTGTGTTCGATCCACGGGTCACATATTACTGTAACAAAAACATATAAAAGGCATAAAAAGAACAAAACGAAACATAAAACCTAATTGCTACGACACCATGACGTGGTGTTAATGACCACGATGTGGTGAGGGAAATAGAAGAAATACCTAAAAAAATGAAAATTCAAAAGAAAATAAACAGAAAAATCCTAATAAAATAGTAGATTCAAATTAACTAAAAATTGACCCTTCCCCGGCAACAGTGCCAAAAACTTGATGCTTGAATAGTTATGCACTAGTTTATCCTACTAATGTAACTAATTATTACCTAAGGTAGTGTACCTTGTTGAAAATAGAATAGCACAATAGACAAGTATTGAACATAGGGAACAGATTAATTAGCGAATGCTTATCTACTATCTACTTAATTTACTATTAAATTTAGAAAAAATGGTTTTCTCTAGTTTTGCAAGAATAGAAACTTAATTAACTAAACTAGTTAATATCAACTAATGAAGCAAGTATTAAATATAAAAGAAAGAAACACAAAAGACGATTTATACCAAGGTAATTGAGAGACTTTCGTTTAGCTTCAATATACTTGCTAGTATGATTGATTTATGGAAGTGCAATGGATTATTGTTTCATTGGTTACCAATTCCTAAGATGATTAGGTTAATGTTCAATAATCTTAATCCTTTAGCGAAAAAGCTCATTCATACCGTGATCAGGCGGATAAAATAATAAGTTCACTAGTGTTCAGTTCGAGTTAAATTAGACCTATAGCGAATTGATTAATTTGGTTTATTAGCTCAGTTCAATATATGATTGGTCGTCATATGTTAGCTCCTACAATTACTTACCCATTTTTATATTTAACCCAATATTTTGGTCAAAACTCTAGTCCTACAAATTTTCAATTCACAAAGATCATAAGACTCAAGTTAATCAAAAGTGATGGTTACATAACCTTAATTAAACTTAGCAATAAATAGAAAAAAGCAGTTGCACAAAAGGTTCTTCAATAAGTTAAAGTAACAAATAACCAATAAAATTTAATCCTAACCATAAATCAAACCATAATAAATGAAGCAAACCTACACTAATCGAAATTCATAGGGTTTTAGCCCATGATTCTAGCAATTAAGCACAGAAAAACGAAATTCATTGCAATAAATATGATTAAAGTAAAGTAGAAAATCGTAAATAAGGGTTGTATTGCCTTAATGCTCTCAATTCCCAAGCTTTGATCGACTTATTCACTTCCAAGTGCCAAAACGGATACTTGGCCTTTCAAAATTCGACAGTAGCTTCCAACCAAAGTTATAATCATCAGGTTATTTTTATTTATTTTTCTACTTTTGTGGTAAGCTTATTTATTTATTTTTTTATAAATTATTCGCTACAAACAGATTTTTTTACTACCTATTATCTTGTTTTGTAAAGACGAATAAAGAAATTATATTTTCTCTCCTATTTACTACGGCGGCAAAGAATCAAATTATCACTATATTTATTCTTTTTCTACTTCTTTTTGCAAGTGCAGGATAACCCTAAGGGGTTGTGGGTTGGTTTCTACCAATTGGGGCCCTCTCTTCACCACCCCCATGTGGATGGTCTATAGAGTTCATAACTACTTCTCTTAGTACATGGCGCTTACCTAGCCAATGCTTAGATCCGGCTCTACCCAAACTTTCCTGGTTCACCCTAACATTCCCCACTTGCCCGACTATTTCCGAGCAGTTTTTGGATATCAAACTGACCACCCCAAAAGGTAATTTTAATGTTGCCAATTTCCCTTCTTTTGCAAACAGGTTCGCTACAGCACCCACTGCTCTAGCTAATTGTCGACCCTTTCCAAATGTGATTTCTATGTTATGAATGGTCATGCCTAAGGGCATATCGGTTGAAGTAGATTCTGCTTTTTTTATCAATAAAAACCCCTTCCCAAATTGGAGGAAAATGTCTTGTGGTTATACTTTTCCCGAAAACAGATCACCACGACATTGTAAGTCTACCACATCGTAGCCTTCATGGTTATTTCGTATTCAACAAGTCTTCAAAATCAATCGGGAATGTCCAAAACAACACGTTGTGGGAATGTCACCACGACGTGGCGAGTATATATATATATATATATATATATATATATATATATATATATATATATATATATATATTATTTTAAAGTCGTGATCCAAACTCCTAGCTTCCATCCCCCAGCTTACTTTTTGCTCCAAGCATGTCTTTTACCCCTACAACACAATATACAACTAATTAAGTATCTTTTGTTCTATAAAGGGCATAAAAGTCATTAGAAATATTAAGATACGATGTAAAATTATATGTATAGATACGTACATATAAGTTATATGTATATAATACTTGTATAAAAGTTTATTTTAAAACATAACAAATTGAGTTAAATAAAAATTTATAATTATCAGACTATTTAGGATAAATAATCTAAACAAAAAGGTATTAATCATAATTACAAAGCCATTAGTATAAGGACGCTAAAATTTGACATCACATGAAGAAAATTTGATTTTTTGAAGTTTCACGTCCATCACAGTACAACTTTATTTGTCATAGAATACGAAATGAAAATATGATACTTATTAGCTAAAAAAGTATAAATGAGAGTTAACGTCCTCGTAAATACGAATCCATGAATATAAAGAACATTGAGAACGGAACTCATATAAAGAAATTAAAATTTTAGTAGAGCATTTACCGTGTAATCTTTACAGACTGTAAAATAAAAATAGAATGCGAACTATCCGATGAAATATAAAGGAAACTTGAGGTATATGTCGATACGAATATGTGGATATAAAGAACGTCAAAAATGGAGCTCGTATGCGAGGATTATGATTTTTTTGAAGAAAGCGATATTTTACTTGTGTATGCAATGCATCTCCATAACAATTCGACATGTGGCACCACAAGCGACAACTCCTTCCCCACCAGTTGGATGACATGTGAAACTAAAAAATTCAGGACACGAGGGCGCGACATGCCCTACACAAAAGCACAGTGTGCTTTTTGAATTGGTTGCCTCCTTATAAATAACAACCATTTCCTTTATGTTTCTTTGCCAATTCTAATTTTCACTCTTTAGAAACTCTTTCTACATTTCGAGGGATGACTTTCAGAGTTTCATAGTATTCGTAACAAGGCACTACAGTGACAGAAGTTCTAACAAAAGAAATAATCATTATAAGAGTTTTGCCCATGACTTTTCCCAATGTTGGTGTGTTTAGAAAATGATATCTATTGTTGATGTATTTTTTGTTAGGTAAAATAAATCCCAACAAACAAATACTTTTTGTGTGATTGAGGAACATATTTAAGTTGATCAAAATCCCACACAACTTGTTTGATATTATACTTGAGTGGAAACGTAACATAGTTTTGTTCTTCTGATATGGTTAGTAGTGATTCTTGGTGTTCTATAAGCGAGATGATTTTAGGATCCATATGTAAGGAATGGGGTTTACCCTTTATTTTGATTATTTGCATTCATGGATCTCTCTTTATGCAGATGGAAAATAGACCCTTTCATGTTGTTTTTGGAGATAACAATGTTGAAATAGTTAAGTTTCTCTTAAACATGGAAGGACGTAAAACAGTTTAGTTGGAACCAAAGACATGGTGTGTCCATCTTTATTCACTCCTTATCATATTTGATTATTCTTATAACCTATTTATGATTTTATATTATGGATGGGACCTACAAAATGAAAAAAGAATGAAAGGAAACCAACTAAATAGATGAAGGTTATTGTCTTTCTATAATTTGACCTTGTAGTATGGAGAAACACCATTGCAAATCGCTGTTGAAAATGGTTGTAATAAAGCTGCATAGTCTCTTCCCTCTCATCTAGCTTTTATCGAAGCTAAAACAAATGTATGTATTTTTTTTCTTTTAGTTTTTAAGCCTTAATATTATAAGAACCGATAAATTACATTTGAGAGGTGGAAAATACGTGTGTTTATGGTTGAGTAAATTGGTCAATTAAGGGGAAAAATCAGTGAATGAGCCTTGATTTATCAAGATAATGCAACTCCATTTTGACAATTCTTCAATGTTTTTCTTTACTGAATAAAGTTTAAAGATGATAAAGAAATATAAAGGTAGTCTACTATTTTATATAACTTGATTTCTCATGTCAGTCATTAAGTTGGATTTGCACTTGTACGAAAAAGGGAAAAGTCATTAGCGAACTATTACAAACTTCTACCTATTGATTTGAGGGATGTACAAAGCTTAAATGAAACTAGTATATGTTCATATGGATCCAAAGTATGTGCTTAAGCATCATTATAGAAAATAATAATGTAGTTTTTAGTATAATGGAATCGAAGAAGGAAGGAATGGAATAGTTGATTCTAATGGAATATAATGAACAATTACTGAAGGAATGTGATTCCTTCTTGTTTTTTAATTTTCGTTCTTTTTTTATTCATTTATCATGGAATGGAACGAAAAAAGAATTGTAACCCAATTTTGTTTCTTGAATTTTAATGTCACAAACCTTTTTGAAAATTTTCGTTATTTTGGGGAAATTAGTATTTTAAATTTAAATAATAACTCAAAATTACCTTTTTTTTTATTAGTTATTTGGATTTTAATGAGCCTCTGTTAGGGATGTACATTATTTGGATAAAACCAAATTGTCAAATTAGATAATTTTGATTAGAATATTTGGTTCGAATATTCAAAATTTTGGATGAGTTTTCAACAAAACCGAATTATTACTTTGGATTTAGGATTAGTTTTGATTTATAAATAAGAACTCGATAGTCGAAAAAATGAATTACAATTTATAATTTATTTATTTTTAATATATATCTATAACTATTTATTTTATTATTATTATTTTTTCAAATATATTTAAAAAGTTTCACCTAATAAAAAACCTTGATATGAATTTTTTCTCAAAAGTTTCTTATCTATTACATATTAAACATTAAGAAAGCTATTGGTAGTTGTTTATAAACTTTAAACTACAACTAAGTTATTTCTTTTTTTTTCTTTTATAAAGTTGGGTAATATTCTAATTATAAGTGGTTTTAAAAAATATTTCGATTTTTTTAAAACCAAATTATAAAATCTGATCCAACCCGATATCTAACCTGGTTTTCTTCCGTTGCTATCAGAGGGGCCTTAAGAAGGCCAATTTCCTGAGTGTTGCTGCATCAGGACCAGTTGCAACACCCTCTCCAACGACTATTCGGATTACTGATGGTTATCAAGGCATGGCGGATCTGCATGTTATGAAGAGCAGAGATTTTTAGCTGACAACCAAGGAGGCTTTCGTAGCACCTAATGTGGTGACGGGTATGTATCTTCTCCTTTTCCCTTTATTTATGTTGATATATTTTCCAATATTTGAGTGTTTTGTTTTAGGATCGTTTCTTGTAAACGATATCTCTTCCTTAGTATTGTTTGTTTCAGGGGCAAACCGATCTTTTGTATCTCTTGTGCTCAGCAAGAGGTTTGTTGGTGCTCCTGGGGAGTTGGAGTGTCCATTAGAGGTTGAGATTGCAGATGATCAATCTGTCCGAGTATCAGGGGTTCATCAGTGTTGTGTACTATAAATGTTCAGCGAATAGTATCCGATCGATTTCTTACCTATTCCTTTGCGCGGGAACAAGGTTATTCTAGGGATCGATTGGTTGATCCGCAATGGGGTAGTGATTGATTGCGAGCATCTGATGATACGTATTCAGACTCCAAGTGGGAGAGAGTTAGTTGTTCAGGGACAGATTGCTCAGTGTGAGCCAATTTTATGTTCAACATCTAATGCCATATGTTATCTTCATCAGGGTTGTTCTGGATATCTCGCCTATGTTATGGATACCTGGAGAAGTGTAAGGCGACTGTAGATGATGTGTTGGTTATTCAAGAGTACTTGGATGTGTTCTTGAAGGACTTGCATGGAGTGCCTCCAGAGAGGCAAGTGAAGTTTAGGATTGACTTGGTTCCTGGTGTGGCTCCGATAGCCAAAGTACCGTATCGGTTAGCTCCTCCGGATATGTAGAAGTTATGTACACATTTACAGGAGCTGTTAGAGAAGGGATTCATTTGACCAATCAGTTTGCCAAGGGTAGCATCGATCCTGTTTGTGAAGAATAAGGATGGACGCATCGGATGTGTATTGACTATCGGGAGTTGAATAACCTAATAGTGAAGAACCATTATCTACTCCTGAGGATTGATGATTTGTTTGACCAGCTTTAGGGTGCATCTTGGTTTTCCAAGATTAATCTTCGTTAGGGTTATCAATAGCTGAGGGTCAGACAGGACGATATGCAGAAGGCATCCTCCGGAACTCGTTATGGTTATTACGAGTTTGTGGTGATGCCCTTTAGGCTTACTAATTCTTCAGCCACGTTCATGGACCTCATGAACCGTGTGTGCCGACCGATGTTGGAGCGGACTGTGATTGTATTCATTGATGACATTATGGTCTATTCCAAGACCTTAGAGTTGCATGAGGAGCATTTAAGGGAGGTTGTGGAGACTCTGAGGAGGGAGAGACTGTATGTGAAGTTCTCCAAGTGTGACTTATGGTTGCACGAGGTACAGTTTCTAGCGAACCTTGTCAACCAGAAAGGTATCCTGGTCAATCCGGCTAAGGTTGAGCTGATGATGGGATGGGTGGGTCCAAGCTCTCCATCTTAGATTTGGAATTTCCTTGTTCTGGCATGTTACTATCGTAGATTCATTTAGGATTTTTCCAAGATAGCGGTTCATCTGACTCGATTGGCGATGAAGATTGCCACTCTTCATAGGGGACGTGAGCAGCAGGAAACTTTTGAGACCCTGAGACAGATATTATTTGAGACGCCTATTCTGACCCTACTAGAGGGTGTTCAGGATATTGTAGTTTATTGTGATGCATCAATCATGGGTTTGTGTGCAGTTTTGATGCGGAGGGTCATGTTATTGTTTATGTTTCGACGAAGCCGACACCTCATGAGACGAATTATCTGACACGTGATTTGGGGCTGGGGGTTGTGGTTTTCGTCCTCAAGATTTGGCAACATTACCTCTATTGGGTCCGCTATACTATTTACATATATCACAAGACCCTGAGTTAATTTATGGTTCAGCGAAATCTGAACATCAGTCAGCGCCGATGGTTGGATGTGGTGAAGCATTATAATTGTGAGATTCTTTACCATTTCGGGAAGGCCAATGCGGTGGCTGATGATCTCAGTTGCAAAGCGATTATGGTTCCAATTAAGGATATTTGCATGAAGATGATAGTGATTACTCTACTCTTGGAGCAGAATCGACATGATCAGGTTAAGGCTATAATGGAAGAGCACCAGAAGCATGAGCCCATAGTAGATCAGCTGGCTTCCTTCAATTATCATAGTTAGAGGTTGTCCACTCTCCATTGGAGGGTGTGGGTTCCGTACTGGGGTGGTGCGTGGTAGGTTTTTATGAAAGAGGCGCACAAATCGAGATTTACTATTCATCCCGGGGCAACGAAGATGTATAGAGATCACCATCCTGATTATTGGTGGCCTTGTATGAAACATGATGTAGCTTGGTATGTAGAGAGGTGCTTGACTTGTAGAAAAGTCAAGCTCGAGCATCAGTTCCCTCATGAGAAGATGCAACGATTAGACATTCTCGTTTGGAAATGGGAAGACATTATCATGGATTTCATTACGAAGTTGCCTTGGACAACGCCTTGAGTGGATTCGATTTTGGTCATGATAGATCGATTGACCAAGAGCATGCACTCTATTTCGATTCAGGAGAGTACCCCTGTAGAGAAGTTGGTTGGCATTTATGTCTGGGAGGTTATGAAACGCCATGGGGTGCTGGTTTCAGTGGTTTCAGACAAGGATGTATGGTTTACTTCTAGCTTTTGGGAGAGGTTTCAGGAGGAGTTGGGTACTCGTCTGCACTTCAGCACGACTTTCCGCCTGCAGAATGACGGTCAGAGTAAGCGTATTATCCAGACATTGGGGAAAGTTCAATGAGAGCACCACAAGGGCTCAAAACGGACGTGGGCACCGGAGAACGAGATGAGGGAGAACTACCCAGAGTTATTTCCGGCAACAGACTTCGAGGATGAATTCTGATACAAGTGGGGGAGAATTATAACATCTTGAACCCCGAGGTATTCTATTTATTCATTTATTGCATTTTAAGATTCCTCACGATGTGAGATCTTGGGGGTTACGTCGTGAGTGGCGGTTGACATGTTGACCCATATTTTTGGAGTCTGATGACGTGAGACATAAGATCTCATGATGTGAGAGTGGATTAATGACTCTAAAATATAATTTTTAGGTATTTAAGGGAATGAGAGGCTAGGGTTGCCCATCCTCAGCCTCTCTTACCCTTTAGGAATTTGGTCCATAGTGGGCTTCAGGATGCCATTTAGGAATTTGAGCCTTTTGAGTAAATGGATTGGAACTTGGTTTTTTGCCAAATAAGAGATGAGTAAAAGGGTCTTTTACGGTGGATGTTGGACGAGTAATTTAGATTCTTCAATATGGGTCAAAATCCAGTTATTAATTGGATATTATTTAATGGTGTTAGCGCATTGATTTTCTAGATCAGCATACCGAGAATTTATTTGAGAGATTCGGCAGGTGGAGGTGAATTTCCTCACTGTGTTTGGCAGGTCAAAGGTACCAATGCCTGCCCAAGGGTTAATATGATAGGATGCTAGTTGTCTACGTAACTCTGCATGTATGATATTTGACCTAGTTTGAAGAAATGCATGACTAGGTTATGCATGTACATAAAGTTTGGATTTTTATAGACCATTAGGGATCCTAGGAGCATTCTAGAGAAGTTGGACTAAAGACCTTCTAGATTAAGTGCTTAATAGTCGAGTATTTGCAATTTTTTAGCCTTATGGAAGCTAGGGTTTGAGATTTTGTTCTTTTGGGTAGACTTAATGGATAAAGTTGGAAACATTATCCTTTTAGACCATTATTCAGACTAGATCCGAGATTTGGAGATCTTTGGACTGAAGGAAGCAGCATAACTAATTAATATATTTTGAATGTAGTGCCCACATCGTGGTCCTAAGTTGCCACATCGTGGCGACTGGGGGAAACCGCATCTGTTTTGTCGTATGAGGGCCACGATGTGGCCAAGGATGGCCATGGTGTAGCGAGTCAACTTTGACCATTGACTTTTGACTTACAATGAGTTTTGTTAAAAACCCTATTTTTGGAAGGAAAGCTAAGGGTGTACTCTTTATGGATGTATAGGTGGTATATAGCATTTGTTTTTGTGGAAGTAGGATCGGTAGCAGTTGATCATCGTTTGATAGGTGAGTCTCTTCACTACACTCATGGGTCGAAGGCACTAATGTTGGTCCACAAAATTATTTTTATAGAATGATAGTTGTCTTTGTGACACTTGTTGATATACATGTATGTGCTTATTGTCTTTATGACTCTTGCTTATGTTATTATATGCTTAGATATCAGAGGTGAAATAGACCTAGTACCAATTGAAAGATATTGAAGTAGTTTAAATATTCTCACGGAGTGAAATAGACCCAGTACTAGTTGAAAGAAACTCAAGGAGTTGAAATAGACTCAGGGGTGAAATAGACCCAATACCGATTGAAAGATATCGAAAGAGTTGAAGTAGACTCACGGGTGAAATTGACCCAACTTGCTTTCTGACTTTTATGTATGTTTTTGTATGGGGTATTTTTTCAGGAAACTCACTAAGCTTTGTGCTTATAGTTTTATGTTTATGGTTTAAGCTACCTCTAGTTCAAAAGGGAAGGGCACGTCAAAATCGCATTGCATCCACCAGTATTCCACATTTTATGACATGATTTATACTTTGATTACCATATAATACGTTATCACATCTTGATCGATGTTGGAATGAATGAATAATGGTTTTGATAGTTTTGAAAATAAAACTTTTACATAGTATTTTGGGAATGTTATAGGATCGATATGTTAAGCGGTGCAAATCTATTAGGTCTCAAAAGGCACAACCGCTAATGCATGACTCTATATGCCTTTAGCTGTTCCATCCCAACCATGGGTAGATAGCATCATGAATTTTGTGTTGGGGTTACCATGTACTCAACGGGGTAATGAGTCAATCTTTATAGTTGTTGATCGTTTTTCTAAAATGGTGCACTTTATCTCTTGCAAAAAGACGACATTTGTAGTTAATGTAGCTCAACTATTCTTTTGGTATGTCTACAGTATGTATGGTTTTCCATTATCTGTTGTGTCTGATTTAGACACTAGGATTTTGAGTCATTTTTGGGGTGAACACCCAACTTAATTTTACTAGCGCTTATAATCCTCACATGGATGGGCAAACTAAAGTTGTTAAGCAATCAACTGGTAAATTTTGTGGTGTTTGGTGGGTGATCATGTAAATTCTTGGGATCAGAAACTATATTAAGCTGAATTTGCTCATAATCATGCTATCAATTGAAATTTTGGATTTAGTCTATTTCAATTGATTATTTTGTTCAACAATCAGGACCACTTGATTTGATGGCACTTCTCATTTATGATGTTGCTCCAAAAAATGTGCAAGATTTTGTTGAAGGGAGACATGAAGTTCATAATGCTATGTATGAGAACTTGGTTCACATTGACTCCACATACAAGAAAGATGTAGCAAAAAAAACCAGTGAAGTTGATTTTGAGGTGGGTGACTTTGTTTGAGTTGCCTTGACTAAAGATCGTTTTTCGGTTAGTGAGTACAACAAGATGTCAGATAAGAAGATTGGATCCATGGAGATTATCTAGAAGATCAACTCCAACACTTATCGTCTCAAATTTCCATGCCATATCTTTTATTCAGACATTTCAATGTGAAACAACTGCTTCCTTTTCATGAGAATTCTTCTGATGTTATTTCTCAAAATCTGTGTGCTCTTTTCTTGTGTAATCCAGGTTATCCATCTTATAGACAATCCAACGGTCCATCTTATTTTCTCATTATTTGATAAGCCAACATTGGATACCATCCACCACCATGCTCTCTCTTTCTCTCTCTCTCTGTGTGTGTGTGTGTGTATCTCACACATACACATACAAATATACACATACTTCTCTCCAAAACATAACTACAACCATTGCTAACACCACTAGAACTACCTTATTCTAGTGTCAAACACCAGCATAAACACACAAGTACAGTGTTTTCCATCGTACTCTGCAAATCAACAATCATCAAACAAAATCTCTACCATCCGCCAACTTCAAGCATCGTCTTAACAAGTAATTGATGGATACTAAGTGATAGAGAAAAAGGAAGTTGGAGAGTTAAAGAAATATATTTTTTTTCGTTGTAATGTTAACGTTAATAATTTTGTGGATGTTAGATTTAATAACGAATGTAAAATTTGCAAGCGTGATGTCAATAATATCTTTTTTCTTTAATTTATGTTTGCTATTTGTTTTGGTTTGTGATTATTTTGTAATCTTGAACTTTTTAAAGAAACAGATGTTAACATGGATAAACTCCATGTAAGATGAACATATAGTAATCTTGCAGTCAATAAATTTTATATTAGTAAATTAATTAGAAATAGTGGCGACACCAATAAGGACGACATCGATATTAGTGATGATTTTTGAGCAATAGCAATGTGGCGACGTATTAGTGACGACAAGTCGTCTTTAAAGGCTTTAGAGACAATTTTTAAGGGCTTTAGTGACGAAAAATGTTGCCCCTACTCCCTTGATTCCTTGTTGTGTACATGCTTCCATAATATTTGTCGACCATATTGCCTTGATTCCTTATTGTGTACATGCTTCCATAATGAGCTTAATAATTTGTCTTTAATAGTTCTTTAATTGCTTTTAATTTGATAACTATTTATAAATTATGTTCTTAGCCTTATATATAATGTTCCACGATGTACTTGCAAATCATTTTTTTAAAAGGAAAAAAAAACTATTATTCTCCTAAAATTCAGTGAGTTGATTAAGATTTTAAAGCCGACTACATGGTATTAGGAAATCTGATATACATACCATCAACCATTATAGTGGTGGGTACCATATTATCACCACACTCTCTATACTATCCATGAAATATATACCACCAACCACACCGCTCCACCTTATTTTTTTTAATTAAATTTAATTCAAAATTCATTGAAAATACAATAAAACATATCTTTTTTTAACAAGTTTTTTTTATTCAAATGAAATACCTTACATTAATTTAAAACAAACTTAAAATAAAATAGAAAAAAGGATAAAAATAGAAAACACATAAAACTACAACCACAAACAACTTAAACTAGTTATTTTAACCATAATTTTTTTAATGCTGGAATTTTAGGAACCCCCTCAATTTCTCCCAAGCTTTGATGTGTGTAAATGGTTTGTGGTTTATATCTTCATATTGATGCATGACATGTACAATCAGCAAGATATTGTCGTCGTGTACATTGTTTATAACAAATGTATATATTCCATCGAACTCAAGGCATGTTATCCTCATATCACGAAACTTCGAACATATTTTATCAAGATTACGATTTGGAGAACCCATTAACTCATGGAAAACGTTTGCAACTTTTATCCAAAAATCATTAAGCATTTGAGTATTGGCCTCTTCCGCCACCAACACCCAAGCTAGTACTAAATTGTCTTCTTCTTTTTTTTCTGACAAATTGGTCCTTTTAGAAGCTATTGGTTGTGAATAAAATGAGAGGAATTGTGTGTGTAAAATGAAAGAAAAATTATGGTATTTATAGAAGATTTTTAGAGTGTTTGAAAGGTATAAAATAATAAAATAATAATAAAATGATAATAAAATAAAACAAATAACCGTTATATTTTAGTCGTTACTCACAATCAATAAAGTAAAAATTCTTATTGGTCGTTTATAGTTGTGATACCCACTAGGGCCGGCTCCATGATTTTAAATGTCCTGTGCTATGAAGAAAAATAGGATCCTAAATACAGTTTTTTAATATATAATAAAAACAAACTTATAAAAAGTTTAAGGGCTAATTATGTAATTTCTAAAAACTGATTTGTTAAACATATAGGAATGAAGGCTTGATTATGAAATATATAAGATAAAGTAATAGCCAAAAGTGTAACTTGAATTTAAAACATCAAAGTGCTCTCAACAAGAAGAATCAAATCAGAATCGAACCTACTTGATTTTAAATAAAGGGCACGCTTATGCCAATTGAGCTGTCCGATGTTTATGGAAAAACTTGAATAAATTCATATATATTAGTTACTAAATATATAATTTAATTAAAATTCAGACCCTATTTTTCGAGGCATTGTGCGACTGCACCTATTGCCTCCCCTTAAAACCGGGTCTGATGCCCACCACGAATTACAACGAAAAACCTCCACCACGAACGGTCGGGCAGGTGTGCACAACCGTTGTTCGTTGCCACCTCAACCACGGACCGATTCATGGAGAGTGTACGAGTAGGTCTGAGTACAATTAACATTGACTGACAGAGATTATCCTAAATATTCTTTGAGAATCAATAGATTCAATCTTTGTTGGTCTGTATATGCATCAGTTTATATATTATTTTACATATTTAACGATGAAGATGTGGCCAGAAAAATATATATCATTCGTTGTAGTGTCAGGTGAGTGAAATGAAATTGATAGAGTGATAGTAGCAACGAACAACAATTGAATTCAGATGAATTTTGCAACACTCGTGATTTGGTTTTAATCGCATCAAAGCCATTTTAATGGCAATTAATATCCTTGTGGAGTAAATCCCCATAAATTTAATGCTTGATAACAATAGTCCCTTAAAGGACATATTTTTGTATTTATTTTGGATTTGATTTATCGAGTGTCACAATCAAGATTAATATGTGTGTTTCATTTTTTATAACTTTCTTCCATATATTTATATTATTCAAATCAAAGTTTTTTGAGTTGGGAATAAATGTTGATAAAACAATATCTTGTTGTCGGGTCATCCGTTTTACGAAAACCCACGGGAAAGTCAATTTAAATGAGTAAATACAAATAAGTTAGAATTTATGTTCTTCATATAGGACATTGTTCCCGTAATGTAATGAGGTCGCATATGTAATTGGTTTTAATGGAGTAAACTCAATTATTTTATATTGAACTTCGATAGATATATAATCGAGTAAACTCTATTATTTTATATTGAACTTTAATTATTAAATGTTTAAAAATATATTTCATTAAAATTTATATAGTTCTATATGAGATAATGATTTAAAAAGATAATATATTTTTCGATTTGTACATATTTGGTTACTGAGTTTTTTTCGTTTATATTTACCCGTCAACTTGTTACAATATATAGATTCAGTTCTAATGTCCGACTACTGATTAGCCGGTAAAAATAACTTAATAGATTAATATATTTCTCACTTTGTACACGTTTAGTCCTTAATATTTTTATACACATTTAGTCCTTAATATTTTTATACACATTTAGTCCTTAATATTTTTGTATACAATTAATCCTTAATATTTTTTTATTGTAAAATAAGTCATTTTTATTTTGTACTCATTCAGTATTTATGAATGCATGATTTATTTACATTATTCTCACGACATCTTACGTGAGACAATCATTAACAAAATATTTGGAGCTTTTGATGTTTATTTTCATCGCGATGTCGACTACTTGGTTGGTTAAGTCATGTGTCTGAACATCATAACTTCTTTATATGATCTCGGATTTTAACGATTTTTATATCCATACGTTCATATTTTAGTCGACTACAACTTTCATTTAGATTACTGTCGTAAAAAAATAACATATTTTAATTACGATCTTTATATCCATATGGTTTTCATGAATACATGCAGGGATTTTTTTTATTATTTATTTATTTATTTATAAAATCGTAAATAAAAATATATTACATTTTAACGGAAGTAATCTTAATGAAAGTTGTACTGAACTAAAAAAAATGAGCAAGTGGATATAAAGATCGGTAAAACCTAATAATGTCTGCAGAAGTTAGGATGTTCAAAACACAAGACTTACACAACCAAACAGTCGATGTCGTGATCGGCATAAGTATCAATAACCCCAAACACCTCATCAATGATTGTCTTACATAATATGTCATCAGAAAAACCTAAAGAAATCTTTTGTAAGTACTAATGAGTACAAAAGCAAAATGGACTTACTTGGAAACAAAAAAATATTAATGGCTAAATGTGTATAAAATTATAATTATATAATCCTATTAAGTCATTTTTCCTGGTTAACGTGGAGTAACCGGTCATAAGGACTAAATGCGTACAGTTAAACATCTTGAATGGATAAATGTGGACGAAAAAAAACACAGTAACCAAAAAATATATTACCATTTTAAGTCTTTATCCCTTCAATATATTATAGGAAAATTAATGTAAAGTTATATCAAGGTTTTAGAAAGCTCGCCAAGGCTTCACTATAGCGTATCATGGTTCCAAAGTTTCTACCTCTGTCAAACTTTACCAAAATATCGCCTTAAGTTATATATATATATATATATATATATATATATATATATATATATATATATATATATATATATATATATATATATATAGTAGAACATAATAATTATATACAATATTGCCGACTTAAGTAAAGTTTTACAAACGACGTAACTTGCCAAGGTTCGGAAAAACTTGTTGTTTGATATTGCCGCCAAATTATGCTTTACTTTATTTAGAACCTTAAGTTATATAGAAAAAGAATAATAATTTATTAACCCATTAAATTCTAATAATAAGTAGAAATGTAGAATGCATTAAGAATGCCTTATCAACCATGAAAGTTATTCTACAGTCTACGAAATGAGCTCACTGTATATTCCTCTTGTGCCCATTTTTAACACCCCTTGCTCCCATTTAAACTTGCCCCCATTTAAAAGACTCTATGGCAAACAATATTAAAATGAGATATCAGATAAACATTGTAATCTTCAAATACCTTTTAAATATTTCATTTAACTTTAATTACCCTTAAACTTAATTCATTAATGCTGCAACCTGTTATACGTTCTTTTATTTTTTAAATACTTAGCAAAACCAGTATGCATTTAAATTCTTGGAGATGATTTCCAAGTGTTGTTTTGAAATAATTTTCATAAATATTTCAAAGTTATAACAAGACTCGATAAATTTCTCATTAACTACTTACCACCATTCATTGTTTTGATATATAGTCAAAAAAGTACTTAATTACCACCATCTAGTTATATATAGATATTTTGTTTTAACTAAACTCACAACTTAAAAGTTGTTCTCAGATTAAAGACATCTCATGCCAGTTTATAAGCATTGAACTCGTAGCTATTTAGTTAATATGCAAACCGAAACGTATAAAAGATCTTCATCTGTACGAAAGTAGAAGAAACCCTAAATAATATAAAATGAATTGCATTGATCAATTGTACATTACAAATATAAAATCTGGAACAAAAAGTTGTACATATTAAAGCAAATAAAACACATACCATGGTGGGAACCGGTGCAAAGATGTTGGGAAACATTCGAAACTAAAAATGAAAGGGAACTAAAATATTGGCACGGCTCAATCAGATCAAAACCTCAAATGGGTTTCAGATATCTGAGTGAACCAGGCCAATATCATAGCTGCACTTTCATGCTCCATGAAAATGAAAACAGAAGAGAGAGGTGAATAAGGAGGGAGAAGGTGAGAATGTCTTGGGTAGGTATTTAATAGGAGAGCAAAGCACCTACAAAGCATTAAACAACCCCGGCTACCAAACCAGAAAAGTGGGCCACTGCATTTAACTCCCCTATTCTTTCTTCTCCTTTTATTTTTGATCTATAAACGGAATCGATATTTTTGTAGACATGGTTTTCTACCTTACAAAGATTGGTTTAACAGCGTTTGTAGTGCTATTTATTGATTTCATGGCGTTTGTAGTGCTATTTGGTGACTAATAAAATTGTGGAGTGCATAAAAGATTTTATTACAGTTAAAGAAAAAAAGAGTTTATACCCGAGACTAGAATGCATGAAATGGACCATATTCCAAGTCAATTTAACATTAGCGTTTGTAGCATATCCGCAATACGATACATATTCAGATTCCTATAAAAGAATTCACAAAAAGATTCTTACAGATGCGAGTCCGTATACACCGCGGCGAAATAGCTCCAAATCAATATCGACTCCAAAATTTAAGAGAGGCATAATGACTTAAAATGATAATATATTTTTCGATTTGTATACATTTGGTCACTGAGTTTTTTTCGTCCGTATTTACCCTTTCAACGTGTTAAACTGTATATATTCAATCCTTATAACCAGATATTCCAGGTTAGCCGGTAAAAATGACTTAATAGAGTAATATATTTCATACTTTGTACACATTTAATCCTTAATATTTTTGTATACATTTAGTATTTAATATTTTTTTTAGATGCAAAATAAATCAATTTTGTTTTTGTACTTCTTCAGTACATATGAATGATTTTTTTAGGTTTTCTGTTACATTTTACATGAAACAATCATTAATGAAGTGGTTGGGGCTTTTAATGCTTATGTCCATTACAATATCGACTACTTGATTGCTTGTGTCATGTATTTTAAACGTCATAACCTCTTCATACGATCTTAGATTCTAATGATATTTATATCTATGTATTCGTATTTTAGTCTACTACAACTTTTGTTCATATTACTCCAGTTAAAAACTAATTTATTTTTACTTACAATCTTTATACCCATACGTTTTTTTATGAATGCATGTATGAATGTTTTTTTTTTTTTCAAGAAAATGGTAAGTAAAATATATTACATTTTAATAGGAGTGATCTTAACGAAAGTTGTAGTAAACTTAGAAAACAAACATGTGGATATAAAGATCGTTAAAATCTGATATCGTATGAAGAAGTTACGACATTCAAAACACAAGACCTACGTTACCAAACAATTGAAATCGTGATGGACATAAGCGTCAACAGCCCCAAACAATGCATCAATGATTGTCTCACATAAAATGTCTTGATGAAAACTAAAGAAATCATTCATAACTATTGAATGAGTTCAAAAACAAAAAGGACAGATTTCAAAACAAAGAAATATTAAGGACTAAATGTGTACAAAAATATTTGGGACTAAATGTGTACAACATGAGAAATATATTACCGTATTAAGTCATTTTCCCGGCTAAACTGGAGTAACCAGTCATAAGGACTAAATGTGTAAAGTTTAACAAGTTGAAGAGGTAAATGTGGATGAAAAAAAAAACTCAGTGATCAAATGTGTATAAATCAAAAAATATATTACCCTGTTAAATCATTATCCCTTTAAGAGAAGATGTTAGCCAAAGCTTGACTCTTAACTGATGAGTATCTAACAAATCATCAATGTCATTCTATATTTTGGTACTAATCAATACTATAAAAGAAGTCAAGCATAGTATCAACCCACAAAGATCAACGCAATATTGCAACTACATACCCAAGGTGATTTCGTTCTTGTTCTTTATATTTTATTGCTTAATTTTTTATATATACAACGAGAGTATTGTCTAATTTAAGCATGAGATATATGGAGTGAATAAACTAATGTGAAAATGAGTCTAAAGAGAAATTTTTGTTCAAAATTTGAAATATTATACTCTAACCAATAAAGGATGGTGTTTAGTTTCCAAGCATGTGTTTAGTTATAGTTTATTATTCTAATCATATTTAGGTTAGGAGTGCAAATAATGTGTGGTCTTTGTAGTTTGACCGGTACCCGAATGGATGTTTTATATCTAGCCACATGACATACATCAACTTGAATTCAACTCTGAAGAGTATTGTTATATGAATTTCATCAAAAGTTATGGGTTCCACAGTAGTTATAAAGTTTATTGTAAATATACTAATAAATATTAAAAAAATATAAAAAAGTACCAAAAAATAGTATTAAGTATTGAGTAAAATAAGAGCTTGTAATTTTTGGAATTATGAAAAAAATTAAAATAAAGGATAAGGCTTTAGCCAAAATATTGCATAAAGTTGCAACATTTAGTGCATTTAGAATTCTTGCTTCTCTATGTTGTTTTCGTTTTACTATTTAGTCGCTTGAAAATTGGTTAAAATATCTTGAGATTAGTACCTAATTTGATTATATTTGCTTGAGGGAAAAAAAACATAAATGAAGGGTATTTTGATATTGTATTAATTAGTAATATATTTTTGGGCATTTATTTAATCAATTGCTCTAGAATGTTGTATGTAAAGGCAACTAGTACTTAACATGTTTAATATATATATATATATATATATATATATATATATATATATATATATATATATATATATATATATATATATATATATAGAGAGAGAGAGAGAGAGAGAGAGATGAATTTGGAATTGAGATGATAAAGGAAAATATTATGACAAAAATGGATATGGTATTGATCAAAATCAAACTTATCATAAAATTTGGGTTTAGTATCACAAATAATGAAGATGGTGATGCGAAAAGGTATAAAGATTTGAGAACCGTTGAATCATATCACACTTAGTAGCACGACATTTGAAGTGTAGCTACGGAACTTCTTATTTTCTATAAAAACAAGAATTTGCAATTGGTTTTGGTTTGCAAAAAGTTAAACCATATATCACGAAAAATAAACCCTTTAAATCGTATTCAAGGTTGTACAACAAGAAGGAGGCATACTTTTGATGTTAAAAAATTAGAAAAACGTTAGGTTTTCATTAAGAATCATGTCTAGCATTACTATTCTAATTATTTTTTGTATTCTGTAGAAATGCTATCATATCCTTGGTTTGAGGGATTTAGGCATACCTTCGGGTGTGTCTGAACTCAAATTGAGGATTTGGTAGATTTTTACAAAAAGAAAATCTATTATAAAAAGAGTTTCTGATAAAAGAAAGGGGTGTGGTGCTTGCAATCGACCGTGCTCAAGTATGTTATCCTAAAATACCCATACATGTTTTATGGTATGCTTGATCTGTGAATTTCTGAATTGCATGCTAGACTAGGGCTAAGGATCTAGGAGAGATGCCTTTATATGCCTGCTATATGAGCTTGTAGACTTGCATGCTAGATCTATGATAAGATGGCATGTTTAGGTTATGCTTGATTCTGATTACTCAATGCTCGAATGCTAATTAGTTTATGATTTTTAGGAGTTCTCATTAACCCCAGCTAACTAGTAAGAGAATATACTAAGTTACATATTATTTAGACTAAATAACTTTAGAAGGTTAGGTTTTAACTCTTTTGTGCAGTTCTTATTTAAGTATAATCGTTGTAGTGTGAGACCTTTCGTTCGAATAATTATCTGATAATGGTGATATGTAATTGTATTCATCAGCTAGTTAGACGAGGTTTAGAGACAGTTCCTTCTACAACTGATAGCGGAGAGTGGTGTGGTGAGTGCCCTAGGAAATGCCTTGGAAGAGATTTGGTGTTGGGAGTCTTATCTTGTTGAGGGTTTTATGTATGGATAAGGGTGTGACTTCGAGGATTCAAAGCGGTCGTTCACGAAAGTATGGATACATTTGGAAGGTAGTAGGGCCCGTACTACTGGAAGCATGGATTCGTACTCGAGTCAAGGAAAGTTGTTATTATTCCTGGAAGCTTGTAGAGTATGACACTCTTCGATATATATATATATATATATATATATATATATATATATATATATATATATATGTGTGTGTGTGTGTGTGTGTGTGTGTGTGTGTGCGTGTGTATTCTGATGGTTTATATGATATATTTTCAGTATGGTGGCCACATAAGGAGGTTTTGGCAGTGGTTCTGTTTTGCGCTCTGGAGTCGTACATTTACATAACCAAATACGGGAGTTCATTTTGTTTGAGATTACCTGCTGCATAGTTGAGCAGACTCCTATGATCTTTGGTATGGTTAAGGAGGGCATTCTGGATATTTTGGATGAGCACTTGAGCTATCTTTGGTCTGAGTTGGTGGCATTGATAGGAGCTCGAACTTTAACCTTCCGTGAGTCCGGGTATGTGGTGCCCAGAGTTCTTCGGGATGATGGACCCAATGGAAAGAAGATGTTGGTTAGTGGATGTGGGTAATGCATTCTGCAATAGAAGTTTTCCCAATGTGTTGAAGGTCATATTTGATTCTTGTCTTTTGAAAGACAGTGCCCGAGACTAGTGGGAGGAGGTAGGACATGCTTTGGGAGGCAAAGTGATTGAGTCCCTGACATGGGAGGATTTTTTGATGAGATTTCGGGCCAAGTTCGTGCTTGTGATTGTGGTCAAACAGTTGTTGCGACAGTTTCTGGATCTCCACCAAACTATTGAGACGATGGCTGAGATCACCGCTATGTTCCATGAGAAGGAGTTGCTGGTTTCGCAGTGTGTGGCGGACAAAGAGAAGAAGAAGGCGAGATACCATGAGATGTTGAGGAGTGATATCCGACAGTTTGTGATCCGATCCATTAGATGGACACTTGATGATATGATTGCGATATATATATATATATATATATCTGTGTGTGTGTGTGTGTGCATTCTGATGGTTTATATGATATATTTTCAGTATGGTGGCCACATAAGGAGGTTTTGGCAGTGGTTCTGTTTTGCGCTCTGGAGTCGTACATTTACATAACCAAATACAGGAGTTCATTTCGTTTGAGATTACCTGCTGCATAGTTGAGCAGACTCCTATGATCTTTGGTATGGTTAAGGAGGGCATTCTGGATATTTTGGATGAGCACTTGAGCTATCTTTGGTCTGAGTTGGTGGCATTGATAGGAGCTCGAACTTTAACCTTCCGTGAGTCCGGGTATGTGGTGCCCAGAGTTCTTCGGGATGATGGACCCAATGGAAAGAAGATGTTGGTTAGTGGATGTGGGTAATGCATTCCGCAATAGAAGTTTTCCCAATGTGGTGAAGGTCATATTTGATTCTTGTCTTTTGAAAGACAGTACCCGAGACTAGTGGGAGGAGGTAGGACATGCTTTGGGAGGCAAAGTGATTGAGTCCCTGACATGGGAGGATTTTTTGATAAGATTTCGGGCCAAGTTCGTGCTTGTGATTGTGGTCCAACAGTTGTTGCGACAGTTTCTGGATCTCCGCCAAACTATTGAGACGATGGCTGAGATCACCACTATGTTCCATGAGAAGGAGTTGCTGGTTTCGCAGTGTGTGGTGGACAAAGAGAAGAAGAAGGCGAGATACCATGAGATGTTGAGGAGTGATATCCGACAGTTTGTGATCCGATCCATTAGATGGACACTTGATGATATGATTGCGAGAGTTAGGGAGAGAGAAATTGATTTGGAGATGTAAAGGAAGAAGAAGCCAGATCAGGTTAAGATTTTAGAGGGTTCGGGCAAGAGTCCTAATGTTTTTGATTCGAGAATGAGAGACCAGCAGTGTCGTAGCCGCTATGGTAAGTGCGGCAAGATGCACGATGGGATGTGTAGGGTGAGTGGTTTTGGCTGCTTCAAGTGCAGTCGGATGGATCTTATTAGCAAGGATTGTATTGCTACTATTTCCACCAACCCGATATTTAACCTGATTTTTTTCCATTGCAATTAGAGCGGCCATAAGAAGGCCAATTTCCTTAGTTTGGCAATATTTGGACCGATTGCAACACCTGCTCCAATGACTTTCTGAATTACTGATGGCGGCAATGGATGGCGGATCTGCCTGTTATGAGGAGCATAGATTTTCAGCTGACAACCAAGGAGGCTTGTCTAGCACCTAATGTGGTGATGGGTATGTATCTTCTCATTATCTCTTTATTTGTGTTGATATCGTTGCCTATATTTATGCGTTTTGTTTTAGGATCGTTCCTTGTAAATGATATATCTTCCTTGGTATTGTTTGATTCAGGGGCAACCCGATCTTTTGTATCTCTTGCACTCAGCTAGAGGTTTGTTGGTGTTCCTAGAGAGCTAGAGTGTCCATTAGACGTTGAGATTGCAGATGATCAATATGTCCGAATATCAAGGGTTCATCAGGGTTGTGTACTAGAGATGTTCAGTGAGTAGTATTCGATCGATATCTTTCCTAATCCTTTGCTTTGGAACAAGGTTATTGTAGGGATGTATTGGTTGAAAACCAATGGGTAGTGATTGATTGTGAGCATCTGACGATACGTATTAAGATTCCAAGTGGGGGAGAGTTAGTTGTTCAAGGAGAGATTTCTCAGTGTGGGCCGATTTTATGTTTAGCATCTAGTTCCAGATGCTATCTCCATCAGGGTTGTTCCGGATATATCACCTATGTTATGGATACCTGGGAGAAGTGTAAGGAGACTGTAGATGATGTGTTAGTTATTCGGGAATACCCGGATGTGTTCTCGGAGGACTTACATGGAGTGCCTCGTGAGAGGTAAGTGGAGTTTAGGATTGACTTGGTTCCTGGTGTGGCTGCGATAGCCAAAACACCGTATCGGTTAGCTCCTCCGGAGATGTAGAAGTTATATACACAATTGACAAAGAAGATTGCCACTCTTCACTGGGGGCGTGAGCAACAAGCAACTTTTGAGAATGTGAGACAAATATTATGGCAGGCATCGATTCTGAACCTACCGGAGGGTGTTCAGGATCGTGTAGTTTATTATGATGCATCTATTACGGGTTTGTGTGCAGTTTTGATGCGGAGGGGTCACGTTATTGCTTATGTTTCAAGGAAGTTGACGCCTCATGAGGCGCATTATCTGACACGTGATTTGGAGCTGGGGGATGTGGTTTTCGTCCTCAAGATGTGGCAACATTACCTGTAACAAACCCGAAAATTTTAGACCCAACAAGGTCTAAACCCTAACCTAGTACAAGTGAAACCACATGGAAATCCTTGTTGCATTTTATCCTCTATTTCCTTAAGGGCATGTTTATAAGCTAGTAACTAAGCATGGTTTAGAACCTAAATTCAATTAAGATAATATATGTCAACATAAATTAAAAGATTAAAGTTTAAACCATAAAATAACCCATCACAATTGAGTTTTCGGTCATAAGATTCTAGAAGAAATAGTTTTTGGTCCAAAGATACTAGAAACACTTAGATTTCGGTCCTAGGATTTAAGCTAATGGGTTTACGGCTTGGAATCTAAGATCAAATGGGGTTTTCGGTCCATGTGTGACCAAAATCTCACCCTTAAAAAGGTCTATGACCGAAAACACTTTTAAAAGTCCATTAAGGGACCGAAAACCCAAGTCCATGGCCCATTATAAACCGTTAACGCTTTCCTATATATAAGTATTTTATTGTGAATTTAATTCATTTCCTACATTTCATACCGTAAACACTTTCCATTTTGCTCTTATGTATCATCCGTAGACAACATATATTCAAGAGATTTCTACCCATATCTTCTTATTTTCACCAAGAATACTAAGAACACCAAGAACATTCATCAATATCTTCAAATCTTCAAGCTTCCAACCGAAAACACCCAAACACCCACCGAAAACCCCTCTTGCTCACCGAAAACGCCTAGAACAATTCCAAATAATTCCTAAGGCATTTGTAAGTATTTCTAACATAATTTAAGCGTTGTCTAACACTTTAATTAGTACTCAAATCATTATTTAATTTATTATTTAAATTAATATCATATTAATTTAAATACGACATCGAGTATTATTATTTTAAGATACCACTATTCGCACGAGGTCTAATCCGAGGATCATCATTAGTACTTCGCAACTCAACCGAGCACACACATTCGAGGTGAGTTCATACCCCTACATTTTCACCATTTTTAAACTGTTTTAGGAGGGAATACAAGTAAACACAATGTAACATCCTGAGATTTTGCACGTATTTCCAAATCCTATCTTCTATCATTATCATGTCACTTGTAGTCCTTGAGGTTCGGAGTGTAAAGCCAAGATAAGTCTAAGGACCAAGGTTGCAACCTTGGATCAGGAAGGAGTATGTTGAGCGTACATAAGAGTACACTAAGCGTAATAAGGCATGCCTTAGTACGCTGGCCATACACTTGTGTATAATTGACATACTTATGTCAGGATAAAACCCTAATATTTAGGGTTGGGGTCTATATAAACAACCTTATGAGCTCATAACCCTCCCTTACCTCAACCTCCACTGTTTAGAGTCGTTTTCCCCAAACCCTAATCATTTTCTTGAGTGTGTGAGCTTATAATGTGACATCCCCATTTTCACAGTCAGAAACGATCGATTTTGTTTATGCTTTATAAAAATCAAAGTTCCTCTTTTAATAAAAATGTTGCGGAATTTTTTCCCAATAAATAATGATAAATACGTTATCAAATAATTTCCGAAGAAAAGTATTTTTATTCATTTTAGAACATTTGGGATGTCATTGTCAATACATAAACATAAGCATAAACAGAACTTACATTCATTATCACTAGTGATTTATATCTCCTTAATCTCTCAGTGTAATGTGACTTCATATCAGCACCTGTGATATAAATAAACTGAGTGGGTCGGGTTGGGAAACCAGGTGAGTACATAGGGTTTTCAACCCATAATAATATAATTATAGGTTTAAACATCAAACAATCAACCCAATTACCCATCCCCATTATCCTCTTTACTCTTAAGGATTTACCCTAAGAATCAGATATTCCTCGTTCATTTATTCCTAATGATCATCCTAAGGAATTGGCAGGAAATCCATCGTTGCCATGGTTTACACAACAGACTCTAAGTCTGCATAGCAGCAATGGTTTAGGAACCAAGTTTGCATGGTCACCAGGGTTTAGGCATCAAGTCTGCATGATCACCAAGGTTTAAGCACTAAGTTTTCATAGTCACCAGGATTTAGGCAGGAAGTATGCATGATCGCCAAGGTTTAGAGTATACCGGGTGAACACATCGTTCAAACCACCTACAGGTTGCGAGCCTGCTAGTGTTCCACTAGAGTGTCTAGAATAGTCTGTGGTTGTCATCCATACTCTGCTAGATGAAAGGTCCAACACTTGGGAACAAGGCTTCTCACATTGTCCACTTCTCAACCTTACCTCACTGTCTCTAAGTTGACTAGCCTGGATCTGCAGGCGTTACAATTATATTCCCCTTAGGATAATTACGTCCCATAATCATCAACGAAACATAGCTTGTATAATGATTCCATATGTTATCTCTTCATCCTAAGTAATAATCGTAACTTTGATGTTTCTTCGAATGAGTATCAACCTCTATGACTTCCTAACTGCAGGCGGTGCTCGATCTTGCACTTGCTCCCTATCTCACGTTAGACTCCAAATTATGAACTTCAAGTCACACTCTCAATCCTCACTCGATATGAACTAAAGATAAGTTCTTTTATTAATACAATGGAACGATGTGTCATATTCTAATGACCTATCATCGTATGTTCCCATGCTTAGACTCAAGTCTCTTAGAGTCTTCCAGAACAGACTATACATTTCTTCATGTTCTAATCACATCTTAAAAGGTATCATTTCTAGCTACAAGCAACCATCACGTTACCTCTACTGATCGCTTTGATTAATTCTTACGGCTTAAGTCAGGTGCTACATCGAACTTGGTTTTCTGAACCACGTAACATACTCATCGTAGTCGGGCTCAATTCGATATGACCACTCGGGTCGGAATAACAATTGTCTTCTTAATCATTACCGAAATGATGGTAATGACATATTTGAATAAAATGGTATCAATTACTAGCTTCTTGGAAACCTTGTGACTTTCCCTAATACAAGAGTGAAACCTGTGCTTCCGATAGTATAGGCCTCTATTACCATTCACACTTACTCATACTTGTCCCAAGTAGTGTCTCGCAGTTTATCCAAGTCACCATACAAGAAAATCACATAACAGTTTAACACACCAAATAAAAAAGTGAAGGTTTTATTATTTCTTGAAACTATTACATAGGTGTTCAAGTTCACCCTAGAATATGCTTCAAATAGGCTACATCATTTGATTGTATCCCCTTGACTACTTCATAACTCGATCTTTGGGTATGAATTCCTCATCCTCAATTCCTTGCATTTATTTCTTCTTCTTCGAGGATCATGTGGAATGCCCTTGGCCTTGGTGGCGTTTCTGGCCTTCCCGACTCGTTTTTCTTCAGTCAGTCTTTTGAAACATTCCCTTCTTTGTTACATCTATAGCACACCCTCTTGTTGGATGTACACTTCCTGGCGTAATGCACTGTCTTTCCACATTTGTAGCAAGTCACCTCCTCGCTACATTTCCTGAAGTGTTTCTTTTTAAACTTCTCGTACCTCTTAGTTTCACCTCCTCCTCCTCCTTCAGTCTTTGAGAATTTCGTTTCTTTGTTGGATTTTGAAAATCCTTCATACTTCCTTTTCTCGCGAACTTCAACTCTCTCTAGACCCTTTTCCATAATATGGGTGTCAACATTCTTGGCTATTCTAACAACTGTTTTCAAGGTAATTGCCATTTTGACTCTTGGACCAAAGTCTGTGGGCAGTCCGTTAGCAAACCTATCGATCTTGGAGAGTTCAGTAGGCACCAAGTAGGGGAATAACTTCATCCTATTGGTGAATGCGGTGGCATACTCATCCACACTCATCTTTCCTTTCTTCAGGTTCTGAAATTCGTTGTTCAGGTCTATAAGATCTATCTCTGAGTAGTACTGTATTTTCAACTGCTCCACGAATGCTTCCCAAGACATTCGTATGGCTTCTACTCGGGTTTGCCAACAACTTCCACCAACTTAGCACTCTTGTCTTTAGTTTTCTGACTGCAAAGATGGTCTTTTGCCTGTCGCAATAGTCATAACTCTCAAACACCATCCCCATATCGGAGATCCAGTCCATAATATCAACCAGCTTTGGGCTTCCGGAAAGGCTTGGTGGCTTCGCACCCAAGCAGTTCTTATACATTCGTACATCCTTGTTGTTTCCCCTCTCTGGGCCATTCCTTCGTTCTCCTTGAGTCCCAACTTGACTCGCAGTACTGGTATAGTTTCCTTCTTCCGATTCCTCGGGGATCAACTCAGGTTGCTCAATGGGCATGGTAGGTTCGTGCCTATTTTCATGCAACAACCTCCTCATTCTTCCCTTTGTTCAGCTAACATAACCCGGATCATGGCTTGTACTCCAGCCATGGTGATTGGTTCAAGTGCAGCTTCTACAACAATAGGTATTTGTTCAATCACTAGGGGTTGTTGATTCCTATTTCCATTTGTGTTCCCGACTCCACTTCGGTTTCTTGCCATTTCAATCTATGCACCAATTCAGACGTTCGGTACGTAATGAAGAGAATTAAGATAGGAAAGATTTTATTTACAATCAACATGTAAATCTCCCTATTATTTCGAAAAGTTATATGCTAGTTCTAATACCGTAATTAAATGTTTAGAAGTCTGAACATGTAAAGTTTCCAGATCCGGACGGCAACAGACCATAGATCCGATCATACATTTAGCATCATAAAGCATCATAGATCATTTAGCACATAAATGCATGTTAGGCATTTTCCCTAAATAAGCTAGTGCTTGTGTCTATTCAGGTGTATTACCTAAGACACACTCCTCACAATCATTGCTTAGCATTCTAAGTTTAAGTCTAGAAATAAATCCATATTCCTAGTTCACTTAAAATAATGCTCTGATACCAACTGTGAAATCCCCATTTTCACGGCCAGAAAAGACCAATTTTGTTTATGCATTATAAAAATCAAAGTACCTCTCTTAATAAAAATGTTGCGGAATTTGTTCCCAGTAAAACATGATAAATATGGTATCAAATAATTTCCGAAGAAAAGTATTTTTATTCATTTTAAAACATTTGGGATGTCATCGTCAATACACGAACATAAGCATAAACAGAACTTACATTCATTCTCACTAATGATTTATATATCCTTAATCTGTCAGTGTAATGTGACTTCATATCAGCACCTGTGATATAAATAAACTACGTGGTTCAGGTTGGGAAACCTGATGAGTACATAGGGTTTTCAACCCACAATAATATAATTATAAGGTTTAAACATCAAACAATCAACCTAATTACCCATCCCCATTTTCTTGTTTACTCTTAAGGATTTACCCGAAGAATCAGCTATTCCTCAATCATTTATTCCTAAGGATCATCCTAAGGAATTGGAAGGAAATCCATTGTTGCCATGGTTTACACAACAGGCTCTAAATCTGCATAGTCGCCAGGGTTTAGGCACCAAGTCTACATGGTCACCAGGGTTTAGGCATCAAGTCTGCATAATCGCCAAGGTTTAAACACTAAGTTTGCATAGTCACCAGGGTTTAGCCATCAAATCTTCATGATTGCCAAGGTTTAGAGTACGCCGGATGAACACATTGTTAACAACACCTACAGGTTGCGAGCCTCTAGTGTTCCACTGGACTGTTTAGAATAGTCTGTGGTTGTCATCCATACTCTAGTAGATGACGGGTCCAGAATTTGGGAACAAGGCTTCTCACATCGTCCACCTCTCACCCTTACCTCATGGTCTATATCACCTCTCAACTCATCAGGCAACTCATATTTCTTCTACCGATGTTTTACCGAACATATTATGTAGATATAAATACATATACAATTTAAATCATATAAAACTTGTATAAAATCGTTCATCCAACATAGATAGAAATTATACAGATAATAAGCATACAAAGCACGTAGTTTATATAAAATACTTCATATCTATTAGTAAGATGAAAAGGACCATGCACTCACTTGAGAAGGTGGTGACTCGGCACTTAAATAGCACTTCGTTACTCTCAACACAATTTTGCTCGGACAAAACCTAGTATCATTACCACTAGAGTTTAGTCTAGTATTCACCGAGACTAATTAATAATCTAGCTATTATTACTATTATATAAGCATTAAACAATACTTATATAACCCATAATAATAGTCCAAATACTTATTATAAGTTCCTAATAATGTTAGTATAATTAAATAAAAGCTATATTAAAAATAGCGTAGGCGTAGCTCACTTAAAACAGGTTTTATGGAAAACCGGACTTCACTTGGAGCAGTGGTTCTGAACCAAAAGTCCCTTTTAATCAGGACTCTGGGAGCCTCGGGGCTTCCTTCGGGTTCTAGGGGGTTTACCTAGGCTTAGGAGAGGGTTATGGCCCTTAGAGAGAGAAAGAAACTAGAGAGAGAAGTGATTTTGGTGTGTAAATGGAGGCAACCCTCGGCGCCCTTTTATAGGCGAGACTTCAGACTACGCTGGGCATATCGAAGGTGTATGTTGCACCTAGATGGGTTCATACGAGACACGTTGCGAAGACTTGGTTGGGCAGCGTGGTTCTACTTCGGACCGCACAAGGATCAGAACGCTGGGTGTACCAGGCTCAAACGTGAGGCATACTCGGACGCTTGGCGTTCCTCGGCTACGCTAGGCATCTAAGGAGCGACATGTGACTCATCCGATGCGAGGCATGGGCGACAAGGAATGGCTGAGATTCGGCCACGTCAACAACTTCACAATTAGCTTCGCAAATCCGAGCCTCGACTTTAAAAATTCGTAACTTTCACATACGAGCTCCGTTTTTGACGTTCTTTATATCCACGTGTAGGCGGGAACGTACTCTACAACTTTTTTTAGACTCCGTTGGCTAATTTTGAATTTATTTTAAATTTTATATTTTTAACAGGACGAGATAGGATTGGCCCGTTAAAAATCCATAATTTCTTTATCCGACGTCCGTTTTCGTCTCTCTTTTTAGCGTTACACTATTATTAATGAGATCTTTGATTCTAATTTAGGTTGTGTCAGCTATATATCGCTCTATCATAAATACACTATTTACGCTTCCTGGTGTCGTGCCGGTTCTGTCGCGAAACTTCGACGGGTCATAACTTCTTCGTTATAACTCAGATTTCGACATTCTTTATATGTACGTAACCCTTGAGATATATTCTACAACTTGGTTAAGATTATTTATTTCATCAAAATCTCATTTTTGACGCTCATTGTCTCTAAATTGACTAGCCCGGATCTACGGGCGTTACAATTTTCTCCCCCTTAGGATGATTACGTCCCAGAATCATCACTGAAAGAGGACTTGTATAATGATTCCATATGTTATCTCTTCTTCCTAAGTAATAATTGTAACTTTGATGTTTCTTCGAATGAGTATCTAACTCTAAGACCTCCTGACTGCAGGCGGTGCTCGATCTTGCACTTGCTCCCTATCTCACATTAGACTCCAAATTATGACCTTCAAGTCACAATCTAAATCCTCATTGGATACGAACTTAAGATAAGTTCGTTTATTGCTAAAATGGAACGATGTGTCATATTCTAATGACCTATCATTGTATGATCCCACGCTTAGACTCAAGTCTCTTAGATTCTTCTAGAATAGACTATACATTTCTTCATGTTCTAATCACATCTTAAAAGGTAGCATTTCTAGCTACAAGCAACCATCGCGATACCTCTACTGATCGCTTTGATTAATTCTTCCGGCTTAAGTCAGGTGCTACATCGAACATGGTTCTCTGAACCACGTAACATATTCATCGTAGTCTGGCTTAATTCAATATGACCACTCAACAATCATATTCTTAATCGTTACTGAAACGATGGTAACGACATATTTGAATAAAATGGTATCAATTACTAGCTTCGTGGTAACCTTGTGACTTACCTGATCCAAGCATGAGTCATGTGCTTCCAGTAGTATAGGCCACTACTATCATTCACACCTACTCATACTCTTCCCAAGTGTTGTCTTGCAGTTTATCCAAGTCACCATACAAGAAAATCACATAATAGTTTAACACACCAGATAACAAAATGAAGGTTTATTATTTCTTGAAACTTTTACATAGGTGTTCAAGTTCACCCTAGACTATGCTTATAATAGGCTACTTAATATGATTCTATCCCCTTGGCTACTTAATAACTCGATATTTAGGTACGAATTCCTCATCCCTAATTCCTTGCATTGTTTTCTTCTTCATCGAGAATCATGTGGAATGCCCTTATCCTTGGTGGCATTTCTAGCCTTGCCGCCTCGGTTTTCTTCGGGCAGTCTTTAGAAACATGTCCTTCTTTGTTACATCTGTAGCACACCTTCTTGTTGGATGTACACTTGTTGGCGTAATGCCCTGTCTTTCCACATTTGTAGCAAGTCACCTCCTCACTACATTTCCCGAAATTTTTCTATTTACACTTCTCGCACCACTTAGTTTCACCTCCTCCTCCTCCTTCAGTCTTTGAGAATTTCCGTTCTTTATTGGTTTTTGAAGATTCTTCATACTTCCTTTTCTCGCCAACTTCAGCTTTCTCCAAACCATTTTCCCTATACGCCCAGCATACCGAGTCAACCACCTCGATGGTGTTAAACACCAGGAAGAGTACACCCAGCATACCAGAGGAGTATGCCCCACGTACGTCCTCTGTTGGGCCTCTGTCGAATTGGCTTTGGGATTGGACCACCTTTGTACTAGTTGTACTTGGGCCTTGATGGGCTTTCTGAATACTGGTGTTTTGGGCCAGTTTTGAATATGGATCTTAGAATAAGGCATAAATAGGGAGTTGGGCCTAATTTGGTAAATTGGGTCATTCATGGGCTTATGTAGGGAGTTCAGCATGCCAGTATGAGAGCTAGAGTGTCCGGTGCAAGTCTTTATCGCCAAAGAACACAAGGTTTCTACCTATTTGGTATACCGGGGGTGTGAGTTAGAGATCTTCGGGGTATCTTTTATGATCGAATTGGTTCCGATCCCAATGGGGGATGTGTGTGTGATTGTGGGAATGGTTGGTTAGTCGATTTGGTGCTATGATCTACCGCGAGGGTCAACGGGTAGCGGTTCAGACCCCAAGTGGGGGAGAGTTGATTGTCTATGGTGAGGGTACCAGACGGAGATCAGGGTTTTATTCATCTGCCAAGGCTCGACAGTACATTCAGCATAAGTGTGTGGGTTATCTGGCATATGTTGTGGATACGCGAGACAGAGAACATATTTTAGTTTCATAGGTTCCAGTAGTCAGGGAGTTTGCAGATGTGTTTCCGGAGGAGTTAGCAGGGATACCTCCGGAGAGGCAGGTTGAGTTTTGGATTGACCCGGTGCCTGGTGCAGCCCCTGTCGCCAAGGCGTCGTCCCGATTGGTGCCACCAGAGATGCAGGAGCTGTCATCACAACTACAGGAACTGATGGGCAAGCAGTTCATTCATCCGTGCAGTTCTCCATGCGGAACACCGATCCTTTTCTTCGGGAATAAGGATCTATCATACCCCCCAAACCGTAAAACAAACAGCGGAAAAATCTGGGGGTGGAGGACGTCATGCGTAGTATCACACCAATTGCATCATAGTAATCAAAGTAAACACAACCATTACAATACAATATATGAATATTTACATCTGTTTGTACAAATTTGTATACATCAAAAAGTTTAAGAAGTAAAAGGCGTGTGTCACGAAGCTCCATCTTCTTAAAAGCTGGCAAGAGTACCTGTTTACTTATATCCTGAGAATACAAGCGGTTTTGAAAACATACCAGCATAAACCTGGTGAGTTCATAAGCATGTTTTTGTAATTAAAACTAGTCACTTAATTTGTATAAATGTTTGTTTTCTTTTCCAGAAAATCCAATCTTTTCTTTAGTAAATGAATGATAATATCTTTTCTTTCTATTACCACTTCATTCATACTAGTCATGTATAAACTAATATCGAACCAACGGTGGATTATGTGAATCTGCCCCAAGTCCACAACCAAACAAGGAACAACAAATGAGGTGGAAACCACATACTTCATGATCTATTGAATATTCTTCATACATAACCCTGATGCATAAGCTAAAAGGATTATAGAACTAACCCTGAACATTTGTTGTTGTGTCCTTTGTAGTATAAGATACGTGATAGTTTGTATGTTTGGTTACTACTAGTGTGTAAGTTCTAGTTTGAAAACCCTGGCTACCGCTAGTATGTAAAGTACTGAAGTTTAACTGGGAAAATCCCTTATTTCCCCTTTTATGTATGTATTGATTTTGCTTTATCGGTTCTGAAGTTTAAGGCATAAGTGTTATCCATACCTATGTTATTAAAGCAATTGTTCATGAGAAGTGCATTATTACGTAAATGTGTCATTACTACTTGCAAGTTTTATGACCATACTAAACTTGATACGACGTGAATCGGACGCCAATATCCATTATAGCTTTGTCACCCGTAGACCTGCTGGTCCGACTGTAGCTACCAGCCAGGTGCGGAGTAGTCAATCCCGTATAGATCTTTACATAAAAGCCACGTTCTCCCTCCAGGAGACTCTGGTTCATAAGGGTATTCCTTCACTTATTTAAGATTGTAAGCGCCCAAGGACTTGTCTCCCAACTATGTTAACGACTTTAGGAGTAATAATATGTAAAATTCAATGTTCTTTTGTATTTGAATTTGACATATGTTTTGTAGAGTAAAATAATTATACTTAAATAATTATTAGTTGTTGTACTCTTGTAGTAATGTAGGTCATAAACTAAATCTATCATAGTTTATACGTTTGACCATGTAAGAAGTTTGTATCAGTAAAACTGGTAAAGAGTTCCCCAAACTATACCTATTATAGTTTGACTGAAAAGTTATGTTTGTGATCTATTCTGAAAACTATGTAATTTTGATTAGAAAATGATCCTTATTCTCCGCATGTTACAAAAGGGGTAAGGTATCTAAATGACTTATGAAAATCCGTTGATTTGTGTCAATTGCATGGTTTTTATTAGTTGAAAAAAATCTAATTTAGTTCACAAAAATCCTTTGTGTTTGGCTTGTATTCCCCCCTAAAAGCATTTAAAAACATTAAAAAGTGTAGGGGTATGAACTCACCGTTTGACGTTGAATTCGAACATAAGTTCGATATGGATGTTGAGTGTCAACTGATGTTTTGAACGCAAACGGATCCTAGTTAACATATAATAGCACTTATATATATATTAGATGAGGGTACTTCATGACTAAACATGATAGGAAACCACTATAAGGACCTGGAAATACTTGAACTAAGTGTTGAAACCATATGTGATCGAATAAGGGAGGTGTACGACCACCTTATGGGTGTGTACGGCCATGGGTGTACGGCCCATGAGTGTACGACCATACACTCATGAAGGGATGTGTTTTTGAGGTGTTTCCAAGGTCTTAACTAGCATCCAAGAAGTGTTCTAGGTCCCATGCTTAGTTATAATGCAAGTTTGAGGCCAAAAATGATCATCTAAGAGGGTTTAAGGTCCTAGGAGGTGTGTGCGTTCGTACAAAGTGTGTGCGGCCGTACACCCTTCATTTCATGCTAAGATGGTCGATTTTAAGGTGAAACAAGGTTAGGATCAAAGGTTTAGCATGTCCATTAGTCGATAGGGGAAAACACACACTTTGGGGGACTTTAAGGTATGTATAACCACCCTTATGAAGGTGTGCGGTCGTACTCCTTCAAGGGATGAAGAACAAGTGTTGAACCATGAAGAATCAAGAGGTCTTTCAAGTATAACAAGCTAAGGGATGAATTACTTACGTTTTTGAAGCCTTTGGATGGTTCTTGGTTGAAGAATCTAGAGAGAGAAAGTAGTGGTGTGCAGCCAAGAGAAAAAAGGAATGAAGGAAGGGGTCTCCTCATATATATAGAGGTGGGTAACCCACCACCCCGAGTGTGTTGTACGGCCACACAACCATGTGTACAGCCGTACACTCCTTCTAGAGGAGTGTTTGGCCCGAATGTTGTGCTATGACTTCGAATAACTCGATCCTTAACCCAAACTTTGATTGAATTAGGCTTAGAATATTTAGAAAAAACACTAAACAAGGTTAAAAGATAACAAAAATGTGTTTAACATTGATTGGGTTAAATAGCTTGATCAAAAGAGAAATATCGGATTGTCACATCATTCCCCCATTAAAGGGAATTTCGTCCCGAAATTCAAACATAGAATACAAATCATGGACTCGGAAAAAGATGCGGGTATTTTTGTTTCATTAAATCTTCACACTCCCAAGTGAATTCAGGTCCCCGCTTGGAATTCCAGCAAACCTTCACTATTGGTATGCGACTTCTTTTTGTTCGTTTGATCACTCGGTCCATGATTTCGACTGGTTCTTCCACGAAGTTTAGGTTCTCGTTGATTTCAATCTCACTGAGAGGGATCATAAGAGTCTCATCGGATAAGAAATTTTTAAGATTCGAGACATGGAAGAAGGGATGAATGCTGCTAAGCTCTTGAGGTAAAAGAAGTTGGTAGGCTACGAGATCGATCCTAGCAAGGATCTCGATGGATCCTATGTATCTTGTATTTATGTTTCCATGCTTTCCAAACCGTATCATGACTTTCCAGGGTGAGACCTTCAACAAAACATGGTCTCCAACCTATAATTCCAAGGGTTTTCATTTCTTATTGGCGTAGCTCTTTTGTCTGTCTCTCGAAGCTTTCAGTTGTTCCCGGATTTGTACGATCTTTTTTGTAGTTTCTCGGATGATCTCTGGGCCGGTGAGAGTGTTGTCAGGGACTTTTCCCTTGGCTAGCTCCGCATTTCCCACCTCAGCCCAACACAGAGGGGATCTGTACTTACAGCCATAAAGGACTTTAAAAGGAGCAACCTTGATACTGGTATGATAACTGTTGTTGTAGTAGAACTCCACCAAAGGTAAATAGACTTCCCACGACTTACCAAAGTCGATTACACATGCTCTCAACATGTTTTCCAAAGTTGGAATGGTCCTCTCACTCTGTCCATCTATCTAAGGATGGTAAGTTGTTCTCATATCCAGCTTAGTTCCAAGAGCTTTCTGCAATGACTGCCAAAATCTTGAGGTGAATCTACTATCTTGATCGGAGATAATGGACACGGGCGCACCATGTAGTCAGACTATCTCTTGGATGTAAATTCGCGTGAGCCTTTCCATTTTGAAAGTTTCCTTGATTGGCAGGAAGTGGGCGAATTTGGTTAATTGATCGAAAATTACCCATATGGTATCGTACCCACTTGGAGATTATTTAGTGATAAAATCCATAGTAATCGTTTCCCACATCCACTCAGGTATCTCCAGCTGCTGAAGCAAACATGAGGGCTTCTGATACTCGATCTTCACCTTGGCACAAGTCAGGAACTTACCCACAAATGCAGCGATCTCTTCTTTCATGTTTGGCCACCAATACAGCTTCTTGATATCAAGGTACATCTTTTCCAAACTTGCGTTAACGGAGTATCTAGGTTTGTGAGCTTCATTCATGACAACCTCCCTGTAACCATCGAACTTTGGGGTCCATATCCGGTTCATGAAATGATACACTCCGTCTCCCTTGATCTCTAAGTTCTTCTCCATTCATCTCAAGACTTCATCGGACACGTTCTCTGGTTTTAAGGCTTCCAGCTGACCCTCTCTGATATGTGCAGATAAATGGGAATGGATAGTCATCGTCAGTGCCTTTACCCTATGACCTATGTATTCTTTCTGGCTGATGGCCTCCGCCACCACATTGGCCTGTCCGGGATGGTAGCGTATTTCGCACTCATAACCACTGAGTAGCTCTACCCATCGTCGTTGCCTCATGCTCAACTCCTTTTGGTCGAAAATATGTTGAAGGCTTTTATGGTCGGTGAAGACTATATACTTGGTTCCGTAATGATAATGCCTCCATATCTTCAATGCGAAGACCACTGCTCCCAACTCCAGGTCGTGAGTTGTATAATTGAGTTTGTGTGTTTTCAGCTGTCTTGAGGGATACACAATAACCTTCCCTCACTGCATGAGCACACAACCTATGCCCTGATTGGATGCATCATAGTAGACAACGAAGTCCTCCGTCCCTTCGAGCAGAGACTGGATAGGTGCGCTGCATAAGGCCTGTTTCAATGTTCAGAATGCAGTGTCTTGCTTTTCACTCCAACTAAAGGGTACACCCTTCTGATTTAGGGTGGTTAGAGGCTTAGCAATCTTGGAAAAAATTCTAGATAAACCTACGATAATAGCCAGCGAGGCCCAAAAATTGACGTATTTCGTTGGGCGTCTTCGGTGCTGACCAATTCTCTATTGCTTTGATCTTAGAAGGGTCCACGTGTATGCCTTCCTCACTTACCACGTGACAAGGAAAGTTACTTTTCGGATCCAGAATTCACACTAAGAGAATTTCACGTATAGCTTCTCCACCCTTAGAGTTTCTAATACTAGTCTCAAGTGCTTACTATGATCTTCCTCAGTTCGGGAATAGAGTTTCTAGTACTAGTCTCAAGTGCTTGCTATGACCAAAGGGCATTACTACAAACTCGTAGTGACCATATCGAGTTTGAAATATTGTCTTAGGAACATCACCCTCATGGACTCGCAGCTGATGGTACCTTGATCATAGGTCTATTTTTGAGAAGTAGTTGGCTCCTTAAAGTTGATCGAAGAGGTCGTCGATTTGGAGAAGAGGATAACGTTTTTTGACGGTGAGCTTGTTCAATTTGCGGTAGTCGATACACATCCGAAAAGATCCATCCTTCTTTTTCACAAATAAGACCGGGGATCCCTAGGATGAGGAACTTGGTCTGATGAATCCTTTGTTGAGTAGCTCATTGAGCTGGCTGGATAAATCTTGCATTTCTTCTGGCACTAAACGATATGGGGATTTACCTACAAGGGTAGCTCTGGGGATTAAGTCGATGCGAAACTCGACTTGGCGCTCGGGAGGGATTCCTGGAAGCTCTTCGGGAAAGACATCAGTAAAGTTGCAGACTTCGGGGATGCTCTCGAGGTCCTTAACTTCCCATTTCTCATTAACAGCATGAGCATCGAACGCACAACATTCCTTTCATAGAAGTTTTCGGGCTTTGATGCACGAAATGATACGGAGGCTTGAGCTGAGTTTATCGCCATAAATCATGAGGGTTTCACTAGAGGGAAGATTGAGACGGATAGCTTTTTCGTAAAAAAGGATATCAATACGATTGGGGTTCAACCAATGCATGTCGATGATGACATCGAAGCTCTTTATAGAAACTGGCATCAGGTCGATGGGAAAGGAATGGTCATTTAGGATAAGGTTACAGCGGAGGAATATATCGTTAGTGCTCTATTTCACACCTTTAGCCATCTCAATGGTAAATTTTTAGGTTAGAGGTTGGGGTTTATGTTTGACAAGATGCTTGAATGCATGACTAACAAAACTTCTCTCTGCACCAGAATTGAAAAGAATGCATGCATAAGAGTTGTCGAGGAGGAACGTACCCATAACAACTGTGGGATTTGCAATTGCCTCCTCCTAGCCCATCGCTAGCACTCTCCCCTTGTTGCCAGTTGTTGATGCTTTGGGGAAGTTTCTCTTGTAATGTCTGACCTTCCCACAACCATAACAGGCTTGACCAACACCTACTTTAGAGGTATGATTGGTTGGTTGGACTGCTGCTTTGCAAACTCGAGCTGTGTGCCCCTTCATGGCACAGTTTTTGGAGAGCATTTCACGGCATGGGCCTGGATTATAATGATAATTGCACTTTTCTCACTGAGGAAGGGTACCAACATATCTACTGGTAGGTGCTTGAGCTGCAGGAACAACGACAGTAGTGGTAACAACATGGAATGCCACCGTTTGTTGTTTATTGGAGGGCTCCTACGAAGACTGTCCCTTAAGATATTTCCAAAACTTTCTCTTCCCACCACTTTCCTTTGTTGGTTCGGGAGCGGCTGTCAATTCATCAAGACCAACTACATGATCTATGAGAATATGCGCCAGGCACTTGGTGCTATCAAAATTGGTAGACCTAGCAGCCAAGACATTTCCTTGAGTTGGGGGCGTCAATCCCCAAATGTATCTCTCTATCTTTTTGCTTTCCTGGGTGACCATTCCTAGATAAAGAAGAGCCAGATCACAGAATATAGCTGTATATGCGGCAATGTCAGAACCCTTCATCTTATGGTTCCAAAACTCGTGCTCAAGTTTTTGCATCTCACCCCTTGGGTAGTATTCCGCGAGCATAAGTTCCTTCAAACTTCCCCAACCCATAGCATTTGCTACTGGCAGGATTAGGGATTTGACCCAACTATTCCACCAGGTCAGTGCTCTGTTTGTGAAGGTGTAAGCTGCGAACTTCAGTTTGTTGGCTTTGGAACATGCGTAGATCTCAAAGACTGATTCGATCTTCTCAATCCACCAAGTTAGGGCAATGAAAACTCCATTGCCATCAAAGGATCTGGGCTTCACGTTCATAAGGTCTTTGTAGGAACATTCTTTATGGTGTCTCTGGCTTCCATCGATATTGAGGGGTTGGGCACCACTTCCCTACCCACTAGAGCCGCCAGAATTTATCTGTGACATTACGGCAGCCAAAGCAGCCGTGACTGCTGCCTAGAATATAGCAGGATCGAACTGAGGAGGTGGTGATGCTGGATCAGTTGGGGGATTGTTGTTCTTTCTGTTGGGTATTTTCTTTGGAGGCATCTCGTTCTAAAAAAATCTGGAAGAAGAAGATGGTAAGTCCCTTTAGACTTTTGAATGAAGAGATATGAAACAAGATATATCTTAATCAGATAGATAAAGTGTTCTACTAAGCGATAGACAATGAAAAGTTACTAATACAGTAAACTATCACTAGGAAGAAACAAGTAGCAACACTTGAAATGAATCTCTACACTATATTCGGCTCTATCTAAAATACTCCTATGGTATTTTAAGTTGTATGTTTTGTTCTATCGATATCTTGTTATATATACTTGGTAAGTTTTAGGCCTACTGCAACACCACAGTCATTCCCAATCACATGTTGGTCATGTGTCGAATAAATATAGTTGATTAGGCTATATTGACCCTAGACATGATTACATAACTGCCCAGGTTTAACCGCAATGTCCAACATCCAAATACTTTTATTTTGTTCTACTTATGATACTATTTCTGATATGTAGATATACTTGTATACTTTTTGTAAAATACTTATATTTTAAAAGTACACTTTTAGTTCATAGCACTTCTGCCCCTTAGTATTTATTGTTGTATACCTTGTAAGGTTCGGTATACTTAGTTCACTATAAAAAATGGCTCTGATACCAATTTGTCACAACCCCAAAATGTAAAACAAACAGCGGAAACATCTAGGGGTGGAGGACGTCATGCGTAGTATCACAACAATTGCATCATAGTAATCAAAGTAAACACAACCATTACAATATAATATATGAATATTTACATCTGTTTGTATAAAGTTGTATACATCAAAAAGTATAATAAGTAAAAGGCGTATCTCTTTAAGCTCTGTCTTCTCAAAAAGCTGGCAAGGGTACCTGTCTACTGATGTCTTGAGAATACAAGAGGTTTTGAAAACATATCAGCATAAAGCTGGTGAGTTCATAAGCATGTTTTTGTAATGAAAACTAGTCAATGAATTTGTATAAATCTTTGTTTGCTTTTACTAGTCATGTATAAAGCAATGTTGAACCAACCGTGGATCATGTGAATCTTACCCAAGTCCACAACCAAACAAGGAATAGGAAATATGGCGGAAACCACATACTTCACGATCTACAGAATATTCTTCATACATAACCCTGATGCATAAGCTAAGAGGGTTATAGATATAATCCTGAACGTTTGTTGTTGTGTCCTTTGTAGTATAAGAAACGTGATAGTTTGTACGTTTGGTTACTACTAGTATGTAAGTTCTTGTTTGAAAACCTTGGCTACTGCTAGTATGTAAAGTACTGATGTTTAACTAGGGAAATCCCTTATTTTCCCTTGCATGTATGTATTGATGTTTCCTTAATGGTTCTGAGAAGTGTATTATTATGTAAATGTGTCATTACTGCTAGCGAGTTTTATGACCATACTAAAATTGATACGACGTGAATCGGACGTCAATATCCTTTATGAATTTGTCACCCGTAGACCTGATGGTCCGACTATAGCTAGCAGCCATGTGCGAGGTAGTCAATCCCGTATAGATCTGCATACAAAAGCCACGTTCTCCCTCCAGGAGACTCTGGTTCATAAGGGTAGTCCTCCACTTAGTTAAGATTACAAGCGCCCAAAGACTTGTCTCCCAACTAGGTTAACGACTTTACGAGTAATAATATGTAAAACACAATGTTCTTTTTTATTTGAATTCGATATATGTTTTGTACAGTAAAATAATTATACTTAAATAATTATTAGTTGTTGTACTCTTGTAGTAATCCATGTCATAAACTAAATCTGTCATGGTTTATACGTTTGACCATGTAAGAAGTTTGTATCAGTAAAATTGGTAAAGAGTTCCTAAACTATACCTATTATAGTCTGACGGAAAAGTTATGTTCGTGATCTATTCTGAAATCTATGCAATTTTGATTAGAAAACGACCCTTATGCTCCACATGTTACAAAAGGGGTAACGTATCTAAATGACATATAAAAATCCGTTGATTTGTGTCAATTGCATTGGTTTTACTAGTTGAAAACAATTCTGATTTAGTTCACAAAAATCGTTTGTGTTCGGCTTGTATTCCCCACTGAAAACTTTTAAAAACATTAAAAAACGTAGGGGTATGAACTCACTACTTGACGTGGAATTTGAACGTTAGGTCGATATGAATGCTGAGTGTCAGCTGAAGTTTCGAACGAAAACGGATCCTATTTAACATATAATAACACTTATATGTATTAGATTAGGGTATTTCACGACTAAACATGATAGGAAGCCACTCTAAGGACCTGGAAACACTTGAACTAAGTGTTGAAACCATATGAGATCGAATGAAGGAGGTTCATGACCACCCTATGGGTGTATACGACCATGGGTGTACGGCCCATGAGTCTACGGTCATACACTCATGAATGGATGTGTTTTTGAGGTACTTCCAAGGTCTTAACTAGCATCCAAGAAGTGTTCTAGGTCCCATGTTTAGTTATAATGCAAGTTTGAGGCCAAAAATGATCATCCAAGAGGGTTTACGGTCCTAGGAGGTGTGTCCGAAAATACAAAGGGTGTGCGGCCATACACCCTTCATGTTATGCCAATATGGTCGATTTTAAGGTGAAACAAGGCTAGTATAAAAGGTTTAGCATGTCCATTAGTCGATAGGGGCCAAACTCAAAATTTTTTTTTTGGGGGGGGGGGGGGGGCTTTAAGGTGTGTACGACCACCCTTATAAAGGTGTGCAACCGTACTCCTTCAAGGGATGAAGAACAAGTGTTGAAACATGAAGAATCAAGAGGTCTTTGAAGTATAACATGCTAAGGGATGAATTACTTATGTTTTTAAAGACTTTGGAGTGTTCTTGGTTGAAGAATCTAGAGAGATAAGTAGTGGTGTGCGGACAAGATGATAAAAGAATGAAGGAAGGGGGTCTCCTCATATATATAGAGGTAACCCCGAGTGTGCAGCCATGGGGTGGGTGTACAGCCGCACACCCTTATGTACGGTCATACACTACTTCTAGAGGAGTGTTTGGACCGAATGTTGTGCTATGACTTGGAATAACTCGATCCTGAACCCAAACTTTGATTGTACTAGGCTTAGCATATTTAGAAAAAGCCCTAAACAAGGTTAAAAGATAACAAAGATGAGTTTAACATTGATTGGATTGAATAGCTTGATGAAAAGACAAATTTTGGGTTGTCATAGTTCGCACCAGATGTGCATTGATTACCAAGAGTTGAACAAGCTAACGGTGAAGAACCGTTATCCACTCCCGAGGATAGATGATCTCTTTGATCAGTTGCAGGGAGAATCTTGGTTCTCCAAGATAGACCGGATGTCCGGGTATCATCAGGTCAGGGTTAGAGACGAGGACGTGGAGAAGAACATGTTCCAAACTTGTCATGGACATTATGAGTTTGTGGTGACGCCATTTGGGCTCACCAACGTGCCGACACTATTTATGGACTTGATGAATCGGGTCTACAAACCGATGCTTGATCGCTCAGTGATAATGTTCATAGATGAAATCTTGCTATACTCCAAGACCCAAGAACAGCATGAGGAGAACCTATGGGAGTTACTGGGAGTTCTGAGTTGGGAACGACTTTATGCTATGGTCTCGAAGATTGAGTTTTTGTTATGAGAGGTCCAGTTCCTCGGACATCTTGTTAACCAGGAGGGGATTTTGGTCAATCCGGAAAAAAATAAGGCGGTTATGCAGTGGGAGGTTCCAAAATATCCTTCGGATATCAGGAGTTTCCTGGTATTGGTAGGGTACTAGTGGAGATTCATACATGATTTGTCCATGATTTCAGTTCCCCTCACTCGTCTGACGAGGAAGGGGATGGATTTCTGGTGGGGCCTAAGCAGAAGAGGGGGTTTGAGACCCTCCGACAGCGACTATGTGAGGCCTTAGTCTTCACTCTCCCGGAGGGAGTTGAGGATTTTTTAGTGTTCTGGGATGCATCCATCACAGAATTTCGGGGCGGTTCTTATGCAGAGAGGATGGGTGATAGCCTACGCATTGTGGCAGCTGAAGCCACATGAGACGAGATACCTTACTCATGATTTGGAGTTGGGGAGTGATGGTATTCACTCTCAAGATTTTGAGACATTACCTCTATGGGGTTCGATGTACCATATACATGGATCACAAGAGCCTGAGACACATCATGGATCAGCTGAACCTGAGCATGAGACATCGCGTGTGGCTAGATGTAGTCAAGGACTACGACTGTGAGATCCTTTACCACCCAGGTATAGCGAATGTGGTGGCGGATGCCCTAAGCCGCAAGTCAGCTAGGTCTTCCATGCCAACAATATGTACGAGGATATCGGTGGATTCTCCACTTGTGAGTTTGATTAGAGATGCTCATGCTGAGGGTATGCAACCATAGTGTCACACCCCCAAACCAAGGATGGCGGAAACGTCCGGGGGTGGAGGACTTCATGTATAGCATCATAACCACAATTTTAATAGTAATTTAAGAAAACACAACCAACATATATATAATTGAAAAAGTTACATCACTTGTATGAATTACATGTTTCAAAATCAATTACAATATGTTGTCAAAATGTGAAAAGTTTGACGCCTTAACGTCCCATCCTCAAAAGCACTTGATAACCTGATTAGTGTTTTCCTGTGAATACAAGTTGTTTGAAAAGTGTCAACACAAAGGTTGGTGAGTTCATAAGCTTTTATCAATAAACCTAGTAGAAGTATTTCACATGTAAATGTCGCGTTTGTTTCAGAAAAATCCGATATTTCCCTTGAAATCCGAGAAATGTAGCCTTATAACCAAAGACTAGAGTGTATGAGAAATCATCGTTTCTTAGTAAAAATGTTGTGAGTTTAAAATGTTATGGAAAGTAAATTTCTTTTATCAACCTAAAACCTACTTCGGTTTTATGAAACCCCGTAAACTTCATGAATTGTTATCCCCCTAAGTGAGTCGCTATAATCATACTGTGACTATGTGAACCTGCCACAACGTTTCTCAGGCGTCGCGAAAATGAAATGACATTTGTCACCCGTAGACCTGCAGGTCCCACTGTAGCTAGCAGCAAGGTGTGGGGTGTCAAACCCAATATAGATCTATATACAAGTATCACGTTCTCCCTCAAGGAGATTCTGATTATAACTACCAGGAATTATATCCCGCACTCGGACGTACGGGGAGAGAGAGAGTCTCACAACATAGGTTAACAAGTTTACGTGAAATGTGTGTGAATATAAATCTTTTTTGTATGGATGTACCCTTTTTGTACGAGTGCGTTGAGTGATGTATCATAAGCTATACCTATTATAGTTTATCTAAAATGTATGTTATATGTATGAATTCTTTTATGGAAATGTATTAGTATTGTGAATTTATCAAACTATACTTTTTATAGTCTAATAATAAGTGTTCCAAAATGAATGAATAATATTTAATATGAGTGTCTTGGTTTCAGTTCATAATGATAAACTAACTAGGAAACACATTCAAATATTAAAACTTATGATTACACACTTTGCTCAACATAATACAAAGTGTTATGATATTTACATGCTGTTGGCAAAATTTGGCAATTCTGCCCTGTTTTGGAAAAATCCTAGAAAAATCATACGAAGTCGAAAACTAGATCCGTAAATTCTGAGAGTTCACAAAATGTGTCTAGTTTGCTCACAATTTTTATCACAAATTAATATGACCTCTAACTTGGGTGAAAAAGTCCAAAATCACAGACTGGTCCGGATTGTTGTTTGAAATGATAGGCAGTTTTGTAAAAATCACCATAAATTGTAGAAAAATCGTATGGAGATGTGCAAGTAGCCATTTTAAAGCTAAAAGCTTGAACTATTTGCACCTTGTACAGTTTTGAAAACAAAAGTATTTAAGATGCCCAAAACAGTCCGTGAATGGAGTTGAACTTTTCTGATGAAGGCTGTTAGAAAAATTTAGATATGTTCTTAGTGTTTTAACTTGTATTCCCCCCCTGAAAACTTGAGAAAACATGAAAATGTAGGGTTATGAACTCACCTTGAGTGATTTCAGTAGATGATTGTTGAAGAATGGAAGTGTTTAATTCAAGAACACTTGGAGATGCCTTGAAGGTTTTCGAGAATCTAACATCATAGTTAGGGAGTTTGTGTAAGCAACCAAAGATTTGAGTAGAATGAAGTGAAATAGTAATAGGGAGGATGAATTTTTACTTACTAAGTGTGGAAGAACACTTGAAATCAGCCTTGGATCTCGAAAATTTGTGTAGAAGAGTTTGAGAGAAAAAGTGGTGTTTGTTACTTAGTGGAATGAGAGAAATGAGAGAAATGAGGAGTGTGGTTGTTTGTTCCAGCTCAAAAACGTGGGAGTGAGTGAAATTTGAGTGTAAGGGAACATTGAAGTGACATAGGTAATGTGGGGAGGTATGGCTGGTCATAGAGTGGGTGTGGGGTGGTTGCTTGTGTCATAAGTTAAGGCAAAGTCAACACTCTACCTTAAATAAATCCCCCATTAGATCTTTATTATTTAATTAATGATTTTTATAAAAATATGTTTAAATTATGAATATTTAGAGTTTATTATGTTAAAATAAAATTTCTGGAGAAAATCCCGCTTTAAAATCACGAAAAACGGGCTTAAAATGTTAAAAATATCAAAAATGGGCTGAAAATGACAAAAATGCGAAATCTGGCCGAGGCTCGGCCCTCTTATGCTGAACCGAGAGAGAGAGGGAGGCGGAACCGAGAGGAGAGGAGAAGGAGGGAAGAACCGAGAGCACGAAGAGACAGAGAGGAGAGAAAGGAACAGAGCGCGCGAGAGACAGAGGGGAGAGAAGGGAACAGAGCGCGCGAGGGACCGAGCGAGAGATAAGGAACAGAAAGCGAATAGAGACCGAGCGAGAGAAAGGGAACAGAAAGCGAATAGAGACCGAGCGAGAGAAAGGGAACCGAGCGCGAATAGAGACCGAGAGGCACCGAGAGGGAGGCGGACCGAGAGGCACCGAGAGGGACCGATCGCTCGGTTGGTCTCGGTTCTCTTAGCCACCAGAGGCTCGATCTCTGGTCCTAAAAAGCCTCTCATTCCGGTTTCGGTTCCTAAAGCCTGTTTTTCTCGTTTTCGCCCCGTTTTAAGCCGTTTTTGACCCGGTTAAGGGCCGAAATGACCCGAATTATTCCAAAAAGTTACGGGAAACTTTTGAGAGAGATTTGGGAGAGATTTCTCACACTTGGAGAGATTTCACATTCTTGAAGAGATTTCCCATACAAAGAGATATTTGAGAGAGGTTTCACATACTTGGAGAGATTTAGGAGAGATTTGACATTCTTGGAGAGATTTCTCATACAGAGAGATATTTGAGAGAGATTTCACATACTTAGAGAGATTTAGGAGAGATTTGACATTCTTGGAGAGATTTCTCATACAGAGAGATATTTGAGAGAGATTTCACATACTTGGAGAGATTTAGGAGAGATTTGACATTCTTGGAGAGATTTCTCATACAGAGAGATAGTTGGGAGAGATTTCAAGTGTGGCATTTGTGAGTGTTTGGTTCCGTAATGCGAGTCTCTTGAGCCCGTTAAGTCATGATTAATGATCCCACACACTCCTAATGAGTATGCAACATGGTTTTCATCAGTTTAATTCATTGATTAGTACTAAGGCTTAGGAAATTTTTAACACAAAACTTTTCTCCAGTGATGTTTTCCCATTAATATAGCAAGTTATACAGTACGAACATAACACAAACCCTAATACACAAGGTTTAATAGAGTTGACCGGCTTGACTTGATGACTTGACTTAACTCAAGATTGACGATTGTCACATCATCCCCCCGTTAGAGGGAATTTCGTCCCGAAATTTAAATTCGGCTGGGACTTCAAGGGTTTGGGAAAAGATGTGGATACTTTTGCTTCATTTGATCTTCACGTTCCCAGGTAAACTCAGGCCCTCGTTTCGCGTTCCAACGAACCTTCACTATGGGAATGCGACTTTGTTTTGTTCTCTTGATCTCTCGATCCATGATCTCGACGGGTTCCTCCACAAAGTGGAGATTTTCATTAACTTCGATTTCTTCGAGTGGTATTACGAGTGTCTCGTCAGACAGACACTTCTTTAAGTTGGACACGTGGAAGATAGGGTGCACATTACTAAGTTCTTGTGGTAGTCGGAGTTTGTACGCCACAGGACCAATCCTAGCAAGGATTTCGAACGGACCGATGTACCTTGGGTTTAGTTTCCCCCGTTTACCGAAACGTATCACCCCCTTCCAGGGGGAAACTTTTAGTAGTACCCGGTCTCCGACCTGGAATTCTAAAGGTTTGCGTCGCTTATCCGCGTAACTCTTTTGTCGATCACGAGACGCTTTTAGTCTTTCCCGAATTTGAATGATCTTTTCTGTGGTTTCCCTTATGATTTCCGGCCCCGTAAGGGTGCTATCAGGGACTTGCCCTCTGGCTAGCTGAGTATCTCCAACTTCGGCCCAACACAGTGGTGATCTACACTTGCGACCGTAGAGAGCTTCGAATGGAGCGACTCCAATGCTAGTGTGATAACTGTTATTATAAGAGAATTCGATAAGCGGTAGATGGGTATCCCATGCTTTACCAAAATTTATCACACAGGCTCTCAGCATGTCTTCCAACGTCTGGATGGTTCTCTCGCTTTGTCCGTCCGTTTGTGGATGGTAGGCCGTACTCATGTCTAACCTGGTTCCCAGAGACTTTTGTAGGGACTGCCAGAAACGCGAGGTGAATCTACTATCTCGATCCGAGATAATGGATGTTGGTACACCATGTAGTCGCACGATCTCTTTAATGTACGTCCTGGTCAACTTTTCCATCTTGTCTGTTTCCTTTATTGGCAGGAAGTGCGCGGACTTGGTCAATCTGTCCACAACCACCCATATGGTATCCATCCCACCTGATGTCTTAGGCAGTTTGGTTACAAAGTCCATGGTTATTCGCTCCCACTTCCACTCGGGTATATCCGGTTGTTGAAGTAGTCCTGATGGCTTCTGATATTCCACCTTGACCTTGGCGCAAGTGAGGCACTTGCTCACATAAGTAGCAATTTCAGCCTTCATGTTTGGCCACCAGTATAACCTTTTGAGGTCTAGATACATCTTATCTGACCCCGGATGAATGGAGTATCGAGTCTTGTGAGCCTCGTTCATTACAACGTCTCGGTACCCACCGAACTTCGGTGTCCAGATTCGATTCATGAGATAACGAGCTCCATCCCCTTTGACTTCCAAGTTCTTATCCATCCCCCTTAGTGCTTCGCTTGCCACGTTTTCTGGTTTCAGGGCTTCTAATTGGGCGTCCTTGATCTGGGTGGCCAGTTGGGAGTGGATGGTCATGGCTAGGGATTTTACTCGGCGACCCGAGTATTCTTTCCTGCTTAAGGCGTCGGCTACTACATTAGCCTTGCCCGGGTGGTAGCGAATTTCACATTCGTAGTCATTCAGTAATTCCACCCATCTTCTTTGGCGCATGTTTAGTTCTTTCTGATTGAGAATGTGTTGAAGACTTTTGTGATCAGTGAAGATGGTGCACTTGGTGCCGTAGAGGTAGTGCCTCCAAATCTTCAGGGCGAACACCACAGCTCCCAATTCAAGGTCGTGGGTTGTGTAATTAACTTCATGTGTCTTCAGTTGCCTTGATGCATAAGCGATGACTTTTCCCCTTTGCATGAGCACACAGCCGAGGCCTTGATTTGAAGCATCGCAATACACCACAAAATCATCAGTTCCTTCTGGAAGAGACAAGACTGGTGCGCTGCATAGGGCTTGCTTTAGTGTCTGGAAGGCGGCTTCTTGTTTATCTTCCCATTCGAACACCACCCCTTTCTGAGTCAAGGTGGTGAGAGGCTTAGCGATTTTGGAGAAGTTTTGTATGAAACTTCGATAGTAGCCTGCGAGTCCCAAAAACTGTCGGATTTCTGTCGGCGTTGTAGGTGTTGACCAATCTTCGATTGCTTTGATCTTCGAGGGGTCCACATGTATTCCTTCCTTGCTTACTACGTGGCCAAGGAATCCTACTTCTCGGAGCCAAAATTCACACTTTGAGAATTTAGCGTAAAGCTTCTCGGTCCTTAAAACCTCCAGAACTAGTCGTAGGTGATGTCTGTGCTCTTCTTCGCTCCTCGAATAGACCAGGATATCGTCGATGAATACGATGACGAATTTATCCAAGAAGGGTCGACACACTCGATTCATCAAATCCATGAACACAGCGGGCGCGTTAGTTAACCCGAATGGCATCACTACAAACTCATAGTGCCCATAGCGAGTTCTGAATGCCGTCTTGGGGATATCCTCTTCTTGAACTCGCAGTTGATGATAGCCCGACCTCAGGTCGATTTTTGAAAAGTAGCTGGCTCCTTGGAGCTGATCGAAGAGGTCATCGATTCGGGGTAGGGGATAACGGTTCTTGATAGTGAGTTTGTTTAGTTCTCGATAGTCTATGCACATACGAAAAGACCCATCCTTCTTCTTTACAAATAAGACTGGTGCTCCCCAAGGTGAGAAGCTTGGCCTGATGAATCCTTTGCTCAATAGTTCATTCAATTGGCTGGATAGTTCTTGCATTTCTGCCGGTGCTAAGCGATAGGGAGCCCTGGCGATGGGGGTAGCTCCTGGGATTAAGTCGATCCGAAATTCGACTTGTCGTGCGAGTGGTACACCAGGCAGATCGTCTGGGCAAACATCAGGGAAGTTGCATACTTCTGGAATTTCTTTGATGTCCTTCACCTCCTGTTTCTTGTCTACGATGTGGGATAAGAAAACCTGGTATTGCTTTCGGAGGTACTTTTGGGTTTTAACACAAGAGATGATTTGCAGGTTCGCACTAGGTTTATTGCCATAAACGGTGAGAACGTTGCCATTCGGCAGATTGAGGCGGACGGGCCTTTCGTAACATAGAATGTTGGCACGATGAAGGCTTAACCAATCCATACCAATGATTATATCGAAGCTTTTTATGGTGACCGGCATAAGGTCGATTTTGAACAAATGGTTGTCTAGAGTGAGAGTACACCCTATGTAAATATCATTAGCGCGCTCAACCTTTCCATTTGCCATTTCTACGATGTAAGAATCTTCTAGTGGTTGAGAATTTTGGTTAAGTATATGTTTGAATTGGTGACTTATGAAACTCCTTTCTGCCCCACTATCGAAAAGTACGCATGCATAAGAGTTATTGAGGAGGAACGTACCAGTAACCACAGAGGGATCCTTGACTGCTTCTCCCTGCCCTAAAGTTAGGACTCTCCCTACACCCCCAGCATTAGGGGCTCGTGCCTTGGGGCAGTTCCTCCTGAAGTGTCCCGTTTCACCACACCCATAGCAGGCTTGGCTTGCTCCAGTGTTGGCGGTCGTAGCGACTTGTGTGGCGGGTTGGGTAGTCGCTCTACAGAATCGTGCAGTGTGCCCCTTTTTGTTACAGTTATTGCAGTGTAACTCTCGACAAGCACCGTTATGGTGGTAGTTACACTTCTTGCACTTGGGAAGAGTTCCTGTATACTGTTTCGGTGGCGCTGGTGCGACAGCAGTAGTGGCGGCGTGAACAGCAACAATCGGTTGCTTTTTGGCGGGGTCCTGAATTGGTTGCTTCCTTTTATTGCCCCAGAACTTCCTCTTGTTGTTCCCTCCTTTTGTTTGGTCGGTGGTGGTTATCACGGTACCACGGCTAGCCCTGTGATCTATGAGTTGTTGTGCCAACTCCTTGGCACTCTCAAAGGTAGTGGGTTTCGAGGCCAAGACACTATCTTGAATCTGGGATGATAGGCCCCAGAGATATCGTTCCACCTTCTTCTCTTCTGGAGTGACCATTGTTGGACAGAGGAGTGCTAGGTCGTTGAAACGGACAGTATAAGTTTCAAGATCAGTGCCTGTCATCAGGTTCCAAAGTTCTTCTTCAAGTTTTTGTATTTCGCCCCTCGGGCAGTATTCCTTTAACATTAGAGCTTTCAAATCCTCCCAGCTTATCGCGTTAGCTACTGCAGGAGTAAGTGACTTAACTCGGCCATTCCACCAAGTAAGTGCTTTTCCAGTGAAAGTGAATGCCGCAAACTTGACCTTGCTCACTTCGGGACAAGCGTAGATTTCAAAAACTACCTCGGTCCTTTCGAACCATTGAACCAGTGTGATAACGCCCCCGCTTCCATTGAAAGGATCGGGTTTGCCATTCGTGAAGTCTTTGTAAGAGCACTCCCTCGTACGCCCCGTACTGTCCCCATGAATGGAATTTGTAGCTCCGGATCCAGAACCGCCGGAACCATGGGTTCCCATTTGCGACATTGCTGCCGCCACGACTGCCGTTACTGCAGCCTGGAACATTGCAGGATCAAACTGCGGAGGTGCTGGTGGAGGCGGCACTGGGTTGCTGGAAGGCCTTGGTCTTTTCCTTGGTGGCATGGTTCTGTCAAAAAAAATGACTAGTCGGTAAGACTTCAATAGTGATAACGAGTCGAGTGTTACTAGTTTCATCCCTCTTGTATTTTATCATAACTTTATTATTCGTAAACTGTTTGTGTGATCAGGTTATGATGTATAGTGCCAAACATTCAATAAATAAAACACATGCCAAATTTCATTGATAACTTTTAGTACATAACGTTTAGAGAGAAAAGTTTGACCTCATAAGGGTCTACATTACATCGTTACAAAAGGTAGTTTTTGGCATTGCAAAAGCCCTTTGAATAGTGTAATCACATAGTCGCAGGGTCGACCTACATACAAGGAGTAGCACCAACGCGTACTCATAAAATTTTACTACCAAGACGGGAGAATAGCAACGAGTTCTAATCACTGCGACCCTTCTTTGACGGAGGCTGCGATGATGTCGATGCGCCCTGTAGTTCCGCCAATTTGCGTTCGGCTGCAACCATTCTCTCTTCGAGTGCCATGTATCTTTCCCGATACTCTCTTGTTTCTGCTTGAGCCGCGAGAAGGTCTCGAATGAGTTGGTCTCGGTGGTGGGAGTCTCGTTCCAGGTTTCTGGTGTGATCCGTAGTAGACTGTACAATGGCACTTAACTCCCGGACCTGATCTGTCGTTGTCCTACCACGATCATCCATCCTTGCCATTCGTTGTATCGTGACGGGGAGAGCCCTGTCAGCCGGTCCACCATGAGTGAGATCATAGTAACCTCGTTGGTAGCCATATGGTGACCGTTGGCGTTGTTGTCGGCTCCATCTTTCGATCGTTGTTACCCAAGGGGGTTCAGGTCCATTGTAACCAAAACGGTGCGCGGGTACCCTCGCGATGTAGGGAGGGTTGAATACTTCTGGTGGTTCCTCCGCTTCGTTCCCAACCATGACTACCTCATCACCTTCCTCTTCTTCCTCTTCTTCCTCTTCTTCCTCTTCTTCTTGGTCGTCTTCCTCTTCTTCCTCTTGTTCGTCTTCCTCCTCGGGCTCCTCTTCGGGATCCTCCTCGGGTTCCTCTTCGGGATTCTCCTCGGGCTCGTCTTCGATCCATCCCGCATTTCCCTGATTGGGAAAGTAGGGGTCCCCGGGTATGTGAAATCCTGCCATGTCGTCTGCACGAGAAACGGGGTTTAGAAGTACGTATCGGAAAATAATAATTTGGCGCTATAGAAACGTACAAATACTCCTATAGTATTTTTAAATGTTTATATTTGGTTCTTAGCGTGTTCTTTATGGAGTGTAATTAGGTTTTCAGATTTGTCGCTCATTACGACTATTCCTTAGTGTGCGTAAGTTACTTCTTGGACGGATATAGTTGATCAGGCTATATCCTTCCCAGAACTGATTACACATGCTAAGGCGTGTTAATAATGTTCGACTCCTCCTCTTTCAATTTATGTTCTCCTAAGTTATGACACCATGCTAGTATAGAATGCATGCAAGTATACTTTAAAACAAGAAATTATTTGTTTTCTAAAAGTACAACTCTTTAAATCACTTTAAGAATCAGAGACTTTTAGTCCCAAATGTGTTTATAGTTTGTATATCTTATGTGGTTGACATACTTAATTCACTATAAACCGTGCTCTGATACCAATCTGTCACACCCCCAAACCAAGGATGGCGGAAACGTCCGGGGGTGGAGGACTTCATGTATAGCATCATAACCACAATTTTAATAGTAATTTAAGCAAACACAACCAACATATATATAATTGAAAAAGTTACATCACTTGTATGAATTACATGTTTCAAAATCAATTACAATATGTTGTCACAATGTGAAAAGTTTGACGCCTTAACGTCCCATCCTCAAAAGCACTTGATAACCTGATTAGTGTTTTCCTGTGAATACAAGTTGTTTGAAAAGTGTCAACACAAAGGTTGGTGAGTTCATAAGCTTTTATCAATAAACCTAGTAGAAGTATTTCACATGTAAATGTCGCGTTTGTTTCAGAAAAATCCGATATTTCCCTTGAAATCCGAGAAATGTAGCCTTATAACCAAAGACTAGAGTGTATGAGAAATCATCGTTTCTTAGTAAAAATGTTGTGAGTTTAAAATGTTATGGAAAGTAAATTTCTTTTATCAACCTAAAACCTACTTCGGTTTTATGAAACCCCGTAAACTTCATGAATTGTTATCCCCCTAAGTGAGTCGCTATAATCATACTGTGATTATGTGAACCTGCCACAACATTTCTCAGGCGTCGCGAAAATGAAATGACATTTGTCACCCGTAGACCTGCAGGTCCCACTGTAGCTAGCAGCAAGGTGTGGGGTGTCAAACCCAATATAGATCTATATACAAGTATCACGTTCTCCCTCAAGGAGATTCTGATTATAACTACCAGGAATTATATCCCGCACTCGGACGTACGGGGAGAGAGAGAGTCTCACAACATAGGTTAACAAGTTTACGTGAAATGTGTGTGAATATAAATCTTTCTTGTATGGATGTACCCTTTTTGTACGAGTGCATTGAGTGATGTATCATAAGCTATACCTATTATAGTTTATCTAAAATGTATGTAATATGTATGAATTCTTTTATGGAAATGTATTAGTATTGTGAATTTATCAAACTATACTTTTTATAGTCTAATAATAAGTGTTCCAAAATGAATGAATAATATTTAATATGAGTGTCTTGGTTTCAGTTCATAATGATAAACTAACTAGGAAACACATTCAAATATTAAAACTTATGATTACATACTTTGCTCAACATAATACAAAGTGTTATGATATTTACATGCTGTTGGCAAAATTTGGCAATTCTTCCCTGTTTTGGAAAAATCCTAGAAAAATCATACGAAGTCGAAAACTAGATCCGTAAATTCTGAGAGTTCACAAACTGTGTCTAGTTTGCTCACAATTTTTATCACAAATTAATAGGACCTCTAACTTGGGTGAAAAAGTCCAAAATCACAGACTGGTCCGGATTGTTGTTTGAAATGATAGGCAGTTTTGTAAAAATCACCATAAATTGTAGACAAATCGTATGGAGATGTGCAAGTAGCCATTTTAAAGCTAAAAGCTTGAACTATTTGCACCTTGTACAGTTTTGAAAACAAAAATATTTAAGATGCCCAAAACAGTCCGTGAATGGAGTTGAACTTTTCTGATGAAGGCTGTTAGAAAAATTTAGATATGTTCTTAGTGTTTTAACTTGTATTCCCCCCCTGAAAACTTGAGAAAACATGAAAATGTAGGGGTATGAACTCACCTTGAGTGATTTCAGTAGATGATTGTTGAAGAATGGAAGTGTTTAATTCAAGAACACTTGGAGATGCCTTGAAGGTTTTCGAGAATCTAACATCATAGTTAGGGAGTTTGTGTAAGCAACCAAAGATTTGAGTAGAATGAAGTGAAATAGTAATAGGGAGGATGAATTTTTACTTATTAAGTGTGGAAGAACACTTGAAATCAGCCTTGGATCTCGAAAATTTGTGTAGAAGAGTTTGAGAGAAAAAGTGGTGTTTGTTACTTAGTGGAATGAGAGAAATGAGAGAAATGAGGAGTGTGGTTGTTTGTTCCAGCTCAAAAACGTGGGAGTGAGTGAAATTTGAGTGTAAGGGAACATTGAAGTGACATAGGTAATGTGGGGAGGTATGGCTGGTCATAGAGTGGGTGTGGGGTGGTTGCTTGTGTCATAAGTTAAGGCAAAGTCAACACTCTACCTTAAAAATATGTTTAAATTATGTTTAAATTATGAATATTTAGAGTTTATTATGTTAAAATAAAATTATGTTTAAATATGTTTAAATTATGAATATTTAGAGTTTATTATGTTAAAATAAAATTTCTGGAGAAAATCCCGCTTTAAAATCACGAAAAACGGGCTTAAAATGTTAAAAATATCAAAAATGGGCTGAAAATGACAAAAATGAGAAATCTGGCCGAGGCTCGGCCCTCTTATGCTGAACCGAGAGAGAGAGGGAGGCGGAACCGAGAGGAGAGGAGAAGGAGGGAAGAACCGAGAGCACGAAGAGACAGAGAGGAGAGAAAGGAACAGAGCGCGCGAGAGACAGAGGGGAGAGAAGGGAACAGAGCGCGCGAGGGACCGAGCGAGAGATAAGGAACAGAAAGCGAATAGAGACCGAGTGAGAGAAAGGGAACAGAAAGCGAATAGAGACCGAGCGAGAGAAAGGGAACCGAGCGCGAATAAAGACCGAGAGGCACCGAGAGGGAGGCGGACCGAGAGGCACCGAGAGGGACCGATCGCTCGGTTGGTCTCGGTTCTCTTAGCCACCAGAGGCTCGGCCTCTGGTCTCTTAGCCACCAGAGGCTCGGTCTCTGGTCCTAAGAAGCCTCTCATTCCGGTTCCGGTTCCTAAAGCCTGTTTTTCTCGTTTTCGCCCCGTTTTAAGCCGTTTTTGACCCGGTTAAGGGCCGGAATGACCCGAATGATTCCAAAAAGTTACGGGAAACTTTTGAGAGAGATTTGGGAGAGATTTCTCACACTTGGAGAGATTTCACATTCTTGAAGAGATTTCCCATACAAAGAGATATTTGAGAGAGGTTTCACATACTTGGAGAGATTTAGGAGAGATTTGACATTCTTGGAGAGATTTCTCATACAGAGAGATATTTGAGAGAGATTTCACATACTTAGAGAGATTTAGGAGAGATTTGACATTCTTGGAGAGATTTCTCATACAGAGAGATATTTGAGAGAGATTTCACATACTTGGAGAGATTTAGGAGAGATTTGACATTCTTGGAGAGATTTCTCATACAGAGAGATAGTTGGGAGAGATTTCAAGTGTGGCATTTGTGAGTGTTTGGTTCCGTAATGCGAGTCTCTTGAGCCCGTTAAGTCATGATTAATGATCCCACACACTCCTAATGAGTATGCAACATGGTTTTCATCAGTTTAATTCATTGATTAGTACTAAGGCTTAGGAAATTTTTAACACAAAACTTTTCTCCAGTGATGTTTTCCCATTAATATAGCAAGTTATACAGTACGAACATAACACAAACCCTAATACACAAGGTTTAATAGAGTTGACCGGCTTGACTTGATGACTTGACTTGACTCAAGATTGACGATTGTCACACATAGAACTGGAAACTTGAGAGGATCAAGAGTGAGAACACCCAATTTATGTAGGATAGTCGGGGATTATTGACCCGATGCGGTCGGGTATGGGTACCGATGTCTGGTGGAGTCAGGCAGACTGTTATGGAGGAGGCTCATAAGTCTCATTTCTCTATTCACCCGGGAGCCAGCAAGATGTACCCAAATTTGAGTTTGAGTTACTACTGGCCGTGCATGAAATGATAAATCGCTTGATACGTCGAGAGGTGCTTGACGTGCAAGATAGTCAAGGCTGAGCATTAGAGGTCGCATGGAAAGCTGCAGCCTCTAGATATTTCTATGTGGAAATGGAAACAAATCATGATGGACTTCATTACCAAGTTGCCGAGGACGACGAAGGGATTTGATGTTATATGGGTCATCGTGGATCTATTGACCAAGAGTTCCCACTTTCTGGCCATATTCAACGGCCAGGAAGCTGGATGCGATTTACGTCCGCAAGATCGTTGCTCGCCACGGAGTTGCGGTCTCCATTGTTTACAACCCAGATGTTAGATTCACCTCCCACTTTTGGCAGAAGTTCCACGAGGAGCTAGGCACACGACTGCATTTTAGAACAAAATATCATCCGCAGACCGACGACCAAAGTGAGCGGACTATACAGACCCTCGATGACATATTGAGGGCTTGTGTCATATATTTCGGTGGGAACTAGGATTCCTACCTACCCCTTGCAGAGTTCGCCTACAACAACAGCTATCATTCAAGTATTGGTGACCCACCTTTTTATTTTTCAAGTCAAAAGTGGGACAAGGTAGGCACAATTTCCAAGTAAAAAAATAATAATAATCAACCAAAAAGAATTGTTTATTACTACTTCCAAGAGGATACGCAAGCCCGCACAAATATATAACAAAAACAAAAACTCAGTTTCAGAACGAAAATACCTGACTGTGCGCTGAGCAGCAATATATTTTTCGGGCCTGAATTTTTTTTTGATTTTGGAAATTTCATCCAGATGAATCTCTTCTGAATTGCATCGTGGGAAAATGTTTCTAGTTTTCGTGGCCTGCGGACTACTAACAAAGCGTAGATCTGAAAAAGAAACTCACAAAAAATTGAAATTTCAAATGAACAAAATGAGATTTTTGGAGAATTTCAACCATGAAAATATGATTTCGTTACCGCAAAGATGTTGTAGGACTAAAATAGAATAGATTGATACCATATTTGCTTGATTTGGATGAAAAATGAGCAATTTGGGTGTTTGTTGGTGAAAGAACTTGAAATGTAGTGGAATTCAGAGAGAATTTTTGAAGTGTGGTGGTTACAAATGAGGCCTGCGAACGATATTTATAGGAAGAACGTAACCTGCGACCGCAAGGGGGGAACCTACAATCGCAGGTTTTAAAAAAGGACCGTTGTCGTTTTTCTCGAGGCAAGTAACGATAAAATGAAAAAAACTTGATACATGCGATTGCAGGTAGAGAGCCTGCGATCGCTGGTTTTAATAAAAATGCTTTTATCGACTGTTTAATTGTTCAAAAGTGTTCCATGTACTAAAAACTCATACCCTGCGATCGCAAAGACAGGACATGCGATCGCTGGTTCCACCAAAACTGCGTTTTTTCAGTTTTTTCAAATACTCTCGGTTCCTTTTTATTTAAAAAACATGATTCATTTAAAAAGGGACGACCTAAGTAGCTAAAAACACAATGCCCGGGATGCCTCCCTGTAAGCTGCCCATTTTTATTGTCGTTAGCTCGACATTGTTACTTGGTTTCATCAATTGCGGTAAGTCGGGACGTCAACTACCTTCACTTCTTTATTTGTAAATTGAAACCCTTCGTAAAATGGTTTGAGATGATGACCATTTACCTTAAATATGTTTCCTATTTGTTTACTCTTAATTTCTATAGCACCATGATCAAACACGTTAGTAACAACAAAAGGTCCCACCCAATGAGACCTCAATTTTCCAGAAATAAGTTTGAAACAAGAACGGTATAGGAGTACCTTTTGACCGGCAGTGAATACCTTTCACGAGATCATCTTGTCATGAAATGCTTTCGTCTTCTCCTTATAGGTTGCTTCGTTCTTGTCATGAAACGCTTTTGTGAATACCTTTCATGAGATCATCTTGTCATGAAACGCTTTTGTCTTCTCCTTATAGATTGCTTCGTTCTTGTAAGCATCATTCTTGATTTCTTCTAACTCTTGGATATCCAATCTTATTTTCTTACCAGCTTCATCCATGCTCATATTCAAAATTTTGACAGCCCAATATGCTTGATGCTCTAATTCAATTGGTAATCGAAAAGGTTTACCAAAAAGAATTCGATATGGTGACATGCTGATAGAAGTTTTGTATGTTGTCCGGTGAGCCCATAACGTATCATCCAATCGAATACTCCAATCTTTCTTGACTGCATTGATGGTTTTCTCTATAATTCCGTTGATCTGTATGTTTGAAGCTTCGCCCTGCCCATTGGTTTGTAGGTGATATGTTGTGCATACCCGATGTGTGACACCATATTTCTTGAGGACTGCGTCGAGAGTGTGGTTGCAAAAATGCATGCCCCGATCACTAATAATGGCTTTTGGTGTCCCAAACCTAATAACTGTATTTGTCTAGACAAAATCAACTACAACCTTGGCATCGTCTGTTCATGTAGCTTTTTCCTTGACCCATTTGGAAACGTAATCCACATCAAGTAAGATGTACACAAACCCAAAAAATGGCGGAAACAGACCCATGAAATCTATATGCCAAACGTCAAAGCTTTCACATACCAAGATTGGAGTAAGTGGCATTTGATTACGAGATGTCAAAGACCCAATCATTTGGCACCTTTCACAAGTTTTGCAAAATAGAAAAGAGTCATGAAAAATATGAGGTCAATAAAGACCGCTATCCAAGACCTTGCGTGCGGTTCATTGTGGACCATAATGCCTTCCACAGGCGTCTGAGTGGAAAAAATTCAGAACTGACTTGACTTCATCCTGAGGCACATATGTTCTATCACATGATCAGCATAGTGTTTCCATAAATATGGCTCGTCCCAGACATATATTTTCGTCTCCTTCTTTATTTTATCTTTCTGGGCTCGGGTGAGATCTGAAGGGAGTTCTCTGGACACCAAGTAGTTCACAATATTAGCAAACCAAGGAGGATTCTGAATAGTGAATAGATGCTCGTCGGGAAATGTTTCACGGATCGGTGTTGGGTCAATTGGTGGAGTGAGTCGGATCAAATGATCAACTACCAAATTTTCTCTCCCACTTTTGTCCCTGATCTCTATATCAAATTCTTGTAGCAGCAAAATCCATCTAATCAACCTTGGTTTTGAGTCTTTTTTGGATAGAAGGTACCAAGTAGCTACATGATCAAAATAGATTATAACTTTCGTGCCCAAAAATATTGTATGAATTTTCCAATGCAAAAACAATTGACAACAACTCTTTTTCTGTGGTGGAGTAATTTTATTGGGCGTTGTCCAAAGTTTTTGATGCATAATATTTAACATGGGGAACCCGGTCTTTTCTCCGTCATAGAATAGCTCCAATAGCAGTGATACTGGTGTCGGTACATTATCTCAAATGGTAAACTCCAATCTAGGGGTTGAATGATGGGGGCAGAAGCAAGAAAATTTTTCAGCACATCAAAAGCCTTCTTGCAATCTTCATTGAAGTCAAATTCAATGTCTTTTTGCAATAACTGGCACATTGGAACCGATATCTTTGATAAATGTTTTATAAACCTCCTGTAAAACCCTGCATGACCAAGAAAGGAACGCACTTCACGAACATTCGTCGGGTAGGGTAAGCTCTTTATAACATCTATTTATGCTTTATCGACTTCCAAACCTCTTTTTGAAACAATATGTCTAAGAATCAGACCTTGGTCGAACATAAAGTGACATTTTACAAAATTTAAGACCAGGTCTGTTTCTGTACATCTTTGTAAAATATTTTTGAGGTTTTTCAAACAATTATCAAAGGAATCTCCATAGACGGTAAAATCATCCATGAGAACTTCTATGGTATTTTCGACATACTCAGAAAAGATACTAACCATACACCTTTGAAAGGTAGCGGGTCCAAAGGGAATACGACTACACACGAATGTCCCGAAAGGGTAGGTGAAAGTCGTTTTCTGGTGGTCTTCTAGAGTAATTGGAATCTGATGGTAACTTGAAAATCCATCCAAGTAGCAGTAGTGGGATTTTCCAGCAAGCCTCTCTAGCATCTGATCTATAAATGGGAGAGGAAGATGATCTTTCCGGGTGGCTGCGTTTAATTTTCTATAGTCAATACAAACTCGCCATCCGTTCTGAACCCGAGTTGGAACCAACTCTCATTCTTTGTTCTCTACGACTGTCACTCCAGCCAGCTGACCCACTTGCTGTTAGAAGTTGGGTATATCATCCCAACATCCAGTAACTTCATAACTTCTTTTTTAACCACCTCAATCATTTGTGGGTTTAATCTGCTTTGGACTTCTTGCGATGGCTTATAATCTTCTTCCATCAAAATTTTGTGCATGCAAAGAGATGGGTTGAGTCCTTTGATGTCTGCAATAGTCCACCCAATTGTGTTTTTATACTCCTTCAAAATTCTGATCAGCTCTAACTCTTCTTTTTCTGATAGGTTGTTGGATATGATAACTAGTAATGTTTCTTTTTCTCCAAGATATACATATTTGCGTGTTCTAGAAGTGTCTTAAGCTCCAAGGTAGGAGCTTGCACTATAGAAGGAAAAAGCTTGGAGTTAGAAATTGGTAATTTAAGCGTTTGGCTACCATACCTCAACTTTCTCTGATGGTCCATATGAGCTGCTATCTCTTGAACTTCTTTATCAACCACATGCTTTTCTGATAGAACTTGAGCTGCATTAGTAGACAATTTTTGTGAAGCACTAATACTAGTGACTCACGGTTAGCAATCTCAAAATATTCTGTAGATAATGGTTCAATTACATCAATGAAATTAAGGGCTGAAACATCATCAGGATAACACATGGCATCATAAATATTGAAGTTGATAACTTCACCATCAAATTCCATTGAAAGGGTACCATCATAAACATCTATTTTGGTTCTGGCAGTTTTCAAAAATGGTCTCCCAAAAAACTGGAACCTAAACTTGGTGAGTCGTCATCCCCCATATCCAAAACATAGAAATCAGCTGGGAATATGAGTTTATTCACTTGAAACAGAACGTCCTCCAACACACCTTTTGGGTGCACCAGAGAACAATCAACCAACTGAATGACGACTCCTCTTTTTTAAAGGCCCTACCATGATAGTTTTAAAAAGTGAATATGACAATACATTTATAGAAGCTCCTAAGTCCAACATCACTCACGAAACTGAAAGGTTCCCCTACTTGCAAGGAACAATAAATACTCCTGGATCCTTACACTTTGGGGGTAGCATTTTCTGTAAAACAGCTGAAACATTCTCCTTTACTTTAACTGTTTCGTTTCCTTTTAATTTTCTTTTTGAAGTACATAATTTTTTTAAAAATTTAGTATAGCGGGGTAGTTGTTTAATTGCATGAAGAAGCGGAATATTTAACTCAACCTTTCTAAAAAAAATCCATAATGTCTTTGTCTTCGTTTTCTTTTTTCGTGTTTTTTAGCCTTGAGGGAAAAGTAGGAGAGGTAATTTTCACTTCAGCTTCAGCAGGTCCATCTTTTTTCTACACCTCTTCCGTTGCCTCCAATTCTTGCTTAACCACAATCACTTCTTCCTCATCTACTTGCTGATCTGGTCCTTTGTAATTTTTACCACTTCTGAGAGTAACAAACAAGCATTGTGCTTCGGGGTTTTCTCAATTTTAGATGAGAATTTTCCGTGGGTTTGTGCTTCTAGTTTGCTCATGGAGTTCACTAGTTGTGATACCTACTGCTCCAGATTTTTGATGCTAGACTTTGTTTCATTCTAAAAAGTTTGGGTACTGGTAGGAAGACTTTTAACTATTTCTGCCAAAGACATGCTGGAACTACTCGCTTGTGACTGAACAAGTGGTTACTGAAAATTGCATTAGTGTTGATTCTGCTAAAAAGATTGTTGAAACCCAGGTGAAGCATGGTATTGGTTTCTTTGCTGAAAGTTCTATTGAGTTCTTGGTTGGAAATTGTTATTTTGAGGCCCTCCCCAAGCTTCTTTGTTACGATGTTGATCAAATGGCCTTTGCTGAAATCCTCGCATATCCTGCACAGCTTCAGTATCTTCTTGAAGTAGTAAGCACATATCAGTTGGCTGTATGGTTTTGCAGCAGATCCCACAAGGTTTGACCTTGAGCTCAATAGCTTTTTCTTTTTTCAACAAAAGGAAAACTTTAGTCAATTCTGAAATCTGGGATTCCAGGTGGGCATTGCTGATCTTCTTGACTCCTCTTGGATGGTCTGGGTACCACTCTTCCTCAGTTGCTGAATGTTTAGATTCATTGGTCAGCTTCTCTGTTAATGCCCTGATCTCTGTTAGGGTCATGTCTGAAAGTGACCCTTCACTTGATGCATTTATAAGTCGCCTCTCCATAGGTATCAATCCTTCACATAAAACATTGATATAACTGATAATCACTAATGCCATGTTGTGGGCATCAGATTAACAACTTCTTGAATCACTCCCAACAAGTATGGAGAGCCTCTCTTTTACCATGTGTAAGGGTTGAAGATATATTGTAATGAGTCGAAGCATGTACCCTTCGTATGTTTTGTAATTTATTTACTCAGGTGTCATATATTCGAAGCTTAATGTCTATGCCTTAGTATTTTTTGTATACTTTCACGTCTTCTATAAATAGGAACATTACTTAGAGTTAGATAAGAGTCATTACAGAACTTGTATTTTTTTTCCCTCTGTAAAATTGTTGGAAGTATAATTGAGCTGAAACAAGATTATATTAACTCCTCGTGTTAATTTCATATTGAGATTACTCTGATTTGTTTCTTTTAACTCGATTAGCTATTCATCAATTGGTATCAAAGCACGAATCATTACTGCGATATGATTTTCAGTTGAATCTTTTGTTTTTGAGTCGTAAAATTTGATTCAAAAGTTTCTATACTGTTAGATTCAGAAAATCATCTCTGATCATCAGTTTTGATTTAATTTGCATAATTGAGTGTTTTACTTTGAGTTTTTGTTCAATTCATTCAATCATATTCAAATTTCTTCAAGTTTTATGAAAAATTCTTGTACGTATGATAATGGTGAATTTCAACATCAACACGATGACTTCTTTCTCACATCTGTTAGGATCTTCCACAAAGATTCCTATGCTGATTCCAGAATATTATGACCAATGGGCTGATCGCATGGAGGATTATCTAAATGGTTTAGATGAAGAACTCTGGAGTTGTATCTCAGGAACTGCTCAATCTCCATCAAATGTTCAAAACAACGGATCTTCAAATTCCACCACTGTGTTGATGAACAATCCGCAAGAATGAAGAAAAACGAAAAATGTTGTCTGAGGGAATTGAGAGGTGCACTACCACCAGTGGTTTACAATTACGTTCGTGGTTGTAAGAGTTCAAAGGAAATCTGGAATACTCTCATGGAGAGGGAAGCGAGAAGATGAAAATCAACTTTGTGAAACAGTGTCTTGTGGAGCTAAAAGAATTCAAACAGAAGGAGAATGAGACAATTGAAGTCTACTATGATCGCCTGAATGAGTTGATTTACCGATGCAATTGATATGGAATCACAAGTTCTGCTATCGAATTCAATCTTACCTTCATTATGGGACTCCATAAATAATGGAGAAGTCTAAGCATGATGGTGAAGAATCAGCAAAGTTTCGACACATCTTCTTTAAATGATTTGTATAATCAACTGAAAACTCATGAAAGTGAGGTTAATGAGATGGCAAAAGAGTCGAAGCTCAGTCTTGGTGGTCCGTTAGCACTTGTCTCGAAAGTAACTGAAAAGGAAGCAGTTGAAAATGGTGATTCGGATGATAAAGAAGGGTTCATAATGAATTCGGATGATGATGCAATAACTCTTTATTCGAATAACAATGTCAAAAGGTTCATCAAGAAACTGTTCAATCCGAAAATGAGGCAGAGTGAATGAATTGGGAATTTTTTGAACAAGGCTGCTGGAGAGGAGAAGAAGAAATTTGAAAAGAAAGATGTGAAAGTTTTTGAGGAAAAGAGTGAGAGGAAATTGAAAGGAGATTCAGGTGTATATCGCCATTACTGCAACGGATCAAATCATCTTGCAAATGATTGCATGCTTCGTAAGAAAGATGAGTGAAAGAATAAGGTGAAGGATGAGGCGTACTACACGAAGAGGCTGGAGGAAGTGAGAGCTAAGGCGAAAGGCATGTCTTTGGTGTAAAAAGGTAAATATGAGGAAGACGGTACCTATCAGATATGGTCTTCGGGCTCAGATGATGATGAAATGCGTAATCCGATGCATGGTGCCATGTATGCGAAGTTAGAAGTCAATTCAGACGAAGAGATCATGGGTCGATGCTTCGTATCCAAATCAGCTGATAAGTCTCTGATGACAACTAGGGTATGTTCTATTTTTTAATCTTTGAATATTCCTTTGAGTGCATATAATTCTAAAATTGTTGCTTTTGATGATAATGTTGCTTACTTTGATTCAGTTGTGGTGTCTGCTAGTAAGGAAGCTAAGAAACTAAGCACACAATTGTTAAAGACACGGAAGAAGCTAGATTCGAAAATAACTAAAATAGAGTGCTTAGAAATGCAAGTTACAAACATCATGTGTGATAGGGATTCTCTTTCTAGTGATGTAAAACTTTTATTAACTCAATGAAATATCTACTGTAACTCTGCTAAAAGAATTTATGGGATACTTACTGCATTGCATCATTTAAGTGACATTAGCAAAGAACAACATAAAAAGTTATTACCTTTTCTAACTTTTGAGAGAGAGAAGGTTGATAACATTTCTTAAGATTGTGAGAAAAAAATTGCTGAATTTGATAAAAGTCCAGATGATAGATATGGATATGGTAATGTGAAAATTTACGAATGTCTTGATTCGAATGAATTAGTTGATATAGTGAATGATACCTTGACCAAAAATGAACAAATCAAAATTTGAAAAAGACTGAGAATTCGACATCTGACTTACAAACTAATTTTGCTAATATTGAAGATAATTCTGATAATATAAGTGAAATCAGTGAGTTTGAGGATGTTGATTATTCTCAGTTGTTTGTCATTAATGTTGCATCAAAATCTAAAGGAAAAGAAATTTGTAAGGATTCGAATGTTAAGATTGACATTGACAAACCATCAACTTCCAAAGTTTGTGATCCTGATTTGGTTGATATTCGAGATAGTCAAAAAAATAATAGTGATGATGAAAAGGATGAAGAATTTCAACAAGAACTTACATCCAACAAAGGTTCGAAAGAAACTGAAATTCCACGAATAGTCATTGATCAAGTGTATGGAGACACTGAAAAATTCAACAAAGTGTTTTCTGAAAAAGGTGCTCACTATTTGGAATTCAACACTGTGGTTTATCCGAATTTCAAATGCATTGATAATGTTATATTCCCGAATCAAGTCTTTGTTACTACTGGGAATGTTGAGAATGTAAAACCGGAGTTCAAGAAATTAGTTGAAGAAGACAACAAGAAAACATCTGACAAAGGATTCTTTTCAAACTAAAGCACTTTCAAAAATAATTTAACAAAGAATTTGTATGTTTTTCAAAGACAAAAACCTCAATGAAAATGGGTTGAGAAATCTAAAGTTGTGAAAGAGGTTTTAAAACAAGTTGTTGTAGATGATGAAAATGTTGTCAAATAAAATTCAAAAGAACTCAAAGAAAAAATTGACAAATTTTCGAAAGATAATAAAATCTAAAAAACGAAAGCACGAAAGAAGGTTTTTTGGCAAACCATTGAGTCTCAAAAGACACAAAATGGTTCGAAATTGAAAACATCTGAAAGCACAAAAACTCAATTTGTTAAGAATAAGACTTCGTATTCATCATCTTATTCATACAAAAAGAAAAATCTCGCTCAAAGAAATAAATCAATGTCTGAATTCAATCCACAAAAAAAGTTTTCAAAAGTTCAGAAAACCTCATTTTCTTCAAGTCCTAATGATTCTTCAAAGACATTTCAAAATCAAAAAGTTGGAAATCGTTTTTCGCATCATCCACAACAAAGATTTTCTCAAAATTAGAACCTAAAACCAAAATCATTTCCTAATCAATCAAAACATTTACAAAATATATTTTCACCAAAAGCAAATAATAAGAACAAGGTTGTTGGTTGATATGTTCAAAAATTTTGTTCAAAATCCAATGTTGATTTTATTCCACAAAAACCAATTTTCCAAATCCTTCGGTATACCAACCTTCAAAAGTTTCATACACAAAAGGGTTGTCTCAACAAAAAAACTTTGAGCACTAGCTTGAAGGAAAAGGACGAGTGTATCAATCAAGGAAATCCTCTCAACAACAAATTCAAAAAGCTTATGAGAAGTATGTGAATTATTCATCAACTGACAGCTCATCGTCAAAAGATTCGAATGTTTCAGTCAAGACTTGGAAATCGGTTTTGAAAGAACAGAATGTTGAAAAGCAATCTACGAAGACGAAGGCATATGTCAGTGAAAATCTGAAACCATCGAAAACTTATGTTTTGACTCCTTTACCTAGTGATGTGGACTTAATTAATAGTTTCAAAACTAAAGTTTGTGATTGGATTATAGGTTCTTCATTACATTATGTCTTAAAATCTAATTTCCAAGGACCCAAATCGCCTTGGGTACCTAAATTCTTTCATTGATCGCAGTTACTCTTTGATGAGCAATATGATGAGAAATCGTATATCGATAGTGCTTGCTCATGTCACATGACTAGACGAAAGGAGAATTTGCGAGATTATCAAAGCTTGGATAATGTTGGAGTTGTGAAATTTGGCAACAATCACAAGTGTCAAGTCAAAGGATATGGCAAAGTAACGAAAGGCCAATTCACTATGAATTGTGTTGCTTATATCGAAGGACTTAAACATAACTTGATAAGTGTTTCGCAACTAGTTATGGGCATTGGCAATCAAGTTGTGTTTAACGAAGCATGAAGTATAATCTCAAAGATTGAAATGAACAAAGTATTGCTCAAATCCAAACAATATGGAGATATGTTTACTCTTGATCTCAAACTGATTTTTGGGAAACCTTCAATTTGTTTACTTTCGAAAGCTACATCTAATGTTAGTTGGTTATGGCATTGTTGTTTATCACATTTAAATTTTCGAAATTTAAATAAGTTAGTCACTGAAGATCTTGTTTGAGGCTTACCAGTATTAAAATTTGATAATGATACTTTATGTGCAGCTTGTGAACAAGTGAAACAACATAGAAAAGGACATCCAATTGTAATAGATTTGAATATAGGGAAACCATTGGAACTTCTTCACATTAACCTTTGTGGGCCATCAACTGTTGAAACTCTCAACAAGAAACGGTACATTTTTATTAATTGTTGATGATTTTTCACGATTTACGTGGGTGTATTTTCTCAGGTTAAAATCTGAAGTCGCTCAAACAATGATTGAATTTATCAAGAAAATTGAGAAAAGTCTGAAGAAGAGTGTTCGAAAGATCAAAAGTGATAATGGGTCAGAGTTTAAGAACAAAATCCTTGATTCATTGTTAATTGAAAAAGGAATTTTGCATAATTTTTCGTCACCATATACACCACAACAAAACGGTGTAGTTGAATGAAGAAATAGGTCTTTATGCGAAGCTGAAAGAACTATGTTGACTTATGCGAATCTTCCACAATATTTTGGGCCGAAGAGGTATCAAAAACATGTTTTACACAAAGTCGTTCTTTTATTCATGGACGTTTTAATATCACTCCATATGAAATAATCAATAACCTAAAACCAAATGTTAAATTCTTGCATGTGTTTGGTTGTAGGAGCTTTATCATGAATCCCAAAGATAATCTTTCGAAATTTCAAGCGAAGGCTAATGAAGAAATATTTTTGGGATATTCGCACAATTTGGTTGCATATAGAGTGTTAACCAAGCATACATGAAAAGTCTAAGAGACATTCAATCTTACGTTTGATGACTATTATGTCAAAAAAGTTGACTAACTTTTTGAACAAAATTCGATTATTAATGAATCCAAAGATGAATTTGAAATTATGAGTTCATTTGATTTTGATTATGATTTAATTTTTGGTGTTCCTAACAGGGCAATGAATGTTGAAGATTATGCGAATGATAATCATCAATCTGAATCTTCGAAGCATATTGATGACTCTGAAACCACTCTAATTACTGTTGATAGTAGTTCAACATCGAATTCTCTAGAAATTGGCGAAACTATGCACAATAATCCAGTAGAGGGGGAGCACTTTGATTCGAATACTCTTATTGAGGGGGGGGGGGGCATTCTTTCGAGGGGCGGAATAGGAGAATCAATGAAGATGTTGAGGGGGAGCATCCAGTTCAGGGGGAGCAACAGAATCATAATGACAATGATACGATATGTTTTGATCAAAATGATGAGTTCACAAAATAAATGATAATCTTTCTGTTGCAGGGTCAGAAAATGAAGATTTATACAAAGATGCACATTTGGATTTTGACCCAGCATATCCAGCACTCGAAAAATGGACAAAAGATCATCCGAAATAACAAGTTATTGGGAATCCACAAGATGGAGTTTTAACGAGAGCTCAAATTTGTGCAAAGAATGAGCCCACAAAGATTTCGATGTCTATAAAATGGATGTGAAGTGTGCATTTTTAAATGGAGAACTCGAAGAAACTGTGTATGTAGAACAACCCCCAGGTTTTATTAATAAAGATCATCCAGATTATTGTTATATATTAGATAAGGCAGTCTATGGGTTAAAACAAGCACCAAGAGCCTGGTATGGAACTCTTACCTTTTTCTTAAAACAGTCGAAATTTAAACAATGATTAGTTAACCCCACGTTATTTCAAAAGAAAGTTGGGAATCATCCTATGCTTGTTCAAATATATGTTGATGATATTATTTTTGGCTCTATCGACCCTGCTTTGTCTAATGAATTTGAAAATTTAATGAAAAGAAAATTTGAGATGAGTATGATGGGAAAGATTAATAATTTTCTTGGTCTAAAAATTCGTCAAAGCAGAGAAGGAATTTTTATCAACCAAGAAAAATATACGAAGAATCTGCTTGAAAAGTTTGGATTGAGGAATAACACAAAATTACGAGTACCATTGGCAACTGGAACAAGGCTTACACCTTCATTAGATAAACCAACAGTTGATTTAACTCTTTACCAAAGCATGATAGGTTCGTTACTTTATCTCACAACAAGTAGACCTGATATCATGTTTTCTGTTTGTAATTGTGCTAGGTACCAGTCAAATCCACGAGAACTACATCTCACTGTATTCAAGTTTTTCGTTATCTCAAAGGCTCGATTTCATTATGATTATGGTATCCTTCGAAAATAGGTTTCTTTATTCAAGCTTTCTCAGATGCTGATTTAGGTGGTTGCAATCTGGATCGAAAAATCACGAGTGGAGGATGCCAATTAATTGATGGGAAATTGGTGAGCTAGCAATCGAAGAAGCAAACATGTGTTTCCATTTCGATTGCAGAAGCAGAATATGTTGCTGTTGCAGCTTGTACATCACAAATAATTTGGATTCAGAGTCAATTGCATGATTATGCAATGAATATGAAGAAAATCCTGTTATATTGTGATTCTCAAAGTGCAATTCGTATTAGTCATAACCTCGTACAATATTCGAAGACTACGCATATTGCTCTTTGTTACCATTTCATAAAAGATCATGTAGATGATGGTAATATTGAAGTGCATTTCTATTTGATTAATGTCTAAGTCCATAACTATAATTGGTAAAACTTGACCCGACCCGACATGGTCTATTTGGGTTGCATGGCATCATTCATTTGTGTAGACTAAAATGGGAGAAATAACACTTAAGGTTTATTAATATATTATAAGTTCTAATATAATAATAAGGTTATTTAATTAGTATTGATCAATAATTAATTTGGAATTAATTAAGTGATCAAAAGGAGACTAACTAAATATATGAGTTGATTGTGTAAATCATTCATTCTTTTATATGTGCGCTTGTGATCCAAGATTCCTTATGTTGGACTAAGTCCATGGGGTGACCCATGGATACTCCATGGAGGTTAAAATCCATGGTGCATAAGGAATGGAGAAAGTTATGAGTTACATGTTGTAACCCTAATAGCCACCATATAAAAGAATCCCATGGCTCAAGAAATTGTGCACAAGTGTGTGAATATGAGGGCTAGACGATTTCAAGGAGTGGTACATTTTTCTCAAGTCATTGCATGTGTATTTGGTGTTGTGTGAACCATTTGAGGTGTCACACTTGGGGCACAAGGCACTCAAGCTTCATGAAGACATTCTACATCAAAGAGGTATGTAATTCTAACTTGAAATATTCATATGAATCAATGTTATTATGCTAGTTAGGATGCATACCTTGGAAAGTTCATATTTGCATGCATAATAGAGAAAACATAGATCCAAGGTATTTAGGGTTGCATGTACACTTAGGAGTGTTAGAATGCTCAAAACCCAACAGTGGTATCAGAGCCATGGGTTGTTTTCTGTTATATTGATGCAAATGTTTTATTTTCAAATTTGAAAAAAAAAAAAGAAAAAAAAAACATGATGTTTGTCAAATTTTAAGATAATTACTTGTTTTTATGAAAAACTAATTATTTGTATTAGTTAAATCATTTTCTATATGAGTTGAATTAGGTCAACTTTAGTAAAAGATAAAATGATATGATTATTTTATTAGTTTTAAAAGTTTGATCTAAAGAGTGTTTTTTTAAAACCTCCATAACTTATGGATATGAAAAAGGTTTAAAAAAATTGATTCAAAGTTTTTTTATGGAGTTACAAAAATTTGTGTTAATGTTTTAAAAAATTCCATAACTTGTTCTTAAGTTATGGAACATGAAAAGGTTCATCATTAAAATAACATTAAACTCCATAAGTTATGAAATCCAAAAGTTTTTTTTCGAATTATCTTTATCTTATGAGTTGCTTAGATTAATTGACAAGTTGATTGATTATGTGTCTTTAATCCATTTTAATCTAAGAATTGATTCTAAAATGTGTTTGTGTAACTTGTCCTCAAGTTATATGAAAGGTCACATTTAAGTTTCTTAAAACTCATAAAAGTTGGCAAAGGTTACAAAATGAAGAGTCTTGTCCTCATTAAGTGGTTTTATAACTCCGTAACTTGTCATCAAGTTTTGAAGGTTCAAGAGTCTCTTCATTAGATAATAAAAATATGTAACCTTAATTAGTTCCATAAGTTACAAAAGAAGAGGAGGTAAATTCTTTAATGGTTTAAAGTCTTCCATAACTTGTCCTCAAGTTATGGAACTTGAAGAGTTTTCTTAATTAAAACTACTTTAAACACATAAGTTATGGAATTAAATAGTGTTGAATAGTTTCAAAACTTGCCCTCAAGTTTTGGAATTTGTAAAGTTTTCCCATGAATACTTTAATTCCAAGTTAAGGCCTTAGAATTTTAAAAGTTAAAAGTCAACCCTTATACTTTATAATATTATAAGTTAATAATATCTATATATATGTATAAGAGCAATTCGTCTTACCATTAGTAGGCCTCGTTCACGAAGCCGGTCTATAAGGGTGGTATAAGGTTACTGCCTATAAAATGATAGTTTAATGGGTGTCCACTCTCACTCACCGCTTTGTTGACAGGTGGAGGGCCGTTATCCGAACGGGTAGGACAAGAACTATAATTCTCCCTTCATTACAAGTATTAATGATAAATACTAAGTAACTAAACTCTTAGTAAAAACCAATCTTAGTTACTTAGGAAAATGTGAATTTGGTGCTAATCCATGAAATTACACTTTGCACTTTGTTTAAGTCGGTTAGTGGAGCGTGTGTGGTTAACCAGCACACTAACTCGTATTTAACAAGGTATGCAAAGGGTAACTTAATGTTTATCATAGTATCGATGGAGCGTGTATGGTTAACCGGCACATCGATTGAAGGGTAAACACTTAAGGATACCAAGTAATTTGCATGGTTACTTCACACCTTCTTTTTTGATCCTCCGCATCCGTGTCACAAAACCTGAAGGGCACACTCAAGATTGAAACATGCCATTGAACAGTTCAATGAATCTCAAAATATCTAGGAGTTTTAAATCCAATTAAAAACCTAATAAATTATTTTGGTTTTCATGGTGGAAATTGGTGAATCGTCATTCACTTACCTTCAAATATTCTATAGCTTGGATTACAGCATCCTTCTTCCAAGTTATAAAATATTGTGTTGGGTCGTAGCCTTAATATTTCATATTGGGTGTTATATTAAGGACTTTAGATCAACTATCTTGAATTTCTCCCAAAAATATGTCTAGTTCAGACATCTATGATCGTCCCAAATCTCTTGGAACTTCACTTCCTCCATCTCCTCCAATTATTCTCCCTAACCCACAAGTTCAAGGTCACTCAAGCCTTATTGGCAAGCAAAGTCTATGTGTGCTCACATCTTGGAGATAAATTCAAATATTGACAAGCTGGGAGAGTTGGGTGTCAAAGTCTTGAGAAAGTTGGATGCTCAATCACTTTCTAAGTCACATAATGAGTTACGTTTGGGACTACTATGAAATAGACTATGACATGACCCTAAATGATCTTATATATTTGCTTGGTACTGCTGAATCAGAAATGATTTGAAGCTTTGGTAAAGCACATTTTATTAGTAGATCAACTTCCCAAACCTTCAATGGACATTGACAATGGTTGCATTGGATACCCAATAAAAGCAGTCTCTTCCCAATTTAAAGGGATTGGCCATAGTCAACTCGGTTTACCAAATGGTAAATACAAAAACTAAGTCTGAGATTTTCCCATGCACCATTCTAAAGGGTCCATATGGTTCTATTGCCAAAAGGAAAGGGCATTGGTTACGAAGCTGCCAAATTTACTTGAAAGATCTTCAGGTAAAGTCCATTATCAAACTCTGTTAATTTTCTATTCTGAGATTCTCATTACATGATGTGACTGGGTCACATATAGATGTTTTAAGAATCAAAGAAAAAGCGAAGAAGGAAGTATATGCTGATTCTGATCGCGAAGATGGATTTCGATCGCATGGTTCGGTGATCAGAATTTTGAGCTGTTACTTAGGAGTTATGTAATATTGCTTAGGAATAGATAACAACAAGTTTTTCATATGCTTTTACATTGTAAGGATAAGTTTTCCGCAAAGTGTTAAAATAAAATTTTTGGTTTTATTTTAAGTATCCTTACAATGGCATTTGTGAAAAATTTTGTTTATATGATTCCATTGATAGCAATATTGGAAAGTGGATTTGATTCTTTCATTTGTGGCAGTGTCTAAATTTACCAAACAAGGAAAGATTCTCATCACCCAAGTTTCAGTTGGATAGAAACTTGGAATCATGAAAGTTGTATGATGAATGCGGATTTTCATCTGTAGCAAATTAAGACTAATTCCTTGTTCACATGTTTAAGTGAATCAAGTGAAGGACTAAGGGATCAAGTACACATCCTTGTGCACTCGTCAAAGTTCACCACAAAAGATCAACAAGATTATTCGTCATGTTTTACTAAAGTTTAGTAATTATGGTTATACTTACAAGTTTAAGTATAATTCTGAAACATTGGAGAAGTTTCAATGTACAACAGAACGAATAAGAAGAATCAAATTAGGCAGAAGGATAAATGTTTCTCAAATCTGAAAAGATGGGAGAGTACTTTAGTATCATGTAATATGATCATCTTAATGATTAAGATACCTTATCACAATTCATCCTCTAAGTGCATTTTGATAGCAAAGAAGAGGATCTATGAAATGTTGAAGTGGTTAAATCAAAATATGATTCATACTTCGTTCCAAAACAAATTTTAGAGTCATACTCCAAGATTGTAACTTGAGTGACACATATGAAAGAAGGTTTATTAACACTAGTCAAATGTAGCAGTAAAAGTATCCTACTCTTGTACATTTGTAATAGGTAATTTGTGATGTTTTGGATAAAACAAAGACCAACTAAGACCAATTGTGTGAATTGTTTGTCTTGATAAAGAATCTGCACTATCTCTTGAATATTTGGTAAGATAGTCTTATATGTCAAGAGGACAGTATGAGTCTTAAAGATCCTGAAAAGAATGTAATCAAGAATAAAAAAACTGTAGTTTAACATTAGCACACGACGTGAGGTTTATAACCTATCGTGTTGACATATTTCTATTTTTGTGCCCATTCCAGTTAAAGTTGACTTTGTATATGAGTTCTTAGGGTTCTCAATTAATTGCATAATAACATGGAAGCAATGACGGGCCCTTGAGTTGCCAAGTGGAAAGAAATTAAGATTAAGTTTAGTCCATATGAGTTTGGATTTGTCATTATCCTTGTCTTGTGATTATGGTTTTGACAAATTCATGTGGATAAGAACACATACACCATAAAATCTAAGGGTCATAAGGTTTCTCTCTGATTCATGAAAATGATGGTGAGGAAACACTTCCACCAAGTAGGTTTGAAAAAGATAGAAAATGTCTAAACAATTGAGACTATGATTACGACATCCTTTTTCAAGTTGAAAATTGTTTAGACACACCTATGAGCTATCTAAGAGAGGTGTATGATTTTGATAAAGTCTTATCAAAGCAATCTAGTATCAGAAATTTGAACTTTGGTAAGAAAGTCAATAAAGTATTGACTTCTAGAAGTCCAACTAATTTCATGATACATGTCAAAGCTAGTGGGAGCATAAGTGTTATGCTAATAATCATCATGTTAGTGGGAGCATGATAATTATGATAAAGGTTGCAAGTTAGCAATGTTAATTATAGAAAACAAAAGTTTCAATTCGTGAAGTTGTAGGGGTTGAAAAGTTGTTTTGCTATAATTAAGGGAGACGATATTACACTTCATTTCAATTCTAAAAGATTAGATTGAGGTTTTAATCATATTTAGTCAAGGATATATATATATATATATATATATATATATATATATATATATATATATATATGCATATATATATATATATATATATATATGAATTTTGTGTTGAAATGGCTCAACATAAGGAAATTCTATATATGGGTCTATTATTTGCGTTCTAAAATTTGATTATGATTACGGCATCCCTTTTCATAATCTGAATTAGGAGAACTTGGCAAAAAGAAATATTGTAGCAAAAGACTGGTCTAGAATCATGTCTTTATGTGAGACATCATGAATCGTATTTCATATGCTTTGGATATTGGATCGATTACATGTGCTATAATATTCATCCTTTCTAAATTTTCCAAATGCCTGGGGCATTAAGAAGGAAACGGTCTAGAATTGGATATGCCTAAAATGATTAAGCAATTGTCAATGAAAATCTAAGGTTTACCAAAGATTGGTTGCTCAGGGACAGTTGGTAGTATATTGTTAATTTTTGGAAGGACCATATTGACATATTCTAAAATGAGGCAACTCTTGTTCAGAAATGATAGTTAAAATGGGAATATGGAGGTGTCTCCATATATAGAAGCAATCTGTGTAAGATTAGAAAAACTTAGTGCAAGAAGCATGTTTAAAGCAATGCATACTTTGAACATAAGGCTTTGTGTCCATGGAGTAGGTCTTCATTAGAATACCCTGTAATGGTTGTTGACAAGTCTTTGTGACTTTGTAAACATTCATTGCAAGAGGGTAATGCATTTAAGTTTAAAAATCTAACAAATTTCGATTTGGGAGTGTGAAATTAGAATCATTGAAAGTTTGGTCATTTGGTTTATTTCACAAAGTAAGGATCATAGACAAACATAGAGTGCATACTTAGTGTATGGCAAAGCTATTGTCTAGAAAAAACACAGTATACATGCTTGGACCATGGGACAACTAGTGTTTTTAATTCATGTATTAAGTTGATAAAACCGAAACAATGAATAATGAATAATTAGTATGCTGATAAATAAAAGGTGTTTTATTTATATTCATAGGTTTTGATACCATATCATATTCAATTATTCATGTGTTTCATTTTGCATGTTTTGACTTCCAGAATAAACTAATTTATTCAAACCATCCACAGTCGGTCATATGTTGGAAGTAGATATAAATCAAGACTGTCATGGGTTGTCTTGTAGAGGTCTAAGTTGTTGGACAAAGTGGTGCTACAACACTCATGAGTGCTCATAAGTTCTGAGTATTGGATTCAACCCACGCTCATTGGAATCACTTCATGGACATTATCACGAGTGATCATGAGATGATAATATCTTATATTCTTCAAACCTAGAGATGTGAGTTGTTACTATGAGTTGGTTATACATTGATTGCACGAAAACGCATTGGTAACTCGATGTTATAAAACGTGCCTTTGTGTATGATTCAAAAAGTAGTAGAACAAGCCATATAAGTCGAAGTTTATCCATTCCTTTTACCTTTGGGATAAAAGCAATATCTGTGGGGCCCCTCGATGATTTAATGATGACACATGTGAGTGCTTGGCCAAGCCAGGATTGATTTGATTAGTTCAATCAGTCAGTTGTCTTGAATCGGAAATCAGGAAACAACAAATGGATGATTTTAACCCATGTCTTAGTCCATATGATATCTAGAATGGAGGAATATATGATCCCTTATCTAATAGACAAGTCATTCACAAAGGTCAGAGTTCATCGACAAGGTCAGAGTTCGACAGAAGCTTTTGAGAGCTACGATTGTTGATCGGTTCCTGAAGTCATACGCAATAATAGTTTTAGAATTATCTAAGTGGGAGACTGTTGGATTAATGTGTAAGTCCATAACTATAATTGGTAAGACTTGACCCGACCTGGCATGGTCCATTTGGGTTGCATGGCACCATGCATTTGGATAAACTAAAATGAGAGAAATAGCACTTAAGGTTTATTAATATATTATAAGTTCTAATATATTAATAAGGTTATTTAATTAGTATTGATCAATAATTAATTTTGGAATTAATTAAGTGATCAAAAGGAGACTAATTAAATATATGGGTTAATTGTGTAAATCATTCATTCTTATATATGTTGGACTAATTAATTTGGAATTAATTAAGTGATCAAAAGGAGAGTAATTAAATATATGGGTTGATTGTGTAAATCATTCATTCTTATATATGTGGGCTTGTGATCTAAGATTCCTTATGTTGGACTAAGTCCATGGGGTGACCCATGGATACTCCATGGAGGTTAAAATCCATGGAGCATAAGGAATGGGTAAAGTTATGAGTTACATGGTGTAACCCTAATAGCCACCATATAAAAGAATCCCATGGCTCAATAAATTGTTCACAAGTGTGTGAATATGAGGGATAGACGATTTCAAGGAGTGGTACATTTCTCTCAAGTCATTCCAAGTGTATTTGGTGTTGTGTGAACCATTTGAGGTGTCACACTTGGGGCACTAGTCACTCAAGCTTCATGAAGACATTCTACATCAAAGAGGTATGTAATTCTCACTTGAAATATTCATATGAATCAATGTTATTATGCTAGTTAGGATGGATACCTTGGAAAGTTCATATTTGCATGCATAATAGAGAAAACATAGATCCAAGGTATTTAGGATTGCATGTACACTTAGGAGTGTTAGAATGCTCAAAACCCAATAGTATGTTTCCATTTCGATGCAATTTGACCAACCTGTGATCGCATGTATCACTTTTCTTTAGCTGATGAATTTTTTGGCACGAAAAAACCATGAAGGCAAGCTGCGACCTAACCTGTGATCACAAAGGTAAACCTACGATCGCAGGTACACAAGGTATGATCGCATGTACTGCTTCTCGGTTCTTTTGTTTGTCGTTCCTCCTTCCAAGTAGTTCTTGATCATTTCTCGGCATCCTTCCTTGGTCTAGACTCCATTTAAGCTCCAAAGCATCCTTAAACACATCCTAAACTCGCGCAATCATCCATGTGCTCCAAATAGCCCTAAAAAGTCATATCAAACATGAGCAGTACGGGCATTCTACAAAATAACCATGAAACACAAAATATATAAGAATAATCAGGAGTTAGTTAACTTTTTATAATGAAATACGAAGGAAATTGTGCTAAAAGATGCATACAAAATGCATCTAACACTATAGTTTCAATGGTAATCAAGTAATGTGTTGAACACAATGTAAATACTTTGTTATCAGTACAATGGTTGTTGTTACTTTAATTACAATGCAATTGTTGTGATATTATACATGACGTTCTCTTCCCCTGAACGTTTCTACCATTTCGGCTTGGGGGGTGTGACATTACCTCTATTGTGTCTACTATGCTATTTACACATATCACAAGACCTTGAGGTATTTGATGGGTCTGCCAAATCTGAACATGAGGTAGCACCAGTGGTTGGATGTGGTGAAGGATTATGATAGTGAGATCCTTTACCATTCGGGGAAGGACAATATGGTGGCTGATGCTCTCAGCTGCAAGGCGGTTGTGGTTCCAATCAAGGAAATTTGCATGAGGATGATAGTGATTACTATACTCTTGGAGCAGATTCAAGAGGCTTAGGTTAACGCTATAATGGAAGAGCACCAGAAACATGAGCCCATAGTAGGTCAGGTGGCTTCCTTTGATTATGATAGTTGTGGGTTGTTCACTCTCCATCAGAGGGTGTGGGATCTGTACTAGGGTGGTGCATGGTAGGTTTTTATGGAGGAGGCGCACAAATCCATATTTTTCTATTCATCCTGGGGCGACGAAGATGTATAGTGATCTCCATCCTGATTATTGGTGGCTCTATATAAAACACAATGTAGCTTGGTATGTAGAGAGGTTCTTGACTTACAGAAAAGTCAAGGTCAAGCATCAGTTCCCTCACGACAAGATGCAGCCATTAGACATTCCTGTTTGGAAATGGAAAGACATTTTCATGGATTTCATTACAAAGTTTCCTCAGAAAACTCCTTGACTGGATTCGATTTTGGCCATTGTGGATCGAGTGACCAAGAGCACACACTTTATTCCGATTCAGGAGTTTATCTCTATAGAGTGTTGGTTCGCATTTATATCTGGGAGATTTTGGCACGCCATGGGGTGCTGATTTTAGTGATTTCAGACAAGGATGCTAGGTTTACTTCTAGGTTTTAGGATAGGTTTCATGAGGAGTTGGGTACTCGTCTGCAGTTCTACACGGATTTCCACTTGCAGACCGACACTCAGAGTAAGCGGACTATCCAGACCTTGGGGAATATGATTTAGTCGTGTGTATTAGATTTTGGTGGGAGTTAGGATATGTATATCCCTTTGGCTGAGTTTGCGTAAAACAACAATTATCACCCCAACATTAATCGAACTCATTTTAATATGCTCTACGAGAGGAAAGTTAGGACCACGATATGTTCGGGTGAGGTCGGTCAGCAAGTCATAGGGAGTACTAAAGTGGTACTCAATACTACCAAGTTGATTTAGCATGTTCGGAGTAGACTCCAGACAACCCAAATTCGCCATAAGAGCTATGTCGAAAAGCGACGATCAGATATAGAGTTCCATGTTGGGGATATGGTTCTCATGAAGGTGTTGATCCATAGCACGTTTCATGTCTCTCAGTTGCGAAAATTTCTGGTTGATGATTCCACAATGGTTCCATTGGAGGATATTTGGGTGGATGATCACCTGAACTATATTAAGAGACCGGTAGTGATCCTCTATAGGAAGACAAAAACCTTGAGGAAAAAGGTTTTTGAGTTGGTGAAAGTTCAATGAAAGCACCGCTAGGGCTCAAAACGGACGTGGGAGCTAGAGAATGAGATGAAGGAGCACTACCTAGAGTTATTTCCGGCAGGGGGCTTCGAGGATGAATTCAGATACAAGTGGGGGAGAATTGTAACATCTTGAACCCCGAGGTATTCAGTTTATTCATTTATTTCATTTTGAGGGTCCTCACGATGTGAGATCTTGGGGGTCACGTCGTGACTGATGGTTGACACGTTGACCCATATTTTTGAAGTCTCATGACGTAAGGCATAAGATCTCATGATGTGAGAATGGATGAATGACTCTAAAATCTAATGTTCAAGTATATAAGGGAATGAGAGGCTAGGGTTGCCCATCCTCAGCCTCTCTTACCCTTTAGGAATTTGATCCATAGTAGGCTTCGGGATGCCATTTAGGAATTGGAGCCTTTTGAGTAAATGGATTGGACCTTGGTTTTAGGCCAAGTAAGAAATGTGGAAAATGGTCTTTTACGCTGTATGTTGGACAAGTAATTTAGATTCTTGAATATGGGTCGAAATCCAATTATTAGTTGGATATTATTTGATGGTGTTAGCGCATGGATTTTCTAGATCAGCATTCCTAGAATTTATTAGAGATTCGGTAGGTGGAGGTGAGTTTCCTCATTATGTTTGGAAGGTTAAAGGTACTAATGCATGCCCAAGCGTTAATATGATTAGGATGCTAGTTGTCTATGTAACTCTACATGTATGATATCTTATATGTATATTGGGCAGGGCCCGATGTTAGGAGGGGCCTTATGAATTTGTTGTATATTGTTTACTTTTTGGTTTCGAAGGGGAAGAGATCGGGATGACTGAATCGCACACACCAGATTATTTTTCATTTTATATGAATCTGATGTACTTGGATGTTTATTGAGACACTCTGATTTCACTATGTTTTTATGACACTATTTTGGATGTTCGTTTTATTAATATAAAAATTAAACTTTTTGGGCATAATTTTTGGGATGTTACAAGATTGGACTTGGGAACTTGAAGAGAAGATGAAGGAGTACTACCCGAAGCTATTTTTAGCAACGAAATTCTAGGACAAAGTCTGATTTAAGTGTGGGTGAGTTGTAACATCCGGTTTTTGAGGTATATTTTATTTTGATTAAAATTTGGCTTTAGGAGTCACCACGGTATAAGGAAGGACCGACATTGCATGATGATGAATTTTTGGTAGTGGGTGTATTTTTTGACTCGTCATAGTGTGACAAGTAAAGGCCATAGTATGGCCACCACTGACGTCTTAAACTATAATTTTCTAGGTATTTAAAGGAAAGTGGGAGGATAGGGTTGTTCTTTCTCGGTTTCCATCATGCTCGAACCGCATATACCCTAACCCTAACCCTCCTTGGTGATATTATGCTCATTTTAGTAAACTTGTGGTGGTTTCGAAGGAAAAATAAGAGTAGTTAGTGCTTTGGTTCAACAAGTGATCAATTCTTCCATTTGTGTGTATCTTTTGGACTCCATGTAGGCCCTCAAGCTTCCACCTTTAGTGTTCTTCTTCATAGATCTAGGTTTTGGAGCATGTTTTGGTCCTTTTGGATTGGTTCAGATGGTTATGAGAGATAAAGTTTGCAACTTTATGGTTTATCTATGTCCCTTGAATGCTATATCTTATAGATCTGGAATTGTATGGTAAGTTGTGAACCATGCATGGTTTTTGTGTCATATTGTTCACCTTTTTGACCTAGTTTGAAGAAGGGCATGCATGGGTCATGTATGTCCATAAAGTTTGGATTTTTATAGACCATTAGGGTCCTAGGAGCATTATGGAGAATTTGGACTAAGGACCTTTAAGATTAAGTTCTTAATGGTCGAATATTTGAAATTTTTTAGCCGTATGGAAGCTATGGTTTAGATTTTGTTCTTTTTGGTAGACTTAGTGTATAAAGTTGGAAACTTTATCCTTTTAGACCATTATTCAGACTAGATCTGAACTTTGGAGCTCTTAGGGCTAAAGGAAGTAGCATCACCCATTAAGATGTTTTGAATGTAGTGCCCACAACATGGCCTTAGGTTGCCACATCGTGGCGACTAGGGGAAACCACATCTGTTTTTTCGTATGAGGGCCATGATGTGGCCAAGGATGGCCATGGTGTAGCGTGTCAACTTTCATTGTTGACTTTGACCATTAACTTTTTACTTGCATTGACTTTGGTCTAAAATCCTATTTTTGGAAGGAAATCTATGTGTGTACTTTGTATGGATGTATAGGTGGTATATAGCATTTGTTTTTGCAGAAGTAAGAGCAGTAGCAGTTGATCATCGTTTGATAGGTGAGTTTCTTCACTATAGTCATGGATCAAAGGCACTAATGTTGGTCCAGAAAATTATGTTTGTAGAATGATAATTGTCATTATGACACTTGTTGATATAGATGTTTGTGCTTGTTGTCTTTATGACTCTTGTTAATGTTATTATATGCTTAGCTATAGGAGGTGAAATAGACCTAGTATCGGTTGAGAGATACTGAAGTAGTTTAAATAGACTCACGGAGTGAAATAGACCCAATACTAGTTGAAAGATATTGAAGGAGTTTAAATAGACTCAGGGGTGAAATAGACCCAATACCGGTTGAAAGATATCGAAAGAGTTGAAGTAGACTCATGGGTGAAATAAACTCACTAAGCTTTGTGCCTACAGCTTTACATTTATGGTTTAAGGTACCTCTAGTTCGAAAGGGAAGGGCCCATCATGATTGCACTACATCCACCAGTATTCCACATTTTATGACATGATTTATACTTTGATTACAATATAATACAATATCACATCTTGATCAATTTTGGAATGAATGAATGATGGTTTTGATAGTTTTGAAAATAAAGTTTTTACGTAGTATTGTTGGAATGTTAGAGGATCAATATGTTAAGCGGTGCAAATCTATCAGGTCTCAAAAGGCACAACTACTAATGTAGGACTCTATATGCCTTTAGTTGTTCCATCCCAACCATGGGTAGATAGCATCATGAATTTTCTGTTGGGGTTACCATGTACTCAATGGGGTAATGACTCAATATTTATGGTTATTGATCATTTTTCTAAAGTGGCTCACGTTATCTCTTGCAAAAAGACGACATTTGTAGTTAATGTAGCTCAACTATTCTTTTGGTATGTCTACAGTATGTATGGTTTGCCATCATCTGTTGTGTCTGATTTAGACACTAGGTTTTTTAGTCATTTCTGGGGTAACTTATAGTAGATGGTGAACACCCAAATTAATTTTACTAGCACTTATTAACGTTAAATGGATGGGCAAACTGAAGTTGTTAAGCAATCAACTCGTAATATTTTGTGGTGTTTGGTGGGGGATCATGTAAAATCATGGGATCAGAAACTATGTCAAGTTGAATTTGCTCATAATCATGCTATCAATTGAAATTATGGATTTAGTCCATTTCAATTGGTCTATTTTTTTGAACAATCAAGACCACTTAATTTGATGGCAGTTACCATTTATGATGTTGTTCCAAACAAAGTGCATGATTTTTAGCTAGGAATACATGACGTTCATAATGCTATGTATGAGAGCTTGGTTCACATTAACTCCAAGTCCAAGAAAGATGTAAAAAAAATCAGTGAAGTTGATTTTGAGGTGGGTGACTTTGTTTGAGTTGCCTTTACTAAAGATCATTTTTCGGTTAGTGAGTACAACAAGATGTCAGATAAGAAGATTGGATCCATGGAGATTGTCTAGAAGATCAACTCCAACAGTTATCGTCTCGAATTTCCATGCCATATGTTTTGTTTAGACATTTAAATGTGAAACTCCTACTTCCTTTTCATGAGAATTCTTCTGACATTGCACCTACTACTTGTTCGAGGTCAAATATTTCCTACCCATGGCGAAGGATGTGGGTCATAGCGTGGATGATCGAGCCTTTATGTTTGAAGTGGACCATGATAAAGTGAAAAAGGGGCTTCACGAAAATGAGCTTAATTAACCTAAATGAGTTGAAGAATGTTCATAATGGGCCTGTTAATACTACAAGAAATTTGAACATTAGTGGCAACACCAATAGGGATGACACAGACATTCAACAACTTTGAATGTCATCGTGAATGCACCTGTCACTCCTATTGTTGTTGTCACTAATGTCGATGAAAAAAGACCATGTAATTTCCTCCCATATTTTTCATATAGTCGCTAATGCTTTGTAACTTTTGCCTGTAATATTATCGTCGTCACCAATAGTGTCGCCACTATTGCTAAAAATCTGTGTGATCTTTTCTTGTGTAATCCAAGTTATCCATCTTATAGAGAATCCAGTGGTCCATCTTATTTTCTCATTATTTGATAAGCCAACATTGGATACCATCCACCACCATACTCACTCACACACACAAACATTCTCTCTCTCTCTCTCTCTCTCTCTCTCTCTCTCTCTCTCTCTCTCTCTCTCTCTCTCTCTCAAACATAGATACACATACTTCTCTTTAAAACTTAACTACAACCACTGCCACCACCACTAGAACTACCTTATTCTAGTGTCTAACACCAACATAAAACCCACAACAACACCGGTTTCCATCGTTCTACGCCATCCACCATCATCGAACAAAATATCTACCATCCGCCACCTTCAAGCATCGCCTTAACATGTAACGGATAGATAAATACTAAGTGATAGAGAAAGAGGAAGTCGGAGAGTTAAAGAAATATTTTTTTTCGTTGTAATGTTAACGTTAATAATTTTGTGGATCTTTAGATGTAATAACGGATGGAAACTTTACAAGCGTGATGCCAATAATATCTTTTTCTTTAATTTATGTTTCCCATTTCTTTTGTTTTGAGATTATTTTGTAATCTTGAATTTTTTTTAGAAACATATGTGAACATGGATAAACTCCATGCAAGATGAACAAGATGAACATATAATAATCTTGTAGTCAATAAATTTTATTTTAGTAAACTAATTAGAAATAGTAGCAACACCAATAACCAATAAGGACGACATTTATATTAGTGATGATTTTTGAGAAATAGCAATGTGGCGACGTATTAGTGACGACATGTCGTCTTTAGGCTTTAGAGACGATTTTTAAGGGCTTTAGTGATGACAAATGTCGCCTCTATTGCCTTGATTCCTTGTTGTCTACATGCTTCCATGATGAACATAATAATTTGTCTTTAATAGTTCTTTAATTGCTTTTGATTTTTTTAAACTTTCCATAAGTTATATTCTTAACCCTATAAATAATGTTCCATGATGTACTTGCAAATCATTTTTGTAAAAGAAAAAAAAAACTATTTTCTTTTAAAATTCAGTGCCTTGATTAAGATTTTAAAGCCCACTGTGTGGTATTAGGTAATCTGATATACACATCATTAACCATTATAGTGGTGGTTGTCATATCATCACCACACTCCCTACCACTATCCATGAGATATCTACCACTAACCACACCACTCTATGTTATTTTTTTAATTAAATTTAATTCAAAATTCATTCAAAATACAATAAAACATATATTTTTTAACAAGTTTTTTATTCAACTTTTATCCAAAAATCATTAGGCATTTGAGTATTGGCCTCTTCCGCCACCGACACCCAAGCTACTACTAAATTCTCTTCTTCTTTTTATGATAAATTCGTCTTTTTAGGAGCTATTGATTGTGAATAAAATGAAAATAAATTAAATGTGTAAAATGAAAGAAAAAATATAGTATTTATAGAAGATTTTTAGAGTGTTTGAAAAATTAAAATAAAATAAATATAAAATATAACATATAAAATAAAATGAATAAATAAACGTTACATTTTAGCCATTACTCACAATCAATAAAACAAAAATTCTTATTGGTCGTTTATAATCGTGATGCCCACCAGGGCCGTCTCCATGACTTTAAGTGCACTGTGCTAAGAAGAAAAATGGGACCGTAAATACAATTTTTTAATATATATAATGAAAACAAACTTATAAAAAGTTTAATGAATCATTATGTAACTTCTAAAAATTGATTTGTTAAAGATATCAAAAGAATGAGAGGTTGATTATTAAATATATATAGAATAAAGTAATGACCAAAAGTGTAACTTGAATTTAAAATATCAAAGTATTGTCAACAAGAACAATCAAACTTAAGAATAATCAAACGTACGTTGATTTTAAATAAAGGGCACGCTTATGCCAATTGGGTTTGCACGCTTATATATATATATATATATATATATATATATATATATATATATATATATATATATATATATATATATATATATATATATATAATTTAATTAAAACTCGAATCCCATTTTTTTCCGAGCCCTGTGCGTCTGCATCTCTCTCTCTCTCTCTCTCTCTCTCTATATATATATATATATATATATATATATATATATATATATATATATATATATATATATATATATATATATATATATATATGATTTAATTAAAACTCGGAATCCCATTTTTTTCCGAGCCCTGTGCGTCTGCACCTCTTACCCCCCCCCCCCCCCCTTTCTCTCTTAAAACTGGGCCTGATGCCCACTACGATTTTTTTTTTTTTAATTTTTAATTTATTTATTTTTTTGAAGAGGCAAATCTAATCTACTTCTAAGCTAACAACATCTATTTCACCTATGTCCACAACGGGACTTGAACCGCCAACCTTAAAAAGGGAGGACACCACCTGATACCGCTAGGCTACAACACGAAAAACCTCAACCACAAACAGTTGAGTTGGTGTGCACAACTGTTGTTCGTTGCCACCTCAACCACGGATCAATTCGTGTAGAGTATATGAGTAGGTCTTAGCATAATTAACATGGACCGATAGAGATTATCATAAATATTCTTTGAGAACCAATAGATTTAATCTTTGTTGGTTTGTATATATGCATCAGTTTATCTATTATTTTACACATTTAACGTTGTTGAAGAAGTGGCTAGAAAAATATATATTGTTTGTTGTAGTGTCAGGTGAGTGAAATGAAATTGATAGAGTGATAGTAGAAACCAACAACAATTGAATTCAAATGAATTTTGCAACACTCGTGATTTGGTTTTAATCACATCAAAGCCATTTTAATGGCAATTAATATCGTTGTGGAGTAAATCCCCATAAATTTAATGCTTGATAATAATAGTTCCTTAAAGGACAAAATTTTGTATTTATTTTGGATTTGATTTATCGAGTGTCACAATCAAGATTAATATGTGTGTTTCATTTTTTATAACTTTCTTCCATATAATTATATTATTCAAATCAAAGTTTTTTGAGTTGGGAATAAATGTTGATAAAAGAATATCTTGTTGTCGGGTCATCCGTTTTATGAAAACCCACGGAAAGTCAATTCAAACGAGTAAATACAAATAAGTAGAATTTATATTCTTCATATACGATATTGTTCCAGTAATAAGGTGGCATATGTAATTAGTTTTAGTGGATTAAATTCTATTATTTTATACTGAACTTATAGATGTATAGTCTAATGACAATTGAACTTTTGATGAAAAAAGAAAACATTTTAATTATTAAAAATTTAATAGTATATTTCATTAAAATTTGTATAGTTCTATATGGGATGATAATTTAAAAAGATAATATATTTTTCGATTTGTACATATTTAATCATTGAGTTTTTCTTCGTCCATATTTATCCCTTCAGTTTGTTACACTATATATATTCAGTTCTTATGTCCTACTACTCTAAACTAGCCAATAAAAATGACTTAATAGAGTAATATATTTTTCACTTTGTATACATTTAGACATTGATATTTTTGTAAAAAATCGTCCTTAATAATTTTTTATTGCAAAATAAGTCATTTTTGATTTTGTACTCATTCAATATTTATGAACGATTTCTTTAGGTTTTTCTCACGATATTTTACGTAAGATAATCATTGATGAAATATTTGGGACTTTTAATGTTTATTTTTCATCGCGATATCGACTACTTGGTTGCTTAAGTGATGTGTCTGAAAATCATAACTTCTTTATACGATTTAGGATTTTAACGATCTTTATATCCAGACGTTCGTATTTTAGTCAATTGCAACTTTCATTTATATTACTTTGGTCAAAAAGTAATATATTTTACTTATGATCTTTATATCAATACGGTTTTCATGATTGCATACAGTTATGTTCTTTTTTATAAAATTGTAAGTACAAATATATTACATTTTAACGGGAGTAATCTTAACGACAGTTGTAGTAGACTCAAAAAATGAGCACATAGATATAAAGATATGTTAAAATTTGATATCGTCTGCAGAAGTTACGATGTTCAAAATACAAAACCTTCACAACCAAGCAGTCGAGGTCGCGATCAGCATAAGCATCAACAACCCCAAACACTCATCAATTGTTGTCTTACATAAGATTTCATGATAAAAACCTAAAAAAAATCTTTTATAAGTACTGAATGAGTACGAAAACAAAATTGTCTTATTTTGAAACAAAAAAATATTAAGGGTTAAATGTATACAAAAATATTAAGGACTAAATGTGTAGAAAATGAGAAATATATTATCCGATTAAGTCATTTTTCCAAGATAATGTCTATTAACCGGTCATAAGGACTGAATGTGTACAGTTTAACAAGTTGAAGGTGTAAATGTGGACGAAAAAAAAACTTAGTGACCAAAAAATATATTACAACTTCAAGTCTTTATCCCTTCAATATATTATAGGAAAATTAATGTGAAGTTATATCAAGTTTTTAGAAAGCTTGCCTCCGCTTCACCATAGTGTATCATGGTTCCAAAGCTTGTACCTGCCGTCAAGTTTTAACAAAACGTAGCCTTAAGTTATATATATATATATATATATATATATATATATATATATATATATATATATATATATATATATATATATATATATATATATATATATATATATATATATATATAGGGAAAAGTGAATATACCCTTAAGGGTATATAAGCTTACGTACCGAAACTCCTCATAATATATGATTTTGTATCATAATATACATTGTAATTGTCTAATTCTCTTTTAATTCAACTTTTAACTTGATTTACTTCTAAGATTTTTATAAATTTCATATTTATTTTCTTCTTACATAAATTTTATTTTCAACTATAATATATATAGCTTAGTAGGTGTTTGACAAAAAGATGTGATTTAAGAGAAAGATAATAATGAAATTTCAAAAATATTAAAAGTAAATCAAGTAAGGGGTTGAAGTTTAAGAGCAATATATTGAATATGTCAAACAAAACGATGTATTATGGTGGATTGGGTACCTAAGCTTATATACCCTCAAGGGTATATTCATTTTTCTCACATATATATATATATATATATATATATATATATATATATATATATATATATATATATATAAATAGCAGAAAATATATAAAAAATATTAATTATATACAATATTGCCGACTTAAGTCACGTTTTACAAACGACATAACTCGCCAAGGCTCGGAAAAACTTGTGGTTTTTGACATTGCCGCCAACAGGGGCAGAGACACAAATTTTTTTAGGGTGTTCCCTATATATATACACGATCGATTCGTTGATTTTGAAGGTCTTATATGGAAAGTGAAAATAACCTGTAAAATACAATTTTTTTATACATAAGAAAAATAAATATAAAAAAACTAAAACTAAATAAAATTATCTAAAAATGGAATTAAAATTTATATAATTTGAGGTGTGAAATGTATAAATTTTGAAAACTAGCTTACTAAAAAAATTGAACTTCTAAATATGAAGGGTCAAAATGTTAATTTAGAAATGATTTACTTAAAAAGCACTCAAATGTAGGGTAATAGAGCGAACTCTAGTAATTAAGAAAGAGATCCGAAGGGTAATAGAGTTGAACTCTAGTAATTAAGAAAGAGATCCGAAGGGTAATAGAGTCGAACTCTAGTAATTAAGAAAGAGATACTATACTTAAATGTAGGGTAATAGAGTGAACTCTAGTAATTAAGAAAGAGATACAAAGGGTAATAGAGTCGAACTCTAGTAATTAAGAAAGAGATACTATGCTTTGCCAATTGAACTAGTATTGTTTTTCAAATAATTTGCATCCAAATAATTTTTTATTTCTAAATTTCAAAAAAAAAAAAAAAATTGAAAATTTGAATCGATCTGGGCCAACCATGGTTTAAGATGGCTTTGCCCTTGGCGATTTACCTTATTTAGACTTATCTTATTTAGAATCTTGATTTATATAGAAAAAGAATAATAATTTATTAATCTATTAAATTCTAATAATATTTAGAAATGTAGAATACATTAAGAATGCCTTATCAACCATGGAAATTATTCTACAGTCTACAAAATGTGCTCACTGTATATTCCTCTTGTGCCCATTTTTAACACCCCTTGCCCCCATTTAAAAGACTCTATGGCAAACAATATTAGAACGAGATATCAGATAAAACATTGTAATCTTCAAATACCTTTTAAATATTTCATTTAACTTTAATTACCCTTAAACATAATTCAGTAATGCTGCAACCTGTTAAACGTTCTTTTATTTTTTAAATACTCAGCAAAACCAGTATGCATTTAAATTCTTGGAGATGATTTCCAAGTGTCGTTATGAAATAATTTTCATACATATTTAAAAGTTATAACGATACTCGATAAATTTCTCATCATTCATTGTTTTGATATATAGTCAAAAAAGTACTTACCACCATCTAGTTATATATAGGTATTTTTATTTTGATATTGATAGTCAAAATAGTTTTCTCTAAAACGATTAATTAACTCACAATTCATTGTTTGATTTAGTTTAAACTCACAATTTAAAAGTTGTTCTCAGATTGAAGACATCTCATGCCAGTTTCTAAGCATTGAACTCGTAGCTATTTAGTTAATATGCAAACCGAAACGTATAAAAGATCTTCATCTGTACGAAAGTAGAAGAAACCCTAAATAATATAAAATGAATTGCATTGATCAATTGTACATTACAAATATAAAATCTGGAACAAAAAGTTGTACATATTAAAGCAAATAAAACACATACCATGGTGGGAACCGGTGCAAAGATGTTGGGAAACATTCGAAACTAAAAATGAAAGGGAACTAAAATATTGGCACGGCTCAATCAGATCAAAACCTCAAATGGGTTTCAGATATCTGAGTGAACCAGGCCAATATCATAGCTGCACTTTCATGCTCCATGAAAATGAAAACAGAAGAGAGAGGTGAATAAGGAGGGAGAAGGTGAGAATGTCTTGGGTAGGTATTTAATAGGAGAGCAAAGCACCTACAAAGCATTAAACAACCCCGGCTACCAAACCAGAAAAGTGGGCCACTGCATTTAACTCCCCTATTCTTTCTTCTCCTTTTATTTTTGATCTATAAACGGAATCGATATTTTTGTAGACATGGTTTTCTACCTTACAAAGATTGGTTTAACAGCGTTTGTAGTGCTATTTATTGATTTCATGGCGTTTGTAGTGCTATTTGGTGACTAATAAAATTGTGGAGTGCATAAAAGATTTTATTACAGTTAAAGAAAAAAAGAGTTTATACCCGAGACTAGAATGCATGAAATTGACCATATTCCAAATAAATTTAATATTAGCGTTTGTAGCGTATCCGCAACACAATACATATTCAGACCGAGATAAAAGAATTCACAAAAAGACTTTTACAGACACAAGTTCGTATAATACACCTCGTATAATACACCATGGCACCAAATAGCTCCAACTCAATATAGACTCCAAAACTTAAGAGAGATAATGATTTAAAAGGGTAATATACTTTTCGATTTGTATACATTTGGTAACCGAGTTTTTTTTTCGTCCGCATTACCCCTTCAATTTGTTAAACTTTACACATTCAATCCTTATAACGGTTATTCCAGGTTATCGGTAAAAATAACTTAATAGGGTAATATATTTCTCACTTTGTACACATTTAATCATTAATATTTCTATACACATTTAGTCTTTAATATTTTTTAGTTGCAAAATAAGTCATTTTTGTTTTTGTACTCATTCAATAATTATGAATGATTTCATTAGGTTTTCTCATTACATTTTACGTAGGACAATCATTAATGAGATGTTAGGGCTTTTGATGCCTATGTTCATCACGATATCGACTACTTGATTGGTTGTGTCATGTGTTATGAACGTCATAACTTTTTCATATGATCATAGATTTTATCGATCTTTATATCCACACGTTCGTATTTTATTCTACTACAACTTTTGTTTATATTACTCCAGTTAAGAAGTAATATTTTTTTACTTAAGATCTTTATATCCATACGTTTTTTTTATGAATGCATGTATGGATGTTTTTTTAATAAAAGAATAAGTAAAAATATATAACATTTTAACAGGAGCAATCTTAACGAAAGTTGTAGTAAACTCGGAAAACGAACACGTGGATACAACAATCGTTAAAATTTGATATCATATGAAGAAGTTACGACATTCATAACACAAAACCTAAGCCAAACCACAAGACCTACACAACCAAACAGTCGAGATCATGATAGACATAAGCATCAATAACCCCAAACAACGCATCGGTGATTGTCCCACATAAAATGTAATGAGAAAAACCTAAAGAAATCATTCATAAGTATTGAATGAGTACAAAAAAGAAAATGAGAGATTTCGAAACAAAGAAATATTAATGACTAAATATATACAAAAATATTTATGACTAAATATGTACAAAATGAGAAAATATAAGCCTATTAAGTCATTTTCCTAACCAACCTGGAGTAACTAGTCATAAGGACTGAATGTGTACAATTTAACAAGTTGAAGGGGTAAATGTGGACAAAAAACGCAGTGACCAAATGTGTATAAATCGAAAATATATTACCATGTTAAGTCATTATCCCTTTAAGAGCATATGTTAGCCAAAGTGACCAAATGTTATTCTAAGTTCTAGTACTAATCCATACTATCAATGAAGTTAGGCATAGTATCAACCCACAACGATCAACGCAATCTCGCAACTACATACCCAAGGTGATTTTGTTCTTGTTCTTTCTATTTTATCGCTTAATATATATATATATATATATATATATATATATATATATATATACACAATGAGAGTATTGTATAACTTAAGCATGAGATATATGGATTGATTAAAATAATGAGAAAATGAATCTAAAGATAAATTTTTGTTCAAAAATTTGAAATTTAAAATTTTATTTTCTAACCAATAAATTATGATGTTTAGTTTCCAAGCATGTGTCTAGTTATACTCTATTATTCTAATTATATTTAGGTTAGGAGTGTAAATAATGTGTGGTCTTTAAAGTTTGACCAGTACCCCAATGGATGTTTTACTTCTAGCCAACTGACATACATCAACTTGAATCCAACTGTGGAGAATATTGTTATATGAATTTCAACAAAAGTCATGGATTCCACAATAGTTGTAAAGTTTATTGTAATTATATTAATAAATATAAAAAAATATCAAAAAGTACCAAAAAAACAGTTTTAAGTGTTAAGTAAAAGAAGAGCTTGTAATTTTTGGAATTATGAAAAAAAAATATAAAGGATAAGGCTTTAACCAAAATATTGCATAAAATTGCAATATTTAGTGCTTTTAGGATTCTTGTATCCAAAATAACTAAATCTTATATATTTTTCTCAATTTCTAATACGTATTCCATTTCCAATTCAAACTTTATTAGTTAGTGCATTTGATATATTTGCTTGGTTAAGTTGATATTTTTGTTTTTAGTGTTTCTTTTTACTCTCCCTTCTTCTCATGCTACAACAAACACACATACACATTGTAGTGTAGAAGGAGAACTGGAAAAAATATTTCAATAGGAAAAGAAATTGATGTTCAGTAATAGTTACCTGAAGCAAGGCAAGTACATTATAAAGTCTTGTAGCTTCCGCCATACCAAGCTTAAGAGGAGACAACAACTTGTATACCAACAAAAGTTCCTAAAAATGGGAAAGAATTATAGAGAGTCTTATCTTGTCCAATTCTATTAAGTCATGTTTATTAATGTTGTATAGCTTTAAATTAATGTCAAATTTATCTATATGATCGATCCACATTATTTTATGAGGTTAAGTATACCTCCAACAATGAGAAGATTGTGTCTCTTGAATTCCAAAGTAGCAACCCCAGTTGACGACCTCATTTTCCCTATATTAAGAAGGATAAACACTTAAGGAAGCTTATGTAACAAATCTATTATATATAAGTAGGAAATAATTGTTGGATAAGGTGTCTAAGTCCATAACTATTTTTGGTATGTACTTAACCCGGCCCGACATGGTCCATTTGGGTTGCATGGCACCATGCATTGGATAAACTAAATGAGAGAAATAACACTTATGGTTTATTAATATATTATAAGTTTTGATATATTAATAATATTATTTAATTAGTTTGATCAAGAATTAATTTAGAATTAATTGAGTGATCAAAAGATAAAAAATTAAATATGTGGGTTGATTATGTAAATCATCCATAACTTATATAGTGGACTAAGAGGCTCCATGGATTATCAAGTTGGGTTCCACCTATAGGGTGCTCCATGGATGCTCCATGGAGTTAATCCACGGATCATGGAAATGAAGAGTCATGTTACATTAGGGTTTTACCTAATGCAAAACACTATATAAACCATGTGACAACTCCCAAAATCGGCTATGCATGCATACTTGAGCGCTAGAGCCGATTTTTGAGTGTTATACTTTCTCTCCAATTTTACTCCATAGCATTTGGTGTTGTATGAAGCATTTGAGGCATCACACTTGGGGTGCTAGGCTCGTAAGGTTTCAAGGAATCAAAATCAACAACAAGGTATGTTATTCTATCTATCATTTAGGTTAAAATGTTCCCCATGTATGCTAGATAGGATCATGAACCTTGGAAATCAATTTTGCATGAATCTTAGACAAACATAGATCCAAGGTTTATTAGGGTTGCATGTGCACTTAGGAAGTGTTAGAATTCTCAAAACCCATCAGTGGTATCAGAGCCTAGGCTTGTTTGTTTGTTATTTGTGCAAAAAATGTGTTAGAAATCAAAATTGCTTGCTGTTTGAGCAGTGGACTCACCGAGTCCATGAGGGGACTCGACGAGTCCAAGTGAAAATGCATCCTACTCGTCGAGTAGGTTCATGCACTCGACGAGTAGGTGGCCCTGACAGCAGATTTTCGACTTTTGTTGCTGGAAATGGACTAGAAACATTACCCTAAACTATTTTGGTGTTTTAAAACTTGTTTTAGATGTTGTAATGTTTATGCTATTGCATTTACAATGGCAATTATAAAAAATTACAAGTTTTATGAGTAATTTCTGATTCTTGAAATGTTCATATTCATGTTCTTGAACTTATGAAGATTAGATGATCATAGGAATTGTTTGTAACCTACTTGGTAGTTTAATTCATGATCACTATGTGTTTTAATGGATTCCATAACTTGTCCTCAAGTTATGGAAAAACAAAGGTCACACTTTAATAAAAACCATTAAAAGAACACAAGGGTTATAAAAATGAAGAGTCTTCATTTTTAATACTCAATTAATTCATAAGTTACAAGAAATGAAAAGTTTTGAAAGTTTACAAAACTTGCCCTCAAGTTTTGGAACAAGTAAAGTCATAATTAAAACTTTAGTTCCAACCCTTAGAATTTTAAAAATTAAAATTCAACCCTTATACTTTATAATATTATAAGTTAATAATATATATATATATATATATAACATCAACTCATCTTACTGCTAGTACGCCTCATTCACAAAGCCGATCTATAAGTGGGGTATAAAGTTGTTGCCTATAAAATGGCAACTTAATGGGTGTCCACTCTCACCCACCGCTTCCTTGATCAGTGGAGGGTCGTTAGCCAAACAGGTAGGACAAGCACTTATAAATTCTCATTAAAAGTATAATGATAATTATAAAGTAACTAAATGTTTTAATTAAATTCTCAATCTTAGTTACTTTAGGAAAATGTGAATAAGGTGCTAATCCATGAAATTACACTTTACACTTTGTTTAAGTCATTAGTGGAGCGTGTGTGGTTAACCGGAACACTAACTTGGACTTAACAAGGTAGCTAAAGGGTGACTTAAAGTTTATTATAGTATCGGTGGACCGTGTATGGTTAACCGGCACATCGATTGAGTGATACACATTAAGGCTACCAAGTGATTTGCATGGTTACTTCACACCTCATTTTGTGATCCTCGGTATCCCAGTCACAAAACATGGAGGGCACACTCGAGATTGAAACATGCCTTTGAAAAGTTCATTGAATCTCAAAACAATCTAGGAATTTCTAAGAACCAAATTAAAAAACTTAATATATTAATATTTTGTTTTTGGTGGAAATTGGTGAATCGTCATTCACCTACCTTTCAAATGTGTTATTACTTAGATTACGACATACCTCTTCTAAGTATAATATATTGTGATTGGGTCCTAGCCTTAATATTACATTTGGGTGTTTTATTAAGGACTGTATTTATATCTAAACTAATCTTGTCTTTCTTCTTGCTCAGATGTCTTCAAACAATGTTGATTTTGGCTTTAATCCTAATGGTTCCTTTACCCTTATGAACTTGTGTGGAAAAGTCACTTTTGATGAATCCAAATTCAATGAATGGATCAGAAACATCAGGGTGATTACTCGATACGAGGACAAGGAATATGTCCTCGATAAGGAGCTTAAAGAGATTGATGAGACCACCGCAACTCCCCAGTAGATCACTGACTTTCAGGCACATGAAAGGGATGCCACCAAAGTGGCATGCATCATGATCACCACCATGATGCATGTCACACCCCAAAACCTGAACGGTGGAATCATTCGGGGGTGGAGGACGTCATGTACAGTATCACAACAATGAATAGTAGTAAACAAGCAACAACATCAATTGCATTAATAATAGAATTTCATACATGTGTGTTCTGTTAAAGTTATAGACACCAAATATATATATATATATATATATATATATATATATATATATATATATATCAAATAAAAGATGAGTCTTGAACGAACTCCATCTTCTCAAAAGCCCGACACCTGTACCTATCTAGTGGTGAGCTGAGAATACAAGTTATTTTGAAAGCGAGTATCAGCTTAATGCTGGTGAGATCATAAGTATATTAGTGTCTGTGTTTGTATGAAAACATTTAAGGTGTTTGTAAGATGTAATGTATAAGTTTTGTAAAGTTTGTATTTGTTTGAAATATCCTAGAAAACCTTATGTTTCCTACTAAAAGTAGCCTTCTACCAAGACATCTAGTAACTGTGTGTGTTTCTTGTAAGAGTGTGTATATTCCCAAATCCGACTATCATTATCCAAAAATATAGTTTTTACATTACCGTGCATCGTGTGAATGTCCACGAAGTGAATGTAATAGGAAAAATATTATAGTACTGTAGTGTTGTATTAAGTAACTACTGTTGTACTAACTACCTTAAACCAATTGTTATTTAAAGTACCATGTGATCGGCCTGTACCCTGCTACCGACTCAATAGTAAAACAACGATGTAAGACACCATAAGAAATGACATTTGGCACCCGTAGACTCGCAAGTCCCACTGTAGCGAGCAACAAGGTGTAGGATAGTCAATCCAGTATAGATCTATACGCAAACTCATACACTCCCCAATTAAGGAGATTCTGGATACAAAAATGGTCATGGCAGGTAGTTCCATGACCCGTTTAATGGCTCACATAACTGAATGTAATGTATATGCTAGCTGTATTGTGTGCTCTTTCTCTGTCAAGCCTGTATGTTTGTTTCTCATCACTATGTATTATGTTTGTTTCTCATTACTATGTATTATGTTTGTTTCTAATCACTATGTATTAAGTTTGTTTCTCATCACTCTGTTCTATGTTTGTTTCTCATTACTATGTATTATGTTTGTTTCTCATCACTATGTATTAAGTTTGTTTCTCATTACTATGCATTATGTTTGTTTCTCATCACTATGTATTAAGTTTGTTTCTCATCACTCTGTTCTATGTTTGTTTCTCATCACTATAAGTTATGACTCATGTATGAACTAACTCTTTGTATGATTCATTGTTCTAGTACTAGTATTAGTAAAACCCTAAACTACGCCTATTGTAGTTTACTAGTACTATGACTTGTACGTATGAACATGGGAGTATACCCTTGCTACCCAAGGGTACTGAATGAACTGGAATAACCTTTATGACTATATATGTACGCATGATATATAACTAATATTTAAACAACCTTCAGACGGTTACCTGATATCCCACCAGACCACATCTCAAGCGCGAAAAGGAAATAGGGCGGATAGGCCTTCCTAAGACTTTTAAACATTTCTTATATAACTATACATACATAAACATGAAATTGATATTATAAAAGTATAAAAGAATTTTCATAAAAGCATTTGATATGTAAAAGAGTTTCTAAGACAATTTGAAGTAATACAGTTTGGTAAAACAGTTTGAAAGTAAGAGATTCACTTGGCGATAGTTATTAATCACATGTGATTGAGATAATAACTATCGTAACTTTACTTGTATTCCCCACATAAAATTATTTATAAACATTTGAAAACATTTAAAAGGTTAATTTAGGGGTATGAACTCACTTGCAGTGAGTGGATTGGATTGAAGTGTCGGATGCGGTGCTAGGTGACAAATGGAGACTTGTACACACGCACAAGCCTAGTTATCATATAATGAACATATATATAACTTAATTAGCTCATTTATAACTAATAAATTAAGTTGGGACACTCTAGAACATGAAAACACTTTGTTTCAAGTGTTGAAGATCACAAGGGTTGCATCCTAGTGTTTGTAGAGCAAAGCCAGAGTGTTTGGGGTTTAAGGGTAAACTCCTTTGGAGTTTACGGTTTTCATGACCATTACCCAAGGAGTTTATGGCAGTAAACTCAATGGTTTATGGTCGTAAACTCTACACTTTATGACCATATGTTGTTTTGAGGTTTTACAAGTCCTTTGAAGCATTTCTACTTGGTGGTTAGGCCTTTGGAAGGATCTAGGGCACCATTTCACTCCTAAATGGAGTTTATGGTCCCTTTACCATTTTCCTTAGAGTTTACTACCTTAAAATCATAAGTTTATGGTATTTGGGGGTTTTCAAGTCCTTTGCTCAATCATGGTAATAATCTAGGTTAGATTTTAGAGATAAGGAATAAATATGGGAATTTTATACATAAATATGGGACTTTTATACACCTTTTGGGGTGTTTACGGTTTTGGGGGATCCCTAAACCGTAAACACATAAAAATGTAAGGTTTTGGTGCTTTTTGTGTGATAAACTCATCAAGGATGAATCTAAACAAGTCCCTAAGGTATTGTGAAGAATCTAGGCACCCTAAGGCACCACTTTGCACTTTATTTGGTGTTTACAGTTTTGGGAGCCTCCCAAAACCGTGAACACCTTGTTCTTGGTGTTCTTGGGACATTTCCTCGGTATTTATATGTATAGCAAGCTTTAAATGACTCATGGATTGAAGTACTTACTTTGTGGAAGCTTGTAATGAACAAAAAGTCCAAGAACACTATTGTCTGTTCTTGGTGTTTTGGAAAACTAGCCAAAACACATAAATAGATAGATTAAAGGATGTATAATCACTAGATGTTATGTTATATCAACTAATCAAGTCGAGAAACACTTACGTTTTCGGGAAATCAGGCGAAAACCGGGATGCTACTTGAGAGAGTTTAGAGTTTACTCTTTAGGGTGAAAATGAGAAGTGTGGTAATTTGGGGAGTAAACTCATGTTTAAGCATGAGTTTACATTTTTGGGAAGATTTTTTGGCCCAAACATCAAAGTTTGGTCGTGAACTTCTAAGACACGAGGTGTTTGCGGCTTTGAAATTTCAAGACTCGAGACGGCACTTCCTTTCACCCGCTCGTTTAAAGAATAATATTAAAATAATCAAACGAACATTAAATTTGCTAAAAATAAGTAATAATGTAATTGACTTATAAATCGAAGTGATTGACTTTTAGGGTTTGACTGAATGAAAATTTCGAGTTATCACAATGCAGAAGTCCAAAAGTCTTATGACGACTTCTACCCTTTTGAAATGCACCAAGACTTGATGGAAAGATACCATTAAAGTGCCCGACAAGAGAGGTATGAAATCATCTCCTCCATGATAACAACCCGAATGAAGGATAGTGAATCCATCACGGGCCACATGCAGAAAATACAATGATTCGTGCACTGTTTGCTGAAGCTTAATGTGAACTTTCCCGAGGAGCTTGCAATAGATATCGTTTTGCACTCCTTACCCTCGTGCTATGATCAATTCCGCATGACATATCACATGAATAAGGAAGAGGTCACACTCCTCAAAATTCAAGGACTCCTAAAGACCGCAAAAAGTGGTCTTAAGGGTAAGTTAGTTGTTACTCCTACTCTTATTAACTTCGCCCCTATTTTGGCAATCAGGAAAGGGATGGGTAAGAAGAGGAAGAGTCCCTTGAAGGGTATCAAGGGTAAGACCCTTGAAGGCTCCTCTTGAAATGGAACCAAGAAAGGTTTCGTCACTCCTTCTGCTGACCCAAAAGAGGATGAATGCTTTTATTGCAATGAAAAGGCACACTGGAAGCGGAACTTCCCAAAGTACCAGCAAGATGTGAAGGATGGGAAAGTTAAACCCAACCATGCAGGTATTTACACTATCTTATCTAATAACTGTGACATCCCCAAAATCACGGCCAGAAAAGACCGGTTTTGTTTATACTTTATTTGAAAATCAGAGTAATCTTTTAATAAAAGAGTTGCGGAATTTGTCCCAAAACAATATTATGATAAAGATTTATTAAAAGCATTTTCGTAGAAATGTGTTTCATTAAAAAGACTCGGGATGTCATGTTCGATACTAACATAAGTATAAACAATACAACATAGGCCTTACTACATTATTTCGTATTTACAGGCCTAAAATCCATTAATCTCTCATCCCAAGACATCACATCTATGCTCATGTACCACTACCTGTAATACAAGAAATTTAGTGGGTCAGGCTTGGGAGCCTGGTGAGCACATAGGGTTTTCAACCCACAATAAATAAGTTTATTAACTTTATCAAACCAAACAAACTCGATTACCCGTTCCCGTTATCCTCACTTTACGTCCCTAAAACATCTAACACAAGGAACCTAGTCTAAGGACTATCATCGGGATGGACACTACTGCTAAGCGGATTCCTCAGCAATAAATGTCCTTAAGGCAACCATGTGGGGGATGGAGTACATCTGGTGAGCACACGGTTCAAATAAAAACACACTTCGAATAAACACCTATAGGTTGCGAGCCTGCTAGTGTTCCACTGGACTGTCTAGAATAGTCCGTGGTTGTCATCTATACTCCTCTAGATGACTATATCATCAATAACATCTATAACGAGGCCTCTCATTATTTCATTTTATCACACAGCAACTAATACATCTACCCATGTTTTACCCCAACATTTTCGTAGATATAAAATACATATATAGTTTAAATCATTGAAAACATGTATAAAATGTTCATCCAGCATAGATAGCAAGTATTCAGGTAATATGCACACTTAGCACGTAATTTATATAAAATACTTCATATCTATGTGTAAGCTGAAAGTAACTATGCACTCACTTGAAAGGTGGTGACTCAGCACTCGGACAACGCTTCGATACTCTCAAAACAATTTTCCTTCGATAAACCTTAGTATCAATACCACTAGGGTTTAGTCTAATGATAACCGCGACAAATTAATAGTCTAACTATTATTATTATTATATAAGTGTTAATAACACTCAATATAACTCATATTAATAGCCCAAATAATTATTTTAAGGACCTAATAACATTCCTTTAATTATTTGAAAGCTATATTAAAAATTGCGTAAGCGTAGCTCACTTACAGTGAATTTTATCAAAAACTGGAACTTAATTGGAGCAGCGTTTCGAAACCGAAAGACTCTTTTTTCTCGGGACTCCGGGACCCTCGGGGCTTCCTTAGGGTGCTAGGGGTTCACGTAGACTTTAGGGAGGGTTCAAAACCCTAGAGAGAGAAAGATTTTAGAGAGAGAATGAGAAATGGTGTGAAAATGAAGGCTGCCCTCGCAGCTATTTATAGGTGCAAAGCCTCTTGGATTACCCTGGGCGTAGTCTCGGATATGGATGCCAGCTCGCAGCCAGCTGTCTCGCACACCGGTGGATAGGAAGCAAAGGTACGGTGGGCGTACTAATCTCGGACGCGGGGCGTAGGGCGAAGGCAAGGCGACGTGGCGCTGATCAGAAGGGTGCTCTGCGATTGGCGATGGACGGCTACGATGAGGCCACGTCATCCATTTCGCATCAGACTTTGCAATTTGCATACTCAACTTTAAAAATTCGTAACTTTCACATACTAGCTTCGTTTTCAATGTTCTTTATATCCACGCGAAGGTGGGAACGTACTCTACAACTTTCGTTTAGACTCCGCCAGCTAATGACTCGATTTTAAATTTTATATTATTAACAGGCCGGGACATGATTGGTCCGTTAAATCCTCATAACTTCTTCATTCGACGTCCGTTTTTGCCCATCTTTTTCTCGTTACGCTACTCTTAATGAGATATTTGATTCCCGTTTAGGTCGTGTCGGCTAAAAATCGCTCGATCTAATATTCGAATTTCGAGTTGTACACTGCTAATCCGAAACTTCGAAAAATCATAACTTCTTCATACGAAGTCAGGTTTGGGCGTTCTTTTTATCGATGTTCTTAGTTTAACATATTCTACGACTTTCTTTTAGATCGCTAAGGCTAAATCTCACTCTGTCATAAATTCACTATTTACGCTTCCCGGTATCGTGCCGTTTCCATCGCAAAACTTCAACGGGTCATAACTTCTTCGTTATAACTCGGATTTTGGCATTCTTTATATCCTCGGAATCCATGTTTAGACCACTACAACATTATGTAAAGATATTGGGCTTATCTCACACTTTAATTTTGACGCTTATTTTTATCTTTTATTTATTATACATTTATAATTAAATAATAAGCACATAAATACACATAATTCACATAATACTCAAATATTTCATCTTTATTACTTCAAAAAGAGTTACAATAGTTGACCTAGACTATTAAATTATCAAAATTTCTTAGCCCCAAAACCCAGGCGTTACAATAACTCACCCTATTCTAACTCTTGGGTCCTTGATCCGGTTGCGGTATTCATATATGTTATGATTTGCAAGGACTAAGAAGAAGTGAGAATGTGTAGCATGGAATAATAAAGTTGATCATGGGGAATAGGAAAGCTTTACATGTCACCAATATTGGAGTTTATAATTTATCGCTAAGTAGTGGGTTTAGTTTAGATTTGAGTAAATGTTGTTACTCGCCAGAAATGGCAAGAAATATTATTTCCTTTCATGCATTTTATAAACAAGGTTTTACCTTTTCATTTGATAATGAAGTTGGTTCAATTAATGCTTTCTTTAATAATGTTCTTTATTTTAAAGCATTACCTTGTTATGGTGTGTATGAAACTGTATATGTTGTAGATAACTTAGGAAATAATGTATTGTGTATTGATTTTGTTAATGATAATAACTTGTATAAAGCATCATTATGGCATTGTCGTCTTGGACATATAAGCAAGAAACACATAGTCAAATCCAAAAGGATAGAGTCTTGGAATCATTTGACCAAAAGTCAGATGATAGTTGTGAATCATGCTTACTTGGAAAAATGACAAAGTCTCCCTTCACTGGTTATTGTGAGAGAGGTGAAGGTTTGTTGGATCTCGTACACACGGATGTGTGTGGACCCTTCAAACATGCCACAAGGGATGCTAATCGTTATTAAGATATGGATATGTCTACTTAATCAAGCATAAGTTAGAGACTTTTGAAAGGTTTAAAGAGATTAAACACGAAGGCGAGAATCAATTGGGCAGGAACATTAAGATGCTTCGATCCGATCGAGGTGGTGAGTATCTTAGTTAAGAGTTCCTCGAATATCTTAGGGAATGTGGGATTGTCTCACAATTGACACCTCCCAAGAAACCACAGTTGAATGGTGTAGCTAAGTGGCATAATCGAACCTTGTTGGATATGGTTCGTTCCATGATGAGTCGAGCTTCGCTACCAATCTCTTTTTGGGGGTATGCCTTAGAGACTGCCGCCCATATCCTTAAACTACTCCCTATAAATATAGTTACCAAAACTCCTCATGAGATGTGGATTGGTAAAGTACCTAAACTAGACCACATCAAGATTTGGGGTTGCGAGGCTTTCGTGAGACGCAAGACTCATGATAAGCTCGGACCTCGAAGTGAGAGGTGTATTTTCATCGGCTACCCACAAAAATCCTTTGGTTACCTCTTCTACAGACCTAGTGAGAATGTGATCTTTGTAGCTAGGAGGGCTGTCTTTTGAGAAAGAGAGTTCATAAGCCAAGGAATCAGTGGGAGGCAAGTTGACCTTGAAGAAATTCAAGAGTCAAGTGGTAAAGGAACTTCAAACCCTAGCACTCAACATGAGTAGGAAACTCTTGTTGAGCCAATTGACGAGTCTGTACCTCTGAGGCATTGCACGAGAGTTAGGAATGCACCTGAGCATTACGATGGATTCCATATTACTGCGGAAGGTGATACACTTATTAGTGATGAGACACTAGTAGGGTTGGATGAACCTAACACTTACACGGAAGCCATGGGAGGCCCTGAGTCAGCCAAGTGGAAAGAGGCAATGGACAATGAGATAAAATCCATATATGACAATCAAGTTTGGAACTTGGTTGACAATGTACCAGGTCGTACGACTGTAGGGTGCAAATGGATCTTCAAGAAGAAGACCGACATGGATGGTAATGTACACACTTATAAGGCACTACTGGTTGCAAAGGTCTTCTCTCAAACTCCGGGAGTGGATTATGATGAGATCTTTTCTCCAGTAGCCAAGATTAAGTCTATTAGGGTTATGTTAGCCATAGCTGCATTTCATGACTATGAAATATGGCAAATGGATGTCAAAACCGCTTTCGTTAATGGAAGGTTGGCTGAGGATGTTTACATGAGTCAACCCGAGGGTTTTGTTAGTACAGAGTACCCGAATAAAGTGTGTAAGCTTGAGAAATCCATTTATGGATTAAAGCAAGCACCTCGCAGATGGAATCTATGCTTTGATGAGAAAGTCAAAGAGTTTGGATTTTCTAGGAGTAAAGATGAATCTTGTGTATATGTCAAGGCTAGTGGGAGTATAGTTAGCTTTTTGGTATTGTATGTGGATAACATAGTACTCATAGGAAATGACATCCCAACTCTGCAGGAAGTTAAGTCCTGGCTTGGGAAGTGTTTTTCTATGAAGGACCTAGGAGAAGCTGCCTATATTCTACGGATAAGGATCTTGAGAGACCGGAGTAAAAGACTAATTGGACTTAGTCAGAGTACCTACTTGGATAAGGTGCTGAAGAGATTCAGCATGCAGGACTCCAAGAAAGGAGAGTTACCTATTCAGTGTAATGCCAGATTGAGTAAGACTCAAAGCCCGAGTACTGAGGCTGAGATAGCATAAATGAGTCGAGTACCTTATGCTTCGGTTGTAGGATCGATCATGTATGTTATGACGTGTACTCGACCTGATGTATCCTTTTCTTTGAGAATGGTTAGTAGTATCATGGGAACCCTGGCAAGGCATAGTGGACTGCGGTAAAGAATATCCTCAAGTACCTACGGAGGACTAAGGACTGGGTCCTTACCCTCGGTGGGAGTGATGACTTGAGAGTTTTAGGGTATAGTGATGTTGGCTTCTAGACTGATAGAGGTAATTTCCACTCTCAGTCGGGTTGGTTCTTTACCCTAAACGGAGGAGCAATCACTTGGAAGAGTTCCAAGCAGGAGACAGTAGCTGATTCCACTTGTGAATTAGAGTATATAACAGCGAGTGAAGTAGCAAAGGAGGCTATATAGCTAATGAACTTCATTGGAGACCTTGGAGTTGTACCAGCTATAAAGGAGCCTATGAAAATTTTCTGTAATAGTGAAAGTGTTGTTGCCTTAGCCAAGGAACCAAGGGATCATGGAAGATCCAGACACATCGTCAGAAAATACCACTTTATCAGATATCGCATAGAAGAAGGAATCCTCGTGGGAAGGAGGGTATCATCAGATGAGAACCCAACAGATCCCCTCACGAAGGGACTGAGTCGGGTTAAGCATCTTCAGCATGCACGGAGCATAGGGCTAAAGGATGATATTAGTTTCAGTGTTTAGATAACTTTGGAAATTTGTAAAGTGTAATTGACATTTGATGATGAATAAAAGTTGTGTTTATTTATGAGTAAAGTGTTGCTATCTTCTGTCAATCGTTTACTATAATATCTTTTGCATGTTTTCACTTCCAGAATATTGTGTTTTGTTTTACATATTATTCAAATTTTCCACAGTCAGTCATATGTTGGAAGTAGATATGAATTAAGACTATCATGAAGTTGGTTGTAGGTGTCAAGTTTTAGGACAACACTTCATGAGTACTCATAAGTTCGGAGTATTGGAATCAAACCACGCTCACTGGTATCACTTCATGGAATCTATCTCGAGTGATCATGATATGGTAACATCATATAAGTCTTCAAACCTAGAGATATGATTTGTTGCCTATGAGTTAGTTATGCATTGACTGTACGAAAACGCATTGGTAACTCGATGTTATAAAACGTGCTTTTGTGTATGATTTAACAAGTAGTAGAACAAACATACGAGTCAAATTTTATCTGTTCCTTCTTGGATTAGAAGCTGATATTTGGTCCCCACGATGATTTTGTTTTGACCTATGTACCAGGCCTGGTCAGAACTAAGTTGATGTGTTCAATTAAGTTCTTTTTCAAACAAATTGGAAATTGGGAAACAAACTGCTGGACAGTAAGTAAGACATTGTTCCATGTATTTGTTAGGCTGATATCTAGAAAGGAGAATTATATGATCACTTATCTTAAATGTCGTATCATCATCTTCTCAGTTCCGAGAGACCTTGAAAGAGCTACGATTGTCGAACGGTTCCTGAAGTCATACTTGCAGTTATAGTTATTAGACTTATCCAAGTGGGAGACTGTTGGATAAAGTGTTTAAGTCCATAACTATTTCTGGTATGTACTTGACCCGACCCGGAATGGTCCATTTGGGTTGCATGGCACCATGCATTGGATCAACTAAATGAGAGAAATAACAATTATGGTTTATTAATTTATTATAAGTTTTAATATATTAATAATATTATTTAATTAGTTTGATTAAGAATTAATTGAGTGATCACAAGATAACTAATTAAATATATGGGTTGATTATGTAAATCATCCATAACTTATATAGTGGGCTAAGAGGCTCCATGGATTATCAAGTTGGGTTCCACCAATAGGATGCTCCATGGAGTTAATCCGTGGATCATGGAAATGAAGAGTCATTTTACATTAGGGTTTTACCTAATGCAACACACTATATAAACCATGTGACATCTCCCAAAATCGGCTATACGTGCATACTTGAGGGCTAGAGCTGATTTTTGAATGTTATACTTTCTCTCTAAGTTTACTCCATAGCATTTGGTGTTGTATGAAGCATTTGAGGCATCACACTTGGGGTGCTAGGCTCACAAGTTTTCAAGGAATCAAAATCAACAACAAGGTATGTTATTCTATCTATCATTTAAGTTAAAATGTTCCCCATGTATGCTAGATAGGATCATGAACCTTGGAAATCAATTTTGCATGAATCTTAGACAAACATAGATCAAAGGTTTATTAGGGTTGCATGTACACTTAGGAAGTGTTAGAATGCTGATAACCCATCAATAATATATATCAAAATCACTAATAAAGGTTCATAATTTTATTTCTTTAAAGGACATCTTAACGCTATATTATATTTCCTTTATCTTTGTTTTCATCAATAGCGGTGATAGCTCATTCGCTCAACTACTGTTTACCTGTTTATAAAAAATATGAAAGAAGACATCGATAATAGAAGAGAATAATACAAAATCCAAAACTAACCTTGCCACCCATTTATACTGATCATATCTCCAGACAGATTGGCGGAGCTTCGACGATAGTTGGTGGTAATCCTGTAGTTATCACAGAAATCCCAGAATTCGACCCCAAATATGATGACTCAAATGCTTCACACACCACCAACAACAATGGCAGACTTGAGAGAGGATAACTTGCACTCAAAGTTGGCTATGCTCTTGCAAAGATCACTTATGTGCCGATTTTAGGAGCTTAGGGTCTTCTTATACGGTGTAGAAAAACTAGGGTTACATTCATGTATACCCTAATGCCCATGACCTTCAATATTCCCTAGGCTACATGGGTTTAAACCTCCATGGACTATCCATGGGTTATTATACATTTGTTTACCCTAACCTAAAGCACTATGGATCATTGACCTACTTTACAAGAATCATCGATTTACCAAATCAACCCCTTATATTCACTAAATTAATTCCAATTTAATTCTTGATCAATACTATTTAAATAATATGATTTCATATTAATATACTATAACTTATAATATATTAATAAATCATAATTAACCTCTTCTCAAATGTCCATCCTTCTGATTGTTCCAGTGACATGCAACCCAAATAAACCATGCTACTCTCGAGTCAAGTACATACAAAATGTAGTTATGCACTTAGACACCTTATCCAATAGTCTCCCACTAGGATAGGTCTAATAACTATAGTTGTAAGTATAACTTCAGGATCCGACTAGCAATCGTAGCTCTTAAAAGCCTTTGTCGAACATAGATGTACCATTTTAGATAAGTGATCATATAATCCTCTGTTGTAAAGATATTAACCAGAAAAATACATGGAACAACGTCATACTTATTGTCCAACAGTTTTTCTCGATTTCCGATTTTTTTTGACATAGAACTTAATCGAACACATCAATTTAGTTCTGACCGGGCCCGATACATAAGTCAAAACAAAATCATCGAGGGGCCCAATATATCGCTTTTCATCCTCCAAGGACTAAAAAAACAAATAAACTTCAAGTCATATGCTTGTACTAACTACTCGTTAAATTGTACACAACAAAACATTTTATAGCATCAAGTTACTGATGCAGTTTCGTATTATTAATGTACAACCAACTCATAGTCAACAACTCATATCTCTTGGTTTGAAGACTTATATGATATTATCGTCCCACGATAACTCGAAATAAATTCCATGAAGTGATACATGTGAGTGTGGGTTTAATCCGATACTCAGACCTTATGAACACTCATGAATGTTGTAGCAATCCTTTTCAATGTCTAAACCATTCAGACATCTACAAGCCAGATTCATGATAGTCTTGCATCAATACCTATTTCCAACATATGATCGACCGTAGATGGTTTAAATAATTTAGTTATTCTGGAAGTCAAAACATGCAAACTGAAACAAATAGTAAACAATTGACATAAGACAGCAACCTTACTTGTAAATTAAAAACACCTTTTATTTTAGCTTTAAATGTCAATTACAGTTTATCTATTACAAGTTTCGAAACAAATATCTAATCATTAAAACTAATATCATCCTTCAGCCCAATGCGCCTCGCATGCTGCAAATGCTTAACCTTACTCAGTCCCTTCGTGGGGGGATTTGCCTAGTTTTCATCCGATAACACCCACTTTGCTACGAGGAGTCCTTATTCTATTCAGTGTCTTATGAAATGATATTTTCTGTCAATGTGTCTTGATCTGCCATGATCTATTGGCCCCTTGGCTAAGGCAACCGCACTTTCGCTGTTACAGAAAATCTCCATAGGCTCCTTTATAGCTGACACAACTCCAAGGTGTCTGATGAAGTTCTTTAGACATATCGCCTCCTTCGCTGCCTCGCTCGCTTTTATATACTCTGATTTGCACGTTGAATCAACTACTGTCTATATATATATATATATATATATATATATATATATATATATATATATATATATATATATATATACATATATATATATATACATATATATACATATATATATATATATATATATATATATATATATATATATATATATATATATATATATATATATTATGTAGGAATAAGTTCAAATGAAGACAGTAAATAAAATGAGAACGTGCAGACACTATTTTTATGTTATTATTCTGTCATGAATCTTCTATATACTTTTTTATTTCTTTATTCGGTAATGAAATATGAATAATCATATTTTAATACTAACATTATAACTTACTACAAATAAATATATGAATAACCATACGACAAATATTCACATTAGAATTACAACAATAGAACGTATATATAAAATTTTTAGCAGAATAATAACATAAAAGTAGTGTCTTCACGTCCTCACTTTATTTAGTGTCTTCATTTGAACCATCCCATATATATATATATATATATATATATATATATATATATATATATATATACACACGTGAAGACACAATTTTTATGTTATTATTCTATCATGAATCTTCTATATACTTTCTTATTTCTTTATTTGGTAATGAATATATGAATAATCATATTTTAATACTAACATTATAACTTACTACAAATAAATATATGAATAACCATATGCCAAATATTCACATTATAATTACAAGAATAGAACATATATGTAAAATTCTTAGTAAAATAATAACATAAAAGTAATGTTTTCACGTCCTCACTTTATTTAGTGTCTTCATTTGAACCATTATATATATATATATATATATATATATATATATATATATATATATATATATATATATATATATATATATATATATATATATATATATGAAATCTTCCACCTAATTCCAACCGATGCCTATATTGATTTTAGCCTCTAATCCATTTTTGCCGTTGATTTTCTAATATTCCATTACAAATCCTCGAATTCATGTGGGTTCCACAAATTATCGAATTTCGTTCGCCGGCTAACTGGTGTGTTCATGTGCGAACTATAGGAAAATGACTTGCCTAATGAAGTTTTCAGACCATTCAAAAACCTTAATTATGTTTTGTCTGTTTGAAGAAAGAAACCCAACGAACTTAACATTTTGTCTAAAAAACCAAACTAACTTACTTCGTTTACTTCTCATTTATGGTCAACCAGCTAATGAAAGTCAACGAATGACACGACTTATGACGTGTAATTAAATATCGGAAAATAACTTGTAAAACCAACGGAGTTTCAAAATCGTTCAAAAAAACCCCACTCATATTTTCTTTGTTGAAAAAATTCAATGAACTTACGCTTTTGTTCAATTCTCATTCATTAAGTATATAATTAGTTGGAAAATGAAATGATATTATATGTAATGACATGGAATAAACATATTAGAATTGACCTTTATATATCGATTTAGGGTTTGGAGAAGAGAAAAACGAAACGATGTCTGTGTTCGATCTCTTGTAATAGCTACTTTTTTTCGTCATCTCAATCGTTGATGTCCAACTCAAGATCTACTAAGAATATATTTGATGATGAAAACCCTTGTGGATGTGGGCGCCCTTATTGGATTTGGACATCTAAAACGGAGGATCATCAAGTGAAAGAAAAGTTTAGGGCTTGTTCGAACAATGTTCAAGGCTTGTTCGAACAGATAGATAAGTGTAATGGAAAGCTTTATCTTGTCCATATTCTATCTATTTTTCTGGTTTCTTTCAAAAACAAAAACTTACTAAAATGGACTTGATAAAGCTTCCAATTACACTTACCCATATGTTCGAACAAGCCCTAAACATTATCTCTAGATGATCCTCCATTTTTGATGTCCAAATCCAAAAAAGCGTCTACATCCACAAGCTAGAGTTTTCATCATCAAATATCTTCTTTGTAGATCTTAAGTTGGACATCAACAATTGAGAGAAATAATAAGAAGTAGCTATTATAAGAGATCGAACACAGACGTCATTCGTTTTTCTCTTCTCCAAACCCTAAGTCGATATATAAAGAGCAATTCTAATTTGTTTATTCCATGTCATTAAATATAATATCATGTCATTTACGAACTATTTGTATACATACTGAATCTGGTTGCCTCTAATGAAAACTGAACAAAAGCGTTAGTCCGTTGGATTTTTTTCAACAAATAAAAATGATTGATGTTTTTTGAACGTTTTTGAAACTTCTTTAGTTTTACAAGTCGTTTTCCGATATTTAATTACACATCATCAACCATGTCATCGTTGACTTTCATTAGCCGGTTGATTCTAAATGAGAAGTGTAAGTTAATTGAGTTTTTTAGACTAAATGTTAAGTTTGTTAGTTTTTTCTTGAATAGACAAAACATAATTGAATGTTTTTTAATGGTTTGAAAACTTGACTTTTTATCTCCGATTGATTATTCTGCTTATGTTACATCTTAAATTCCATCTTATCTAATATAAAACTAACCTCCATATATATATATATATATATATATATATATATATATATATATATATATATATATATATATATATATATATATATATATATATATATATATATATATATATATGGAAAAAGATTTAAAAGCCCAACGAAGTTTTCAAACCGTTTAAAAAACCCCAATAATGTTTTGTCTGTTCAAAAAAACCCAACAAACTTAACATTTTATCTAAAAACCCCAACTAAGTTACACTTTCTCGAAAGTCAAAATAAGAGAAACAGATGACGTGACTTATTACCGTATCGGAAAAATGACTTGTTAGACCACCAAAGTTTCCAAAACGTTTAAAAAACTTCAATCATGTTTTGACTGTTCAAAAAGAACCTAACAAACTTAAACAAAACAAAATTGGAATTTTCTAAACAGTTTGAAACTTTGTTGGACTTTTTAGACAAAAGGTTAAGTTCGTTGGGTTTTTTTGAATAGACGAAACATGATTGGGGTTTTTTGAATTGTTTGGAAACTTCGTTGGGCTTTTAAGTCATTTTCCCATATATATATATATATATATATATATATATATATATATATATATATATATATATATATATATATATATATATATATATATATATATATATATATATATATATATATATATATATATACAATTAAATGACCAACTTTTTAAACTTGGAAAAGGTATACCAACAAGGCAAAGTCATTGTCTCCTATGGAAAACCGAGGACATAAATGTAATTTCACCAAGAATATATAGGGTGGTATGGGTAGGCTTGAACAAAGAGAACTGTGGGGGTGGGTGTGGGGAAGTGGGGTGGCTCTCAACAATACAAAATTAACGTATCGCCCATGATCGTGATACTCGCTGTCCTACCAAACTTGTAAGTTGTAACCTTTTTTCATTAATGCCAAGGGAATCTCTCTCTTATTCATTATGAATTCATATATCGAACCACCACATTTATTATTGTGCCTTCAGTTCAACAGAATTCCGAAATGCTACAATCATAATAGATACACAACAGCTCCTTCGTAGGTACATTCATATTTGTATACCATAGTTTGTTCATATATACAAACATACATTTGATGACACATAAAGAACTTATGAACTAACGTGACCTCATATGTACTTGCATGGTATGAAGAACTAAATAACCATTAAATATTCATGTGCATACGGTTTCATTTGGATGTTTTCGTGATTCAGCTAGGTATTTACACACACATGGATACAGATATGTATTTATGTATATGTACATTCATATATATGTATTTATGTATTTATATGCACGGAGAGGGGCAGGAGGGAGTAAATGCAATGGAGGGTAGCAGAGCAGGGGAATCAAACAGTTAGAAGAAATAAGTGTGTGTGTGTGTGTGTCGGGCGAGTACAGTGTGACCATTTGAAGAAGAAGATGAAGAGCAAATGGGTTGCTCGTGAATAGGGATCAGATTTCAGACAACTCCATCATTTAATTTATGGCCTTCTTTTATTTTTATTTTTTATTTTTTTTACTTTTAGGGTTTGGCTTATGCTACAAACATATATATAGTAAAATCTTAATAATTCCCGATTTAAGCAAACTTACTTGTAAATATAATAACAATAATATATTTGTAAACATGAAAAATCCGCAGCTATACCCTGCAAACATTATATGTCCACAAAACCGTTAAAGTAAATAGCAAGGAAAACCCAATTTCAATACAAGAAATGTCGTTCATTGGCGACACCTACCGACGGGAAAGATCATTATGTTTCGTTAGTGAAAAAGCAGATTTCCAAACAAATTTACCAACATAAATTTTCAGTTGGGAAATACACGGAATTTCGATGGACTTATGACAAATATATAAATCCAAAATAATTATAAAAGTAAATTAAAAATAACAATATTATTGATAATAATAAAAATGTGTTCATATCATTTGCATTTAATACGTTTGGTTTCCTCGTACCGAAGACGTAAAGTTTCTTAATAGATTACAATGGATCATACATAATAGTGTTATATACTCTAGATCTTCGGATATAGTTTTTAAAGGAAATGATTTTGTCATACAAAAAGGCTTAACGGTGCAGCTTGTTGCTCGTTTGTCATCTCACTAATCACCCGTAAGGACAAAATCACGCCACTATTCTTCAATTAATGGTTGGTAAAAGATCAGAGCATATGTTTGTTTCCCTCTACACTCATTATGAATCAACATGAATGAAAGAGTAAGAATGCGTAGTGCAGAAAGCCCTATGATCGTTCCTTATTTTGGGTCACGATGGCCCATTTCCCGGCAGGGTAAGACGGGAGTGACCATTGGTTGCGGTTTTGATTAAGTGGTGATGGTTTTGTGGTGGTGTTTGGTGTTAGATGAAGGTTAATTATTGTGGAAACCCTAGTATATTACTTACTTGTTTCTAGTCCATAATAATCTGATTCTTGATTTCATCTGGCAGAGTTTCTTCGAGTTTAGTGCTAAAAACAATTTTGTAGCATTACATCATTATCCTCTTCTTTATTTATGTATCATTTGATTGGCTTTAAATACAATTAAACAAATGAACACTTAGCTTGATTTGATCAATGAATTACTAAAAACATAAACGAATCAGGGGTGTTTGGATGCACTATTTGAAATCAATTATGGCAACATTATGTTTTATTTGAGCTCCCCTTAACTTCATTGATAGTAGCTTAAGTTCAAACATTTCCATGGATCCTTCATAAATATTAAATTGTTGGGATTTATTCTTTTGTCTATATGTCCATAGAGTAATCAAACATTCATCTTCATTGATAGTAGTTTAAGTTCAAACATTCATCATTATATTTATTTCCTAAACTTTTATGAATTAATTCTTTATCTTTGTAATCATCAAATTTCAAAACAATAGCATTCTAATTATCTGTTATCTTGTGAAACAATTTAAGTGTTGATTGTAGATTTGTAGGTAAATTGTTGTGAATTAACTATGATTGAAGCCGAAAATTTGCTACTTCAAGCAACTCTTGAAATTCCAGCAAACCATAGATCTATTATTTTATCAAACAGGTATTACCCCCTAAAAGACTTGTTATTATAGCTATGGCCTATAGTTACATGATTAAATCAAATATGAGTAAATGATCATTTTAAGCATTCTTGATTCACTACAATCCTAGGGTGTCTTCTATTATACCAATGAAGAAATAGCAAAAAAGGATCACAGGTGAATTATATTTTCATTTTAATACCATTCTTGCATAATCTTAATACATTGACAAAATTGATTTTCACTTGTACATATGAATTTATTTTATTTTTATACAAATACATGAAAAGCCACTAATTTAAAGTACATTACCATTATATGCATGTAGTATATCCAATAATCAAATTTAGAAAGACTATTTGTCATACATGTAAGTCAATTTCTATTTTGTTGCAATGTTGATTACATTGAATACAATTTTAACAGATTGTCTAAAATTTTCATCTAAAAGGTATGTGAAAATAACTTTTTTTTAAGATACCATACTTCTGTTGTATGGTATCTCTTTCTGACAAAAAAAAAATGCAATTATTTGTTTATGAGAAAAAAAAGGGCAATTATGCCCCTTCTTTATAATTTATGAAAAAAACAAATGATTAAAAAACGAAAGTATAGATTCTTTTTTCATTTATAAATGATAAAAACAATGTATAGATGTGTAAAAAATGAAAAACTTAAACTTTACGTGAAAAAAATAAAACTATTTTACAGAAATGATCCCTACGGCAAATTTAGCAATATAATTTTCTATTATAAAACTATTTGACGGGAACGTATGATAGTATATGGTGAAAAAAAATGAAAAACTTAAGTTTTATGTTATAAAACTCTTTGATAGAAATGGTCACCTTGTCAGTTTGTTTTTTACACAAATGGTCTTGTTGGTGATAAACTCTTTGACAGAAATGGTCACTATATCGAATTTATATTTTACAATAAAACAAAGAAAAGTACATTGCTATAAAACCTAGATGATCCATTAAAGTTAGGATTAATACAGTCAAACAAAGAAAAATTAAAAAGTTAAAGAATTACATGTAGGTTGATATAATACATGCAAAGCTAATTGTTGTAAGAAAGTTAAAAAGTACATTGCTATTATAGACCTAACAATGCTTTCATGCTTCAATTTATTAACCCTTTTCTATCTTGTTTTTGATACAAACTATTGACAAAATAGAGAATGTAAACTATTTGGTTGTAGTTATACGTGTAAGTCACTTTTCTATTTTGTTGTAATGTTGATTACATTGAATACAATGCATATGTAAAAGTAGGTTGCCCTATACACAAAGGGCATCATAGTCCAGTCCTGTAAATAAAAAATATTACAACGGAAAGAGGATGTAATAACTAATTCTGCTAAAAAAAGTCAACTTTTACACACAATCTGAACGATTCTTTTGATAAACATATGCATATACAAAAGTAGGTTGCCCTATTAGGTCATTTCTATTTTAAAAAAATAGTTATAATATTTTTTATTAGTATATATCACTTATACTAAAAGGGCATGTCCATCCTTTTATAGTAAAAACAAACAATATCAATTGTTTTTCCTGCAATATCTTTTTTTATTATATTATTATATAACACATAAATAGAAAAATTAAGAATTAAAAACATAAAAGGACAATGTCCAAGTTCTGTTAATAAATATTTTTTGAAAATTTTTAAATTTTAAATAATCTATAACACATAAGCTAAAAAATAAAATCAAACAAACATATGCATATGCAAAAGTAGGTTGCCCTATTAGATCAATTATGTTTCTAATGTAAAAGGACAATGTCTAATCCTATTAATAAATATATTTTTTTAAAAATTTTTAACATTTTATTATTCTATAACACATAAACAGGAAAGTAAAAGAATATAAGCATATCCATATGCAAAAGAAACAATATTGTTATTTTTCCAGCAACAAAATGAAGATAATAAATAAGATTTTGTGAAGATAATCAATACATTTGCATATACACAAAAGGTCAGAATTGTCCTTTTAGCAAAATAAACAATATATTTTGTTTTTCTGCAAAATTATGAAGATAATCAATAGTTTATACTGAAGAAAATCAATAGTTTTGAACATATTTTATAATAACAACGTTAACAGGAAGAAATAAACAAAAGGACAAGAATGTATTAACATAAGCAATCAAAATAATAATAAACGATTTATCATATTTGCACATATAAAAACAGGGATGACTTACCTAGAATGCGGAGTTTTTTAGGGTTTAGATGCTTTAGATTCAAGATAGACGACAAATGTTGGAAAATGTTTTAGGTGTCAGGTATTTATAAGTGAAAAGTTTATTCAAAGATAATATAGAAATTGATTTGATCTCCTATTATGCAAAAAAAAAAAAAAAAAAAAAAAAAAAAAAAAAAAAAAAAAACATACACATAGAAACTGCCCCAAAATCGGCTACTCAATTGTAGGGAATAAGATTTGGTATTTGATTTAGTATTATATGTAATTAAAATTAATTGAATGAGTGGGAAAGGCTCGGTAAATGGGTGGAGAGAATGACATGTGCCATCTTACTTGTGTATAAGATGGACATGTGGCATTTAAAAGAAGTTTTTATTACGCATATATATACTCATTCATTCCTAAAATTATTGTATATAGACAAAAAACACACAGATTAAGAAAATATTAATTACCATTAAAATTTTAAAATTAAATGACAGCGTTACCCTTTTGTTGCATTTAATTTTATGGTAGTTTAACTAATAAACTAGAGAGTATTTTGTTAAATGAGATATTTATTTTAAAAGTAGGCAATTATTTTGGACAAATCAAAAAGGAAACATGGAATATATATATATATATATATATATATATATATATATATATATATATATATATATATATATATATATATATAGTCCAGATTTAATACAAACCCAAAAATTGGTAGGAACCACGAGAATTATTTTCCGTCAATTATTTTGTCAATGGCATAAACATGAAACCCATTTATTTGGTTGTGAAGCATTCGCATACGACGCACGCTCATTAAACGTAATATGGACTCGAGGTAATAATCGTTTGCGACGAATGTCCTTGGAATGTCATTTAAATTGTAACGCCTCGACTCTCAGGTAATAATTTTATAGCTTTATTTTTCATAAAGTGTGAGGTCTACTCGACGAGTCTGATGCCCTAACTTGTCGAGTAGAAGCGGGTTGGGCCACGTGTTAACTAACCTATTCGCTGAGTCCAAGATAGGACTCGACGAGTAGGAGCTGGATGATGAAACCCTAATTTCTGGGGTTTTGCACCCTATTTAAAGGATCATTAGCCTCCTTTAGCCCCCTTTTAGCCTCTTGAGAGTCCAGCAAACCCTAATCCATGTGTGTGCTCGAATTTTGTGTGTTTTAAGCTTTGGAAGGTGGATCTTATGGAGAGGATGTAACATCCTGGTTTGGATGGTCGATGATTAGGGTTCGTGGGCCACGAGCTGGGCATGAGGAAGTCTCGGGTTGTTGCGAGTTTCTGGAATCGTAAGGCATCTCATCACCTTTCCGTAGGTATAAGGATCTTTGGAATCGGAGTTACATCAAAGAAGCTATGGAAGTTTGAAGATTTCGCAGTATGAGTCCCTAAAGTGAGGATTTTGGCAGCGAAGTAGGCTGGGCATACGTATGCGTACGCTTAGCGTACAAATACGCGTGTTTCTTAAGTAAGAGCCACCTAGTACGTTGGGCGTACAAGGCACATAAGGAAACCCTAATTAAGTGAAGTGTCCCTATAAAAAGTAAGAGATGGTCTCATTTCTGGCCACCTTCCTCAATTATTAAACCCTCTCAAACCCTAATATCCATTCTTGAAGCTTGTGGTGGCCATGATGAGCTTGTTTGTGTTCTTGTGGAGAATTAAAAAGGAGCATGGAAGGAAGTGAAGTTGTAGAGTAGGTTGTGGATCTGAGCTTTCTTGGTGATAGAGCCCCTTTTGAAGGTATAAAGCTCCAAGCTTTCCTTCTCTTTTTGTTTTGTGCATATTAGAGTCAATTTTAGGGTTTTGGTCCAAAGCTTGAGGATTTATGAGTTGATGCACTCCAAAGCTTAATAACCTATCCTTTTAAGTGTTTCTAGTGGAGGAGAACCATAAAAATAAGGTCTTGATCGTGTGAATCTACCCATGCATGAGTTATGAGCATTTTGGGTTAAGAAAGTAAGAGTTATTATGTGTTGTGACCTTATCAACCATGCAAAGGCTTAAAGTCGATAACTTTATGCAGTAGGAGATGTTAGGAAATCCAGATCCAAGAGATGAGTTAAGGTCTTAATGGGTTAAGACCCAAAAATTAATTTAAGCAAAACTGAGAGTACGCCTCGCGTATTGGGCTGAGGTCCCCGATCAGAATTGTGCATGCTTGAGTACGCTGAGCATACCAAAGGAGGTATGGCCTGCGTAAGCCCACTGTGGGCTTTTGGGGTAAGTGATGTTTTGGGCCTTGAGTGTCGGGTCTGGAGTTTGGGCTTCATGCATAGAGTCTTGGACCAGCGGAGTGTATATATGTGCTTTGGGGCTGTTGGTTTGGGCTTGCCTTTTTGGTTGGGAATTGGGCCGTGTGAGGACCCATATATTATTAGGGTTTGGTGGGCCCAATGGGCTTAGGGTATTAATGGGCTGTCAGGTGGTTTGTCTTTACACCCAATGAGTGAGAGGTTGGACTTAGCTCCTAATTGAGATTTATTGTGGGTTTGGCATAGAGTTAGAGTCTGTTGCGTAGCAGCAGTGATTATAGGAGCTGTTCTTTATCCGAGGTGAGTCTTCTCACTATACTTTACCTAGAGTGGTAATTAGAGTTATATGACAGAGTATCTTGTATGTTGTTTATGTGATTGTCATGCACTGCATTTTTTCTATGAGATTTATGTTGTGTATGTTCTAGAGTTTACAGAGTTAGAACCGGAAGGTTAATATATTAGGTCCAGAGGGTCCACAAAGTTATAGCCTCGAGTGGCTAATATGTGTTATATGTGGTATTTTGGGGAACTCACTAAGCTTCGTGCTTACAGTGTTATGTGTTTTAGTTTTTTCTTATTTGGATCGCGGGACGACACCGACTTGATTGTACACACCAGAGAAAGAGTTAAGAGGATCCTGGATTACCATTTTATTAAACATGGAGCTATGTTTTGTGATTTTAATAAATGATGTTTTGTGAAATATGTACTGAGAATTATAATTTTTCCAAAGAAAAATTGTTTTGAAATTTACGATGTTACATGTTGGTATCAGAGCCTTGGTTTGAGGGATTCGGATGCATCTTCGGGTATATCTAGACTCAAACTGAGGAATGGAGGAAAATTTTCAAAATAAATGATTTTTTCTAAAAACGAGCAAGAGTTTCTAAAAGAAAATGAAAAAGAGCAGTGTGTACAATCAGCCAGAGCTTGAACGGTGATTTCCTAAAATACCCTTACCTTATGTTTGATGAGATATTATGAGATATTATGCATGCTAGAGATATAGTAGGTATTTCATATATTAGGACTAGAGTAGCCTGATTTGTGATGCCTTAGCTTAGGAGTTGTTGTTATCTGTGATGCGCTTTCGAGTATGTGTTGAGTAAGAGTATCCAACGGGAATCCTTATAGAGAGGGATTTGAGTAGAGGAGCAATCTAGGAGAGATACCTAGATGAGCATTGGTGGAACCTACCGAGAGAGTAGCTAGATACTGCAGGAGGTAGAGTTGTAGAGTTCGGTGATATCTTTTGAGTATGAGTAGAGCTAGTGGAGTTATCACTTAGAGCGTGTTATATATGGTGATTCGTCTCCCAAATGTTGCTTTCTTCGTGCTTTGTGGAACAATGATGGGAGTTAGCTACCAAGTGAATGTGACAATATTCAGGAGGTAGATGACTAGCATCATAAGGATTTTCTCAGCAGCTGATGGTGGAGAAATATGAGAACCTAGGAAGAGCCTAGGAAGTGGACTTAGTCAGGTGAGTACGCTAACAGAGTAGATCATTTTGCTGGGGAGCGAGCACGCATGTTAAGATTTCTGAAGAGGAGGTTGAGCGGCTACTTAGGGAATCTGGAGTGGTCCGTGTAGAGAGTATGGGTAGATGTGGTAGGTAGTATGGGCCCGTACTACTGAAAGAAGAGGACCCATACTCGATGCAAGGAGTATTCCAGAGGTTCTAAATAGAATATTAAGAGGTGATGTCATGGTTAGAGTACCATGATTATAGCAGATCGAGAGGTGATGTCATGGTTTGGGTACCATGATCGGCAACAGAGTGAGAGGTGATGTCATGGTTCGAGTACCATGCTTCGTAGCGGATAGTGTTTGTGCTTTTCCAGTTATCCTGTCATGTTTGGGTCAATCTATGATCGGTTGAGATAGAATTTAGGCCAGGAGGCCAGGATGAACGAGTTTTAGTGGAGCATCCCTTGATAAGGAAATCGAGTTAGCTTTGAGGGATTGTTGGTGATATGCCAATAGAGTCGCAAGACTTAGAGATGAGTAGGGTTGACACGTTATGAAAGAATACGGTCTGAGCTGGGTAACCGGCCGATAACAGAGGTGTCACCTTCTGTGACCCGAGTGGTACTATTTTCGTTTCCAGAGGGAGACATGATAAGGTGTTGAGATTTCAGTTTCTGAGTTAGGGGTGAGCCTTGTGGGATCGTACTGATGGTGATCTTCAATCAGAGTATCTAGCAGTAGGTCTATCGTGAGGGAATGATATAGCTTGAGCAGGTTGTCAGTGGGGACTGAGACGGTCAAGGACCAAGATACACCCTATTGGAGTATAGTAGCGCATGTGATAGCTACAACGTTGGACGATCAAGAGGAGTATAGCAGGGTGGTGACTCTTATTGTCTTTGATGTGTATAGAGAGTGGAAATGTGGTTTCTTCTCTTATGATAAGGGACGTGTCAGAGCATGGGACGAGGAGTCGAGGATGAGGAGTATGATAGTTCATTATTTCCAGATTAGGAGTTAGGGCTAATAGTGGACATTTGGAAGGTCCGGTGAGGGTATGATGTGAGATTCTGAATGACTAGAGGCGGTCATGATGGTAAGTTCTGAGGATTTCGTATGAGATTTGGGTATTTGGAGATGTTCGATCTCTACCGACGGGATCATCGAGCGTTTCATAGCACCTTGCGAGATTGGGTGCGATGTTGCTGGTGGAGATGTCCGAGGGATAGAGTGTTAGTGCACGAATCGGTGATGGTTCGAACCCTAAGTGGGGGAGGACCGAGTCTATTGGTTGAGAGGATCAGAGAGCTGTCCGAGAACGGTTAGAGATCTGGATAGAGAGGCATGCGGTGCGGATTTCTGAGACCAAGGTTATTGTTGGTCAAGGAAAGGTGCAGAGTGAGATAGTACATATGGTAAGTGTTTAAGAACGGATGAGTGTCTCCACGGCAAGTGGCCGTTGGTCGGAGACCTTGTGGTAGATAGGAATCCTTTAAGGTTAAATGGTGAATTCAAGGTGGTTGGCTTGTGAGGTTAGTTCAGCGGTTGAGAGATTCTGGTTCAGAGTATGGGCTATTATATGCAGTATGAGAAGGAAAGAAGTTGATTAGTCAACCTGAATTTGAGTCATTATGGGTATTATGGCATGAGTTTTAGGCAATAGAGGAGGAAGTGTCGGATTGTCATCTTCATGTTTTGAGTTGTTGGCAATTTCTCTGTGTTTTAATTCGGAAGATGGAGTATTCCAGGGTATCCAAGTTCAATGTCCTAAATCTTGGATTTTTTTTGAGTTTTGAGCTTGAGATGCCAAGTGGGGGTATCGAGTGTCTATAGTTTTGGTGGGAGGCCCTTCAACTATTTGACATCAAAGGGATTTATTTGAGAATGTGAATTGCAGTGGGAAAAAGAGGTTTTGTCGCGACGGTGGTCGTCCGAAGTAGTGTTGCTTAGCCTGGATGGGTGTGCGTGCACCTATCTATGGATGATCCATAAGGCATGAGTAATGATCGCAATGTGGCGTCGATCTGAGAGTGAAATTGAGAAGTGGTAAGGGTTAGCAGGGTGAGACCGCGAAGAGCTGCAGTTCAATGAGTTAGTGATGAGAGAGGGTGTTGTGATGCTACGAGTAGCCGTAGTACTCACTGGTCAGAGAGAGGGTGTTGTGATGCTATGGGGAGCCTGGTGGTCGGACCAGGGGTGAGACCGGGGTCTCCTCAATGATTGGGAATCATTGTACTCTGAGTAAGGTGTGGACATCGAAATCTGAAGGAATTGGATAAGTGAAGTACGCATGGGTTGTGGGTCACGAGTCATGAGTTGAGTGGGTCTTTGGGACGAATGGTTCCTACTTCAGGTCAGACCAAACTCTCGAGTTGATTTGAGTCCAGGTGGTGTGTTGGATAGACGAGATGAGATTCTAGAATCAGAGATGGATTCCATATTGAGGTGTATTGTTTATCATCTAATGTCTTAAACCTATGTAGGTCAGTACTCGGGTACGGGAAGTACCGCGAGATGCATGAAAATTTAAGCAGTGAACGACATAAGTCGGGGCTGAGTCGACCTTCAGTGTGTGTATAGCATTCGCTTGGGGTAAAGCGAGTTTCATGACTTGTGTGTCACTATGGACCGAGGTAGTTATTGTGAGAAGGGAGCCATTAAGACGGTTGAGATAATGCAATGGACCTTGGAGGTTCAACGGATGGGTCGAGTTTAGACCTGGTGCTCAATGTTAAAAAGGGGTATGTGATATGGAATTGAGGCTTATGGTTATTTTTGTGTCTGATGACACTTCAGAGCGAGCACAATTATTCTCTTGTATCTGTGGGCAGAGTGTTGAGAATTCACTGTTTAGATGGGTTAGTATAGCAGTTCAGTGAATAAGCCCTGGTGGGATGTGAACCCTTCTGTTCTTTAGCGCGTGATCCAGATTGTTTGGTGCATTGGTATAAGTGATCGATACCCGATTGTTGAACATGAGTTATCAGAGTTTAAGGTTCAAGGGGTGACTATCATGGTAATAACATGAGTAGATGGTTTGGCGGCGGGCCAAGCGACTGGAGTTCCCAATTTTGGGAAGGTCAGAAAGGGGGTATCTTAACGGAAGAGGGTTCGACTTTGGTTCTGGATTGGGAGTTCCTTTTTGGACTCAGGCATCCATGGAAAGATAGTGGTGGGATATGAGGTCCTTTTTATTGGTGCCTCTTAGGTTTAGTTTCAATCTAAATGCTGATAAAAAGCGATTTCAAGGGAGAAATTTGATTAAGTGGTTCAGAATTGTAACATCCTGATTCGGATGGTCCATGATTAGGATTCGTGGGCCATGATCTGGGCATGAGGAAGTCTCAGGTTGTGGCGAGTTTCTGGAATCGTAAGGCATCTCATCACCTTTCTGTAGGTATAAGGATCTTTGGAATCGGAGTTATATCAAAGAAGATATATAAGTTTGAAGATTTGGCAAGATGAGTCCCTAAAGTGAGGATTTTTGCAGCGAAGTACGTTGGGCGTACGTATGCATACGCTTAGTGTACAGACGCACATGTTTCTTAAGAAAGAGCCACCTAGCACGCTGGGTGTAGTAGGCACAGAAGGAAACCCTAATTAAGTGAAGTATACCTATAAAAAGAAAGAGATGGTCTCATTTCTGCCCACCTTCCTCGGTTATTAAGCCCTCTCAAACCCTAATATCCGTTCTTGAAGCTTGTGGTGGCATGATGAGCTTGTTTGTGTTCTTGTGGACTTTTAAAAGTTAAGAAGGAGCATAGAAGGGAGTGAAGTTGTAGAGAAGGCTGTGGATCTGAGCTTTCTTAGGGCTAGAGTACCATTTGAAGGTATAAAGCTCCAAGCTTTCCCTCTCTTTTTGTTTTGTGCATATTAGGGTCCATTTTAGGGTTTTTGGTCCCAAGCTTGAGGCTTTATGAGTTGATGCACTGCAGAGCTTAATAACTTGTCCTTTTAAGTGTTTCTAGTGGTGGAGAACCATAAAAATAAGGTCTTGATCGTGTGAATCTACCCATGCATGAGTTATGAGCATTTTGGGTTAAGAACGTAAGAGTTTTTATGTGTTGTGACCTTATCATCCATGCAAAGTCTTAAAGTCGATAACTTTATGGAATAGGAGATGTTAGGAAGTCCGGATCCAAGAGATGATTTAATGTGTTAACGGGTTAAGACCCAGAAATTGATTTAAGCAAAATTGAGAGTACGCCCAGCGTAGTCCTAGTACGCCCTGCATGCTAGGCTGAGGTCCCCGATCATAATTGTGCATGCTTGAGTACGCTGAGCGTACCATAGGAGGTATGCCCCGCATAACCCCTCTGTGGGCTTTTAGGCTAAGTGATGTTTTGGGCCTTGAGTGTTGGGCCTAAAGTTTGGGCTTCATGTATAGAGTCTTGGACCAGCGGAGTGTATTTGCCTTGGGGCACTTGGTTTGGGCTTGCCTTTTTGGTTGGGAATTGGGCCGTGTAAGGACCCATTTATTATTGGGGTTTGGTGGGCCCAATGGGCTTAGGGTAGTAATGGGCTGTTAGGTGGTCTATCTTTAGACCTAATGAGTGAGAGGTTGGACTTAGCTCCTAATTGAGATTTATTGTGGGGTTGGGACAGAGTTAGAGTCCAGTGCTTAGTAGTAGTGATTATAGGACCTGTTCTTCATCCGAGATGAGTCTTCTCACTATACTTTACTTAGAGTGGTAATTAGAGTTATATGACAGAGTATCTTGTATCTTGTTTATGTGATTGTGATGCACTGCATTATATCTATAAGATTTATGTTGCGTATGTTCTAGAGTTTACAGAGTTAGAACTCGAAGGTTCACAGAGTTAGGACCAGAGGGTCAACAGACTTATAGCCTCGAGTGGATAATATGTGTTATATGTAGTATTTTGGGGAACTCACTAAGCTTCGTGCTTACCGTGTTATGTGTTATGTGTTTCAGGTTTTTCTTATTTGGATCGTGGAACGACACCGGCTTGATTGTACACACCAGAGAAAGAGTTAAGAGGATCCTGGATTACCATTTTATTAAACATGGAGCTATGTTTTTTGATTTTAATAAATGATGTATTGTGAAGTATGTACTGAGAATTATAATTTTTCAAAAGAAAATTTGTTTTGAAATTTATGGTGTTACAGAGGAGCTTGAAGATCAAGTATCTAGCAACAATGAACGTGTGTGGATCTTAAGTCTACCTCAATTGATTAACATTGGAAGGTATTTGTAACACCCCGTTTATTTAATAAATAAACAAAATAAATTAATGAATGAATAGTAACCCCAAATCAATAATTATATAGCAAGGTGTTAGTTTGGAGGAGTAAATTGGCATAATTTAGAAGGTAGGGGTTAAAAGTGTAAGTTTCAAATTAATTTTTTTAATATTTATGAAGGTAGGGACCACTTGATAAATTATTCAGACTTAAGATGGATAGATTATGGGAAGCAAGGGTTAAATGGTAAATTTCGGACTCAATTTGTAAAGTGTTTTGAAGGTTGGGGTTAAAAGGGTAACATATGAACTTTATTTGAGAATGACTTGTAAAGGAGGGCCTGAATGGTAACTATGGGACTAAATATGAAAGGAATTATGTGAGCAGGGGTGGAAGAGTAAATTATGGACTTTTTGTGAAAAACATCCTATGGGGAGGGACCATTTGTGACATTATGGAATGAAGCTTGAGTAGAGACGAGTATAAAACCCTTCAGGTAACCCTAACCCTAGGGATGCTTACAGTCGTCACCACTCACCCTCTGGACTTCCGACCACCACCCTTTTTGCTTCTCCTATCACTGAGTCGCCGTTGTGCTACCCATCGAAGACGGAAACCTCTATGAGACGTCATGACCGTGAGAAATGGGATGAAACTCACCCTGGAGCGTCGCTCTTTTTAATTCTAGTGGAAGCGCCACCTCCTTCGCGTATCTTCTATTCCGCCATCACCCTGTTGTTGCATCGACCACCGCTGCTCCCGCTTCCGACGGCAATGAAGACCACCATGAATGAGCTCTTGAATACCACCGGTGTGGTTGCAAACGCCCACTGCCACTGTTTCTCTGTAAATTTTCTTTCTGCCTTCTGTCGCCATCCATAGATGCTTCACAACATCCATCGGAGCCACTCCGACCATGTTTCGTTGAGTGCTGCTACATACCGCCGTCAACCGTTGTTGTGCCGCCGTTATGCTGTCCAAAAGCTCCATGATCCTCTCCTTGATGGTATCGAACACCATAGGAGTAACCTCAATAATACTATGAGTGATCTTAAGCATGATGAACTTGCATAACCTCTCATTAATTGGTTCGACACCAGAGCCAAAACCAGAACCAGATCCAAAACCTCCTCCTTGAGTGCTCATTACCATACAGAAATACAAACATACAAATGATCAAAATAAACTCAATGGAACTCTCACACCACAAGTTCCATAGGATATCTGAGATTTTAGTTGATTCGAGTATGGATCATTTGCTTCCAGTATTACAGGACCAATACTACCATTCACACATATCGACACTTTCCTCAAGAACCATCACGAATCCTCAAAGTCACTCTACCAAGGAAACTCACTATGATACCAGGAACTTTTACCACATCATCGGTTGGCTTATGCATGAAAATTATACACAATACGGGATCAAATAGACTATCGAATAAATGAATCTATCCTGAGCCCACAACGAGACAAGGAATAGGAAATAAGGCTTAATAAGTCGGTCCAACACTATATGATCCAAATTGTATACAATTTTTAAGAATACACATAGCAATTAACTTTTTCAATATAGATCCCAAGTAATACATAACATCTAAATCCTCCTAGGCTACAAGGAATCACACAAATCAGGAAATTCTATCATGTGATTCCTGAAGGTAATCTTAGCCTTACTCTAGCATGCTATTCATAAAATAGCATACTAAACACATAATACTCATGTACGGGTATTTTAGGAATCACCTACTTGAGCAAGGATGATTACAATCATTGCACCTTTATCTTTACGAAAAATTAGTTTTCTTTCAAAATGATTATGAATTCCTCAGTTTGATTTCAGACACACATGACAATGTGCCTGAATCCCACAAGCCAAGGCTCTAATACCAACTTGTAACATCCTAAAAAAATGAGTAAAATTTTTCATTTTTAATTCATCAAATCACATAGTATTTGTCCTAATAATCCTTCATAGTAAGAATGTATCATAATCATCATAGTAAAACAACAATCATCAATGCGTAAATCCTCAGGGGGAAATATTGTGCACTCAAGCGAAGCCCTTTCCTTTAGAACTGGAAATACCTAAAAATGTTCAACCCATAAAACTGTAAGCATAAATCTTAGTGGGTTCCCCAAATACCACATACCACACATAAATTACCATGGGCTACCCCCATGGTCTTGCATAAAAGTGTCATGTGCTACCCGTATGTATTTCCTTGCACTTCCATGGGCTACTCCCATGGTCTCATGTACACGTGTCATGGGCTACCTAAATGGCCTTTCCTTACATTTCCACGGCTACCCATGGTCTTATATACAAGTGACGTGGGCTACCTCCATGGTCTTTCATACATATGCCATGGGCTACCACCGAGGTCCTCCATGTAAGTATTACAAAGACAACTAGCATCTGACATATTATAGTAGGAATACTTACCTGCCTGACAAAGTCAGATAAACCACAACTAACTGTCATGTAACCGGTGCTACAACAAACATATCAATCAAAGAAGGTACAACTTTAGTCTATACTATAGAGCTAGTGATGTGCACAAAAGTACCCATTAATTTTAATATTTATAACCTAACAAACTTAGACTAACTATGCACTTATAGGCAGTGTACCTAGTCAGATTACAGTATAGCTTAGGTAAGTCGGGTGTCGATCACAGGGAACGGTGGATCAATTTAATATATCTGATTATAGGTCATACGAAAAGAATAAAAGACATAATTTAATAAACCTCAAACTAATAATTAATTACCCATTCTCGATAAACTAATAGGAAAACAAATCTCTTCAGGTACTTTGGTTTAGACACATTCCACCTTAAAAACATAGACAATTGCATACACAAATTCATTTATTCATGTTCACCGATTCCTAAAATGATTAGATTCGCGTTCACTATAACTAATCCTTCAGCAAACAAGTTAATTCAAACAGTGATCAATTGATTAAACTAACATGCTTCCTAGTGTTTAGTTCGTATCAAGCAAGACTTGTAAATTTTGTTAATTTAAACATTTAATTAACCTCTTGTTGATGGTCATCAAACAAGGCTCACACATTAACTTATTTATTCCCATGTTAATCCTAGTTTCACATTCGTTATTTCTAGTCTTATAATCTCAATGGTCATCAAAAATCATAAGAGACAAGCAAATCAAGTAGGTTTTCATACAACTTAATTCACTTAACAATTAACAGCAAATAATCATCATTAACACATGAGGATCTTTGAACAAGCTTGGCAAGATAAATTAAACACAAATAAATTATTTAACATAACAATTAGTCTAAGAATCAAAACTTCATTCAATCATAAACACAAAGTAAAAGGTTTTTACACCCAAATCAGAAACTAAATACAAAAAGTACCATAAGGAAGTGCTAAACATGGTCATGTTAGCAATCCATATGATTACCGACATGTATCCGCTCTCCAATCCTTCAGATCTCTGCTCCCGTTAGCTTAACGGCCTTCCGGCTGCCTTCTAGACCCTCAAAACGGCTTAACAGAAGTTAATTGTCGACTAAGTTAGGTTAGAAGTCGAATCCCCCTTTCTGGTTAGCTAAAAATCGACATTTATAATCTTTGTGGCCGACCTAAGTACGCTGGGCGTACTTAGGATTACGCAGCGCGTACTCTGGATAATCACGCGATCAAGTATATCCGATGCAAGCAGGTACGCGGGGCGTACTCGCTACCTCAGCACTCTTTTCTTTCTTTTAGCTTCTAAGCCCGGTTTTCGCTTCAGTCTCTTCTTTTGTGCTTTATCACCAACAAATAGCTGCAAAACATAATTCAAAGTATTATGAGTACTCTTTAGTTCTAAAATAGAATAAATAAGGCCAAAATATTAAGATAAAGTGCATAAAAATATATATAAAAATACACATATCAGCTAGCACTTTGACAAAAAGTCAATCTATGTCAAAAATTCAATGCTTAAATTCAAGTTCCAAGAGCCTCCATGACGTGGCCTCCTATTGGTCACATCATGGAATGATAAGGACAAAATAGTCACCCCCCCCCCCCACCAGTCGCCACATGGTCAAGCCAAAACATCTCGTGAAAACTACGTTCTATAAGTTAATGGATTAATCCATTTTCCATACATTCCACAAGCTTTAAAGCTCATATTAGATTCTTCCCAAGGTCTTAATGGATGATGTTTCCACTTTATCGATTAAGAAATCCCAATAACCAATAATTTCAAAACCTAGGTCCTTAATGGCAACTTGATGCATGGATTCGACCATTAAGCACTTAATCATTAAATTCTCAAGTCAAAGACTTCCAAAATGGTTTTAGGAACCCTAACGATCCCTAAAATTGCAAACTTTACGAACATGCATAGCCCTTGCACGTCCTTTATCAAATCTAGGACAAAAGATGAAACAATACCTAAAGTTTCATACAAAGCCCACAAATCACAATCATATCCTAGATTTATAAAATATAATGCTCGTCGGACTTAGAGATGTCAAAAGGTGCACACATTATCTCTTCTACTCATTCTGTCTTCACAAATGAGGCAAAATATGGCATAAAATCTAGATCCAAGAAGCATACAACAAAAGTGTGAGAATTTAAGGACTTACAAGAAGTTCAGATGGAGCACACAAGGATGATGAGGGATTCTTGGAGAAACTAAGCACCAAAACTTCTTCTTCTTCTTTTAAAACCACCAAAAGGTTGAAAAAATGAGCTGAAAAGGCTCAAGAGGGATAGGGTTTGGCCTCCTTAGGAGGTGATGCATGTTGAGAGTGGAGGAAACCTAGCCATCACTTCCTCTAAATAGGCCCGAAGCCTAAAACATTAGGGCATTAATTTTGAACAGTAGCCACAACGTGACGGACAAGATGTCACATCGTGGGGCACCAATTTCCTTCGCAAACACACTTAGCCATGCCACGTCGTGAGGATGCAAACCCCATGTTGTCGGTAATAAAAACTTATTGCTTATTTTCAAAATTCTAGGATATTTAGAATAAAACCCCTTTTAGTTCAAAGTTCATTCTTTAATATCTTATGTTAAAATTATCATTTTGAAAATAACACACTCTGTGATCATTGATCATTTATTACTTGGTTGTATAACATGTAAAAAAAACCTATTTTCATCAATACAAACAAAAATAATGACATACAATCATCACATAAAAACATAAGAACATATACCATGCCACAACTATATGATATTTCACGTGATCTATACATGAAATATCAAGTCATTTTCTTAGGGGACAGTAGGGACAAAATTTTTCATGAAAAGTTGTTAAAGCTGCCAATTGCCAAAACGTCTAATGCGTGCAAGATTTTCAAGACTCCATGTACTGTTGGATCAAAAGCATCAAAAAATCATTTTTTTGGGGTTTTCTCTCCTTAAATACAATAGCAGTAAGGGAAGAAAAAAAAATCATTTCAAACTTTTGATCTTCAATATGGCCTCCGTCTTCATGTCTTCTTACCTTTTAAAACATATACATTAGTTTAGTACAAATTTCATACTTGCAAGATGAGCAAAATTAAGAAAATAAATAATTACTATTACAAATTATTTAAATGAATAAATATTATTACAACCATATTTACAAATTCTAACAACACATAACACATGATTTATGACTTGTTATAAACATATTATCATACAAAATTAACAAATAACATTTTGTTCTTCTATGGTTACATTAATGTGACCAAATTCAAGTAAGTTTAAAAAACCTTTGACCATATATTATCATAAAACTATCATTACATCTTGCCAAGGAACTCATGCATCAATCTTTCATGCAATCATCAAAATCGTCCATAGCTTCCAAAAACCAATATTTTAATTTCATCCATAAAATATATGCATGCGTGTAAAAAATGCTCCGATACCAATTGATGGAAATCTATTGTTCAATTTGAGTTTAAGAAACATAAACCTTTTGAGTTTGTAGTGGAAGTCTTTTAAAAGAGAACCTGAAAACATAAATTCCTAGAAAAGATCATAATCCATGCACATGTCAAAATTTTAACCACCATGGAAAGAAAAATATCAAAAACCTTTATAGTTATTTAGTCCTATCAAGAGGTTCATCATTGTTGAAGATAGTAGAAATCAAGGAAGGGGTCCTCTAAATGTATACACCATAAGCTCCAACACTTGCTATGTTGGTGTAACATTCGGATTCTCAGGTATATTATTTGATTCATTTATTTTGGAGTTTGTGGAGGGACTCGGCGAGTTGGTGCTTAGACTCGCCGAATAGGGTCGCGGATTCTTATCCGAGTTCATGACTGGACTCGGTGAGTCCACGCTGTTTAATGAAACCATAATTTCCCGGGTTTGGGGCTAAATCACCAAGTGAGACCATCTAGATGCTATATGGGTGTCAAGGTCTGAACTTTACATGATTATCATGCTTGGGAAGGTCAGATCTATGGACCAAAGGAATAGATCTGACCTCAGGAATAGTCCAAGGGCAGACTCGGCGAGTAGGATTAGGGTTTCCCGTAAATCACTCAGCGAGTAGACCCGCCGAGTTGGGGGAATAACTCAGTGAGTCAGAGAGGGATTAGAGGACTGGAGTTCAAGACGGAACTCGCCGAGTTGATCTTGAGACTCGGCGAGTTAAGTCGGGGTAGCCCTGCGATTCATGCCAGGTGTGACAAGTTAAGCAAGGGGAGGGACTCGACATGCCAAATGAGGCTAGGGAGTTAGTGGACACGTGTAGACTCGCCGAGTTGCCCAAGAGCACTCGACGAGTTAGGTCAAAGTTTGACCGTTGACTTTTGTTGACTATTAGGGATTGGTCAACAATGGGCCGTTGAGCCAAGAGAGGGGTAAAATGGTCTTTTACCCTTCTAAGGATGCCAAGAGAGAGTTGATCTAGTCTCGAGAGTTATATTTATGAGAGTATTTACATTATGTGATCAGGCGGAGGCTAGACCATATTCCTACTGAGTTAGAGATTTACCGAGATATCCAAGGTGAATCTTCTCACTATACTTTACCTTGAGTAGGTATGTGATAGAGTTATTGTATGCTATCTATGTGATGTGTTGCACTGCATTATTTCTATGTGATTTATTCCGTGTGTATATCAAAGTATATCAGAGTTAGAACCGGGAGGTTAACCGAGCTAGGACCAGAGGGTCCACAGAGTTAGGGCCCACGGGCCCACAGAGTTATAGCCTCGAGTGGCTAGTATGTGATATGTGTGGTATTTTGGAGAACTCACTAAGATTCTTGCTTACAGTGTTTTGTGTTATGTGTTTCAGGTTTGCTCAAGATCACGGGACAGTACCGGCTCGATTGTACACACCAGAGGAAAAGTTTGTTTTGAGGATCCTGTTTACTAAGTGATTGAACAAAAGAGTCATGTATTGTAATTAAAACAAAAAGGAGATTTTTATGAAAAATGTTAAAGAGATAAAATATTTTAAATGAAAATTTTGTTTTGAAAATTTCGGTGTTACAAGTTGGTATCAAAGCCTTGGTTTGAGGGATTCGGATGCACCTTCGGGTAAATCTGGACTCAAACTATGGAAGTAAGAAAAGTTTTCAAAGAAATGATTTTCTAAAGGTGAATAAGAGTTCTAAGAGAAAGCGAGAAAGAGCATTGTGTACAATCATCCAGAGCCCGAACGGTGATTTCCCAAAATACCTCTACTTTTGCGATTGAGATATTTATGATACATTTTATGAGATATTATGCATGCTAGAGACAGGCTAGGTATTTTATATCTTAGGACTACAGTGGCCTGATTTGTGATGCCTTAGCCTAGGAGTTGCTATTATATGTGATGCACTTTTGAATATTAGTGAGAGTATTCAGTTAGAATCCCTCTAGGAGATTTGAGTAGAGGAGTAATCTAGGAGAGATGCCTAGATGAGTATTGTGGTCCTTATCGAGAGAATAGTTAGAACCCGCGAGGGGTAGAGTTGTAGAGTTCAATGGTACTTTGAAGAATGAGCAGAGCAAGCGGAGCTATCACCCAGAGTGAGTTCTATGTATTCTTCGATGCCCGAATGTTGCTTGCTTCGTGCTTTGTGGAACTCTTGATGATGGGAGTCAGCTACCAATTGAATATGATGATATTCAGGAGGTAGATGGCTGGCATCATTAGGAGCTCTTCAGCAGCTGATGGCAGAGAAGCAGGAGGACCAAGGAAGAGCCTAGGGAGTAACCTTAGCCAGATGAGTACGCTGGCGGAGTAGAGCATTTCGCTGAGGAGCGAGCACGTGTGAAGGAATTGGTAAATGAGAAGGTTGAGCAGCTACTTAGGAGCTCTGGGATGGTCTGTGTGGAAAGTATGGGTAGATGTGGTAGGTAGTATAAGCCCGTACTACCGAAAGTAGAGGACCCATACTCGATACAGGGAGTATTCTGAAGGTTCTAAGGAGCAGACCGAGGAGTGATGTTATGGTTCGAGTACCATACATTGGAGCAGACTAAGGAGTGATGTTATGGTTCGAGTACCATACATCGGGAGCAGATTGAGGAGTGATGTTATGGTTCGAGTACCATACATCGGAGCAGACTGAGGAGTGATGTTATGGTTTGAGTACCATACATCGGAGCAGATTGAGGAGTGATGTTATGGTTCGAGTACCATATTGTAGCCGATTGAGGATAGATTTCATGGGATGAGTACCATGGTTCTTAGCAAATGATGCTTGCGATTCTCCGGTTTTCCGGTCAGGATTGATTGGTGGAGTTTGGACGTGATGGAGTTTTAGGCCTAAGGGCCATGATTGAGTCCAAAGAGGCATCCCTTGAGAGGGAGGTCGAAAGCATTTCAGAGTATTATTGGTAAGATGTCAGATGTAGTCGCAAGACTTAGGGATAAGTAGAGAAGACATTTATGGGGGATTGTGGTGTGAGTGAGCAATTAGACGATGGAGGAGATGTCACCTTCTATGACCTGATGGGTGCTATTTATGTTTCTTGTGGGAAACAAGAGAAACGTGAGATTTCAGTTCTAGGTTTAGGAGTAAACCCTTCGGGTTGACATTGATGTCTAGCTAAAATACTCCATCAATATTTTTAAGTTGTATGCTATGTTCTATCGATACCTTGTTGTATATAGCTTGGTAAGTTTTAGGCTTGCTGCAACACCGCAGTCACTCCCAAACACATGTTTGTCATGCCTCAAATAAATATAGTTGATTAGGATATATTGACCCAAACATGATTAAATAACTATCCAGGTTTAACCGCAGTGTCCAACATCCAAGTACTTTTGTTTTGTTCTACTTATGATACTGTTTCTGCTACGTATGTATGCTTGTATACTTCTTATAAAAATACTTATATATTTAAGAGTATACTTTTAGTTCAGAGCACTTCGGCCCCTTAGCGTTTATAATTGTATACCGTGTAAGGTTTGGTATACTTAGTTCACTATAAACAAAAGCTCTGATACCAATCTGTCACACTCCCAAACCGAAACGGCGGAAACGTTCGGGGGTGGAGGAGGTCATGTGCAGTATCACAACAATTACATCATAGTAATCAAAGTAAACACAACCATTACATTAAGAAATGAATAGTTACATTTGTTTGATACATAGTTTGTATACATCAAAAGTATGACAAAACAAGTAAAAGATGTGTCTCTATACGCTCCGTCTTCTCCAAATGTTGCAGGAGTACCTGTCTACTGATTTTCTGATAATACAAGCGGTTTTGAAAGAGTACCAGCATTAAGCTGGTGAGTTCATAAGAATATTTTTTGTATTGAAACTGTCATTGAATTTGTAAAATGTATGTATGTTTCCCAAGAAAATCCAATATTTTCTAACATATATGTTCGTTATTGTGATCTGTTTGAAAACTTTGGTTACCACCAGTATGTATAGTACCTTATTGTTTGAAAACCCTAGTTACCACCAGTATGTATAGTATGTTTTGTTTGAAAACCCTGGTCACCACCAGTATGTATAGTAGTTTTATTATTTAAAATAAAATAAAGTATTGTATCCTTAGAATCCTCCAGTTTCTATTAATTAAAATAAAACTAATGATAAATGAAATCCCGTAAGCAAAGGTTAGTTTATACTGTTGTGAGTTTGTATAACCATGCTTGATATGATGACCTCAGCGATGTTCTTCAAACGTCGTATGATATGATATTTGTCATCCAGCCATGCCTGCCTAAATGTAGCTAGCAATTTAGGTGTGTGATTGTCAATCCCTAATATATCTATTCACAAATCTCACGCTCTCCCACCAGGAGACTCTGGTTACACTAAATGTTGAGGATTTTACCAGTAACCCAAAGAGTACAATATAAGAGTTGTCTCACAATCATGTATTAACTAGTTTACGTGTAGTTTTGTATCGTTTTCTCGTAATTGAAACTGTTTGTATACTTGGTAGAGTATCAATAATTATCTAATGTAGTACTGCCGAATTTCGAATGTAGTAGTGTATATCATAAACTAAGTCTTTCATAGTTTATATGTGTTTTAATGTATAAGTTCTAAATTTGTAAAATTATGTATTGAAATCCCGAACTATACCTATTACAGTTTGCATGTATGTTGTGTACTCAATTCCTGTATTGATCTGAAAACTATGCAATTATGGTTATACGTTGAAAACGTTCCTTATGCTCAGCATGTTACAAAAGGGATAAATATCTAAATATTTTACAAAACATTGAAATTTGTTAGTTGTATCAATTGCATAAGTTTTAAACTCGTTGACAATTCTTTTGTATAAGTTCACAAAATCATTTGTATTTGGCTTGTAATCCCTCCCCCCCCCCCCCCTCCCCACCCCCACCCCCCTGAAAACATGAAAAATAGTAAAAGCATAGGGGTATGAATTCACTGTTGGTCTTGTGATTAGTCTGATAGCGAGATTGGGAGTGAAGACCCTTGGTTGGATGCACGCGGTACTTAATGGGACCCTAATCAACAATTAAATACACAATTGTATTTTATTAGTGAAACCATTATTTATAGTGTTAGAAAAACACTTGTTTTCGGTTTAGGAATGTTACCGGGGACTCAATCGAATAAGGGAAAGTGGGTTTTCAGCCAATTTCACCACTCAGGGAGGGTTTGCGGCCGTGAAGGGGGGTTTACGGTCGTGAACAACCTCTTAAAGGGAATATGAACTTTTGAAGGGTGTACAATCGTAAATGTTTTGCGGCCTTTGAAGATTTGAAGATTTGAAGCGTGTACGGTTGTAAACTCAAGAAAAATGATGTTGGATTCGATGAAAAACGCGTTTTAGATGCTCCAAAACAACCTTTAAAGATGATTCTTGAGGATTTTCGAAATAAAAGAGGGTGTTTTGGTGTGTGTGGTTGAGAGAGAGAGAGAGAGAGAGAGTGTGTGTGTGTGTGGGGGGGGGGGGGAGAGAGTTTTCGGCCAAAAAAGTGTAAATGAGGGGTAGATGCTCATATTTATAGGGAGTTCCATGGTTGGTGGTGGGGGCCACCTGTCGCTGGCCGTAAACGGGCGTACGACCGTAAACAGGTTTACAACCGTGAACATCACTCAGGCCGAAAACTGTTGATTTTTCAAAGGAAACTCGGGTTTTCGCGTGACTTTTGGTTGCAACTTATATATATATATATAAAATTCAAATATATAACTAAATGATTATCCAAACCAAAGGAATTTGACGGAACTCAATAAAATTCAATTTTTATTAACGGAAATTGGCTAACGGTAACAGAAAAGGGTTGGGGTTGTCACAGCATCACAGTGAAAACGTTACCGATTATGTAATGAGTTTTGAAGGGGTTACACACATTGTGTCCACCCAGAACACTGCAACTAAGAGGCTTAGTATGAAAGAGAAAGAAATCATTGAATGATTTTAGGCTTACGCTCGCCCTAGCGCTCAGAATAAAGATGTGTTATATCGTTGTAGAGCCTATGAAGCATTTTGGATTTTTTTTAACAAACCTTCTGAGAACAAAGTGTATGTTCCTCAAAGGGCAGTCTTTCAAATGATGGAGCTCATATCCAGTATGGCTAGTGGGAGCCATATTTATCTCAACAACATTTGAGAGAAATCCAAAGAAGAACTTAAAGTTGGACCCTACATTTAATTCAAGATTGAAAAAGATATTGAGGAAACTGAAATACCACCACATATTCCTTATAGATCTGAAAAAAGGACGCCATGTACGTAGTTATATAGAGTTTATATTATTGAGGTAATAGAGTCACTGGTAGATAGTGATCAGAGTATACCAGCTATCAAAAGCTATGGTATGCTCTAAAGCCTTAAAGCCTACTATATGGAAGGAGCGTGTGGAGAGCGATATTCAATCCAGGATGTTGAAGTTCGTACATCAAGCATTTTTGAATTAAAGCTGTAATTGTAAGTAGATATTCAAGAAGAGACAAGCATAGATAGGACTAGACACAATCAAATGAAGATGATTATATATATATATATATATATATATATATATATATATATATATATATATATATATATATATATATATATATGAGTAGGTTCAAATATAAATAACATCTATTGTGTTATTATCTAACTCAATTCTGACCATTGGATTAATGAAAAAATTGAAATATTCTAGAAAGAATACGATTATATTTATTATTAATATTGTTTTCAAAAATTCTAGTTTAAAATCCGTCCGAGGGGTATTATGGACATTTTGTGTGTACTTATTTTATTTAACAAAATTAAGAAACTTGGATTTTTAGGAATTGATTTTCTTTTTGCAAAAAATCCTAACATCTAATTTTAAAACCGGAAATGCATAATCTACTAAAATCTATAACCATTCTTATTAGAACAAGATTCATTCTTTATAAACTTATATAAAACTAAGCTACATTTATGACAAATTATACTCTAGTCATTGAATATTTATTTCTAAAAACTTGAAAAATTAAATAGAAAATGGTAAAGAATCTACTATTCGTTCTTAAAATAATACATAGCCAATTCTTGAAAGAATGTCCTTTTTTATCCAAGTGTGCATCTATAAAAACAATTGATATAACCGTTCATTCTCATTCTAGTACGTTAAACGCAACCGCCAAATTCTAGAAAATCTGCAATGTTCTCTATTTGTGCTTGTTTGTGTTCAAATCTCCAAATGACACCAGGATTTTGTTACATATTTGACATCCAAGAATCAAAATGGCAACTGGAAAATTTAGCTTGATTGTTAAACCAAAAATCTAATTTTAAAACCTAATCATAATAATATAAAATACTATAAAGGTGTTTGCTAATGATTTGAAGATTAAAAACGACAGAAAGAGGTATACAGAAAAAAATAGCAAAAACAATTCACTTCCAAATAATGGTTTTGTCTTGATTGTATTTCGTAGCCAAATCCATCAACGAAGGCTCAATAATTCATCCTATTAGCCTCAACACCAAATAAAGAGAACTTGATTTTGAATTAAAAACAAATATAGCAAAATCAACAATCCAACAGTGAAATTTTAATAATGTTAATGACCTATACCAAAACATCATGTTTGCTACTAGTTAGAAATCTTATTAAGTATTTTTATAATCAGGTTCTAAATAAACCAATATTAATATATAATATAAATGGAAGAGGACGGACCTTTAAGAATGTTATAATTAGCGAGAGTTGGAGATCAATTGGTGGAATACAGATAATTTAAAAAGATTCAAACACAATTGTATTAAATGGTGAAGTTGGAGATCAGCGGCCACGCCATCATCGCCAATGAATGTGAACGGCAAAACGAGGGAGGGGGAAACATTAACAAACACCATGTCAATTTGGGAAGAGAATAAGGATGTTGCTACACTAGTTCAATTGCTCCCTCAATTGATGCATGTATATAAAGACGATCCGGAGAAGTTAAGAAGATCTGGTGAAGAGGTAGGGTGACGATGGAGCCTTAAAAATGAGTTGGAGGAGAATACATCAAATAAGGAATAAGATGTATATCCTAATTTTTAATTAACTAATTTACATATTAAAATATTATTATGTCCTTATCAAATGATTGGTTGAGAAAGTTACACAATAACATAATACTTGTTAAGTTACATATAATCCTATATATATATATATATATATATATATATATATATATATATATATATGTGTGTGTGTGTGTGTGTGTGTGTGTGTGAGAGTGTGTGTGTGTGTCAAAGCTAGTGGGAGTTATCAGAATCTTTATTTCAATAAGAAAGTTCAAGGATTTTAAATTTCAAGATACATAGATGAGCCATATATATGTCAATGCTAGTGGGAGCATTGTAATCACGCTTGTATTGTACATAGACAATGTTCGATTCAAAGAAAACTATGTTCTAACTTAGCACATGTAAAAGCTTGGATTGTTATGGGAATTGTTATTCTA